>NC_141875.1:465576885-466201885 GCF_056163025.1 Triticum urartu | reverse complement strand
GCAACGATCTCATGTTTAACATAAGGAACTATAGCAAATTCATCTTCATAAATATTGGCATCATGGCCACAAGAATAGCAAGCATCATGTTCATCAAGGGATATTTCAACCAAATCATCAGAATCATCATTATCTATAGATTCATGCATACTATTATTTTCTTCCAAAGCAACGGTCATTCTTTCAATAACTTCTTGGACATAGACATTATGAGCAAAGTTTTCATTGCAATATTTAAGTATGACGGAATTTTCAGATTTATTGAGAGTAAAATCATACTTTTCAATCAAAGAAGCAACTTCATGAGCACCCTTAAAAACGACTAATTCTTCAATTTGTTCGATATCATAATAACTATAAACACCCTTTGCCTAAGAAGATAAGATTTCATTATCATTGAACTCACATTGGTAGGGAAGGTGTTTTTAGGGTTCTTAGAGCAACAAGTAAAATCACAAATTTCACAAAGATTCCAAGCGTAGCATAGCAAACTATTTATATGATACCATAAGAGCTTCCCTTTTTCAGACAAACGATGACGCACAAAATGAGCATGCTCATCTAAAGATTTCCCATCAACTAGGCTAGTTGGGGTTTCGGCACGAGCACATAAGGATCGAAGATGATCCAAGTAGAACACTTTAAGTGGATCCATATCAATAGATTTTTAGCAAGCAAAGATGCAAGAAAATAGAAGGCACGTGGAAACACAAACAAGGATACATACGGGGAAAAGGCAAACAAAAGAGGAAGCAAATAAAACGTCAAGGGTGAAGTGGGGGAGAGGAAAACGAGAGGCAAATGGCAAATAATGTAATGCGGGAGATAGGGATTGTGATGGGTACTTGGTATGTTGACTTTTGTGCAGACTCCCCAGCAACAGCGCCAGAAATTCTTCTTGCTACCTCTTGAGCACTGCGTTGGATTTCCCCGAAGAGGAGAGGATGATGCAGCAAAGTAGCGTAAGTATTTCCCTCAGTTTTTGAGAACCAAGGTATCAATCCAGTAGGAGGCCACGCTCAAGTCCCTTGTACCTACACAAAAACAATAGCTCAACGCAACCAACACCCTTAGGGGTTGTCAATCCCTTCACGGTCACTTACGAAAGTGAGATCTGATAGAGATGATAAATAATATTTTTGGTATTTTTGGTATAGAGATGCAAAGTAAAAAAAGTAAAAAGGCAAAGTAAAAGCAAAGCAATAATAAAGTGATGGAGATTAATATGATGAGAAAGAGATCCAGGGGCCATAGGTTTCACTAGTGGCTTCTCTCAAGAGCATAAGTATTCTACGGTGGGTGAACAAATTACTATTGAGCAATTGACAGAATTGAGCATAGTTATGAGAATATCTAGGTATGATCATGTGTATAGGCATCACGTCCGAGACAAGTAGACCGAAACGATTCCGCATCTACTACTATTACTCCACTCATCGACCGCTATCCAGCATGCATCTAGAGTATTAAGTTAAAAACAGAGTAACGCCTTAAGCAAGATGACATGATGTAGAGGGATAGTTTCATGAAATATGATAAAAACCCCATCTTGTTATCCTCGACGGCAACAATACAATGCGTGCCTTGCTGCCCCTTCTATCACTGGGAAAGGACACCGCAAGATTGAACCCAAAGCTAAGCACTTCTCCCATGGCAAGAACAACCAATCTAGTAGGCCAAACCAAACTAATAATTCAAAGAGACTTGCAAAGATAACCAATCATACATAAAAGAATTCAGAGAAGATACAAATATTATTCATAGATAGACTTGATCATAAACCAACAATTCATCGGTCTCAACAAACACACCGCAAAAAGAAGATTACATCGAATAGATCTCCATGAGAGAGGGGGAGAACATTGTATTGAGATCAAAAAGAGAGAAGAAGCCATCTAGCTACTAACTATGGACCCGTAGGTCTGAAGTAAACTACTCACACTTCATCGGAGAGGCTTGGATGATGATGTAGAAGCCGTCCGTGATTGATGCCCCCTTCGACGGAGCTCCAGAACAGGCCCCAAGATGGGATCTTGTGGATACAGAAAGTTACGGCGGTGGAATTAGGGTTTTGGCTCCGTCCCCGATCGTTTGGCGGTACGTGGATATATATAGGAGGAAGGAGTACGTCGGTGGAGCTTCGAGGGGCCCACGAGGCAGGGGGCGTGCCCTCCACCCTCGTGACCGCCTCGAGGCTTTCTTGACGGAGGGTCCAAGTCTCCCGGATCTTATCTGATGAGAAAATCAAATTTCCGAAGGTTTCATTCTGTTTGGACTCCGTTTGATATTCTGTTTCTCCGAAACACTGAAATAGGCAAAAAACAGCAATTCTGGGCTGGGCCTCCGGTTAATAGGTTAGTCCCAAAAATAATAAAAAAGTGGAAAATAAAGCCCAATATAGTCCAAAACAGTAGATAATATAGCATGGAGCAATCAAAAATTATAGATACGTTGGAGACGTATCAGGACCCTCCTTCCAGACCGCTCCACGACGGCCGCCTACAGCGGCGACGAGTGGTTACCCAGGGAGAAGACCCTGGAGAAGTCTTAAGTATCCGGATACCATAGTAATTCATGGTATGTTTTATTGCACTGCTTCTCCTTACGCCGAATATGATTATGCAGTCCGTCCCATGCCCGTCTTGACGTATCTTTGTCGGACGGTTCTTTGGACTCGTCGGATATGAATAGCGATTCACTTCCGACCGCCTCCACCCCTTTCCCTACGGACAACGCCGAGGTGTTGTCTAAAAAGGCACCGAGCCGAGGGGAGGTAGTCTTGGGGGCGCCTCGAGGCGACCTTCCGGACCCTGGGCGCAAAGGGAGAAAGACTCCCACGGGCTCCAAGTTCGGCCCCCAGCCGAACACTGCGCCGGAACCTTCGGTGGTTCCGGACTCTGGCAGGCGCTCCCCCATTAAGAGGGGCGAGCCGCCCGTGTCGGTGGCCTCTGTCCATCCAGAGGCACCGGACAACTTGCTAGAAGCGCTTCGCGGCGCTTCCATCGATGAAGAGCACCGCACTATCATGAGTGCGGTGATCGAGAAAGTTTAGTCCGCCAAAAATGGACTGACCGAAGCTTGCGCCAGCCTCCTAACAGGCTTTGAGGTAAGCAATCAAAATATAGGAAAATATTACCGCATAGACAGTAGCCCCTGATGCTCTGTTTGGCGTTCACGAAGAAAGGCCGAATAGAGGATCGAATAATGACTCAGGAGTCTAATCAGAATATGTCTGTGTGCATATGCAGGATTCACTGCTGGCCGCTGCCGCACGTACTACGAAGGTCGTTGCACTGAAGCAGGACCTTGAGCGGTCCGAGAAAGAGCTCGGCCTTACCAAGAGGCAGCTCGAGGAGAGCAAAGGTAAGAAATACCTTTTCTATATATTAAAAAGAAATTCGATTGTAAAGTAATAGGATCATCATGAATTTGCGAGGGGCCACGACCGAGGTGGCGACCCTGAAGAAGGCACTGTCTGAGGCTGAAGACAAAGCGGCCAAGGAGCGCATTGAGCGGGAAAAGCAAGAAGCCCGGGTAGGCGAGGTGCAGCAAGAGCTCGAGGCTCTCGCCAAAAAAACATGAGTCCTTGGAGCTTGACTCTAAGACACGAGAGTCCGAGCTTGCGAAGGTGCTCGAAAGCGCATGGAGCGCCAAGGCTGAAGCCCAGAATGCCCTCCAGGAGATTGATGCGGTGAAGAAGATAGCAGCGGGTAAGGCATTCATTATGCAAAGCAAGCATGTGAAGGAAACTTTCCTTTTACTTACCTGAGTTCGGAGCTCTCCAGGAGCGTTCGTAGATCTTCCCCGCAGTGTACTGGATGTCGTGGAGTTTTACCGATCTGAGGAGGGGATCTCGATGGAAAAGTTGTTCTGGTCTCAGTATACTGGGACCGGACACCAATGCCCTTGAGCGACCACCTGAAGCAACTGGTCGAGCTTCACAAGGCGGCCAAACAGGCCATGAATGGTCTTATAGTACGGATGTGGCCTAGCAATCCCCTGCCTAGCAGCTACTTCGGTCTGGTGAGGCGGCTTGTGGACGCCTGCCCACGGCTTGAAGTCATAAAGCGGTCTGTCTGCATTGAGGGTGCGCGCAGGGCTTTTGCCCGGGCGAAGGTGCACTGGGCGAAGCTGGACGCCGTAAAGTTGGTGAAGGAGGGGTCGCCGGAGGGCAAGGAGCATCGCTGCCCCGAAATGTATTATGGCAGTGTCCTGAAGGGTTCCCGCCTTGTGGCGGAGGAATGTGCCAGAGATGTAATTTTTGAATGAACATGCTCATGTGATCCTGTAATATGAAACGAGTTCATTTGCGCTATGCAACGCTTTTTGAATTTAAAATATTACCTTCTGTGCGGCCGTTTATAAAATATGAGAGTTGGCCAGTCGTCGGCTTCTGCCCCCATGTAACTAGTACTGGGGTGTTCGGGATAAACCTAAGCACTCTTTATCCCAATTTTGGGTCCTTCGAGGGAGGTGTTCAGCACAACGAACTAGGCAATCAGATAATAAGGCTTTATCACTCTCACTTAGCCATAGAAGTCTACAATTTTAAATTTGGGCGAAGCCCCTAGTATTCGAAAGGCCAAATTTGGGGTGTTGTATACGCCTAAGTCGGGCAAGGCCGACTCCTCGCCCGAAGCGGAAAAAGTCTTTAATGACTTGAGACCTCTCGAACAGCGACCAGCTCTCGCCTTATCATGACAGTCAGTTTTCAGCTTTCTCTACTAAGGCGCTCGTCCGGAAGAACCGGGACACAATCACAGTAGTTCTCCCAGCGCTACCTTAGCCGATATAGCGGAACGTAAGGTACCAAAGCATGGGAGCCGGGCAAACCCAACTATTGACCCAAGACATGATTCGGAGCTGATGCATATAGTGCTATAAGTTCGGGGTGCCGCATTGTCGAAAGTGTTCGGACTTCTCACGCCGTATTATGGGGTAAACGAAAGCCCCTGGCATACTGACCGTACCAGAATGTATGGGTGCAAGTTGCTGTAAATGAACATATAAGAAAAAAGGGATGGGTAATGCAATAATAGACTAATGCTATGCATTGTTATTTAAATAATACATCGAAGCGTACTGATACAAGTAGTGCGATAAGCAAAAAATATGACTATTTGACATGTTCTATCCAAGGGCAAGCTGCGTATGGATAGTAAAAAACGGGTATATCGATTATTATTAGAGACCACCTAGGGGTTCCCTTGTACGTCTTAGCTTCTTGCCTCCTTGGTTGTTCCTTCCCGTAATGTGTCCGACAATCGTACTGCCGGAAAGGGTTTCCAGAGAGTAAGGTCTTGAAAGAGAAAAAATGATAAAGGTATGCCGCCCCTAGGGCGGTTAAGCCGCATTGCGGGACGTGCCCTGATCGTGCCCCCGCCTATGCCCATGGTATTTTAAGTGCGTAATTGTGTACGCGCGGCACGGATTTCGTCGCTTGACTAGGACTGGGACGGGGGCCGAATTGCTAGGCGAGCTCTGAACATGCCAGGCGATCCTGTTGTAGTTTACTCCGAACTCGCTTGAGGTGTCCGGGGGCTGTATCGCCGAATTGGTGGTTTTCCTTAAAAGGATGCTTTGGGCTTCTGCTGCGAGGGCCGCAGTGTGCTCTTCCGTGCGGAGGGAGCATTCTGTGTTTCCATTGACTGTTATGACCCCCCTAGGTCCTGGCATCTTGAGCTTGAGGTATGCGTAATGCGGTACCGCATTGAATTTTGCAAATGCGGTTCGCCCGAGCAGTGCGTGATAGCCACTGCGGAACGAGACGATATCGAAGATTAACTCATCGCTTCGGAAGTTGTTCGGAGATCCGAAGACCACTTCCAGTGTGATTGAGCCCGTGCAATGGGCCTCTACACCTGGGATAACGCCCTTAAAGGTGGTTTTGGTGGGCTTGATCCTCGAGGGATCTATTACCCATTTTGCGCACTATATCCTGATAGAGCAGGTTCAGGCTACTGCCGCCGTCCATAAGGACTTGAGTGAGGTGAAATCCGTCGATGATGGGGTCTAGGACCAGTGTGGCGGATCCACCATGACGGATACTAGTGGGGTGGTCCCTGCGATCGAAGGTGATTGGACAAGCGGACCATGGGTTGAACTTTGGGGCGACGGGCTCCATCACATAGACGTCCCTTAGTGCACGCTTCCGTTCCCTCTTGGTAATGTGGGTTGCATATATCATGTTCACCGTCTTCACTTGTGGGGGGAACCTCTTCTGTCCTCCCGTGTTTGGCGGCTGGGGCTCCTCCTCATCATCACTATGCAGCCCCTTGTCCTTGTTTTAATTCAACTTGCCGGCCTGCTTGAACACCCAGCATTCTCTGTTGGTGTGATTGGCTGGCTTATCGATGGTGCCGTGGATTTGACATGAGTGATCAAGTATGCGATCCAAACTGGACGGGCCCGGAGTACTTCTTTTGAATGATTTTTTCCGCTAACTGGATCTAGAGCCTCTGAATCCGGCATTGACTGCCGTATCATCGGTGTTATCGCCGTTGTTGCGGCGCTTTTGTCTGTTACGACATGGTCTGTCGTTGGCATCTTTGGTATCCGAAGTGCCCGGATTCCTTGATGTGTTGTTGCTGCGAGCCAGCCAGCTATCCTCGCCCGTGCAAAAGCGGGTCATGAGTGTCGTGAGGGCTGCCATAGACTTTGGCTTCTCCTAGCCGAGGTGCCGGGCGAGCCACTCGTCACAGATGTTATGCTTCAATGCCGCTAAGGCCTCTGCGTCCGGACAGTCGACAATTTGGTTTTTCTTAGTTAGGAACCGTGTCCAGAATTGCCTGGCCGATTCCCCTGGCTGCTGAGTTATATGGCTCAAGTCATCAGCATCCGGTGGTCGCACATAAGTGCCCTGGAAGTTGTCAAGGAATGCGTCTTCCAGATCCTCCCAACTACCGACGGAGTCTGCTGGCAAGCTATTCAACCAATGCCGAGCTGGTCCTTTGAGTTTTAGTAGGAGGTACTTGATGGCATGCAGATCATCACCGCGAGCCATGTGGATGTGGAGGAGAAAATCCTCAATCCATACAGCGGGATCTGTTGTACCATCATACGATTCGATATTTACGGGTTTAAAACCCTCCAGGAATTCGTGATCCATAACTTCATCAGTGAAGCATAGAGGGTGTGCGGCGCCTCTGTGTCGGGCTATATCACGACACAGTTCATATGAGTCTTGTCTGCTGTATTCGGCCCGGCCGGATTTACTTTTAGTGTATCCGGCGTGACGGTCATCGTCCCACGTTGGCGCGCGCCCCCGTGACCCGTATATCGACCTTGCATGTTTTGCCCTGCTGTCCAATACGTCTCGCAGGTCCCGTGTGTTGCCCCGGGCCTTGGTATTTTTGTTTGAGTGGTGGCGGGGTGCAGGCTGAACTTCAGGCTGAAATGCCTCTCTGGCTCGGCCATGAGGTGGCCGGTCAGCCGCATCGTACACTGGTGATGTAGGTTTCAATGCTACCTCCTCTAGGTGAGGTAGCAACCTGCGCTTTGGGTAACTCTTGGAGGGGCGCTCGAGTTCGTATTCCTCGGCCACAAGGACTTTGGTCCATCTGTCTGCTAGCAAGTCTTGATCAGCTTGAAGCTGTTGTTGCTTTTTCTTCAAGCTATCTGCTATGGCCATAAGCCGGCGCTTGAAGCGCTCCTGCTCGACGGGATCCACGTGCCACTTGATGTATGTTTTGGTGACCAACTTGCGGGTTCCACCCATGAACCTATGCATAGGGGTTGGCACACGTTTTCGTCGTGATTCTCCGGTAGAAACTTTGGGGCACTCTTTGAGGTTCTATGTGTTGGTTGAATAGATGAATTGAGATTGTGTGATGCATATCGTATAATCATGCCCACGGATACTTGAGGTGACAATGGAGTATCTAGGTGACATTAGGGTTTTGGTTGATTTGTGTCTTAAGGTGTTATTCTAGTACAAACTCTAGGGCTGTTTGTGACACTTATAGGAATAGCCCAACGGATTGATTGGAAAGAATAACTTTGAGGTGGTTTCGTACCCTACCATAATCTCTTCGTTCATTCTCTGCTATTAGTGACTTTAGAGTGACTCTTTGTTGCATGTTGAGGGATAGTTTTATGATTCAATTATGTTAGTATTGTTGAGAGGACTTACACTAGTGAAAGTATGAACCCTAGGCCTTATTTCCACACATTGCAATACCGTTTACGCTCACTTTTATCACTTGCTACCTTGCTGTTTTTATAATTTCAGATTACAAATACCTTTATCTACCATCCATATACCACTTGTATCACCATCTCTGCGCCGAACTAGTGCACCTATACAATTTACCATTGTATTGGGTGTGTTGGGGACACAAGAGACTCTTTGTTATTTGGTTGCAGGGTTGCTTGAGAGAGACCATCTTCATCCTACGCCTCCTATGGGTTGATAAACCTTAGGTCATCCACTTGAGGGAAATTTGCTACTGTCCTACAAACCTCTGCACTTGGAGGCCCAACAACGTCTACAAGAAGAAGGTTGTGTAGTAGACATCAAGCTCTTTTCTGGCGCCGTTGCCGGGGAGGTGAGTGCTTGAAGGTATATCTTTAGATCTTGCAATTGAGTCTTTTAGTTTCTTGTTTTATCACTAGTTTAGTCTATAAAAGAAAATTACAAAAAATGGAATTAAGTTTGTCTCATACGCTTCACCTTTTTAATATCTTTCGTGAGTATGATGGAAAGGATAATTGTGCTCAAGTGCTAGAAGAAGAAATCTATAAAATGTTTGGCACTAAATATGTGAATGATGAGCATGATTGCAATGTTGTTAGTATGAATTCTTTGAATATCCATATTACTAATGATGATTGCACTAGTTATGATGAAAATGCCTCCTATAAACATGTCAATTTTTGTGGAGTATACTGGGTTTGCAAGTACACACCAAATAGGGAAGATAGATATTGCAAGAAGCATAAGTACTTAGAAACCAAATTTTTGCAAGAAAGTCTTGATGAATGTGCTGAAAGATTCAATATTTTTCATGCCCCTTGTGAACTTTTCAATGAACATAGTCATTTAAAGCTCCAATACTATTTGTTTCATGACCAAGTCGTGTCCAAACATTGTGATAATTTGATTACCCTTGAGCATCATAAAGATCTTAGCCTTCTTTTGGGTTATGAAGAAATGAAACGTATAGCTGAGGGTATTCCAAAGTTTAATCTTGATAGAGTTCTTGATTTTGATCTAGAGAAGATTTATATGTATTGTGCGGTGAATTGCATTGAAAATCATTATATTGCCAATTACATAAATAAAAGAAAACAAATAGAAGATGAAGAGAATACTAATGAAAGGGAAGAGACTTCCCAATATCCTCCTATTATTTCTTATGATGAATCAGGTAACGAGGAGGAGCCTTCTACTCAACCAATCCCATTAATAAGGAGCTCCAAAAAGAGGATTGAACCCCCACATGATGTGGTGAAGAGGAAGAAAAGAAAAAGGAAGAGAGGTAAAAAGGTATCTCTCCCAAATAAAGTTGCTCCTATTATTGTTGTGCCTCATGAAAATGAAGATGATGCACTTTATGATGATCTCGTTATGCCTATTGCTTGTTGTGATGATTATGATTGGTAAGATAATGATACTTCTTATGATCTTGAAAATCTTTTTGGTACTTGCTTGGAAGAATATGATAATAATGTTTGCTATACTGTTGGTGTTGTCCATACTATTAACGATGAGAGTGATTATGCTTATAATACGAAAAGGCCCAAGCTTGGGGAAGCTATGTTTGATGAGGATGACATATTTGAGAATATATTTGCTGCAATTAATGTTTGTCCCAAGCTTGGGGATTCTACGCTTAATGAAGATTATATTTTTAGTCTCCCAAGTTTTGATATGCAAATTCATAATGATAATAACATGCCTCCTACTTATGATAATTATTGTGATGATACATATGCTATAAAAAGTAGTGAGGATTATATTTATAAAACTTGTCATGATTATGATTACCCCTTCTCTGAACATTACTCTTTTAATATGGAAACAATTTACAATATTCAAGTCTCTTATGATACTCCCACTATTATTCATGAGAAGAATCTTGCTTATGTGGAGAGTAGTAAATTTTCTATGCTTGTAGATCATGAAAAGAATGCTTTAGGTGCTGGTTATATTGTTGAATTCATTCATGATGCTACTGAAAATTATTATGAGGGAGGAACATATGCTTGTAGGAATTTCAATAATATCAAGTTTCCTCTCTATGTGCTTAAAATCTTGAAGTTATGCTTGTTTTGCCTTCCTATGCAAGTTGATTATTGCTCCCATAAATTGTTTGCTCACAAAATCCCTATGCATAGGAAGTATGTTAGACTTAAATCTGCTAGTCATATTCTTCATGATGCTCTCTTTATGTTTCAATTCTTATCTTATATGTGAGCATCATTAAAATCATCATGCCTAGCTAGGGGCGTTAAACGATAGCGCTTGTTGGGAGGCAACCCAACTTTATTTTTGTTCCTTGCTCTTTGCTCCTGTTTAGTAATAAATAATTAATCTAGACTCTGTTTACATGTGGTTTTATGTGTTTAATTAGTGTTTGTGCCAAGTATAACCTTTGGGAAGACTTAGGGGAAGTCTTGTTGATCATGCTGTAAAAAACAGAAACTTTAGCGCTCACGAGAATTGCTACCATGTTTATTTGGAGAGTGCTATTTAGTTCATTATTTTTGAAGGTGATTAATAGATAAATTCCTCAGGTCCAGCAATTTATTTGAGAATTTTATGAGTTCCATAAGTATACGTTTGATCCAGATTACTACAGACTGTTCTGTTTTTTGACAGATTCTGTTTTTGATGTGTTGTTTGCTTATTTTGATGAATCTATGGCTAGTAAAAAAGTTTATAAACCATAGAGAAGTTGGAATACAGTAGGTTTAACACCAATATAAATAAAGAATGAGTTCATTACAGTACCTTGAAGTGGTGATTTATTTTCTTATACTAACGGAGCTTACGAGTTTTCTGTTATGTTTTGTGTTGTGAAGTTTTCAAGTTTTGGGTAAGGATTCGATGGACTATGGAATAAGGAGTGGCAAGAGCCTAAGCTTGGGGATTCCCGAGGCACCCCAAGGTAATATTCAAGGATATCCAAGAGCCTAAGCTTGGGGATGCCCCGGAAGGCATCCCCTCTTTCGTCTTCGTTCATCGGTAACTTTACTTGGAGCTATATTTTTATTCGCCACATGATATGTGTTTTGCTTGGAGCGTCAATTTATTTTGTTAGGATTTGCTTGCTGTTTGAATAAAGTATCAAGGTCTGAAATTATTAAATGTTAGAGAGTCTTCACATAGTTTCATAATTATTCGACTACTCATTGATCTTCACTTATATCTTTCGGAGTAGTTTGTCATTTGCTCTAGTGCTTCACTTATATCTTTTAGAGCATGGTGGTAGTTTTATTTTGAAGAAATATATGAACTCTCATGGTTCACTTAGATTATTTTTAGAGTCTTAAATAGCATGGTAATTTGCTTAAAATCCTAATATGCTAGGTATTCAAGAATAATAAAATTCTCTTATGAGTGTGTTGAATACTATGAGAAGTTTGATACTTGATAATTGTTTTGAGATATGGAGATGGTGATATTAGAGTCTTGCTAGTTGAGTGGTTATGAATTTGAGAAATACTTGTGTTGAAGTTTGTGATTCCCGTAGCATGCACGTATGGTGAACCGTTATGTGATGAAGTCGGAGCATGATTTATTTATTGATTGTCCTCCTTATGAGTGGCGGCCGGGGACGAGCGATGGTCTTTTCCTACCAATCTATCCCCCTAGGATCATGCGCGTAATACTTTGTTTCGATAACTAATAGATTTTTGCAATAAGTATGTGAGTTCTTTACGACTAATGTTGAGTCCATGGATTATACGCACTCTCACCCTTCCCCCCTTGCTAGCCTCTCTAGTACCACGCAACTTTCGCCGGTACCATAAACCCACCATATACCTTCCTCAAAACAGCCACCATACCTACCTATTATGGCATTTCCATAGCCATTCCGAGATATATTTCCATGCAACTTTCCACCATTCCATTCATCATGACATATTCATCATTGTCATATTGCTTAGCATGATCATGTAGTTGACATAGTATTTGTCGCAAAGCCACTGTTCATGATTCTTTCATACTTGTCACTCTTGATTCATTGCATATCCCGGTACACCGCCGGAGGCATTCATATAGAGTCATACTTTGTTCTAGTATCGAGTTGTAATCATTGAGTTGTAAATAAATAGAAGTGTGATGGTCATCATTAATAGATCATTGTCTCAAATAAAAAAAAGAAAGGCCAAATAAAAAAATAAAGGCCAAATAAAAAAAGACAAAGGCCATAAAAAAGAAAGGCCAAAAAAAGAGGGGGACAATGCTACTATCCTTTTACCACACTTGTGCTTCAAAGTAGCACCATGATCTTCATGATAGAGAGTCTCCTATGTTGTCACTTCCATATACTAGTGGGAACCTTTCATTATAGAACTTGGCTTGTATATTCCAATGATGGGCTTCCTCAAAATGCCCTAGGTCTTCGTGAGCAAGCGAGTTGGATGCACACCCACTAGTTTCTTTTGTTGAGCTTTCATATACTTATAGCTCTAGTGCATCCGTTGTTGGAAATATGCCCTAGAGGCAATAATAAAAGGATTATTATTATATTTCCTTGTTCATGATAATTGTATTTTATTCATGCTATAATTGTGTTATCCGGAAATCGTAATACATGTGTGAATACTTAGACACCAACATGTCCCTAGTAAGCCTCTAGTTGACTAGCTCGTTGATCAACAGATAGTCATGGTTTCCTGACTATGGACATTGGATGTCATTGATAACGAGATCACATCATTAGGAGAATGATGTGATGGACAAGACCCAATCCTAAACATAGCACAAGATCGTATAGTTCGTTTGCTAGAGTTTTCCAATGTCAAGTATCTTTTCCTTAGACCATGAGATCGTGTAACTCCCGGATACCGTAGGAGTGCTTTCGGTGTACCAAACGTCACAACGTAACTGGGTGACTATAAAGGTATACTACGGGTATCTCCGAAAGTGTCTGTTGGGTTGACACGGATCAAGACTGGGATTTGTCACTCCGTATGACGGAGAGGTATCACTGGGCCCACTCGGTAATGCATCATCATAATGAGCTCAAAGTGACCAAGTGTCTGGTCACGGGATCATGCATTACGGTACGAGTAAAGTGACTTGCCGGTAACAAGATTGAACAAGGTATTGGGATACCGACGATCGAATCTCGGGCAAGTAACATACCGATTGACGAATGGAATTGTATACGGGGTTGCTTGAATCCTCGACATCGTGGTTCATCCGATGAGATCATCGAGGAGCATGTGGGAGCCAACATGGGTATCCAGATCCCGCTGTTGGTTATTGACCGGAGAGCCGTCTCGGTCATGTCTACATGTCTCCCGAACCCGTAGGGTCTACACACTTAAGGTTCGGTGACGCTAGGGTTGTAGGGATATGTATATGCAGTAACCCGAAAGTTGTTCGGAGTCCTGGATGAGATCCCGGACGTCACGAGGAGTTTCGGAATGGTCCGGAGGTAAAGAATTATATATAGGAAGTGCTATTTCGGCCATCGGGACAAGTTTCGGGGTCACCGGTATTGTACCGGGACCACCGGAAGGGTCCCGGGGGTCCACCGGGTGGGGCCACCTATCCCGGAGGGCCCCATGGGCTGAAGTGGGAAGGGATCCAGCCCAAAGTGGGATGGGGCGCCACTTCCCCTAGGGCCCATGTGCCTAGGGTGGGGAAACCCTAAAGGGGGGCGCCCCCTTGCTTGGGGGGCAAGCCCCCCACCCCTTGGCCGCCGCCCCCCTAGGAGATTGCATCTCCTAGGGCTTGCGCCCCCCTAGGCCCCCCTATATATAGTGGGGGGGATGGAGGACCTCTTACCTTTGCCTTTGGTGTCTCCCTCTCCCTCTCCAACACATCCTCCTCCTCCATAGAGCTTGGTGAAGCCCTGCCGGAGTACTGCAGCTCCACCACCACCACGCCGTCGTGCTGCTGCTGGAGCCATCTTCCTCAACCTCTCCTTCCCCCTTGCTGGATCAAGAAGGAGGACACGTCACGCTGACCGTACGTGTGTTTAACGTGGAGGTGCCGTCCGTTCGGCGCTAGGATCTCCGGTGATTTGGATCACGTCGAGTACGGCTTCCTCATCCCCGTTCTTTGAACGCTTCCGCGCATGATCTACAAAGGTATGTAGATGCAATCCGATCACTCGTTGCTAGATGAACTCATAGATGGATCTTGGTGAAACCGTAGGAAATTTTTTGTTTTCTGCAACGTTCCCCAACAGTGGCATCAGAGCTAGGTCTATGCGTAGTTCCTTTTGCACGAGTAGAACACAATTTGTTGTGGGCGTAGATGTTTTCAACTTTCTTGCCGCTACTAGTCTTATTTTGCTTCAACGGTATTGTGGGATGAAGCGGCCCGGACCAACCTTACACGTACGCTTACGTGAGACCGGTTCCACCGACTGACATGCACTAGTTGCATAAGGTGGCTGTCGGGTGTCTGTCTCTCCCACTTTAGTTGGAGCGGATTTGATGAAAAGGGTCCTTATGAAGGGTAAATATAAGTTGAAAAATCATGTTGTGGCTTTCACGTAGGTAAGAAAACGTTCTTGCTAGAACCCTATTTCAGCCACGTAAAACTTGCAACTACAATTAGAGGACGTCTAACTTGTTTTTGCAGCAAGTGCTTTGTGATATGATATGGCCAAAGTTGTGATGAATGATGAATGATATATATGTGATGTATGAGATGTTCATGCTATTGTAATAGGAATCACGACTTGCATGTCGATGAGTATGACAACCGGCAGGAGCCATAGGAGTTGTCTTTATTTTTGTATGACCTGCGTGTCATTGAGAAACGCCATGTAAATTACTTTACTTTATTGCTAAACGTGTTAGCCATAGTAGTAGAAGTAATAGTTGGCGAGCAACTTCATGGAGACACGATTATGGAGATCATGATGATGGAGATCATGGTGTCATGCTGGTGACAAGATGATCATGGATCCCCAAGATGGAGATCAAAGGAGCTATGTGATATTGGCCATATCATGTCACTTTTATTAGTTGATTGCATGTGATGTTTATCTTGTTTCTGCATCTTGTTTACTTAGAACGACGGTAGTAAATAAGATGATCCCTCATAATAATTTCAAGAAAGTGTTCCCACTAACTATGCACCATTGCGACAGTTCGTTGTTTCGAAGCACCACGTGATGATCGGGTGTTAGATTCCAACGTTCACATACAACGGGTGTAAGACAGATTTACACATGCAAACACTTAGGTTGACTTGACGAGCCTAGCATGTACAGACATGGCCTCAGAACACAGAAGACCGAAAGGTCGAGCATGAGTCGTATAGAAGATACGATCAACATGAAGATGTTCACCGATGTTGACTAGTCCGTCTCACGTGATGATCGGACACGGCCTAGTTAACTCGGATCATGTTATACTTAGATTACTGGAGGGATGTCTATCTAAGTGGGAGTTCATTGAATAATTTGATTAGATGAACTTAATTATCATGAACTTAGTCTAAATTTTTTACAATATGTCTTGTAGATCAAATGGCCAACGTAGTCCTCAACTTCAACGCGTTCCTAGAGAAAACCAAGCTGAAAGACGATGGCAGCAACTACACGGACTGGGTCCGGAACCTGAGGATCATCCTCATAGCTGCCAAGAAAGATTATGTCCTACAAGCACCGCTAGGTGACGCACCTGTTCTCCCTGCAGAACAAGACGTTATGAACGCTTGGCAGGCACGTACCGATGACTACTCCCTCGTTCAGTGCGGCATGCTTTACAGCTTAGAGCCGGGGCTCCAAAAGCGTTTTGAGAGACACGGAGCATATGAGATGTTCGAAGAGCTGAAAATGGTTTTCCAAGCTCATGCCCGGGTCGAGAGATATCAAGTCTCCGACAAGTTCTTCAGCTGTAAGATGGAGGAAAACAGTTCTGTCAGTGAGCACATACTCACTATGTCTGGGTTGCATAACCGCTTGACTCAGCTGGGAGTTAATCTCCCGGATGACGCGGTCATTGACAGAATCCTTCAGTTGCTTCCACCAAGCTACAAGAGCTTTGTGATGAACTTCAATATGCAGGGGATGGAAAAGACCATTCCTGAAGTATTTGCAATGCTGAAATCAGCAGAGGTAGAAGTCAAAAAGGAACATCAAGTGTTGATGGTGAATAAAACCACTAAGTTCAAGAAGGGCAAGGGTAAGAAAGCCTTCAAGAAGGACGGCAAGGGAGTTGCCGCGCCCGGCAAGCAAGCTGCCGAGAAGAAGCCAAAGAATGGACCCAAGCCCGAGACTGAGTGCTTTTATTGCAAGGGAAGTGGTCACTGGAAGCGGAACTGCCCCGAATACTTAGCAGACAAGAAGCCCGGCATCACGAAAGGTATATGTGATATACATGTAATTGATGTGTACCTTACCAGTACTCGTAGTAGCTCCTGGGTATTTGATACCGGTGCGGTTGCTCACATTTGTAACTCAAAACAGGAGCTGCGGAATAAGCAGAGACTGGCGAAGGATGAGGTGATGATGCGCGTCGGGAATGGTTCCAAGGTCAATGTGATCGCCGTCGGCACGCTACCTCTACATTTACCTTCGGGATTAGTTTTAAACCTTAATAATTGTTATTTAGTGCCAGCTTTGAGCATGAACATTGTATCAGGATCTCGTTTAATTCGAGATGGCTACTCATTTAAATCCGAGAATAATGGTTGTTCTATTTATATGAGAGATATGTTTTATGGTCATGCTCCGATGGTGAATGGTTTATTCTTAATGAATCTCGAGCGTAATGCTACACATGTTCATAGTGTGAGTACCAAAAGATGTAAGATTGATAATGATAGTCCCACATACTTGTGGCACTACCGCCTTGGTCACATAGGTGTCAAACGCATGAAGAAGCTCCATGCTGATGGACTTTTAGAGTCTCTTGATTACGAATCATTTGACACGTGTGAACCATGCCTCATGGGTAAAATGACCAAGACTCCGTTCTCAGGAACAATGGAGCGAGCAACCAACTTATTGGAAATCATACATACTGATGTGTGCGGTCCAATGAGTGTTGAGGCTCGCAGTGGCTATCGTTATGTTCTCACCCTCACTGATGACTTGAGTAGATATGGGTATGTCTACTTAATGAAACACAAGTCTGAGACCTTTGGAAAGTTCAAGGAATTTCAGAGTGAGGTTGAGAATCAACGTGACAGGAAAATCAAGTTCCTGCGATCAGATCATGGAGGAGAATACTTGAGTCACAAGTTTGGCACACACTTAAGAAAATGTGGAATAGTTTCACAACTCACGCCGCCTGGAACACCTCAGTGTAATGGTGTATCTGAACGTCGTAATCGCACTCTATTAGATATGGTGCGATCTATGATGTCTCTTACCGATTTACCGCTATCTTTTTGGGGCTATGCTTTAGAGACTGCCGCATTCACTTTAAATAGGGCTCCATCAAAATCCGTTGAGACGACACCGTATGAATTATGGTTTGGGAAGAAACCTAAGCTGTCGTTTCTAAAAGTTTGGGGATGCGATGCTTATGTCAAGAAACTTCAACCTGAAAAGCTCGAACCCAAGTCGGAAAAATGCGTCTTCATAGGATACCCTAAAGAAACTATTGGGTATACCTTCTACCTTAGATCCGAAGGCAAGATCTTTGTTGCCAAGAATGGATCCTTTCTAGAGAAGGAGTTTCTCTCGAAAGAAGTAAGTGGGAGGAAAGTAGAACTTGATGAAGTATTACCTCTTGAACCGGAAAATGGCGCAACTCAAGAAAATGTTCCTGAGGTGCCTGCACCGACTAGAGAGGAAGTTAATGATGATGATCAAGATACTTCTGATCAAGATCCTACTGAAATTCGAAGGTCCACAAGGACACGTTCCGCACCAGATTGGTACGGCAACCCTGTCTTGGAAATCATGTTGTTAGACAACGGTGAACCTTCGAACTATGAAGAAGCGATGGCAGGCCCGGATTCCGACAAATGGCTGGAAGCCATGAAATCCGAGATAGGATCCATGTATGAAAATGAAGTATGGACTTTAACTGACTTGCCCGTAGAGCGGCGAGCCACAGAAAAAAAATGGATCTTTAAGAAGACAGACGCGGATGGTAATGTGACCATCTATAAAGCTCGGCTTGTCGCTAAGGGTTATCGACAAGTTCAAGGGGTTGACTACGATGAGACTTTCTCACCGGTAGCGAAGCTGAAGTCCGTCTGAATCATGTTAGCAATTGACGCATTCTATGATTATGAAATATGGCAAATGGACGTCAAAACGGCATTCCTTAATGGTTTCCTTAAGGAAGAATTGTATATGATGCAGCCGGAAGGTTTTGTCGATCCTAAGTGTGCTGACAAGGTGTGCAAGCTCCAACGCTCGATTTATGGGCTGGTGCAAGCATCTCGGAGTTGGAACATTCGCTTTGATGAGATGATCAAAGCGTTTGGGTTTATGCAGACTTATGGAGAAGCCTGCGTTTACAAGAAAGTGAGTGGGAGCTCTGTAGCATTTCTCATATTATATGTAGATGACATACTTTTGATGGGAAATGATATAGAGATTTTGGACAGCATTAAGGCCTACTTGAATAAGAGTTTTTCAATGAAGGACCTTGGAGAAGCTGCTTATATATTAGGCATCAAGATCTACAGAGATAGATCAAGACGCCTCATAGGTCTTTCACAAAGCACATACCTTGATAAGATATTGAAGAAGTTCAATATGGATCAGTCTAAGAAGGGGTTCTTGCCTGTGTTGCAAGGTGTGAAATTGAGCTCAGCTCAATGTCCGACCACGGCAGAAGATATAGAAGAGATGAGTGTCATCCCCTATGCCTCAGCCATATGTTCTATTATGTATGCCATGCTGTGTACCAGACCTGATGTAAACCTTGCCATGAGTTTGGTAGGAAGGTACCAAAGTAATCCCGGCAAGGAACACTGGGCAGCGGTCAAGAATATCCTGAAGTACCTGAAAAGGACTAAGGAAATGTTTCTCGTTTATGGAGGTGACGAAGAGCTCGTCGTAAAAGGTTACGTCGACGCTAGCTTCGACACTGATCTGGATGACTCTAAGTCACAAACCGGATACGTGTATATTTTGAATGGTGGGGCAGTAAGCTGGTGCAGTTGCAAGCAGAGCGTCGTGGCGGGATCTACATGTGAAGCGGAATACATGGCAGCCTCAGAGGCAGCGCATGAAGCAATTTGGGTGAAGGAGTTCATCACCAACCTAGGAGTCATACCCAATGCGTCGGGGCCGATCAAGCTCTTCTGTGACAACACTGGAGCTATTGCTCTTGCCAAGGAGCCCAGGTTTCACAAGAAGACAAGGCACATCAAGCGTCGCTTCAACTCCATTCGTGAAAATGTTCAAGATGGAGACATAGATATTTGTAAAGTGCATACGGACCTGAATGTAGCAGATCCGTTGACTAAACCTCTCCCTAGAGCAAAACATGATCAACACCAGAATTCCATGGGTGTTCGATTCATCACAATGTAACTAGATTATTGACTCTAGTGCAAGTGGGAGACTGTTGGAAATATGCCCTAGAGGCAATAATAAAAGGATTATTATTATATTTCCTTGTTCATGATAATTGTCTTTTATTCATGCTATAATTGTGTTATCCGGAAATCGTAATACATGTGTGAATACTTAGACACCAACATGTCCCTAGTAAGCCTCTAGTTGACTAGCTCGTTGATCAACAGATAGTCATGGTTTCCTGACTATGGACATTGGATGTCATTGATAATGAGATCACATCATTAGGATAATGATGTGATGGACAAGACCCAATCCTAAACATAGCACAAGATCGTATAGTTCGTTTGCTAGAGTTTTCCAATGTCAAGTATCTTTTCCTTAGACCATGAGATCGTGTAACTCCCAGATACCGTAGGAGTGCTTTGGGTGTACCAAACATCACAACGTAACTGGGTGACTATAAAGGTATACTACGGGTATCTCTGAAAGTGTCTGTTGGGTTGACACGGATCAAGACTGGGATTTGTCACTCCGTATGACGGAGAGGTATCACTGGGCCCACTCGGTAATGCATCATCATAATGAGCTCAAAGTGACCAAGTGTCTGGTCACGGGATCATGCATTACGGTACAAGTAAAGTGACTTGCCGGTAACAAGATTGAACGAGGTATTGGGATACCGACGATCGAATCTCGGGCAAGTAATATACCGATTGACGAAGGGAATTGTATATGGGGTTGCTTGAATCCTCGACATCGTGGTTCATCCGATGAGATCATCGAGGAGCATGTGGGAGCCAACATGGGTATCCAGATCCCGCTGTTGGTTATTGACCGGAGAGCCGTCTCGGTCATGTCTACATGTCTCCCGAACCCGTAGGGTCTACACACTTAAGGTTCAGTGACGCTAGGGTTGTAGGGATATGTATATGCAGTAACCCGAAAGTTGTTCGGAGTCCCGGATGAGATCCCGGACGTCACGAGGAGTTTCGGAATGGTCCGGAGGTAAAGAATTATATATAGGAAGTGCTATTTCGGCCAGCGGGACAAGTTTCGGGGTCACCGGTATTGTACCGGGACCACCGGAAGGGTCCCGGGGGTCCACCAGGTGGGGCCACCTATCCCGGAGGGCCCCATGGGCTGAAGTGGGAAGGGATCCAGCCCAAAGTGGGCTGGGGCGCCACTTCCCCTAGGGCCCATGCGCCTAGGGTGGGGAAACCCTAAAGGGGGGCGCCCCTTGCTTGGGGGGCAAGCCCCCCACCCCTTGGCCGCCGCCCCCCTAGGAGATTGCATCTCCTAGGGCCGCCGCCCCCCTAGGCCCCCCTATATATAGTGGGGGGGATGGAGGACCTCTTACCTTTGCCTTTGGTGCCTCCCTCTCCCTCTCCAACACATCCTCCTCCTCCATAGAGCTTGGTGAAGCCCTGCCGGAGTACTGCAGCTCCACCACCACCACGCCGTCGTGCTGCTGCTGGAGCCATCTTCCTCAACCTCTCCTTCCCCCTTGCTGGATCAAGAAGGAGGAGACGTCACGCTGACCGTACGTGTGTTGAACGCGGAGGTGCCGTCCGTTCGGCGCTAGGATCTCCGGTGATTTGGATCACGTCGAGTACGGCTTCCTCATCCCCGTTCTTTGAACGCTTCCGCGCATGATCTACAAAGGTATGCAGATGCAATCCGATCACTCGTTGCTAGATGAACTCATAGATGGATCTTGGTGAAACTGTAGGAAAATTTTTGTTTTCTGCAACGTTCCCCAACATCCGTTGCATGGCAATCCCTACTCACTCACATTGATATCTATTGATGGGCATCTCCATAGCCCGTTGATACGCCTAGTCGATGCGAGACTATCTTCTCCCTTTTTGTCCTCTCCACAACCACCATTCTATTCCACCTATAGTGCTATATCCATGGCTCACGCTCATGTATTGCGTGAAGATTGAAAAAGTTTGAGAACATCAAAAGTATGAAACAATTGCTTGGCTTGTCATCGGGGTTGTGCATGATTTAAATATTTTGTGTGGTGAAGATAGAGCATAGCCAGACTATATGATTTTGTAGGGATAGCTTTCTTTGGCCATGTTATTTTGAGAAGACATAATTGTTTTATTAGTATGCTTGAAGTATTATTATTTTTATGTCAATATAAAATTTTGTCTTGAATCTTTTGGATCTGAATATTCATATCACAAGCAAGAAGAATTACATTGAAATTATGCCAACAAGCATTCCACATCAAAAATTATCATTTTTATCATTTACCTACTCGAGGACGAGCAGGAATTAAGCTTGGGGATGCTTGATACGTCTCCAACGTATCTATAATTTTTGATTGTTCCATGCTATATTATCTACTGTTTTGGGCAATATTGGGCTTTATTATCCACTTTTATATTACTTTTGGGACTAACCTATTAACCGGAGACCCAACCCAGATTTGTTGTTTTATGCCTATTTCAGTGTTTTGAAGAAAAGGAATATTAGACGGAGTCAAAACGGAACGAAATCAATTGGAGAAGTTATTTTTGGAAGGAAACACACCTGATGAACTTGGACCCCACGTCAGAAGATACGGGAGCTGCCCACGAGGGTGGGGGGCGCCTCCCATAGGGCGCGCCCCCTGCCTCGTGGGGCCCCCGTGGCTCCCCTGACGTGCTTCTTCTGCCTATATAAGTCCATATACCCTAAAACTTCCAGAACGAAAAAAAGATTGGGTGTTCCGCCGCCGCAAGCCTCTGTAGCCACCAAAAGTCAATCGGGACCCCGTTCCGGCACCCTGCCGGAGGAGGAATCCCTCTCTGGTGGCCATCTTCATCATCCCGGTGCTCTCCATGACGAGGAGTGAGTAGTTCTCCCTCGGGGCTGAGGGTATGTACCAGTAGCTATGTGTTTGATCTCTCTCTCGTGTTCTTGATTTGGCACGATCTTGATGTGTTGGATCTTATGTTTCTCCTCCCCCTCTTCTCTCTTGTAATGAATTGAGTTTCCCCTTTGGAGTTATCTTATCGGATTGAGTCTTTAAAGACTTGAGAACACTTGATGTATGTCTTGCCGTGGATATCTGTGGTGACAATGGGATACCACGTGCCACTTGATGTATTTTTGGTGACCAACTTGCGGGTTCCGCCCATGAACCTATGCATAGGGGTTGGCACATGTTTTCGTCGTGATTCTCCGGTAGAAACTTTGGGGCACTCTTTGAGGTTCTATGTGTTGGTTGAATAGATGAATTGAGATTGTGTGATGCATATCGTATAATCATGCCCACGGATACTTGAGGTGACAATGGAGTATCTAGGTGACATTAGGGTTTTGGTTGATTTGTGTCTTAAGGTGTTATTCTAGTACGAACTCTAGGGCTGTTTGTGACACTTATAGGAATAGCCCAACGGATTGATTGGAAAGAATAACTTTGAGGTGGTTTCGTACCCTACCATAATCTCTTCGTTCGTTCTCCGCTATTAGTGACTTTGGAGTGACTCTTTGTTGCATACTTGCATGTTGAGGGATAGTTTTATGATTTAATTATGTTAGTATTGTTGAGAGGACTTACACTAGTGAAAGTATGAACCCTGGGCCTTATTTCCACACATTGCAATACCGTTTACGCTCACTTTTATCACTTGCTACCTTGCTGTTTTTATAATTTCAGATTACAAATACCTTTATCTACCATCCATATACCACTTGTATCACCATCTCTTCGCCGAACTAGTGCACCTATACAATATTCCATTGTATTGGGTGTGTTGGAGACACAAGAGACTCTTTGTTATTTGGTTGCAGGGTTGCTTGAGAGAGACCATCTTCATCCTACGCCTCCTACGGATTGATAAACCTTAGGTCATCCACTTGAGGGAAATTTGCTACTGTCCTACAAACCTCTGCACTTGGAGGCCCAACAACGTCTACAAAAAGAAGGTCGTGTAGTAGACATCATCGGCGCTTGGGTTGCTTCTTGGAGGGGTCATCCTCCGCTGTCTCGTCGCCATTGCCTTCTTTGGGGGTGTCCACCATGTATATATCATATGATGAGGTGGCGGTCCAGCGCCCTATGGGCGGTGGTTCCTGTTCGTCTCCTGCATCGTCGTCCATACCGTCGATGTCTTCGGATTTGAAGTCGAGCATGTCGGTTGAATCGTCGACAGTGGCTACTAAGTGCGTGGTGGGTGGGCAGCGAATTTCTTCGTCGTTCGCATCCCATTCTAGCTGGACATAGTTCGGCCAAGGTTCTCCTGACAAGGAGAGAGACCTTAATGAATTTAGCACATCGCTGAAAGGCGAGTGCTGAAAGATATCCGCGGAGGTGAACTCCTTGATCGGCGCCCAATCGGATCTGATAGGCACGGATGCAGGCGGCTCGGAGTCCGTGGCCGGAGACGAATCCAGTGGTTCGGCAACACGGCTCTCGTAAGGAGTGAAGTCAGTATCCGGCTCCATCACCACTGAGAGTGCAGCCTCCATGGCGGGGTCTATCCTTCCGTCCTCGGATGGCGCAATTTGCTCCGGATTGAAGGCCGGAGTAGTTGTAGGTGTGATCTCCCGAACAATGTCCGACGGCAGAGCTAAATCATGCTCGTCGTGATCGTGCAGTGCACCTGACATGGGCTCGAATCCGTTGAAGATCAAGTCTCCGCGGATGTCGGCAGTGTAGTTTAGGTTTTCGAACCTGACCTGATGGTCAGGGGCGTAGCTCTTGATCTGCTCCAGATGGCCAAGCGAGTTGGCCTGCAGTGCGAAGCCGCCGAATACGAGGATCTGTCCGAGGAGGAAAACCTCACCCTGGACTGCATCGTTACTGATGCTCGAAGGAGCCATCAAGCCTTATGGTGATGACACAGTGGAACTCTCAATGAAAGCACCAATGTCGGTGTCAAAACCGGTGGATCTCGGGTAGGGGGTCCCGAACTGTGCATCTAAGGCGGATGGTAACAGGAGGCGGGGGACACGACGTTTACCCAGGTTCGGGCCCTCTTGATGGAGGTAATACCCTAAGTCCTGCTTGATTGATCTTGATGATACGAGTATTACAAGAGTTGATCTACCACGAGATCGTAGAGGCTAAACCCTAGAAGCTAGCCTATGGTATGACTGTATGTTGTCCTACGGACTAAACCCTCCGGTTTATATAGACACCGGAGGGGGCTAGGGTTACACAAAGTCGATTACAAGGGAGGAGATCCACATATCCGTATTGCCAAGCTTGCCTTCCACGCCAAGGAAAGTCCCATCCGGATACGGGACAAAGTCTTCAATCTTGTATCTTCATAGTCCAACAGTCCGGCCAAAGGATATAGTCCGGCTATCCGGAGACCCCCTAATCCAGAACTCCCTCAGTGAGCACATTCATGGCGCTACGTCGGGCGTCGTCCAAGGGGCCAAGAACCTGGCTATTTAAGCCAGACGGCAAGGACAAACCATATTTGCCCTCATTTCCCTCCTTTCCCTCCCGTCCATGGCGCCACCGCTTCCCTGTCCGTGTCCCCTTCTGCTCCGACCTCGCTGTCTTTCATGGTCAGGAAGAAGGCCACATATTACAAAATGCTAACGTCAGAGCATCAAGGAAGAGATCTTGGTGGAGAGGCACGTCGTCAAGGCACGTCCCGCCGCTCGCATTATGGAGAAGGAGTAGGAGGCAGGAATGGAGGAGGTGGAGGTGGAAGGCAGCATACATGGATGTTGAGCCGAACGGATTTGGAATGAAGGAGGCGGTGGAGTAGTTCCACCTCGCCCAAGCCGCAGATGCGCGGTTATAGGTGAAGCACACGAGCATTGTCGCCTTCGCGACGCTCGTCGTCAATCCTGGTCTCGTGAACAAAAACCAGGCCGCGTTATCCACCTCAGCGGCATGAGGTGGGAGCGGCTCTTCACGGACGATGACGACAACGAGAAGGGGGCACCCGAGATTCATCCCGCCACCAATGTTCACAAGACCGGCCGCTCTAGCAAGGGGGTCATCGACATCTCCCATGACAATGAATATTATTTTAGGGTAGGTTGTTTTCAAATGTAGTTCATTTTATCTTTGTATCATGGACTAAATATGATCAAACAAACATTGCATGAAATTGTATGGAAATGAGGTTTTATAAATGAGAGTGTGGTTGCCTGAACTAATAAAGAGGAGTAGCCGAGCATGTCCACGGACATACATAGGCCCTGTTTGGATTCTCTAACTCAGTTAGAGGTTAGAGTTAGATTCTAACCCTGAACTAACTCTAGCTAGAGAGGTGTTTGGATGGCAGGATTAGATGGAGCGCGGATACGGCGAGCCGCCTTCACGGACAGTGCGGGAGGCAGGGAAGGAGAGGACGAGAAGCTTCGAGGAAGTGGGGAGGGATCTGCTGCAGGAAGAGCGAGAGAAAAATGTGTTTTTAGTGGTCCCAAGAAGAACTAAGCCAAATAAGCACCTCTTGGGTGGGTTAGATTTTTTGAATGGGTTAGATGCATCTAACCCAAACTAACCCCCCGGTTTGGATATTTTTAGGTTAGTTGAGTCCAAACTAAACCAAACTAAGTCTAACCCATGAATCCAAACAGACCATAGAAGTAAAAATGATTAAAAAAAGATGCTCTTGCATCTCCTTTACTCCCTCCGTCCAGGTGCATAAGGCGCCTAAAAAAAAGCTCTGCGATTTAGGTGGGTTGAGATTGGACGAGAGCGCGCGCAGATTTCCCTCAAAATCAAATCTGAATTTGGAAATTAATCCTGTCATTAGTGTTGGGAAGGAGCGCCATGGGAACATGCAGCATGCATGATTGCTTTCACATAGAAAAAGAGGCGGTACAGAGAAGAGAGAAGAAGCAACATGCATGTTGTTTGCTTTCACATCGGAGATTACTAGAAGGTGGACCGGTGGGAGATTAGAAGAAGGAGCGCGTCCTGGTGGAGCGAACAGAAAAAAACGAGATGGTTTAAATAAATGAGAAGCATTTAATTAAATTACGTCTAACACTTTTGGAATTTTAGAATTTTTTTAGGTACCTTATGCACCTGAATGGAGGTAGTACGTTCAACAGAGGGCACGCGTGAAAATTTCTAAGCTAGGCGCGCCTCGGCTCCACTTACATGACGGCGACGTGCCGGTGTGGCGTCGCTGGCATCGTCGGTTTTGGTGTTCGGCTGGATTTTTTTAATATAACAACTCGCTGGGCTGCCAAATACGCCTGAATTTGAGTGTGTCTGTCCTGGATGGCTCGTCACTCATGTGCCGAATTTGATGCCCGCCGCCCGCCGCCAGCAACATGGCCTTGCGGAAGCAACTAGTATAGAATCTGCACTTGTGGTGCAAAAATAGAAAAACGCATTCTGGGCCATTGGATTGAAGATGAATGGCACAGAGGTACCTCCTGCCACTTAATGTACATTTTTACGAAACCCCCCCACTAATAGTCAGATATAAAACATGACTTTCACTGTAAACACCTCACCTTTCTCATATTCGTTCATTTTGTCCTTGGTATATAAGACTAATTTTCAAATCGTCACAGCGTTGATGCTTCGGCTTTATACTTGTCTAATGGATGGTTTCATGTATATATAAGTACAGTACTGGTTTCTACTATATGTCTATCAATCGTGCAAGAAAACTAAACAAGTTGGTTACCAAAGTGTGTCAATATGTATCACAAATATAAGTGAAGGTGAGAAAATTAAGTCAAGCTAGACCATTTCAGGCACATGTTAGACTGGACAATTCCAAGCACAAATATTGGAATTATTTGAGTACATGTCAAGCTAGACCATCAGTTGCACAAATATTCGAGTACACGTCAAACTAGACCCTTCCTGAGCACACATATTTGTCAATCTGGCGCATCCACAAGAGACATACATACATATGAAGTGATACATAAGTTGACATGATCATTTCTAGTGCATGACCAGTAAGAATGAGTGCGAAGGACTTAAGGATCACAACTGAACAAGCATTGCTTTAAAAAATTGTGTTCAGCTTTGCTATCCTGATGGTATATGACAGAATGTTCTTCTCTTGCCGCCAGTTATACTGTTTCTTGCTCTTGGAACTTCATATGCCTGGGAAAGATCACACAAAACAAATACTGTTTTTATTTGCTTAGAACCATGTGAGACAGTAACAACTAAGATTCTCTAGAAGCTGCAAATAATTCTTCAAAATGACCCAAGAGCAACCGCAGGGGCAGTTAGTACTAGTCAACGAGCTCTAAACTACTCATCATACCCGGAGCATAACATGTGTTCTACACCAAAATCCAGATGTCTGACTTCTCAATCTCCTGAAACAAAACAAATTCAGAAGTCATCTCCAATTGCATGGTTGCAAATTAGAAGGCTACAGGCTGCACCACGCATGCTGGTGCAGCTCAGGCAGCTAGCTAGCTAGCTCTCTCTGCTCTGCATCTGTACTTCTACTGTTTCTGTAATGTTGTTAAACCCTTGTTGGCTAACTGTTAGTCACAAATACACATATATCTATTATTTGATGTCTCCAATCGAGGTATCTCCCACCAGCTAGCTACTGGAGTGTGAAACAATTGACCGGCGTCAGCTCATCAAAAGCCTTGAGTTTTGTTAGTTAAATCTGCAATATGCATACCCCCATGCCAGCAAGCACACTATCTCAGAACAACAACAAATTCTTAACTAGCTAGCTAACCAAACATGGCGCAGGTTAATTAGATGGACGAGACATTATTGCGTCGGCTTGATTTTGCCGGATATGCATATGTTGTCCCACCATTGACGAGTTTCCCCACAACATGTCACTTGTGCTCCATAATCAAGGGAAATTATATTCACTTTTCAATCACCGGTTGAGAGCAATTCAACTAGAAGCTAGCTAAATTTAGCTAATAATTTCACCGATGTACGCGTAAGATCCGCAATTGAAGGATTGCCAAATTGATAACTCTGTGCACTCTCGGCATACTTCCCCTAGCTAGATCCATAGTCAATTCAGTCAAAGACATGTGCACTGCCTCTGAAATATTCATGCTTTGATTCAATACTCACTCCGATCCAAAATAAACCACGACACTTATTTTTGGATCGGGGGGAGTAGCATATACATGGCACAATAGATTAAATGGAACTATGTTGTGTAGTACAAGCAGTAAACTATTCTGTGCATTCAAAATTGTTACATGTGATGGGTAAACATAGAACATGAGGTAAACCCGCGCTTACGTTGGCTGGGCATGTGCCCAGACTCGATAACAAACTAGACTTCCCCATTAGATAGAAATATATGGGTGAGAGAGAAGATACCTTGATACTGAGCCAGTGAGGGGATGGAGTCAGGAAGAAGAGCTGGCGCGTGTAGCCGTCTGGGCTGCGTATTCTCTAACAACTCTGTGCCGCGGGTCTTCGGATCTGTCGCGAACCCATCGGAGTCCGGCATGGTGGAGGCCAGACGGTGACCTAGGCAGTTGTGCGCGAGGCGGCCGCGGCCATCGACGAGGACGACTAGCGACGGCCGACGAATCCCTGCGATGATGCGCCGCGCGACGTTGGGCCTGGCCGGGAGGCGGATCCACGCGACCTTGAAGCCGGAGCGGAAGACAGGAGGTAGGGAGAAGAAGCTGTGGAGGGGAGCCAACACCGGATCTGGCCAGGACCGCCGACAGCGTCGCTCGCCGGCTGGAGAGGTCGAGAGGGCCGATGGAGGATTAGGGATCTGAGAAGGATCCGAAAAGAAAACATGAGGACCAGAGGGATGTTTTTGCATAGAATTATGTAACCGTGAGTACAGATTCCTCCACCTAGAGCCTTACCATTCATCCCAAATCCAATGGTCCAGAATCCTTTTTCTATTTTTGCATCAGATGCCCAGATTCTATACTAGTCGTTCTCTGGCCTTGTGCGTGTCAACTTGGACGAACCATTTAGAGCATGGTTAATAGTATAGGCAGCTGCTGGCTATAAGCCATTGTCATGTCATCTAGAGTCTATCTTATAGCTAACATATATAATAATAGATAAAAAATGTACTATTTTTTTATTATGTGGCCCACATTTTATTTTCAGAAAGTGTCTAGAAGCACCGCAGGGATGGAGTCAGGAATTTAGTATAGAGGGGGCGAGCTCCACACTTAAGCTCTTGCAGACCGGTGAGGACTGGCCAAGCCAAAATACTTCATATAGCATGCTAAGAAGTCTAAATTCGAACTCATGTTTTCATAGGTGTAATTAAAGACTGAAAAATTACTACCAAATCGCTCGTATTCGACACAAGAAATTTAATTCCCAAATAAGTTATATACTAACTGACTTGAAATACAATTTTCATGTCGATCAAATCATTCATATTAGGCAACAAAAATGTAGAGATTTGAACCCGAGGTTAATTACGGGAGTGGGCGTATCATAAAGACAGTAAGCCCTGTGGTCGGTCATGGCAGTGGTTGATGACAGTGATCAATTGGGGATTCGTAAGGATAAAGACAAACTATGCACCGATGCAGCCATGACGGATCATAATTAGTCTCCTTCTGATCTTCGCTTAGAGGCCGAAGCAAATTTTCCCTAGCGGGGGACCGACGGTAGTAGGCAGAGACTCACGCGTTGATCGCAACAGCTGGGAAGCGAGCAACTGCATGCGTGGTTGCGTGATGTTGTGGGGCTAATTTTCCTTGGTCCCTCGATGGGGTGATAGTGGGCTATTTCTTCTCTTATGTTTTGGTCCATTATCTGCTATATACGCAATGGCTGGGCCGAGAGTTCCTATTAGACACATTCTGCGTCAAACAACTAGCGAAAATAAAGGGCGCTTCTGCCAGGATTCGACCTCTTGACCTCCAACTCGCGTTCAAAAGGAGCCAACCAGTAGACCTATCAAGTGTTGGTTGTTAAAACGTGAAGCGTGCTGGTATAAGAAATAATACCAATGAAGAATCTGGACAGTTTTTTAAAAAAATTCAAATTTTCCTTTGAAATAGTGATTTTTTAACAAACGAGCAATGTTTCAAAATACGATAGATTTTTTAACAACTCGGACATATTTTCAAATTTCAGAAAATAAAACAAAAGACGTGAACATTTTTCGACAGATTTGTTTAAAAAATTCCTGATAATTTTTCGAAAAACTGAACCTTTATAGAATCTTGAGAACAAAAGTTTGATAATGGGAACAATTTTTCAAAAGCACAAACGTTTTTGAATGTACGATTACGCAAACAAATTTTTGAACCGGAATTAGTTACTGTAGTGAACAACATTTTGAACGTACGATTACGCAAACAAATTTTCTGAAAACGAGCAAAATTTGAGTTTCTCAATCATTTCTGGAATTTGTGACATTTCTTTAAAGCACAAACATTTTCTGAATCTTGAGAACAAATTTTGAAACGGAGAACAAATTTGGAAGCGTGAACCATTTTTTAAAGCACAAAACATTTTTGAATCTTCAGAACAATTTTGAAAAATCCCAAACAAATTTGGGAGCGCGAACAGTTTTTTAAAGCACGAACATTTTTTGAATCTTGAGAACAAATTTTGAAGTGTGAACAATTTTTTAAAGCACAAACATTTTTTAATCTTGAGAACAATTTTGAAAAATCCCGAACAAATTTGGAAGAGCGAAAAGTTTTTAAAGCACAAACATTTTTTAATCTTGAGAACAATTTTGAAAAATCCCGAACAAATTTGGAAGAGCGAACAATTTTCTAAAGCACGAACATTTTTTTAATCTTGAGAACAAATTTTGAAACAGAGAACAATTTTGAAAAATCCCGAACAAATTTGGAAGAGCGAACAATTTTTTAAATCACGAACATTTTTTGAATCTTGAGAACAAATTTTAAAACAGAGAACAATTTTGAAAAATCCCGAACAAATTTGGAAGCGCGAATATTTTATGAAAACGTGAACATCTTATGAAATCTGGTACATTTTCCGCATTTTGAAAGTTTTGATCTTTTTTGTGTAACAAGAATTTTTTTTGAATTTTGAGAACATTTTTCGAAAACTGAACTTTTTATAAAAAAATACGAACAAAAATTGAATATTTTGAATTTATTTTGAAGAAAAGAGAAGAAATAGAATAAAACGAAAAAAACAGAAATTTTTTTCGAAGTTGTGAACAAAATTTTGAAAATGCGAACACTATTTCAGAAATATGAACAAATTTTGACAAAAAGAACATTTTTGAAAATTCTAAACCATATTTGAAGTTTTTGAAAAGCTTAAAAAGAAAAAGGAGAAAAATTTAAAAAGAAAAAACAAAGAAAACGAGAAAAAAGAAATAACAAAATAAGATTGTGAAGAAAAACCAGAAAGAACCAGTAGAAGGAACTGGTTTTAAGTTTTATCGTCGCTTTCAGTTTCTTTAAGTTTAGCTTTGTTATTCGTTTACATCCATGAGTCGGTCGCGATGGCTACCGCGGCGTGTACCTCTACAGGAGGTCGTTAGTTCGATCCCTGTTCTGACCATTTTTCACGGTTTACTTGCCGCAATAAGCGGCGAATAGGAAATTCCGGTTGGGCCTGCTCCCAGGGAAGACCTCACGTTGTTACACGAGATGGCCTCGATAGGGGGGGCAAATACTAAAAAAACACGTCAGAAAGACGACTAACTACGCATGTACCTAATCGCTACAAGGGATCAGGAAATCGTCAGGGGGGTTCTCGCCCCCCCTCGTCCCCCCTTAGATTCGTCTCTGGGAGCACGTGTTAGAGCTGACTCTTCATGAAGAGCCTGCTCACCTTCTCTTTTCTCTTTCCTTCAACTAAGCATAAATATACTAGTTTATTTTTTATAGTCCGCTGACTCAGCTCTATTGTACTTGCTTTTACAGGGTTTTTTCCGTCAGCGCTGGGTCTTGTTGGGGTGATATAATTGCCTGACTATCTTCAGATACCTGCCGTAAGTTATTGTATATAATGTCACGAGGCTCTTAAAGCGCTGGCCACCATGTGTATGGAGGGCATTGCATTGGCTCTACCATGGTGTGATATGCCTGATCATTGTCGAGTCCGATTGCTTGGAGTTGGTGAAGATGGAGCAGAGTAAGGACTATGATCTGTCGAGATATGCGTCCCTAGTGCATGAAACTAGGACCTGTAATGAATAGTTCGACAAACTTACATTGCTCGTGTTATATGTGGTACCAAAACATTGTTAGTCATTTTTATGGCAAATTAAGCGTGTCTAGCTTCGATCCGGGCCTGCCAGTGTAGAGGAGCTGTGTCTGTGTCGTTGATTGAGTAATAGTCTTTTTCCATCAAAAGAAAACTAGCCAAGGCATGTACTCTTAGAACCATTAGTTGTGGCACTATATACTTTCAAAGTACTCCCTCCGTTCGAATATACTTGCCATTGAAATGGATGTATCTAAATGTATTTTAATTATAGATACATCCATTTTCATTCATTTTGATGACAAGTAATTCCGGACGGAGAGAGTATTACTCTCTCCTTTTCAGCAACAGTTAATTTTGGACGGAGGGGATAGTATTTGATCACCATTACACAACCACCACACATTACACAACCATGGATACTACTCCCTTCGTTCATAAATATTTGTTTTTTAAATATTTAAATGGATTACCACATAAGGATGTGTATATAAACATATTTTAAAGTGTAGATTCACTCATTTTGCTCCGTATGTAGTCATTTGTCAAAATCTCTAGAAAAACAAATATTTAGAAACGGAGGGAGTAGTAATTACTTTCTTCATAGTGATTTAAACGCTCTAATATTTTTTTTTACATAGAGTACACGGCACATCACACATAAACGTTTGTACCAGACCATCAAATTTCAAAAGCCATTATTCACAGTAGTAACAAAAATAAATAAAAATCACACGGTCGTTCAATCATTCACGTATTCACAAACTAATTAACCCCTCGAAAGCACGCAGGGAGAAACTTGGTTCCACTAGTCTTCTTCTTGCCCTGATCCTCTGGTATCTTGGGCTCCTTACTGCTAATGGTGGCAGCGACATCGTCGTCGATGACCTTCCCGGTCAGAACCGGCGGGACGGGCAAGTTCTCCTCAGCGGGCTGCTCCAGCTCCCACTCACCAGTTGGCCCCAGCACCATCCCCTTGTTCCTTTCCACCCACCACGACTCCGGCACGAGGTTGTCATCCTTGAGGAAGGCGGAGGACTTGTTCACCAGCGCCACGCTCCGGTTCACCTGCAGCTTGAACTCGCCCTTCTCGCCGTTCCATCCGGCCACCGTGTGCAGGATACCCTGCAGGTTGTGGTAGTCGCCGACGTTGGTGGTGTCCGGCCTCACGTGGGGAGACTTCTTAGAGTTCACGGAGAGCTCGTCGCCGACGTTGGCGTAGCCGAGGAGGTTGCTCGGGTAGAGCGGGATGAGGTCGGGCTTGTTCCTGACGTGCAGCGCGCGGAGGCCGGGCAGCTCGTCGAACCGCTTCTTGAACTCCGGGTTGCCGACCTGCGGGCTCCCGAACACGATGGCCGTGACCGGGAAGTGGGCGTCGCCGACCTTGGACACGCCGTTGGCCACCATGTCGAAGGCGCAGAGCGTGGCGAGCGACGCGCCGAGGCTGTGGCCGGTGCAGACGATGCTGAGGCTCTCGCCCTTGTACTTGGCGACCAGCTCCCGCACCGCCGCCAGCAGCTGGTCGCGCGCGCTGTACTTGGAGAAGGGCGAGCGCTCGTCGGTGGACGTGTATATGACGTACCAGCCCTTCATGACGCGCGCGTGGCCGCGGGCCGGGTCGCCCTCCGGCAGGATGGCGTCGGGGGCGACCAGGTCGGGCTTGAGCACGTCCACCCACTCGAGGTTCCGGATGGTGCCGCGCAGCGCGACGTAGATGACGCGCTGGCCCGTGGCGGCCGCGGCGGCGTCGGTCGACACGGCGACGTAGCCGACCCAGTTGGACTCCTTGCTCCACGCCTCGCGGGAGAGGGAGTGCACCATGAGCCCCGGGGGCAGCCAGGTGGCCGCGGTGGCGTAGAGGTTGGCGGCCACGGATACGTCGGCCGCGGCGGGGAACTGCGTGCGGCTGAAGAGCGTGGCCCTGGAGAAGCGGCAGGTGCCGCAGTACTTGGAGTGGGGGTCGGAGTTGAAGGAGTCGTAGGTGACCTGGCAGAGGTCGCCGCAGAGGAGGACGAGGCGGCGGAGCGTGAGGTCGAGCGGGTCGAGGAGGCCGTCCCAGTGCGCGGAGCCCAGCAGCTCCGGCCACGCCGGAGCGCCATTGGCGCCGGCGCCGACCAGGGCGCTGGACAGGAGGACGCCTTGGCTCGCGTCCATGTGCGCGCTGAGAGCTGTGTGTGTGATGGGAAGAAGATTAGGTAGCGACTGGACAGGGCGGCAGGGGAGGTGCCCAGGTGGGGATGCTTTGAGTGGGTGCTACTAGTACTAGTGGTGCAGTATGGGTTCGCGCGAGTGGTCGTTGGCGTGGCGCCAGGTGAAGGGCCGGGAACATTTGCACCATCCCGTGTGAAGGTGCCAGACTGCCCGTTTCGGGCCGGGAACGCGGCAAAGCCATAAACTTTCCTTGCTTGTTTTGGTAGATTTTGGATGGATCATGCGTTCACCGGTTTGCCCGTTGCAGTCATAGGCCCTGGCATGACAACAAGTATGGTTACATCTCCGCATGCAGCACACCGTTTTCAATTAGAACCGCAGGATCCAAGAGTCGTGTGTTCTCCTGAGCTAGCAGGCCGCCTCCGCTCGCGCCGCGCGCCACTCCGGACGCAGCGGCCACAGCCCCTCCTCTGCCCTGCGGCGCCGCCATGGTTCCCACCCCCCATCACGGCGCCTCCCCAGGCGCTCGGACTTGCCCATGCCTAGCGGTTCTTCCCCGGAACCGGATCTAGGGCTGCCTCGGCCGGCGTCAACGGCCCTCCCCGGTGCTTTGCCGCGAATCCTACTGCGGGGTGAGTGCTCCCGCGCCGCGCCCTCGCTCTCCCAGGCGGTCCAAGGGCGGATCCACCCGCAGGGCGGTCGAGGCTTAGATCCATCGTGGTTAGGCCCTCCCTTGAGCCCCTCCCCCCTTTCCTCTTCGGGCGATGGGGATGGATGGACGGCGGTCAAGTCTCGGAAGGCGCGCCAAGCTGCCAAGACGACGGCGGTCCGAAGCAGACGCCAGCGGTTGCACCGAGCAACCAGGGGTGCGGCCATCAATGGCCATGACGGGCGTGCGGCCTTCTTAAGCCGCTTCGACGGCATCTGCTTCCGCTGCCTCAGCACCGAGCATCGCCGTGTAGATTGCAGAGACCCGCTGCGTTGCATCATTTGCAAGCTGCCTGGGCATTTTGGTAGAGAGTGCGCCAAGAATCCAAAGAAGACTGTCGGGGCGTCTGCCGGAGCGAGGCCACGGTCCCCTCACGGACGTGGGTCGGTGCACTCGAGGCTTCGCTTCCCCACCCCGCCTCCCCTGCCGGCGCCACAACCGGTCCCATCCATGGACCGCGAGGCGCACCTCCTCGACCCCTCCCGCCGGGCTCGGGCAAGCCACAAGGTGGTGATCTCCATCCCGGCCATCGAACATCAGGAGTTCCTCCTCCGAAAGAACGCCATCCTCCTCTCGGCGGCCACGCCGAGGCACGCGGCTAGCCCCCTGTCCATCGGCCGCGCCATCGAAGAGCAGTCGCGCATCCCCCCCACCTGCTACGTGTGACCAGCCGCGACCCCGAAGACTTCTTCATCTACTCCGAGCTCCCGGCGCACCACGAGAACGCAGTCCGCGCCGGCTCCATCAGCGTCGACGATGTCGCCTTCACCGTCAAGCCCTGGCATGAGGACGACCATGCCGTGCACCAAGACTTCACGCTCCATGTCCGCATGGTCATCGAGAAGGTCCCCATGCAGCTCTGGTCCCTGGAGGGCGCGGCGGAGATCATCGGCGACATGTGCATCCTTGATCGCCTCGACACCCGCACCCATGAGCGGGGTCACACCAAGACCTTTGCTTGCTAGGTGTGGGTCTGGGACGTCACCAACATCCCCACCAGGCGCATCATCTAGTGCGCGAAGCGCGGCGCTGGGCGCGTCGAGGCCATGCTCGGCTACTCGCCGCCGAGCAGAGAGGTCGCGCCACCCCCCGGAGTCAGGCGGCACGACATGCTCGTCCATGTGGACAGGGTGGAAGACTGGATGCCGCCCACGCCAAGGCCTTCCCGCTCGCGCCAGAGCGGCCTCCCCTCCTCGGACTCTGACGACGATGCTCCGTTCCTGGCGATTTATCCAGGCACCTGGGCCCGACATGTGGAGGACGGCCAGGGACAGAGCAGAAGGCAGCCACAAGCGGTGGCCTCCTCCGGCTGCCACGGTCTGCAGCTGAGCAAGGGTCGTGACCCCGATGACCACGGGGGCAGCCAGGGCGGCCACCGCTCATGGAAAGACATGCTGTTGGGCCGCCATTCCAGACGCACGCCAACATCATCGAAGGAGCCAGTCGGGGCAAGGGCTGCCGCAGTCAGGAGGCGGCCTTGCGGCTCATCCCTCCCCTGCCCCTGCTTCGCCCGTTGTCCTCCTCCTCCCCACCATCCCCACCCCCACTGCCGCCTCCTACTGCGTCTCGGCCGACCCAAGATCCCGTTGCCGACTTCTTCCGTAACGATGAGGCTCTGCTCCCGCCGCCCCCACGCGTTGACCAAGGCCAGCTAGAGTTGGAGGCGACCATCGTCGATGCCCTGGCGGCCCCAATGGAGTTTGAGGAGGAACCGGTCAACGCCCTCCAGCTAGGGGAGAGGTGGCCCCCCAGCTAAGCATGCAGCCCGGCGCGATCCAAGCCTGCCGTGCGGCCCCCACGCTGGCCACCACCGAGACGCGGCTGGGGCCAATCACCCAGCAGGTGCAACAGCTGTGGATTGGCCCAGATGGCTCGGCGGCTGCCCAGCTCTTCCGCGACACGCCGACGCCCCTCCTCTCCGACGCGTCTGCACCCCGCCGTCCATCTGCCCCTCCCAAGTCACGCGCTACTTCTGCACCGTCCAGGCGGAGTGCTAGGCAGGCGGCCAACCCCTCCACCACTCCGGTCTCGCAGCGTGCGTCGCTCCACCTGGTCCAAGGACTCAGCATCCTGGGCCCAAAGGAGCGCATGATGGTGGCGGCGGCAGAGGCGCTACTGCGCCGCTTCGCCGCTTCGACGAGCCACTGATAGAGGACGACATCTCCTGCATCGCCAAGCTCACCTGCCTCAACGTCGACACTCTGCGCACCATGGCTGGCCTCGCCGGCCCGGAAGGAGACGCCCAAGTGTAGTATGTTAGCCGATGTTTTAGTTAGTCTCCGAAGATGGCTAGCCTTAAGCCAGTTCGAGTTAGGATTAAGTGTTATGTGTAGTGACAGGGATCTGTGGGTAGTTCATGGCCAGTGCAATTTGGGTGCTATTGGCGGGCGCTGGCATGCCCCGGCTAGTCTGAATGTGTACTTGTACTTTCTCTCTTTCTTCAGTAGTGAGATTTGTCTCCGGAGCGAAGATACATGTCTCCATGAGTAGCACAAATTGCAATATTATGAATTGGAACGTGCAAGGGCTGAACTCGCCAGCCAAGCGTGCTGCGATCTGTGAAGTAGCCGATGCCCATAGGCTTGTTGTCCTATGTATGCAGGAGACCAAGATCGAATGCTGGTCCCCGGCGATGGTTAGAAAGCTGGGTGTGCAGCACCTAGACGCCTGCGCAGTGCTGCCGGCAGACGGCACCCGAGGCGGTGCTGCAATCTTCTGGGACTCCTCCGCGGTTTCCATTGCAACCTAGGTGATAGGCCAATTCTCCATCACGGCAAGGGCAACACTGCGGCAGTGCAACACCGCCTTCTGGATCACAACGGTGTACAGCCCCATGGACGACAACCAAAAATAAGCTTTCTTGGCTGAACTAGTCTCCGCTAGGCCGCCTGCAGGGGAACCTTGGTTGCTTAATTGTGATTTCAACATCATCTATGAGGCCAGAGACAAGAGCAACCACAATCTGAACAAAAGAATAATGGGAAGGTTCAGAGCAGCCATTGATCGCGCTGGGTTAAGAGAGATCAAGTGCAAGAACAGGCGATTCACTTGGAGTAATGAGAGGGAGAATCCGGCCTTTGTAGCCATTGACAAGGTGTTTTGCAATCATGAGTGGGAGGCACTCTTCCTTTCCTTCACGCTAATGGCGGCGTTGACGGCCTGCTCGGATCACTGCCCACTTCTGATGTCAAACCCCTCCGCACCGCACTGCACCGCAAAGCAACTTTCAAATTCGAATCCTTTTGGATCAAGTTCCCTCACTTCCACCAAACTATGGCCAGAGCCTGGCAGAGGCCTGTAAACCATAGCAACCCCTTCACCAGGATCAAAGTGAAGATGGCCCGGACAGCCGGGAACCTGAAAATATGGGCCAAAACCCTGTTCAGTGATGCAAAAGTGCAGTTTCATCTCGCTTCGGTGGTGGTGCTAAGGCTGGACGTGGTGCAGGAAAGGAGACAGCTCACCCCGGGAGAATTCTGGCTAAGGAAGACCTGAAGCTGAAAATGGTGGGCTTGGCAGCTCTAGAGAGGGTAAGAAAGCGGCAAGCAGCAAGGACCCGCTGGCTGAAGGCGGGAGATGCAACAACATCCTTCTTCCAAGCAAAGCTGAATTCGAGGCGCAGAAAGAAATTCATCCACTGCCTTCGCATCAACGACACCCATGTCACAAACCACGCTGACAAAGCCAAGATCATCCATGAGCACTTTTCTTCACTGTTGGGCAGGAAAAGGAGCAGAACCCGCTCCATCAACTGGGAAGCGATCAACCTCCCCACGATGCAACCAGGGGGAGAGGGCCTCGACAACCCATTTATGGAGGAGGAGGTGTGGGAAGCCATCTGCGCGTCACCGGTGGAGAAGGCACCAGGACCGTACGGTTTCAACGGATCATTCCTTAGATCTTGCTGGCAGACCATCAAAGCAGATGAGATGGCGGTATTTCACAAATTCTACCAGCTAGCCAGCAGTGATTTTGCGGCGATCAACCGGGCCCTCATTGTATTGCTGCTGAAGAAAGATGGGGCCAAGCAGATGAATGATTTCTGGCCAATCATCCTTATACACTCAATGGCAAAGCTGATTGCAAAAGTCCTCTCAATTAGGACTGGCTGGAGTGCTTGATTGCCTAGTTTCACCTACGCAAAGTGCCTTCCAGAAGCACAAAGGAATTCAAGTTTCCTGTATGTTCAGAACCTGGTCAGAAGCTTCCAGAGAAAGAAGACACTGGCTCTCCTTCTGAAGCTTGATATCGCGAGGGCTTTCGACTCCGTCTCCTGGGAATATATCTTAGAGCTCATGCAGCGGATGGGCTTCCCCGCCCGCTGGAGGGATTGGATCGCGCTGCTACTTACATCCTCCTTATCTGCATGCATGCTAAATGGAGACCTAGGACAGTTCATAATTCACCAGCAGGGGCTGAGACAGGGTGATCCCCTCTCCCCCCTCCTCTTCATCCTGGCGATCGACCCCCTCCACCGGCTCCTGGAGGCCGCCACTCGCTCTGGTGCGTTGGCACCCCTTCCGGCGAGAGCTGTGCACCTCCGGGTCATGCTATACGCCGACGACGCTGTCATCTTCGCGAACCTAACGCGCCCAGAGATCGACGTGATCATGCAGATCCTTGCGGGCTTCGGGGAGGCAACAAGCCTGATGATGAACCCTCAGAAATCATTGGCGGCTCCCATCTGTTGTGAGGGCATCGACCTCGGGTACGTGCTCCAAAGCTTCGGCTGCAACCTCTCGTCCTTCCCCATGAAGTACCTAGGTCTCCCCGTCTGCATAGCTAGGGTTAGGCTAGTCCACCTGCAATACATCTTAGACCGTATCCGTGCAAGGTTAGCAGGTTGGAAGGGGCGGCTTGTAACATCCCAAAATTCTAAATTTTGGAATGTTATAATAAATAGATAGATTTGATTGATTGTTTGATTGATTGACTGAAAGTGAGTGAATTCGAAACTCTTTGAAAGTTAAATGAGAGGGAATAAAAGGACTTTCCCAAACTTTCATATTTGCTTTCTGATCTCCATGAATTAAAATTCTTTTCAAACACAAAACCCCGGAGAGAAGATGACATGACTTCTTCCATTTATTTAAATGACAAGGGGTGTTGAAAATATTTGAATTTCATTTGAAAATATTTCCGATTCTGGAACTTTATGCAACTCAATGATTTTCATGAGAGAAGATAAAATGACTTCTTCAAATTATATGAAATATGAGTTGGGAGTTTCAAAGAATTAAATTCAAAGTTCTTTTGTATTTATTTTCAATTTGGAGTTATTTGAGTTTTATTCAAATTATTTTTCTCCAAAAATAAAATATATGGAAAATAGGGTAACATGATTCCCTACATTAGAAAATTGGAGAAAAATTAATTTGAAATCATTTTGGTTTTTTTAAAATGATTTTTGTTGGATTTTAATAGACCAGTAGCACTCTTTGTTTTATCAGAATTTGTGTGGATTTTATTTGAAATTATAAAAATGTTCATGTCGTAGAAAATCTTTTTCTAAAAATTTTGATATATTATATGCCTATATAATATATATATTTTTTTGCTTTTATTATTTTTAATTGTCTGGAAAATGTTTTAAAAAAAAACTTTCTCCTCCGCCGCCGAACTGGGCCGGCCCAACAGGCCACGGCCCAGCCCAGCCAACGCGCCCGCACCGCCGTCCCCGAGCTCGGGCAGGTCTCCGCCTCCTGCCCGACACCGCCGCCGCCGCCGTGAACTCCGCGGAGTCCGCCGCCGCCCCGCCTTGCACTCCACGCCATCGCCTCGCCTCCCTTCTATAAATGGCGCCCCGGGACCGCGCCACTTCCTTTTTCCCTGAAGCCGCCGCTCCTCGTTCCCCGTCGCGCCGCCGCCGCTGCCAACCACCGCCGCCGCAGTCGCGCTTCGCCGCCGCCCGCTGCTGCTGCCCGAGCCGCACTCCACCAGCGCCGCCGCCTCGCGCCGCCGCCGACGCCCGCACCTCGCCGAAGCCCCGCGCCACCGCTGCCGTTGCCGCGCCACGCCGGAGATTCGCCGCAACCGCCGCCTCGCCTCACTCGCCGGAGTTCGTCTCGCCGCAGCCGGTTTTCTTGCGAAAACCGTCAAACCGCCATGGATCGGTAAAACCAAACCCTAGATCGGTTTTCTGGTTTTCTCTGGTTAACCCGTTTTTTTATATATCCAGTTATTCTGCGAACGTTCACTGTTTAGATCTCCTTAGCGAACAGTTTTCGTCGGTTTAGGTTCTGTAGCGAGCGTTCTCTCGATAGATTTTTCTTTTTATTTTTAATTTTTGGCCAGGGACCCATCCGTGAATATTTCTTTGCAGATCAGCCCCTGGTTTTCAAACGACTATAACTTTTTACTCGTTAGTCCAAATCCAACGAAACCAACGCCCACGTCTTCGTTACGATCTCTTCTATCCATTAATCCAACTCAAACATGTTTTTGAAAAGTTTAAAATTTGAATTAGATCAGATTTGAATTCAAACTTCTTTTGATCATATCTTTTTATCCGTAACTCCGTTTGAGTTGATTCTTTTTGCAAATCGAAGCTCTTGACCTAAACATTCTAATAAGGCCAAATTCACATAATTTTGGTACTGTTAGAAATTGTTTTATGTTGCAAGAGTTATTTGCTTGGTTTTGATGTTTCCGAATCGTCTTCTTCGTTCTTTCTGATCTTTTGAGTGATTGCTTATGTGTGGTTACTATTGCTTGCTTACGATAGATTGATCGGAGTGTGACGAGTAGAGATATCAAGAGTTTTGAGTGCGAATCATCTTCATCAACATTGCAGGCAAGTAACACTTTGATCATACCTTTTCTACAACCCAGTTTTATTGCATTAGATCAATCCTCACACATTGCATGATTAGGATCTAATTAAATTGTGGGATGGGAAGTAGATGAGGTAGTACCTATTACCTGTTTATTATCAAACCTTTGGGAGTTACTTCTACGTTTGCTTATTATGCCATGCTATGCTAGTAGACGTGGATTGGGTGAGTGATATCCATGACAGATGTGAGATTATTAATTAATGGTTTATCTAAGGTGGCAACCTAACACACATCTGGGTGGATTGAGGCACCTGGGGTTTCCAGGACTTGCCTGTTTTTCTTTGGACCGCCACCCAGGCTCAAAGGGATCATGAGATTATTCATACTAGAAACTTCCGTGTGCAGCCACAAGCCATTATGGGCTCTGGCATAGTTGACTAAGTTGTGCGAACTCTTACAGTGGTAGACTAGTAGATGTAGGGGTTGTAGGTGGTACGGTCTACCCGATCGTAAGGTGCCAGCGCTTCTGAAAGATTATGTCTCGGTCATCCTTCTTCTCAAACACCATGTAGTGCGAGAAAACAAACGGAGGCGGTCGAGTCTTGTGGGGAAAAGTGCGCAAACCTCTGCAGAGTGTACAAACTAATCATGATTAGCCGTGTCCCCGGTTATGGACATCTTGAGTATCTAGTTCTTGGATTATCCTGTTGATCTCATCACGTTACTTTAAATGAATATTGTTGGGTTTAATGATGTTACTTAATTGGGATTGAGAATGTTGTCAACCATTCTCAATGTTCAACAACCACCATGATAGTTAAATAAATTTATTCCTTTGCTGTAGGGAAAAATTGGCTTTACGCAAAAACCTTATAACCATAGAGCTTTTCCACCAGCCATATATGCATATAGTGATAGCCATTGTTCATCATTTTCTCTATGGTGTGAATTTGCCCGTACATTCAATGTACTGACCCGTTTCGGGCTGCAACGTCTCATGTTGCAGGTTTCTTACGTCGAGTAAGTGATACGTTAGGGTTACGATTTCTACACTCAACTTTGCCCTTGGTGTTGATGGGAAACCACAACCTTGTTGCTTCCGCTATTTTGGATTTGAGGTAATAGTATTTACGTTACTTTTACATGTGATTTACCTCTGTTATAAATCCTCGAGTACTGTGTGTGTCAGCATACCGATCCAGGGATGACACTTAAGCACAGAGACTTGACCCATTCGGGTCAGGTCGCCACAAGATGGTATCAGAGGACATGTTGACTGTAGGACGTGACCCTAGAAACCGGCAAGCCCATAGCAAAGATTTTTCTCTACAACTTTCCCTTTCAAAAAAGATCTTTTACCTCTCTTCTCTTCTGAGCTTATTCAAATATTCCCTTTTAGTTAGACCATACCCCTTTCCCCTTTTGACCAGACGAGGATTCGACTGATGAGACCACTCCAATAAGTACAAGATATCGGACAACTAAGACCACTTCGGAATGAAGAGTATTTTCTGTGCATCTGAATAATGGAAACTACAATGGTTGAAGACCGAAGACAAGTAGAATTTGAAGGCTCTGAAGAATTCCCAGATTTATATGACCTAGGAAGGCTACCCTTATGGAACTTGGCAGACTATGGAAGTTGTCAACACCCGAGATCAAGGTGTATCGGAGAAGGACCGGAGCATGTAGAGTTAAGAACTCAAGGATTTGTCAAGGAAAACCCTAAGGCAGGAGATATCAACTATGGAGAGATAGCTCATGGAAATGACAACCACGTCTATCCATGAGGTTATCGCCCGCATATGCTATTGTCACCGTGCTGAGTTAAGCATGCATATGCATGGAAGGATTAAATGGTAGAAGGCTGATGGAGCACCTATCAGCAAGATGAAGTTTTAACCTTAGCCGGTGTATCACCAGGATCTGGAGTGTTACATCAAGAAGTTAAGATGGACCTAAAAGAAGCATTAATTGATAAGGAAGCATTTCGTGAAGAACTTAAGACCAAAAGTTGAAAGCAGCCAAGCTAGAGAAGTAAAACCTTGAGATACAGGAGATTCTTCAGGAACTGAAGGACAGTAGGACCATGGTTCATGCCAAGGATAATGAAACCCAGAAGTTTGAAATGCAACTCCGGAATATTAAAGGATGTCACGAGAGATTTCAAATCAACAGAGATTGATCTAGCAAAAGAACTTGAGAAAGACAAGCATGATCGGAAGAAGCCATTGGAGGCATGAACAAGGTTTGAAGAATTTGGAGACGTTGAAGATTTATTGACCTTTAGAAGACCAAACCCCTGTTATATACCTACGTTAGATGCGATGTTTGTGAGCTGTCATTTGTTTGATGTTTTTCGACAGCCACAACAAAAATCTGTCTTTTCAAAACTTTTGTTTGTATTGTGTGTCCCTCTCCCTCTCTCTTATCTTACCCCAAACCCACATGGACCCAATAGCGGATGAATGGAGATGAGCTTGTATTTTCTGGACCGATGGGTCAGTTGGAGACAGACCGATGGATTCAGAACATGGAGGATCACATGGAGAATAACCCTATAGTTGGACATGATATAACCCAACATGCTCTTCTGTGCTTTGAAAGAGGTGCTGCTACTTGGTGGAGGATGTACCAAACCATGAATGGATGGCAAGGAGTAACCACTTGGAAATAATTTAAGTTGACTTTGCCAAAGTCTCGGCTTGTGTCCCAGAAATTGAAGCCTTATGGAAAGGATATGAAGAAACATGGTGCATGCAAGATTTGTGGAGAAATCGGACACACCCATAAAGAACACAAGGATGAATGCCCTAATTGTGAAGGAAGTCACCCAGTTGAAGAATACCCAACTAGGCAGATCACTTGTTTCTTGTGTGAAGGGATTTCCCACTATCCTACTCAGTGTCACATTTACCCCATGGTACGAAGGACCGTACAACAGAATAAAGAAGTAATGAAAGGAGCCTTATGGAAATTTTAGAAAAAGCTGTGATGGAGGACATGCCTAAAGAAGACCCAATTAAACCCTACACCAAGTCATGCTATTCATGTGGAGAAGAAGGACACATCTCCCAAAACTGTTTGAATGGGGATCTAGTAGAATTCTCGACAGAGGAAGTAGAATATGACCCACAGGAAATAGAAGCCCTGATTGGAATGGAAAAGTCCAGGAAGAGAAACCGATTGGATTCCAGGAAGGACCTGAGTCATATCACCTGTTACAGGTGCAAGGAGTTAGGGCACTACCTCAACAGTTGCCCAAAAAGGAAACCTCGATACTTGTCAGAAGTAATATGTTTTAGTTGTAATGGAGCAGGGCACTTTGCCAGAGAATGCCCCAAGGAGAAGGAAACTTGCGCTAGATAGTTGAGTTTGCAACAAAAGAAATGGAGCAGTAGAAGTGAGAACATTTTATTTTGTATCAAGGTGTTGAGTTGAGACATGTAATGGAAGAGCGAGAGATTATAATCATTGGAGAATAAAATAAAGTTAGCATCGTCGGTACTGATAGGGATTTTATGAGTTGTTACTCTATGAAGAAGAATTTTGGCCATTCTAAGGATAAGAGAAATATGGTCTATGGAAGATTTGTGCATTTTAATGGTGGTAGTACCCTGTAATGGACTTCGGACAAAATGAATACGAGTTTTGTCTCGATATGTGTGATGCCCCAAGAGTATGTGGGATGAAGTTGGAGACCGTCAGTTGTTTGGATCAAACGTGATCAAGGAGTCAGAAGAGAATGCTAAGTTGATTCAAGATAGACTGAAGGTAGCTCAGTCCAGGCAGAAGAGTTATGTAGACTCAAAAAAACTCAAGGAGGTAGTCTATGAAATTGGAGACCGAGCATGTCTTCATGTGTTCCCTCTGCGAGGAGTTAAACGAATTGGAGTTAAGGTAAAGTTAGCCCCGAGATTTGTAGGACCATACCGAGTTTTGGAGCGTATGAGAGAAGTGGCCTACAAGTTTGAGTTACCCGAAGGACTGTCAGGAGTTCAAGATGTGTTTCACGTCTCCCAGTTGAAGAAGTGCCATGCAGAGATGGCCAATATTCCCCTGTAAGGACGCTTGACCCTGGAAAGGATAATGATGTTCCACGAAGTGGAATACGGACTCCATAAGTATAAGTTTATATCTCGGTATGTGGGATAACCCACGAGGATGGGGAGATAAATTACTATTGGATATAAAGGAGGTATGATGTCGGAAATATGGATCAATGGAAACTCCATGATGAGTCTGAGTAATCATGTCCTAGATTGGTGCCAATATAAGGAAGGAAGACAATACAATTGGATGGATTTAAGTATACTAGGAAAGCTGGAAGTTGGATGTTGGATTAGAGATCCGCTGCCCTGATGAAGAGTTCAAGGTCTGCAAGTGATGAGATGGGCCATAACCCACATGCCCCAGGACCTGCCAAGAAGCAAGCACATTCTTGCTGAAGGAAGAACCCTGGAAGAGGATATACCTTATCGATAGACGATTTTATAGGAGTTTACGCAAAACCTGAGAGTTGTGAAGGAACGATAGATGTTTGTCTGGCTTGCAGAATCAATGGATTATTCCGAACTTGGTTCGTCGACGAGAGAAATTCTGCAATGCTTGTGAGGATGACCGAGTGCTAGAATGCGAGATTCGCTAAACTGTATACAAGGTAATGATTTGGGTGCGGGATGGATTGATCACCATACCGACTTACTCTTATTGTTCGCCTTGATATATGGGATGGTAAATCTGAGTGACTTACCTATAGTAGAGAGACGACGATCAAAACTCTGTTTAAACCTTAGAATGGTATAAGTATTTTTTCCCTTGTACACGGCAGTTGTTGCCAACCGTAGGTTATACGGTGAGGATCAACCCAGACCCATTTCCTGCAGGAGAAACCATAAATGGTTGACCACCATGAGATATCGATAGTTGTTTAGTAATGGCGCCAGACCCATCAGCTAAGAAGACCAATCTCGGAATAACCTTACCAAGAGGAAAGGATAGAAGAATTGAGGAAAAGGTTATGCCACTACCGGAAGAGCTAGAGAAGGAATTTTCCGAGGATTTGAGAAGACCGACACTGTTAACAATATGGATGAAGTATATGAGTTTCGATGGAGCTGTAACCATGCTTCTAAGGGTGGTAGCACCTCGGACCCCTGTGATGATTGATGGATTTTTGAGGAGACCCTAAACCCTAACTTTTTCTTGCTAGCCTCTCCGAATCTCTAGGACGAGATTCATTTTAAGGGTGGTAGGTTTGTAACATCCCAAAATTCTAAATTTTGGAATGTTATAATAAATAGATAGATTTGATTGATTGACTGAAAGTGAGTGAATTCGAAACTCTTTGAAAGTTAAATGAGAGGGAATAAAAGGACTTTCCCAAACTTTCATATTTGCTTTCTGATCTCCATGAATTCAAATTCTTTTCAAACACAAAACCCCGGAGAGAAGATGACATGACTTCTTCCATTTATTTAAATGACAAGGGGTGTTGAAAATATTTGAATTTCATTTGAAAATATTTCCGATTCTGGAACTTTATGCAACTCAATGATTTTCATGAGAGAAGATAAAATGACTTCTTCAAATTATATGAAATATGAGTTGGGAGTTTCAAAGAATTAAATTCAAAGTTCTTTTGTATTTATTTTCAATTTGGAGTTATTTGAGTTTTATTCAAATTATTTTTCTCCAAAAATAAAATATATGGAAAATAGGGTAACATGATTTCCTACATTAGAAAATTGGAGAAAAACTAATTTGAAATCATTTTGTTTTTTTTAAAATGATTTTTGTTGGATTTTAGACCAGTAGCACTCTTTGTTTTATCAGAATTTGTGTGGATTTTATTTGAAATTATAAAAATGTTCATGTCATAGAAAATCTTTTTCTGAAAATTTTGATATATTATATGCCTATATAATATTTTTATTTATTTTTTGCTTTTATTATTTTTAATTGTCTGGAAAATGTTTTTAAAATAAACTTTCTCCTCCGCCGCCGAACTGGGCCGGCCCAACAGGCCACGGCCCAGCCCAGCCAACGCGCCCGCACCGCCGTCCCCGAGCTCGGGCAGGTCTCCGCCTCCTGCCCGACACCGCCGCCGCCGCCGTGAACTCCGCGGAGTCCGCCGCCGCCCCGCCTTGCACTCCACGCCATCGCCTCGCCTCCCTTCTATAAATGGCGCCCCGGGACCGCACCACTTCCTTTTCCCCCGAAGCCGCCGCTCCTCGTTCCCCGTCGCGCCGCCGCCGCTGCCAACCACCGCCGCCGCAGTCACGCTTCGCCGCCGCCCGCTGCTGCTGCCCGAGCCGCACTCCACCCGCGCCGCCGCCTCGCGCCGCCGCCGCCGCCCGCACCTCGCCGAAGCCCCGCGCCACCGCTGCCGTTGCCGCGCCACGCCGGAGATCCGCCGCAACCGCCGCCTCGCCTCGCTCGCCGGAGTTCGTCTCGCCGCAGCCGGTTTTCTTGCGAAAACCGTCAAACCACCATGGACCGGTAAAACCAAACCCTAGATCGGTTTTCTGGTTTTCTCTGGTTAACCCGTTTTTTATATATCCAGTTATTTTGTGAACGTTCACTGTTTAGATCTCCTGAGCGAACGGTTTTCGTCGGTTTAGGTTCTGTAGCGAGCGTTCGCTCGATAGATTTTTCTTTTTATTTTTAATTTTTGGCCAGGGACCCATCCGTGAATATTTCTTTGCAGATCAGCCCCTAGTTTTCAAACGACTATAACTTTTTACTCGTTAGTCCAAATCCAACGAAACCAACGCCCACGTCTTCGTTACGATCTCTTCTATCCATTAATCCAACTCAAACATGTTTTTGAAAAGTTTAAAATTTGAATTAGATCAGATTTGAATTCAAACTTCTTTTGATCATATCTTTTTATCCGTAACTCCGTTTGAGTTGATTCTTTTTGCAAATCGAAGCTCTTGACCTAAACATTCTAATAAGGCCAAATTCACATAATTTTGGTACTGTTAGAAATTGTTTTATGTTGCAAGAGTTATTTGCTTGGTTTTGATGTTTCCGAATCGTCTTCTTCGTTCTTTCTGATCTTTTGAGTGATTGCTTATGTGTGGTTACTATTGCTTGCTTACGATAGATTGACCGGAGTGTGACGAGTAGAGCTATCAAGAGTTTTCAGTGTGAATCATCTTCATCAACATTGCAGGCAAGTAACACTTTGATCATACCTTTTCTACAACCCAGTTTTATTGCATTAGATCAATCCTCACACATTGCATGATTAGGATCTAATTAAATTGTGGGATGGGAAGTAGATGAGGTAGTACCTATTACCTGTTTATTATCAAACCTTTGGGAGTTACTTCTACGTTTGCTTATTATGCCATGCTATGCTAGTAGACGTGGATTGGGTGAGTGATATCCATGACAGATGTGAGATTATTAATTAATGGTTTATCTAAGGTGGCAACCTAACACACATCTGGGTGGATTGAGGCACCTGGGGTTTCCAGGACTTGCCTGTTTTTCTTTGGACCGCCACCCAGGCTCAAAGGGATCATGAGATTATTCATACTAGAAACTTCCGTGTGCAGCCACAAGCCATTATGGGCTCTGGCATAGTTGACTAAGTTGTGCGAACTCTTACAGTGGTAGACTAGTAGATGTAGGGGTTGTAGGTGGTACGGTCTACCCGATCGTAAGGTGCCAGCGCTTCTGAAAGATTATGTCTCGGTCATCCTTCTTCTCAAACACCATGTAGTGCGAGAAAACAAACGGAGGCGGTCGAGTCTTGTGGGGAAAAGTGCGCAAACCTCTGCAGAGTGTACAAACTAATCATGATTAGCCGTGTCCCCGGTTATGGACATCTTGAGTATCTAGTTCTTGGATTATCCTGTTGATCTCATCACGTTACTTTAAATGAATATTGTTGGGTTTAATGATGTTACTTAATTGGGATTGAGAATGTTGTCAACCATTCTCAATGTTCAACAACCACCATGATAGTTAAATAAATTTATTCCTTTGCTGTAGGGAAAAATTGGCTTTACGCAAAAACCTTATAACCATAGAGCTTTTCCACCAGCCATATATGCATATAGTGATAGCCATTGTTCATCATTTTCTCTATGGTGTGAATTTGCCCGTACATTCAATGTACTGACCCGTTTCGGGCTGCAACGTCTCATGTTGCAGGTTTCTTACGTCGAGTAAGTGATACGTTAGGGTTACGATTTCTACACTCAACTTTGCCCTTGGTGTTGATGGGAAACCACAACCTTGTTGCTTCCGCTATTTTGGATTTGAGGTAATAGTATTTACGTTACTTTTACATGTGATTTACCTCTGTTATAAATCCTCGAGTACTGTGTGTGTCAGCATACCGATCCAGGGATGACACTTAAGCACAGAGACTTGACCCATTCGGGTCAGGTCGCCACACGGCTGCTGCCAATCGCAGGCCGCTGGGTGCTGGTGCGGTGCGTGCTCTCGGCACTGCCCGCATTCGCACTCATGGTGCTGCACGCCCCAAAGAAACTGTTCAAGGAGGTCAACAAGGCGAGGCGGCGATTCCTGTGGGCGCAGGACGAAGCAATCGCTGGAGGCAAATGTAAGGTTAATTGGCAGGTCGTCACACTACAAAAAAAATACACTTCCGTGATGATACGTGTTTGTCACAGTAGGTCGCATTTTCTGTCATGCATGTACATCCATGACAATTTTATGACAGAATCAAGATAGTCATACCTGTGCTGTCGTAGAAGTGTTCCATGACATTACCAAAATTATCATCACGGAAGTGTCCACTTCCATGACGATAAATCCCGCGTCACATAAGTGCTTTCGCCAAGGGTGACAGACACGCGGCATCCACCGTAACGGAACGCCGTTAAGCTATCGGGTCGGGTTTTGGATCCGATAACCCGTTAACAACCCCGACCAATGGGGATTTTCCACGTGTAAAATCATCATTGGCTGGAGGAAACACGTGTCGGCTCATCGTTGGGACAGATGTCATCCACTCATTGGACAGAAGGCGCCTATGATGCATTGACATGTGGCACGGCCCAGCAGAGGCCCATTCCTGTGAAAAGGCCGGCCCGTTTGACTTGGTCAAAAGGTGGCGGGCCAGCCCATGTAAGGCCTGTTAACGGCCTGTTCGCATATAGCCCATTTACAGCCCGCTAACCCAAGGCCCGTTACGCCCTATCCGAATTAGGCCTAGTAGCGTCATCTGGGCCACCCAATATGATTCCAGCCCGTTTTCACTTCTGGCCCATGTATGGCCCATGACGTCTTTCGGCCCATATGAGGCCCTATGTAACTCTTGGCCTATTAACGACCCGTGGTGAAACTGGCCCGTAATGAACAGTGTATCACTTTACACCCATTAACGGCCCGTGGTGAAACTGACCCGTAATGAACAATGTATCACTTTATACCCATTAACGGCCCGTTATTCTGTTGGGCCGTTTCCAGCCCATGTTATCATTCGGCCTTCTCAGAGCCCATTTATTCTTGGGCTCATTTCCAGCATTCGTTTACTTACAGCCCGTTACTGTCATTTTCTGCTTGTGGGCCAAATTCAGCCCGTGGTTACAGTCGGCCCGTTTGTGGTCCGTTAATACGTTAGGCCGTTTTCATAGCGTCATCAAATACGGCCTATTAACGATGGCCCGTTATGGTCGGCCCATGAACGGACGATTCCAACTCTAGCCCGTTTACGGCCATAATGCGGCCTGTTATTGGCCCATGTTTGGCCAATCGTTCATACTGCCCGTATAAGGCCCATTGATGACACGGCTCGTAGAAGGCCCACTGTTTCTACGGCCCGTAGAAGGCCCATTGTTTCTACGGCCCGTAGAAGGCCCACTGTTTCTACGGCCCGTAGAAGGCCCACAGTTTCTATGACCCATAGAAGTCCCACTGTTTCTACGGCCCATAGGAGGCCCAGTGTCACTACAGTAAATATTAGCCCATGGTTATTGTGGCCTAGTTTAAAAAAATAGGTTATTGCGGCCACTAGCAAACCGCGGAAAAAGAACTGCAATGACTACAAGCAAACAAATAAACAAGACAACAAGGAAATAAATAAGCAAGCAACTTACGCTAGGCTATCACGGCTATCACACATATTACATCCACTGGGCATCAAAGTTCGCCACCAGTGCAAATAAATGCGCCGACAAAAGAATATACAAAACTGAGAGCACTTCAGAAGGCACTAGGCCTGGCCAGGTCGGGCCCCCCAAATAGCTGAAGAAGCTTAGTAGACCTCAGTTGTGTCAATGATAGATGCATCAACACTAGATTTAAGGCATGATGGTGCGCACGGCAGTCCTTTGACATCTTCATTGCATCTTTGACTTCAAGTAGGAGCTGAGCTGAAGCAAGCCTTTCTGCTTTAAGTTGAGACTGAAGAAGTTGAACTGATTGAGGCAGCGACTGCACAGAGGTTGTCTCACACCTGCTGGTGAGTAGCTTCAACTCACTGTCTTCATCAAGACAGGACCTTGGGGTCATCTCGCTGTCCTCAAGATGGTTTGGCTCACTATCTTCCCTAAAGTTCTGCCCGGCGTAAGAGATACGAGTCTGAAAGAGAAACAAGGAGACACATAACAGGTTTCACAATTATATAAGCAAATAAATGGATCTGTTCTGCATAAGGAACATGTTTTTACAACTACAATTTGAAACTGGTAGTTGTTGCAAACATCCAATCAGATGTAAACAGCAAAGCAAACAGCAGTGGAGGAAATGATGCCTATCCAAATCTATACTAGAACAAAGTTTGAAGGCTTGAGAAGGATGAACTTACATTACATGTTAACACGGGCTGGACAAAGCCCTTCTCCATGTTGATGGAAGGATAATTCAATAAATTCCCCAAAGAAAATTCTTTATAAGCGTTGCCATTATTCTACATTTTGCAAAGAGTAAATATAGATCAAATAATATTGGAAGAAACGGAGGATAATGAAGCTCAGGTGCAGACTGATGATACATAATCAAATAGCAATTAATTAAGTACAGCGTTACAAGGCAAAAGGGAGAGAGGTACTGACAAGAGCAATGCAGAGCCCATTATTGTTTTGAGATCGTATGATCCTTTGAGCAAGGAGATTCATCTGAAATTAGTTTTCATACAAGAGAGAAGGCACAAGTAGAAATTTAGGAGTTCAAATTTTGAATTGATATCATAGACAGTACCTGACGCTGGGCTCCCAGCAGTTCTAATAGGGGTTTGGCCACTGGAGTAGGGGTAAAGTGTGGTACAGTTGGGCCCGTGTTTTCTATGGCTACTGATCTATCTGATTTAACACGTATCACTACCTTTTCCAAATGCCTAGTTTGTACTCCTTGAGGATCTGCACTCACCCTCTTCCTTTTGGACATCTATTACGAAAGAACAATATTTGACTAGAAAAACATAGTGTGACGACACATGGAATAGGTACAGAAAATGGATAGGTATGGCATATACTCATATATGATACTTAAACTAAGCAGATGGTATGACAAAGTAGAAGTAATGCAAGAGGTCAGATGCAAAATATGTGCGACCAATACAACTTTGCAAAGTTAGAGAAAGCACCTTGATGGGTGAATAAGATAGGCCATCCTCCACCATGCCAAGTTTGTTAGCCAGTGGATCGTTCCGCAATATTCCTCTCGTGCGCCCATTCTCATATTCATTTTGATAATGTTCAATATCTGACATGCATGAAAACATAAAAACAAGTGAGATTTTCTTTGTAATGCAGAAGTGATTCTAATCCAATACTGCCTCCCTGTAAACCCCTTTGTGCTATCTCTGCAATTCTTTTAAAAGATGCCATGCATGCTGTAATTTTTTGTGTGCATTAATATAATGTGGCCTACTACTCAAAATATGAGAGATCCAAAAGTGATGACACTTCGCAGATGATAGCTTCGACATATAGTAAAGAAGAGCAAGTCGACCTGACCTATCAGATTCAAAATATACTAAGGGAGAACAACTCGACCTGACCAATCGATCGCAAGAGAAGAGTATCATCTTAAAGAAGAGCAAAAGAGCAAGCAGATTGAAGATATCACAAGTCTTTCAATACAATGTCGGTTGGCCACCCATGATGAACCAGAGCGCACAGAGAAATACTATTCTTTCCGGTCTCTCCATATGTGGCTCACATGCATTTCGAAACTAAAGTAGGAACATTTAGCTAACCAATTAAACATCTCTCAGTTTTACTAATATCAGCAATAATATCAGATATGAATTTGTACAACTAAGCTTGTTTAGCTCGATGGGTGGAGCAGTGCTATTACGACACGAACCACGTAGGCTGATTGTGGTCATCATAAAATGGAGAAAACATAAGCATGATGAGTACAATGTTGACCGTGGCAGTGGGATGGCAGATCTGAAGCTGCAAACCACGCAAAGGGTAGTTAGCAACCGATGTTTGCTTTGAAATAACAACTAAGATTTGGTATGGACAAGAAGGTACGGTCAACAAGTGACAAAGAAATGCAATTATGCTGTCTCTCTATATGTCGCGACATGCATTTGGAAACTCAAGTGGGACCTTTAGCTAACCAATTAAATGTGTCGGTTAACTAATATTAGTATCATATCACAATCATATTTGAAAAACTAAGCTTTCGAATTCTGAGTGTTGTGTTGTTTAGCTTGAAGGGTGGAGTAATGCTAGTACGACAGAAAGCACCTCCGCAGATCATAGTAGAGTAGATAAAAGGGGAAAACCCTAATCATCAAGAGAAAAATCAGGAAATTGGAACTAGCTGGACCAGTGGGTGGCGCACATGCTTTTTGAAACGAATATAGTAACATTAGTTGACCAATTAAATGTTCTCTGTTTTAGTGATATGAGCATCATATCAGATTCGTATTTCAACACGTAAGCTTTGGGTTGAGGTCTTGAGGAGCAGTGCTAGCACGACATGAAGCACCTACGATGATGGTAGTGAATATAAAGGGGGGAAACCATAAGCTTTACGAGTATAGTGCCTGTGCCATGGCGGATCTGAAGGTGCAAACCGGACAAAGCTACTTCGCAACCAATGTTTGCTTTCAACTAGCCACTACGATTTGGTACGGACAAGAAAAGTACAGTAAACAAATTACGATCTATTTTCCGGATGAGATCAATAGCTTAAGCACATATGGAAGAGTACCACCTCTCTTGCGACGCCGTGTAGGCCTATGCTGATACGTTGAGGGTGCTGCGGTGCAATGGCTGTCGGCGGCGGGGAAGAAGACTTTAGACGGCAGACGACCGGGTCGGGGGATATATCCTGTTGCCGTGGACGAGGCGGTCGTAGGAGCGGCAACGGAAAGGTGGACGACGGCGCCGATGAAGCGAGAGGAGGCAATGAAAGGATCCTGGTCCAGCGCTGTGGATGAGAGACGTCCATCTCTTGCAGTGGACGACGGGGTAGGGGTAGCGGCTCTGGCAAGGTGGAGGATGAGGTGGCGGACGGAGAAGGCTGGCCGCAGTGCGGAGGTTGTCGTGCCGTCGACGACGTATGAATTGGGAAATGGAGGGGATGGGGATCTCAAACATTGGGACGCGCTTCTCTGAAATGGGGGAAAGTTACGAACTTATCCCCCGTTTAAAATTTCGGACATCGCGTCGGTTGGGGATATGACGGTAGTCTCGCATCTCCCAATCATTTGCCAGTAACTATTTCGGGCGAGGAGAGGGTGTTTTGCCACCCACGTTTGGCGCCCACGGTGTATGAACGGGGCTGACAGGTAGGGCGGTTGTGTCACGTCTGATGGAAGTTACACATCTGCCCCTATTTAAAATATTAGCCTACATCGATTTCGGACGAGGAGAGTTTGTTTTGCCGCCCACCGTGTATGAATGGGGAAATGGAGGAAGAGACACATGTCTTTCGGACGAGCTTGAATCGAATGTGTTTTGCCGCCCACGTTTGGCGCCCATCGTGTCTGAATGGGCTCAGAGGCCGTCGTGTCACGTCTGATTGAAGTTACTAGTCTACCCCTATCGACAGCAGTGTAAATCCGGTTGATAAGGATGTCAAGTGTCAGGGGTAGACAATAATTTCCATATCGCAAACACTTGCTTCGGGCAGCCCACAAATTATAGTGGGTGTTTAGCCGCTTCGTTCAAAACTTGGGAGAATTAGCATTCACGTTTGCTCTGGGACCTGTCAAACTAAATTCAAATCCAATTTATATTCGATTACGAATATCCACAGATAATTATATGTTTTGTTATTTATTTCTTCAAAACCACAACAAAGATTTATTCCACCTTTATATATGATTATGATTTAGAAATGTCGTGATCTTCGAATTCAGTAGGTTGGATACACTCTAAGTCAAACAGTTATTTCATCCAACACAATATGCTCACACGAAAAACAGCTCAGCTTATGTCAGTCATACAAGTACTGAGGATTACCTCGCCTAAAAAATTCGGATCATTACAACACATGGACAACATAGGGGGTCTTGCAACATAATCCAATCAGAGACATGACACAACATGCAAGTACAATAATCTAATGACAATTTCAACTGGTATCTAAAGAATAACCGGGATTACCTTGGGCTTCAGATAGCAGAAACAGCAGGGCCTCCTGCGTCTTCAAATGCAAAATTCTTACTTCCTCCAATTCTTGGGTTGCTTGCATAATGCGTGCCGCTAATTCCGTAATTTCCAGCCTCAAGATAAAGATTACCTCATTCATGGCAGCCACACCATCTCTTTCTGCCTCTAGTAGAGCCTCAAGCACTATAATATCTGTGCTCAGACTGCTCTCCGACGGTGTTGCCTCTGAACTGCTACCATCTGGTAACATGGATGGCGCACTGCTTCCACAAATAGATTCTGGGGTTGTACATTGTGTCCTGGTGTGAACGGCATCCTGAAAGGTTTCCGCTGGACATCAGTAAGAGATAGTTATCGTATGATCCAGGCAGTAAGCTTACATGGTAAACAACGGACGAATTATTGCTGAGCATGGCAAACTATATTTAAATGGTTCAAAGCAGCATCAGTCGAAAAGAAATTAAAATGGTAAGATGAAACTAGGGATGTAAGTGGCAAATAAACGACATCCGCCAGTCCCATCTAGTTAGTTTTTGCTACCTCCCTAGTTCATTTTCCTCAAAAAACAAAAACTCTTTTGAACTATCATACCACTAGTGGACTTTAATCAGGATTAAACGGGGCCCAGTTGACATCCCTAGTTGAAAGGGAGTGTACAACCGCTATATTTAAGTTGCCAAGGCATCTAAGCAGTTGAAATAATCTGAGAAAGCACTTAACAGTGTGGCCTCATATAAACTACGAAGACAGTCTTGTGATGAAGCTGAGAGGAAAAGTTAAGGACTCAAATGAAATAGGCATGCATTTCTTTACAATAGTACAACAGGCACTGCTGACATATTGGCCAACTCAGGTATAGCGTAACAACAAATAAGCATTCGAATCAAGCAATACAGCAAAGCAGACAACTGAAATATTTGTAATTCGGTAGGATTACACGTTGAGGGCACAAGCCAAGAAAGCAGCCCACTCGCATTACATTTCACATGTACTAAAACACACTGGCTTACAATATGTTGCTCTGAAGCCTAGCTGCTGTTGCAATGTTCTTTAAAGATATCATCATCATCCCGTGGTTGCATATCTAGTTGTTGTAGTTTATTCTGCACCATCTATTTAGGTAAAATTAGTTTTAGTCGCATGCACTGGTCCGAATTGATCATCAATGGTTCATCTAAACTAATGAAAGAAGGGTGTGTGCATACACGATAATATATCTGCTTCCCTCTATTTATATGCATGTTCGAGGTGCCAGCCCCAAAAGAACAAATATTTTGCTTGATGGGGTTGGCAGCTCCATAATTAATAGAAGCATCAAATTAGTCATGCAACTTGGGAAGATCAAGAACACACAAACAAGTAATGAACAGAGGCTCGGAGCAGTGATGTAATAGCTAGCATCAGAAAATGTAGGGTAAAACGAACAAAAAGCAGCGGAACCACATGCTAGTTTGCTGATGTGTAATTAAGCATAGAGAACATTAAGCAGTCTGATGGAACCAACAGGTGGCATCAGAACAAAACTAAAGAATATTAACTATATATGCATTGGTATGTAATTTAGCACATGTAACATGTTCACTGCCAGAAGTATGGCCCTACAGGTGCAAGCAGAATAACGCGTCTCATGAAAAACTGAATGATGCCCTGAAGAAATTCAAAGGTGCGGCGCTTATGCTAGGAAAGTGAACGTAGGCGCCGGCCGATGGATAATAGTACCTGATTCTCGGCGGCATATGGGTATCGTTGTCATACTTGATAGCTAAGGATCGTCGATGGTGCTCGTGTTGTGGTTGAGTTTGGGCCGGCTGTCACCATCGCTGAAGCGGCTCCGGTGCTACGGTTGCGGCGCCTGTCGACATACAACAAAGCTCATCTGTGGTAAGTGAACAGTTACACGATAAAGAGAAAAACTGAAGGAGTACAAATCCAAATAACCTGATGAGGCTGCAGCGTCGGTAAAGCAGGGCTGGTGGAGTTGAATATGGCGTCCGTGGAGTGGGTCCGGTGCAGTGGACGAAGGCTTCGGCGGGCGCATTGTACAGTGCTTTCTGTGAGGCGGATCTGTTGCGGCGGACGAGGGCTTGTATGACGGCCAACGAAGGGGCGGACGAGGGAGTCAGTGAAGGGCCTACGCTATGGTGGACGAGGGCGCCGGTTAAGCAGATCCGATGTGGTGGACCATGATGGCGGTCAAGGATATCTGGAGCGGTGGACAAGCCAATCGCTGAAGCGGCTCCGGTGAAGTGGTGAGTTGGCAGTTGGGGGTTCCAAGGTGCGGAAGGTAGATCCGGCGGGGTGTGAGGTCCACCGCTGGAAGGAAATATGCCCTAGAGGCAATAATAAAGTTATTATTTATTTCCTTATATCATGATAAATGTTTATTATTCATGCTAGAATTGTATTAACCGGAAACATAATACATGTGTGAATACATAGACAAACAGAGTTCCACTAGTATGCCTCTACTTGACTAGCTCGTTAATCGAAGATGGTTATGTTTCCTAACCATAAACAAGAGTTGTTATTTGATTAACGGGATCACATCATTAGGAGAATGATGTGATTGACATGACCCATTCCATTAGCTTAGCACCCGATCGTTTAGTATGTTGCTATTGCTTTCTTCATGACTTATACATGTTCCTATGACTATGAGATTATGCAACTCCCGTTTGCCGGAGGAACACTTTGTGTGCTACCAAACGTCACAACGTAACTGGGTGATTATAAAGGAGCTCTACAGGTGTCTCCAAAGGTACATGTTGGGTTGGCGTATTTCGAGATTAGGATTTGTCACTCCGATTGTCGGAGAGGTATCTCTGGGCCCTCTCGGTAATGCACATCACATAAGCCTTGCAAGCATTGCAACTAATGAGTTAGTTGTGAGATGATGTATTACGGAATGAGTAAAGAGACTTGCCGGTAACGAGATTGAACTAGGTATTAAGATACCGACGATCGAATCTCGGGCAAGTAACATACCGATGACAAAGGGAACAACGTATGTTGTTATGCGGTCTGACCGATAAAGATCTTCGTAGAATATGTGGGAGCCAATGTGAGCATTCAGGTTCCGTTATTGGTTATTGACTGGAGACGTGTCTCGGTCATGTCTACATTGTTCTCGAACCCGTAGGGTCCGCACACTTAAGGTTTCAATGACAGTTATATTATGAGTTTATGAGTTTTGATGTACCGAAGGAGTTCGGAGTCCCGGATGAGATCGGGGACATGACGAGGAGTCTCGAAATGGTCAAGACGTAAAGATCGATATATTGGACGACTATATTCGGACATCAGAAAGGTTCCGAGTGATTCGGGTATTTTTCGGAGTACCGAGAGTTACGGGGATACGTATTGGGCCTTATTGGGCCATACGGGAAAGAAGAAAAAGGGCCTCAAGGGTGGCCGCACCCCTCCCCTTGGTCTGGTCCGAATTGGACTAGGGAAGGGGGGCGCCCCCTTCCTTCCTTCTCCTTTTCCCTTCCTCTTTTCCTATTCCATATGGGAGGTGGAATCCTACTAGGACTAGGGAGTCCTAGTAGGACTCCACACTTGGCGCGCCCCCTCCTAGGGCCGGCCTCCTCCTCCCTTGCTCCTTTATATACGGGGGCAGGGGGGCACCTCTAGACACAAGTTGATCCACGTGATCATATTCTTGGCCGTGTGCGGTGCCCCCTTCCACCATAATCCTCGATAATATTGCAGCGGTGCTTAGGCGAAGCCCTGCGACGGTAGTACATCAAGATCGTCACCACGCCGTTGTGCTAACGGAACTCTTCCCCGACACTTTGCTGGATCGGAGTCCGGGGATCGTCATCGAGCTGAACGTGTGCTAGAACTCGGAGGTGCCGTAGTTTCGGTGCTTGATCGGTCGGGCCGTGAAGACGTACGACTACATCAACCGCGTTGTGCTAACGCTTCCGCTGTCGGTCTACAAGGGTACGTAGATCACACTCTCCCCTCTCGTTGCTATGCATCACCATGATCTTGCGTGTGCGTAGGAATTTTTTTGAAATTATTACGTTCCCCAACAGTGGCATCTGAGCCTAGGTTTTATGTGTTGATGTTATATGCACGAGTAGAACACAAATGAGTTGTGGGCGATATAAGTCATACTGCTTACCAGCATGTCATACTTTGGTTCGGCGGTATTGTTGGACGAAGCGGCCCGGACCGACATTACGCGTACGCTTACGCGAGACCGGTTCTCCCGACGTGCTTTGCACAAAGGTGGCTAGCGGGTGACAGTTTCTCCAACTTTAGTTGAACCGAGTGTGGCTACGCCCGGTCCTTGCGAAGGTTAAAACAACACCAACTTGACAAACTATCATTGTGGTTTTGATGCGTAGGTAAGATTGGTTCTTGCTTAAGCCCGTAGTAGCCATGTAAAACTTGCAACAACAAAGTAGAGGACGTCTAACTTGTTTTTGCAGGGCATGTTGTGATGTGATATGGTCAAGACATGATGCTAAATTTTATTGTATGAGATGATCATGTTTTGTAACCGAGTTATCGGCAACTGGCAGGAGCCATATGGTTGTCGCTTTATTGTATGCAATGCAATCGCGCTGTAATGCTTTACTTTATCACTAAGCGGTAGCGATAGTCGTGGAAGCATAAGATTGGCGAGACGACAACGATGCTACGATGGAGATCAAGGTGTCGCGCTGGTGACGATGGTGATCATGACGGTGCTTCGAAGATGGAGATCACAAGCACAAGATGATGGTGGCCATATCATATCACTTATATTGATTGCATGTGATGTTTATCTTTTATGCATCTTATCTTGCTTTGATTGACGGTAGCATTATAAGATGATCTCTCACTAATTATCAAGAAGTGTTCTCCCTGAGTATGCACCGTTGTGAAAGTTCTTCGTGCTGAGACACCACGTGATGATCGGGTGTGATAGGCTCTATGTTCAAATACAACGGGTGCAAAACAATTGCACACGCAGAATACTCATGTTATAATTGAAGAGCCAAGCATATACAGATATGGCCTCGGAACACGGAGACCAAAAGGTCGAGCGTGAATCATATAGCAGATATGATCAACATAGCGATGTTCACCAATGAAACTACTCCATCTCACGTGATGATCGGACATGGTTTAGTTGATTTGGATCACGTAATCACTTAGAGGATTAGAGGGATGTCTATCTAAGTGGGAGTTCTTAAGTAATATGATTAATTGAACTTAAATTTATCATGAACTTAGTCCTGGTAGTATTTTGCAAATTATGTTGTAGATCAATAGCTCACGTTGTTGCTTCCCTGTGTTTATTTTGATATGTTCCTAGAGAAAATTGTGTTGAAAGATGTTAGTAGCAATGATGCGGATTGGATCCGTGATCTGAGGTTTATCCTCATTGCTGCACAGAAGAATTATGTCCTTGATGCACCGCTAGGTGACGGACCTATTGCAGGAGCAGATGCAGACGTTATGAACGTTTGGCTAGCTCAATATGATGACTTCTTGATAGTTTAGTGCACCATGCTTAATGGCTTAGAATCGGGACTTCAAAGACGTTTTGAACGTCATGGAGCATATGAGATGTTCCAGGAGTTGAAGTTAATATTTCAAGCAAATACCCGAGTTGAGAGATATGAAGTCTCCAACAAGTTCTATAGCTAAAAGATGGAGGAGAATCGCTCAACTAGTGAGCATGTGCTCAGATTGTCTGAGTACTACAATCGCTTGAATCAAGTGGGAGTTAATCTTCCAGATAAGATAGTGATTGACAGAATTCTGTAGTCACCATCACCAAGTTAGTAGAACTTCGTGATGAACTATGATATGCAAGGGATAATGGAAACGATTCCCAAGCTCTTCATAATGCGGAAATTGACGAAGGTAGAAATCGAGAAAAACATCAAGTGTTGATGGTAGACAAGACCACTAGTTTCAAGAAAAGGGCAGAGGGAAGAAGGGGAACTTCAAGAAGAACAGCAAGCAAGTTGCTGCTCAAGTGAAGAAGCCCAAGTCTGGTCCTAAGCCTGAGACTAAGTGTTTCTACTGCAAAGGGACTGGTCACTGGAAGCGGAACTACCCCAAGTGATTGGCAGATAAGAAGGATGGCAAAGTGAACATAAGTATATTTGGTATACATGTTATTGATGTGTACTTTACTAGTGTTTATAGCAACCCCTCAGTATTTGATACTAGTTCAGTTGCTAAGATTAGTAACTGGAAACGGGAGTTGCAGAATAAATAGAGACTAGTTAAGGGTGAAGTGATGATGTGTGTTGGAAGTGGTTCCAAGATTGATATGATCATCATCGCACACTCCCTATACTTTCGGGATTAGTGTTGAACCTGAATAAGTGTTATTTGGTGTTTGCGTTGAGCATGAATATGATTTGATCATGTTTATTGTAATACGTTTATTCATTTAAGTAAGAGAATAAATTGTTGTTTTGTTTACATGAATAAAACCTTATATGGTTACACACCCAATGAAAATAGTTCGTTGGATCTCGATCGTAGTGATACACATAATCATCATATTGAAACCAAAAGATGCAAAGTTAATAATGATAGTGCAACTTATTTGTGGCACTACCGTTTAGGTCATATTGGTGTAAAGCGCATGAAGAAACTCCATGCTAATGGGTTTTTGGAACCACTTGATTATGAATCAGTTGATGCTTGCGAACCATGCCTCATGGGCAAGATGAATAAAATGCCGTTCTCCGGAACTATGGAGCGAGCAACTGACTTATTGGAAATAATACATACTGATGTATGAGATCCGATGAGTGTTAAGGCTCGTGGTAGGTATTATTATTTTCTGACGTTCACAGATGATTTGAGCAGATTTGGGTATATCTACTTAATGAAACACAAGTCTGAAATATTTGAAAAGTTCAAAGAATTTCAGAGTGAAGTGGAGAATCATCGTAACAAGAAAATAAAAGTTTCTACGATATGACCGCAGAGGTAAAATATTTGAGTTACGAGTCTGGCCTTCAGTTAAAACAATGTGAAATAGTTTCACTTCTCACGCCACCTGGAACACCACAGCATAATGGTGTGTCCGAACATCATAACCGTACTTTATTAGATATGGTGCGATCTATGATGTCTCTTATCGGTCTACCACTATCGTTTTGGGGTTATGCATTAAAGACAGCTGCATTCATGTTTAAAAGGGCACCATCCAAGTCCGTTGAGACAACACAATCTGAACTGTGGTTTGGCAAGAAACCAAAGTTGTCGTTTCTTAAAGTTTGGGATTGTGATGCTTATATGAAAAAGTTTCATCCTGATAAGCTCAAACCCAAATCGGAGAAATATGTCTTCATAGGATACCCACAGGAGACTATTGGGTACACCTTCTATCACAGATCCGAAGGCAAGACATTCGTTGCTAAGAATGGATCCTTTCTAGAGAAGGAGTTTCTCTTGAAAGAAGTGAGTGGGAGGAAAGTAGAACTTGATAAGGTAATTGTACCTTCTCCCTTATTGAAAAGTAGTTCATCACAAGAAATCTGTTCTTGTGACTACTACACCAATTAGTGAGGAAGACTAATGATGATGATCATGTAACTTCAGATCAAGTTAATACCGAATCTCGTAGGTAAACCAGAGTGAGATCCGCACCAAAGTGGTACGGTAATCCTGTTCTAGAAGTCATGTTACTAGACCATGACGAACTTGCGAACTATGAGGAAGCGATGATGAGCCTAGATTCCACGAAATGGCTTGAGGCCATGAAATCTGAGATGAGATCCATGTATGAGAACAAAGTATGGACTTTGATTGACTTGCCCAATGATCGGCGAACCATTGAGATTAAATGGATCTTCAAGAGGAAGACGGACACTGATAGTAGTGTTACTATCTACAAAGCTAGAATTGTCGCAAAAAGGTTTTCAACAAGTTCAAGGTGTTGACTATGATGAGAGTTTCTCACTCGTATCTATGCTTAAGTCTGTCCGAATCATGTTAGCAATTGCCGCATTTTATGAAATCCAGCAAATGGATGTCAAAACTGCATTCCTGAATGGATTTCTGGAAGAAGAGTTGTATATGATGCAGCCGGAAGGTTTTGTCGATCCAAAAGGAGCTAACAAAGTGTGCAAGCTCCAGCGATCCATTTATGGACTGGTGCAAGCCTCTCGGAGTTGGAATAAATGCTTTGATAGTATGATCAAAGCATATAGTTTTATACAGACTTGCGGTGAAGCCTGTATTTACAAAAAAGTGAGTGGGAGCACTACAACATTTCTGATAAGTATATGTGAATGACATATTGTTGATCGGAAATAATGTAGAATTATTCTGCAAAGCATAAAGGAGTGTTTTTAAAGAAGTTTTTCAAAGAAAGACCTCGGTGAAGGTGCTTACATATTAAGCATCAAAATCTATAGAGATAGATCAAGACGCTTGATAAGTTTTTTCAATGAGTACATACCTTGACAATATTTTGAAGTAGTTCAAAAATGGAACAGTCAAAGAAAGAGTTCTTGGCTGTGTTACAAGGTATGAAATTGAGTAAGACTCAAAGCCCGACCACGGCAGAAGATAGAAAGAGATTGAAAGTCATTCCCTATGCCTCAGTCATAGGTTCTATAAAGTATGCCATGATGTGTACCAGATCTATTGTATACCCTACACTGTGTTAAGAAAGGGAGTACAATAGTGATCTAAGAGTAGATCACTGGACATTGGTCAAAATTATCCTTAGTGGAATAAGGAAATATTTCTCGATTATGGAGGTGACAAAAGGTTCGTCGTAAAAGGTTACGTCGATGCAAGTTTTGACACAGATCTGGATGACTCTAAGTCTCGATCTAGATACATATTGAAAGTGGGAGAAATTAGCTAGAGTAGCTCCGTGCAGAGCATTGTAGACATAGAATTCACAAAATACTCACGGATCTGTATGTGACAGACCCGTTGACTAAAATTATCTCACAAGCAAAACATGATCACACCCTAGTACTCTTTGGGTGTTAATCACATAAATGATGTGAACGAGATTATTGACTCTAGTAAACCCTTTGGGTATAGGTCACATGACGATGTGAACTATGGGTGTTAATCACATGGTGATGTGAACTCTTAGTGTTGAATCACATGGCGATGTGAACTAGATTATTGACTCTAGTGCAAGTGGGAGACTGAAGGAAATATGCCCTAGAGGCAATAATAAAGTTATTATTTATTTCCTTATATCATGATAAATGTTTATTATTCATGCTAGAATTGTATTAACCGGAAACATAATACATGTGTGAATACATAGACAAACAGAGTGCCACTAGTATGCCTCTACTTGACTAGCTCGTTAATCGAAGATGGTTATGTTTCCTAACCATAAACAAAAGAGTTGTTATTTTATTAAAGGGATCACATCATTAGGAGAATGATGTGATTGACATGACCCATTCCATTAGCTTAGCACCCGATCGTTTAGTATGTTGCTATTTCTTTCTTCATGACTTATACATGTTCCTATGACTATGAGATTATGCAACTCCCGTTTGCCGGAGGAACACTTTGTGTGCTACCAAACGTCACAACATAACTGGGTGATTATAAAGGAGCTCTACAGGTGTCTCCAAAGGTACATGTTGGGTTGGCGTATTTCGAGATTAGGATTTGTCACTCCGATTGTCGGAGAGGTATCTCTGGGCCCTCTCGATAATGCACATCACATAAGCCTTGCAAGCATTGCAACTAATGAGTTAGTTGTGAGATGATGTATTACGGAACAAGTAAAGAGACTTGCCGGTAACGAGATTGAACTAGGTATTAAGATACCGACGATCGAATCTCGGGCAAGTAACATACCGATGACAAAGGGAACAACGTATGTTGTTATGCGGTCTGACCGATAAAGATCTTCGTAGAATATGTGGGAGCCAATATGAGCATCCAGGTTCCGCTATTGGTTATTGACTGGAGACGTGTCTCAGTCATGTCTACATTGTTCTCGAACCCGTAGGGTCCGCACGCTTAAGGTTTCAATGACAGTTATATTATGAGTTTATGAGTTTTGATGTACCGAAGGAGTTCGGAGTCCCGGATGAGATCGGGGACATGACGAGGAGTCTCGAAATGGTCGAGACGTAAAGATTGATATATTGGACGACTATATTCGGACATCGGAAAGGTTCCGAGTGATTCGGGTATTTTTCGGAGTACCGGAGAGTTACAGGAATACGTATTGGGCCTTATTGGGCCATACGGGAAAGAAGAAAAAGGGCCTCAAGGGTGGCCGCACCCCTCCCCTTGGTCTGGTCCGAATTGGACTAGGGTAGGGGGGCGCCCCCTTCCTTCCTTCTCCTTTTCCCTTCCTCTTTTCCTATTCCATATGGGAGGTGGAATCCTACTAGGACTAGGGGGTCCTTGTAGGACTCCACACTTGGCGCGCCCCCTCCTAGGGCCGGCCTCCTCCTTCCTTGCTCCTTTATATATGGGGGTAGGGGGGCACCTCTAGACACAAGTTGATCCACGTGATCATATTCTTAGCCGTGTGCGGTGCCCCCTTCCACCATAATCCTCGATAATATTGTAGCGGTGCTTAGGCGAAGCCCTGCGACGGTAGTACATCAAGATCGTCACCACACCGTCGTGCTAACGGAACTCTTCCTCGACACTTTGCTGGATCGGAGTCCGGGGATCGTCATCGAGCTGAACATGTGCTAGAACTCGGAGGTGCCGTAGTTTCGGTGCTTGATCGGTTGGGCCGTGAAGACGTACGACTACATCAACCGCGTTGTGCTAACGCTTCCGCTGTCGGTCTACAAGGGTACGTAGATCACACTCCCCTCTCGTTGCTATGCATCACCACGATCTTGCGTATGCGTAGGAATTTTTTTGAAATTACTACGTTCCCCAACACCGCTGCGGCGGAGGACTAGATTCGGAGGCTTGCCATGGTTGGGGGGGGGGGGTCGGGGAGGGGAAGGGGAGGGGCTCTGGGGAAGAATGTTGGGGGCAAAGAGGGGACAACAATGGAGTTACCAAAGCAGCCCTTTTCCGTTCATGTGGCAGGGGTAAAACAGGAATATCGCAGGGCTAAACTTTCGGGCGCGTGATATTTCGATGTGAGCGGGAAGTTTGAAAGCTTTTGGCGCCTAAAATTATAAGTATTCTGCTCTCGTACGGCCGGCTATGATATTATGGCCGACAATTTGTTTGTTTTGCACGCAAAAAAATGTGCAAGTCTTGAAAATCAATGTCTCCAACTCGAAACTTAGATTGTCCATTCAATTCAAATATGGATCATTGAGCTACTACAAGCAAATACCATCATACGGTCCAATTCAAATGAAATTCCAAATGTGTTTATCCTAAATATGTTGACAAAAGCAAAAATGTGTATGTGTATGAATAAAGTGGATGATTATAAAGTTTGAACATGCCCGTATGTGTATATCTCTAGGTTTGATATATGGATTTGAAATCACGAAATCCCGGCTTAAAAAATGTACCTCCGTTTAAATGAATTACCAAAGCTAATGATGGAGTCGAATTCCAAAATTCCAATCTTAGGTTTGTAATTCTGGTACATCAACGTATATCACGCATGTTCAAAAGTATCGTTATCTCATAGTACAAACTGTGAAACAAATTGATCAATCATGAGTGCACAATATCTCAATTACGCTAAAATCCCTCAAATATAGACACCTCACTCTTTATCTGAAGTCAACCCCCCACCACCACACACACATAGATAAGTTGTTCTCTCCCCCAAACACCAACACACGAGCACATTAACACCCCTCTCTCTTGTAAAGTCCGGACCCCAACATAGGTCTCTGTCACTTTGTCTCTCGGGCATGCACACATCTCTTCCCTCACTCTCTAGGTCTCCCGCTATCTCTCTTACCCAAGCACATGCACTATGTAGAGTGTATATTTCCTATACACACAATACTTCGCCCCCAAACGTCTATCTCCCTAGTTATGTGGTTCTCGCGCACTCACCTCACGCACCACCCCCACTGCAAACAAGCACACTTTGTCTCCTTGTGCACCACTCTCCTCTTTCTATCTCTCCCACATGTGAACCCGCCCCATGTGACGCCCCAAGACCGGAGATTCAGATGCCATCCATGGATTCCGGGTTTCGTGAGGTGTTTTGTTTGCTTGTTGCTTTCCCCTTTGCATCATGTGCCTTGCATCATGTCATCATGTCAATATGCAACCCGTCTTAAAACCCACTAAATAATTTGTGTGGATCTTCGATCCATTTAAATCGAGGGAAGAGTGACTTCTCTTTATAACATTATCCTCCTAATATTTATGGAGCTATTATAAATATTTCCATTCTTGTGGAATTACCGTGACACACTTGCAAAATATTTCCCCTTGCCTTCATCCCATGCTTCATCTCCTTCTCCTTCCCTTCTATTTTCCTGTCTTTTGATAGTCCCATTTTTTCCCTTCTCTATTAATGTCCACTCTTTTCCTATAAATTGTAGACCGTGCCAGGACCACCTCCTCCAATTTTCAGATCCTTTGGACTTGTTTGGTTGGATTCAAAAATGGCTCAAGTTTGAATCTAATTTAAACTTGAATTATTTTTCTATCTCTAAAATATTGCCAAACCATTTTATTCTATTTGTGCAAAGTTCCGGCGCTCTAAGAATATTTTATTTTCTGAAATATTCTTACCCTAACCCTCTCTGTATTTATTTTTTCTTCTCTCTATTTGTTTTCTTTTCTGTTAAAGCTAATAAGAGAGGAATGAGAGAGAGGAGTTCAGCTTAGGCCTGCCGCAGCCCAGTTGGGCCTCCCCTTCCGCGTCGGCCCACCTAGGCCAACTCCCGCACCGGCCCATTTTAAACCCCCACCAACCCTAGCCCGCACAACCTCTCGCTCTCTCTCGTCTTCCCCTCGCGCCGCCAGGAGGCAGAGCGCCTGCCTCGCTCGACCCCTCCTCTCACCTGTACCCCTCGTTCCCCATCTCCATCTCTCCCTCTCGATCTCGCGTGCCTCCCTCTGCAGCGCTAGTCGCCGACCGCGCCTCCTCCAGCCACCTTCCATGGCGCCATTCCCCGCTTCTACCATCCTCCACGCTCAGCAGGAAGACCGCGCCGCCTGTCCCCTTCGTTCAGGTCGGAGCTCGCCGGGGCCCCCAGCACTGGTCGCCTTGCCGCCTCGAGCACCCGCGCCCGCCGCGCGCAAGGCCACCGGACCAGCTCATCGGAGATCTCAACGCCGGCGACCTTCAAGACCTCTTCCCTCGCGCCTATTTTTCCTTCTCTTTCCCTCCTCCACCTCTCATCTCTCTTGTTCTCTGTAACAGGAGACCATCTCATGGCCGCCAAACCCCTGCCTTGACTCGGTTCTCAGCGAGGACGCCTTCAAACGGCCGGATCAACACCTCCCTCTATGCCCTGCATCCCGGAGCCAGCCGCCTCAAGCCCTTGTTCGCGTCTGCGCCAAGTCTAGTGAGGGATCGCCGTACCGTTGACCGCAGCGACCTCCCCTGCTCCTTTTAGTGGACCACGAGGCGTGCCCCTCGCAACGTTCCTCCAGCAGGACCAGCTCCGTTGACCTTTGCACCCACCACGGCCTCCCCTCCTTGCGTGGGTTGCGCCCCTCTCCATGGCCAAGACCGGGACCCCGTGAACTTCAAGTTCCTCCACGACGCCCGAACGACTACATGACGACCCTGGACATGGGATTGCAAAACGCCAAGTACATGGATATGCCAAGTTCCTCTCCGAAACGGGTATGAATACGCCCGGCGATGCGACAAGTACCTCTACCGACGACCCAGAACATCTACAAAAATGTGTACCACTACCGTTGTCGTGTACCACTACTTCCCTCAATGGCTCGTGAACGACTACTTCCTCTACGAACCGGTCCTCTTCGAAACGCATGCTTCAAAGGTATAACCGCCGAGAACGAACGCCCGTGGAAATGCATGAGTTGTATGAGATGCATGTTTGGATGTTGTATCCTCCCGTGAACGGTAGTTGTTCCTCTTCGTTGCCACGCCGTCGACCCGTGGGAACCCGGTAACCGGGATAACCCCATCTTCTTGCATGACACAATCGCACCCACTTCCTTTTACACCGGTATCTCCGTGAGCTACCGGATCATCGGAATGTTGCCGCGGCGTCATTTCCGTTTCGTCGCCGTGGTACCCCTTTCTTTCTACCACGGTGACACAAATGCTCTCATCACGCTCATGTCAACTTTTAATAATACTTGCATAAAAACTTGATCATGTCATCCGCATCATGTTAACAACATTAAGATGGTTTAAATTGTTGTTTGCATTAATTTACTAATGCATATGGGGATTTACCGGATTTGTTGTTTGCTATATCCGCCCCCATTTAAATTGTTTAGATAGATAATCCCTTTATGTTTCACCTCTTGACATGCTTAACAACATTTAATATTGTTGGGTACATAACCGAGAGAGAACTAAATAAGTCATGTGGTGTTTCGTCAATATGCAACTCGTTGCATATTGATCTCCACTTAATTTGTAGTTTTGTTTGTGCACTTTGCCATGCAATGCATATTTAAACCGGACATGCACCATACTTGGTTGTGCATCATGCCATGTTTCTATGATGGTTGTTTACTATGTTGTGTGCTTCTTTCTGGTGTTGCTTCTTCGGGTTGGTTCCGATTACATCGCGTTTGTGAGGATCTGTTCGTCTACGTCCATTTTGTCTTCTTCATGGACTCGTTCTTCTTCCTTGGGGATTTCAGGCAAGATGACCATACCCTCGAAATCACTTCTATCTTTGCTTGCTAGTTGCTCGCTCTTTTGCTATGCCTATGCTACGATACCTACCAATTGCTTATCATGCCTCCCATATTGTTAAACCAAGCCGCTAACCACCTTGTCCTAGCAAACCGTTGTTTGGCTATGTTACCGCTTTGCTCAACCCCTCTTATAGCGTTGTTAGTTGCAGGTGAAGATTGGAGCTTGTTCCATGTTTGGAACATGGATTTTTGGTTGAGATATCACAATATCTCTTATTTAATTAATGCATCTATGTACTTGGTAAAGGGTGGAAGGCTCGGCCATATGCCTAGTGTTTTGTTCCACTCTTGCCGCCCTAGTTTCCGTCATATCGGTGTGATGTTCCCGGATTTTGCGTTCCTTACACGGTTGGGTTATAATGGGAACCCCTTGACAGTTCGCCTTGAATAAAACTCCTCCAGCAAGGCCCAACATTGGTTTTACCATTCGCCACCTAGCCTTTTTTCCCTTGGGAGTCACGCATCCCGAGGGTCATCTTTTTTTTAACCCCCTCAGGCCAGTGCTTCTCTAAGTGTTGGTCCAACTGAGCGATGTCCGGAGCTACCAGGGGCAACTTTGGGCTGGCCCACCCGACATCTGGCTCATCCGGTGTGCCCTGAGAACAAGATATGTGCAGCTCCTATCGGGATTTTTCGGCACATCTGGGTGGCTTTGCTGGTCTTGTTTTACCATTGTCAAAATGTCTTGTAACCGGGATTCCGAGTCTGATCGGGTCTTCTCGCTAGAAGGAATATCCTTCGTTGACCGTGAGAGCTTGTGATGGGCTAAGTTGGGACACCCCTGCAGGTATTTGAACTTTCGAAAGCCGTGCCCGTGGTTATGGGCAGATGGGAATTTGTTAATGTCCGGTTGTAGAAAACTTAAGTTTATCTTAATTAAAACGCATTAACCGCGTGTGTAACCATGATGGTCTCTTTCCGGCAGAGTCCGGGAAGTGAACACGGTGTTGGAGTAATGCTTGACGTAGGTTGTTCTAGGATCACTTCTTGATCATAGTTGTTCGACCGTGCTTTGCCTTCTCTTCTCGCTCTCTTTTGCGAATATGTTAGCCACCATATATGCTAGTCACTTGCTACAACTCCACCTCATACCTTTTACCTTACCCATAATCTTAAATAGTCTTGATCGCGAGGGTGTGAGATTGCTAAGTCCCCGTGACTCACAAATACTTCCAAAACCAGTTTGCAGGTGCCGATGTTACCAAGCAGGTGACGCAACCGAGCTCCGGAGGAGCTCGATGAAGACTTTGTCCGTTGTGTTGTTTTGTTGCAGTTGATCAGTAGTGGAGCCCAGTTGGGACGATCGGGGATCTGCGTAGCATTTGGGGTAGTCTTCTTTCATTTTGGTTCCATAGTCGGACCTTGATTGTATCTGGATGATGTAATGCTTTATTCATGTATTGTGTGAAGTGGCGATTGTAAGCCAACTATGTATCTTTTCCCTTATGTATTACATGGGTTGTGTGAAGATTACCTCACTTGCGACATTGCTTTCAATGTGGTTATGCCTCTAAGTCGTGCTTCGACACGTGGGAGATATAGCCGCATCGAGGGCGTTACACCCCAGCTCCTTCCTTGTATACATATATGTTGTGACTCTTTGCATAGCTCCCTAATGTATAATCGTTCTCGATTTCGCACATTGTTCTCTGCACCAACTATTCTAGATCTCTCATGAAGTCCCTATCACACACACGATGACTCGCTTCCCTTGCGTCTCCGTTCATAGGCCAATTTCGGACAACATCAACATTGTCTCCCTTTCTATACGCCATTTATGGACACAAACGACCCCTCTCGCCCCCTCTCTTCCTCTCTCTCTCTCTCTCTCTCCATCGCTAGCTCTCTCTTTATCTCGCTCTCACACCCCTCTCCCACACACACACTCGACGTCTCTTCCAAATAGTCTGCTCCCCGCGCCCGCACCCGTGCTATCTCGCTACTACACATGTCACACCATTCCCCCGTCCCTTATACTAGGTTTACATCATCAGTGGTCTCTCTACTCCACACACACTCTCTCACTCTCACACACAAACGCGTGCACAAACACACACAGACACGCACAAACACCCATTTATCTGGATCCTCATCTCTCCTCATGTCCGCATGTGTATCTCACACACTCACTCTCTAATTATGTATATGTGTCTCCATGTTACACAACACAAAGCCCCATGTACATGTCTCTCTCTATCCTCCACACACATAGACACAAAGAATCTGTTATCATTGCCTCAGTCTCTAACATACCAGACACGCACACAGTCTCTCTCTTTCTCTCTCTCAAACACGCTCAACAACATATCACACACGCACACTGTCTCTCTCTCACAAACACGCTCAACAAGGGTTTCCCTGTGAATAACTTATTACCGTCTATTCATCAACAGTCGTGGCAGTACGGCAAACACGAGACGTGATAAAGAATAAATGTACACGTGCTTAGACCACCTAGTATGACTACTAGGACTAGAGCAAGCCAAAAAGTGCGCCGCCGTCACCCCTCCTTGTCGGCAACGGGAAAATCTTTGTTTTACACAGTCGAGAAGTCATTGTGCTAAGGCCCCACATGCCGAGGCGTTGAATAGAATGCAGATGCTAGTTTACGGAATCAAGTATTGATAATACGTTTGTATCTCCATACTTATATTTCTTATCTTATAAAAAACCGAGTTGGTGATGATGGTACGTGTGCCATCTTGCAATATAGGCCGTCCGATCTATATCTGACGGCTGGAAATTAAACTAAAAGATACCCGCACCCCTCTCCACATTTGCAGACAAGGCCTTCCCTCGTTCATCCTTATCTCCAACAAACCTCATTGTTGAGCAATTAAGAAAGGAAGCCTCTGAAACAAACTGGCCTGGTGGCTGTTGCCGGCGTCGTCAATCCCCATGCATCCGCTTAGTCCGACCACCAACAACCACCACACCCCACTCCTCTTCACCTTATCTCATATTTCTCGAGATATCATTAGTTTTTACACATGGGATTACTCCCGCAAGGGTCAATCACAACAAGTGTTTTATAAAAAAATGCATCTTGATGTTCCGTGCAATGCACGGATCTTGCTAGTACTCCTACACAAGACTAAGTTGGTGATGCTGGTGTGTCTGCCATCCGTCGTTTCTGACCATTAGATCTACATCTAACGATTGTGAGGTAAGTTGTTGCCTTTTCTCACCAACATCCCACTTGTCTACCAATTTGCAGAAAAACCCATAATTAGTATCTTAAAACCAGCCACATCCCTCCCTGACCTCACCAAAACATCCCAAGGAATATATTCTAATTGAAACATAATATATCTCTAGTGACATATGTATATCAAAATTAGAGTGTTTTGTACCAAGTTTGTGAATAAATATTATTCTAATTATGATTCGTTGCAATGGACATGAACATTGCTAGTATTTCCAACCATGCATTTTTTTCCTAGTATTCCATAGTTTCGAGTTTTCAATCAAGATATTAGTCACTCATGGTTGATATTTACTTTCAATCATGTACACATATGCACTATGTAACTAGCCTTGCTTATTGGCTTCCAAAGCTTAACTTTCACTCCTACTTACAATATGTAGAGTATTTAACAAAAAACTGCCACTTTCAACCAGCCCTAGGAAGAATCTGTTGTACAAAAAATAGCAAAAACATACCCAAAATTTCTTAATCCACGCCAAAAACTACCTAGTACTCCTACCGATTAGGTTCGTTTAAACCCATTTATGACAGGGTTGGCCCACACGTCCGTGCTGATGAGGCAGCTTAAACCAACAAATTTTGTTTGACTGTTGACACGAGGGACCCACATTTGACCTTCTATCCTGTTATTCCCCCTCAAATCATTATTTTTCCTGAACATTACTTCGAACAGTACTGATGCGTGTTCGTCGGTGGCGCCGGTGATGAGCGAGTTGGCCGCCGCTCCGCCGGACGGGCCGGACGCGGCGCTTGCCTACGCACGGGTTGGCAGGCTGGCCCGAGCGTGACTCACGAGCGAGCAAGCCACCGCGCTGGCCTTCGCTCGAGCCAGATGGCTGGCCTTAGCGCGGCGCGCGCGAGCAAGCTGCCGCGCTGCCGTGCCAATCTAGCTAGCAAACCTTGCAGACAAGCAGCTGGACGGAGCTATCTTGGCTAGCTATCGGCGGCGAGCGCCGGACGAAGCTGGCATCCGGGCTGCCGCAACATGGGCTCCGCACCGCCGGCGGTTTTGACCTTGCCTTCTGCCGGCGGCGGTAGCTGTGTCCCATGGCCGAGGATGACTAGGTGGACGGGCCGGAGGTAGGAGGTCACTCGAGGATTTTTGTTGGTAAGAGCATGTACAATGGTTGATAAGGTAGTCTTATCTTAAGTCTGCCACGTATGCAAGTGGTAGTAGTTTCTTGGCATTTTTGTTGTTTCTTGCATTATTAGAGCAAGTACAATAGAGCTGAGTCAGCGGGCTATAAGAAATAAACTAGTATATTTCTTCTTAGTTGGAGGAAAGAGAAGAGGAGAGAGAAGGTAAGCGGGCTCTTCGTGAAGAGCCAGCTCTAGCACGTGCTCCTAGGCACTTTGTGATAATGAGAAGTGGACCACATAATAAAAAAGTAGTACACTCTTTTGATCTATTATTATACATATTGGCTATAAGATGGGCTGTAGATGACATGGCACTGGCTTATAGCCAGCAGCTGGCTATACTATTAACCATGCTCTTAGGGGTTTCTTGTAAGGAACAATGTACGTACTACTAGCGACAAAAGACGATTCTAGGTTGCGTTGTACTCCAACGAGTACTACTAGTGGTCGCAGGAGTGTATACCTCGTTTTGTGGGTTCGATCCCGGCCGAACGCACGATGGCCTTTTTTTAAAAATAGTACTACTACACTTCGCTGCGAGCCAATATTTTACACGGGTAGTTTGAGTTTTGAAGTCAAACGGACGTGCGGCCCCACAATCTGGGTGCACTGGACAGCCTAGCGACGTGAACGGGTTTTCCTTCCCAGCATCCCGTGGCTCGCGTGCTCGCCCTAGCCGCACCTCGCTTGCAGTTCCTCATCAGCTAGTAGCGTATTTAAACTAGCGCCTCCCAATTAAGTCCGAGGAGCCGGAAAAGCCTGGCGGGGTATTGGGAACTGTGCAATATGGCTCTGTACGTAAAGTGCTCTACTACTACTCTGTAGCTTGTGGCGTTGCATGCATGGACTTCACTCCATTATCGGCTCTACTATAAAAGAAATTCCTCTTGACGTGTTTTTTTTGAAACGGAGGCAAAAGCTTTGCTTCATCTCATTCATAAAGAAGGAACTACTAACAAAGTTCGACGAGATCCATTACACCTCCCCAAATGGAAGCGAAAAGCCTAGTCTCGCTGTATCAAATAACTCAAATGTTCTGCCCCCGCAGTAACCGTCGCTGATAAACAGGCTGCTAGTGTGTGCGTGAGAGGAGCGGCTGAGTAGTCCAGCTACGTGAGAGGAGCGCCTGAATAGAGCACCGAGAGTACCCACTAGGCCACTACACAGGTGTACTTCCCCTACATTGACAGTACAACGATGGTTCTAGAGAACAGTAGTACCCTCCACTTCCAACTGTAGCTCCTTGGCCATGAGATTCAAGAGTTCAAAACTGGTGCACTATACTAGACTAGACTAGAAGTACACTACATCACACTACTAGTTGAGAAAAGTAGTACTAGTACTGCTACAGTACGAGTACGTACTGCTCCGTCACATAATCTAAGACGTTTTTTTGACACTAGTTGGCGTGTACAAAAAATGGCAAAAACATACCCAAAATTTCTTAATCCACGCCAAAAACTACTACCTAGTGCCAAAAATTTCTTACTAGTGCTATTATTTACAGTATAATGCAATCCCATAACGTTCCATAATGCTAGTACTAGTAGTAAATAATAGCCTCACCCCTTCGTTGAGGAACGATCTACAGTTGGAAGGGACGAGGCCTTGCGGTTACACGCTCTTATCTCCTCCTCGCCAGTTCCCCTCCCCCCGAAGAGAAGGCAGTTCGTCACTGCTCCCATGGATTCGCTAGGCGGTTCTCCTCCTCGTCGGGGCTGGGAGACCTTGGACGACGATCCACTGGGAGAAATTGCACGCCGCTTCGACATCCTCACCGCCGCAAGACTCGGTGCTTCCTGCACCAACTTTTTTAAGACACTGCTTAAACAGGCTTGGGAAAAGGCCATGCTTGTTGGTCTTTCATGCGTCCTCGAGGAGAAGGTTCTTCTATGGGACAATCCTTCGAATAGTCCATCGCTCCCTGGCCATGGTTGCACGTTGACTCCGCTAGAGTTGCCGACGTTGAGAGCTAGTCGGATTTTGCCCAATGAGCAGGTTAGTAATGGAGTTTGATCATGTAGTACTTAGTTATTCCATTTCCATCCCGTAATTTCTCCGCTGCCCACCGTCTTATATATAGGTGTGGGTCGGTGCCAACGAAGATTGGCTTGCATACCTCCGGCCGGATACCACCATCATTTTGCATAACATCCAGAGCAGTGCGGCCGTTCCGGTGGACCCCTTCTCCACCATTGGGATCGGCCTTCCGGACTGGCTGGGCTTGAATACGTATGATGAGGCCTACATGTGATTGAAGAAGATAGCAATTGCGGACCCGCCGACAAAGAGACGCGGCTATGACGATTACTATCTCATCGCGGTGTTCGACATAAGGATTGCCATCAATGCAAGAGGCAGTAATGGCAGAGGCTGGCGCATGTTGGCGGCGGCAGATTTGTACCCCTACACGTTCGAAGACGCTGTGCGCCATCTAGGCCGCATCTTCGTGGTGACAAGCCAGGGGACTTGTTTCATCTGGTTGCCATCCTACGGTACGGGAGATTACAAAAGGAATGCACAAACCATCATTTGCATCCCTAACGGTACTCCATTATTTTGCAGGGACCAGTCATCCCCCGATCAAAAATAAGATAGTCGATCCTGGATGTGCATTTGCATCCGCGATTCGGTCTAACCTTGAACCTTGTAGCTGACTTTGGCATATTGGGATCAACTATCTTAGCAGTCGTTACCCATGGTACCACTGATGTGCAACATGGTCACACAATCTACCACGATCGGACCGTCACCATCTACCCAGGTATTCCATTTTTTAACCCTCTCGCCTTCTCTTTCATTGTTGTACTAGTAGTATACTTTGTAGTACTAGTAGGAGTAATTTTTACCTTGGAGGACGCGTATAGCTAGCTAGGCCCTTGAAGACTTGAACCCGCTAGCTGCCACCATTTTTGTTTTTCCATGTCTTACTATCTCATCCATATAGCCAAGAGTGGCTATGTATAATAAGCCGGTTATTTTACTTCCTCTATACCGGAGTAGTACTATTTGCTGCACAGTATTACTGACCGCCATATTTGAGCACAACGTTATTATGCATGGACCTTGACTATGTACGTCACCATGTGTCCAGATCTGGGATGCCGCGTGTACCAGATGAACGGCGCCGAGTTCGACCCCCGTGATGCTACGTGGGTGCCGAGGAACACTCTTGGAGAGTACTCGCTTTTCCTCGGGGACAGCTACCCCATTGTGAAGCGGATGCCACCTTCCGTGCATGACACGGAAGGCCTGCCGTTCATGAAGCATGGTTGTGTCTTCAGTGTGCACCGCCGGAGGAACGACATGCTGGGACACACTATCCCTGATTTATGCCGCTTCAGCTTGGATGAGTCTCCATCGTGTGGAACCAGACTAGAAAGTTGCGACAATGATTGCCATTGCCCATCGCTATGGATCATGCCATCCATGAAGAACACCTGGGACTGGAACCTGGAGGAGGACATGTAGCCCATCTATAACGTGTAAGTGGAGTACGGTAATTGTGAACGGTAGCGCTGTGAATATATGTAGACTAGTCATGCACAAATTTATCACATCAATTGGAGATGAACTTGTGTGGCATACTGACATTTTTCCTTTAGAATTTATTACTAGTAAATGTGTTATGTGTACGTGCAACTTGTGTGGTTGTTGCATGGGCTCCAACATGCTCTTTGAGAAAAAAGGTGGCACAACTTTGGATATACGTGACGTGGCGGCATCATACAGTAGCATCATTCGCTATAGTTGTAGTACACTCCTACTAGGACGACAACTCCTATAAAACCTTGCGCTTGGCTCTTTGCCTCTTCGGGAGGTTCAACAGTTTGTACTCATGTGAACCTTGCACTTGGCTCTTCGCCTCTTCGGAAGGTCCAACAATGATGATACTACAGTACAATATGCTTTTGGCAATCTGACACCGATTGAACTGCTGCACGTCCACCGCGAGGGCGATGGAGAGGGAGAGGGAGAGGGCGCTGTAGTCAAAACCCTCTCCTCGTCCTGCGAACCACCGCGCGCGTGGGCGAGGGAGAGGCGTAGTAAGCAAGCTTCTCCTCGTTCGGCGAGTTGACGGGACACATCAAAGCAGTACTAGTACTAGTAGTAGTAGTACATACTGCGTCCTTTCCGATTAATATGGCTTAATTTGAAACGAGAAAAATACACTGGCGGTCAACGTATGTAACAATACGCTCTTTACGATCACTATATATAGTTTTGCGGCGATTATACGATCACTAGCTCATCGTAGAGCACTGTATTGCACCCTACTGACCGGCCACATAGTCGACGTGGCACTTTGTTGACTAGTTAAATTGTCACCTGGTTTCTGGGTCCCACCTGTCAGTTGGCAGAGCGAAGAAATCAGTTAAACAAAACTTTACGCAGGCGCGACACGAGTCCAACCCTTGCGCGCGAACCGCCCTGGCTGTGTATGTGAGTGCATGCACGTGTCCTCTCTCGGTCTTCCAACAAAGAGTGTACATCGGCTATAAAACAAAGAGTGTAGTACATGATGTACATCTACACTTCCAATGCATTTAGCCTTTAATCTAAATCGATATTGATTGACTAATGCACCAACTTGTGCCGTAGGTATAGGCTACATGTCTATCCTTAATTACAGCATGCAACAACCTTCATTTAATCTTATTATCTCAATGGTCGCATGCACACATAAGTCTGCTACTTTTGGGCATTAATTATGCCCTGGTCAATGTGTAAATCTCTAAATGTACAGTCTTTCACGGACGTAGGGAGTAGGTTGAGCACTTGAGCATGAGCGTGTGTGTTGCGTCGTGTGCTGTGTGCCGCATGGGTGCATGAGTGTTGCGTGCGTCCATGTGTACGTGTGAGTGTTGCATGTTGCACGCATGCATGCATGCATGCATGGGGCTTACTCCCTCCCATTGACATGTTCATATTTCAAGCTTCCTTTGTTCCCTCCATATGGTGATACTCCCTCTATTCCCAAATAGTACTGAGTAAAAGCCTCCCTCTGTTCCCAAATACGGAGTATTTGTCTTTCTACAAATTTCAACAAGTGACTAGGTACGGAGCAAAATGAGTGAAGTGAGCGTAGAGGCATATGGATACTGTAGAAAGGAAGTCCTCGCGATCCATTATTCCCCATCTCGGTCAGAGAGAACTATTCAACTAGTCTTCGCAGTGAAGTGACAATACACGTTGCAGCAGATGGGACACATAATTAATAAGCTGAACCAGTGTGTTGGTGTTACTAAATCAGCCTTACCCAGTAGTGCCATCATGTTTGCCAGTAGAGCACGCTTCCGCAAATATGCATACACACCTCTGTCCTCCATTAACTGACATATGGGCCCTGTTGTGGCAGACCCACATGTCATCGGTGTAACTATTTACACTCCGAAGGACGGTATATCCTGGTAGTAGTACTAGTAGAATTGAGATTGAATGCACATTTTTCCCCGTCTTCCACTTTTCTTCCTCCTTTCTTCTTCTTCCTCCTCTATTCTTCTTCCTCATCTTTTCCCCATCGTCGGCCGCACACCATTTACCCCCGCTCACTACTCGCCCGCCCACGCCATCTTCCTTGGTAGCTCGTGCGTACCATATCCCCCCGCTCACTGCTCGGCCACATGAGGAGAAGCTTCTTTGCTCGCCCACTCGAATCCACTTCCCCGCTGGCTCGCAGGCACCGGAAACCCCAATGGCAGACCCAACTGACACGCAGAGCCGCGATTGGAATTCCCTCCCCGATGTTCTCTTGGAGCAGATCTGTAGTCGTATGGACCTACTCAGCACCGTCCGTATGGCCGCATGCTCGGTGTCTTTGTACCGTCTACTCGTCTGCAACTGGCCGGCTCTTTTTAAGACACCCTGCACACAGCGCGATACAGGAGTGACGCACAATTACAAGCTGATATTCTGTTGGACAATGGAGGCTATAACCAATTACTTTTACGGGAACAATAGCACCCAGGAAATTTGAAGGGTAGGTATGAACAAAATTGGAACTGCACATGTACTGCTAAGTGATTCAGTACACACATTACCAATCGAGGAGGAGAACGATGGTCGCGGCGGCCTCTGTGAGTCATGGTCGGCAACGGGAGTCAGTTCATTGTCCACGACGGTGGTACTTCTGCGCTTCGCGTCGGCTTCCGAGAAGCAGATACGAGACCGTGGAAGACGATGCCGGGGAAGAGGCTCCGTGTACGACGACAATGGTAGACCGGCTCCAGTGCGGCGTACGAGGTCGTCGATTAGGCAGATGTGCTGCGGTGGATGAGTGCGCCGATGTAAAGGGGAGGAGCACGAAGGTTGCGGTGCCGTGGAGAAGTCTATTTTGCGGTGGGGATAGAAATTGGGGAGTATTCAGGTGTACTACTCTGGGTGCCGGGGTGGGGTTGGCTGGGTAGGGTGAACCTGAAGTTACGAAAACAGCCCCTACCAAGCGTCATCCGTAGGCCTATTCCGAAGGCTATGATGGTAACTTCCCACTGCTCGAATCAGGGTCGCGGGAGATTTTCCCGCCGACCTCAAAATTTTGTGACACTGGACTCCCCGTGTGGCGTGTTGAGTGATTCGGCTAAGCAACTAGCGAGTAGTAGTAGTAAACTCTGCATATTAGGTTTGACCAAAGTCAAACTTCCTAAAGTTTGACCAAGTTTATAGAAAATATAAACATTTACCATAACAAATATGTATGATGTGAAAGTACATTCAATAATGAATCTAATGGTATTTATTTGTTATTGTATATGTTAATAATTTTTGTTATAAGCTTTCTGAGAGTTTACAAAAACTTGACTTTGACCAATGCTAATACGCGGACTTAAATAAAAACGGAGGGAGTACACATTTGTTTTGTTAGTTTGTAGTGAACTAATCATTTGGTGAAATTGTGAAATAAATATATTAGGCTATTGACTTCGAATGTAATGGTCTATACAATTCAATAGTTACAATCATTGTTGAATCCCAAGATGTATACAAGGTCTATAGTACTTCACAACATGCTCAAACTCACATAATCCCAGTCAAATGAGAATCTAAATGCATTTCATAGTTATTACTTTGTAGGATGCAACAAGAACAACCATAACTCTACATCAGCCATTATAGAAGCAACATTTTGACATATCCCAATGTGTGAATGAAACGTGCAGAGAGAGCTTTTGAAGATGGAGCAGATAGGGCGGGAAAGATTGTATGTATGTGGATGAGAGAGTAGGAGACAAACCTAACGAGACAAAGAGAGAGGGATAGAGAGAGAAATAGAGAGGAAGAAGTTAGGTCTGTGAGAAAGATGCATACATGTAATATACATGAGATGCGTGTGCATCTGGATTCTGTATACATGGAAGGAGAAGAGACAACATGTTTGATGAGAGAGCAGGAAAAACATGGACGAGAGGGGAAGGATCTCGTGGGTTGAGGGATTGGCAATTTTGTGCGGGGGAGAGAGGGATTGGTAATTTTGTGCAGGAGAGAGAGGGTGGGGGGAGGAGTCAGTCAGCCGTCATCACATCACCCTGCTTCCAAATGACCCCGCATTCTCTAGCGCGGTGTGGTCGCCGTCTTCGATCTACTCGTTGCCCTCTTTGAAGATTGAGGTGTTGTGCATGTTGGGGTGCAAAGAAGCACAAGCGAGAGTGGTCGCCGTATAACCTTGGATGGGGATGAATTGTGTGCTCGGGGGAGTGTGTGTGTGTTGTGCTGTGTATCTCTCTCTCTCTCTGTGTGTGTGTGCATGTGTGTGTGTGTGTCAGATATTGAGAGAAAACAAACCTAATGAGAGAAATGGGTATTCACGAAGAGATTGTGCGGGCCTTGAGGTGGGCAGGGGCTGGGTGAGGGTGTCAAAATGTGCGCGTTGATGCATGTGTTGCATGCGACCGTGCGAGGGACGGACGAATCGAGAGAGATGGTTGTTGTGTTACGGATGCTCCTCTCTCTGTTACTCTCTCTCCCTCTCTCCCCCCTCTCTCTCACACACACAAGTAAACTAGAAGACTGTTCTCTCATGTATACACAACATATCGGCATCTGTCTATGTCTCACTCATGCACGATCATTTGCACATTCACACCTCTCTATGTCTGTATCACATGCAAACCGTCTCCACATTGCCATTCCTCCACAACACACATATGGACACATACACACGTTCTCTCTCAGTCACACACACAAAATCAGTATTAAAAAAAACTAGGGCGCACCTAAAACGTCTAAATCCAAATAAACACGAACTGGTGCTAAATTCAAATATATGGAAATATTGCAGCGTCAAGAACTTTCACAGGAAAAAAAGTTGAGTAATATTCGAGGATTGTTTTCACACACACAAAAAGGTTCGGTGGATGTCCTTTGAGCGCGACACGGTGACGCACCGTTAGATCGACCGCGCGGCCACGGTTCACGCGCTTGCACAGGATTCCGTATCGTGGCCATGGTACTAAGGCTGGTCACAATGGGCAAGAACATAAGCTAGTAACTAATAAAAGCGCTGCCTAAGTCTAATGTTTACGTGTACTAGTACAGTTTTCTTTTAAGTTTGACCAACCTTATATATAAAACTAAAGTAAGCTCCCACACGCGCACTCATCAATATGCCGCCGCCGCCGTTGCGCATGCCGGCGCCCACCTGCTCCGGCCAACAATTTCTCGCCCATCACCGCCGTGTCACCGCCATCCCTGTGCCATGAAGCCGAAGGCTCGCCCGCTCACATCGTCTGCAGTCTGTCCTCGCGATGCCGCCGCGCTGCCAAGCACGCGAGCAGCTGGTGGAGCCGTGTCTATGCACACAGCGTACGAAGAGGAGGACAAGCGCGTGCTCCAGCATGCCAGCGAGGATGAACTAGCATGTCATTGTCGTCTCCACCCGCGCAGAGGAGGCGCGCATGGTGGCTGTCGCGGCGGAAGCCGGTCGTGCGCGCGTCGAGCCCGCAAATCGGGTGCGGATGCGGAATCTACCTTTGAGACCTTGAATGCCACGAAGATACTGCAATCTGAAGGAGCAATTTGGGTCAGTCGACTCATGTAAGCCGTTTGATGCAACATGGATGGCTAGAAGGGCTTCTTCCACCTCTTCTGTCGTCTTCTTCCTTCGCTCCGTCGAACTTATTTCACAAATCGACTGACCCAAATTATACTACTAGTACGAACGTAATAAGTACAGTAGGAACACGAAGATACGGGCACTAGTACCAACTGCAAGAAGAACAGTAGTAAGACATAGTACTAGTACTACTATACGTACTAAAGAGTTCAAATAACGAGAAAGAACATAAACATAGGGGCTGTTTGGTTCCTAGCCACACATTGCCACACTTTGCCACACCTAACCTTAGGCAAGTTTGACCAAGTTAGGTAGGTGTTTGGTTCTAGCCACATTTGAGACAAGGAAATTTTTATGAGCAGTGAACCCCACATGTCATAGACACAAAAAGTGTGGAAAGATTCCCTTAGGCAAGCCAAAGTATGGCTAACAATTTGAGCAACTCAAGTAAGGCAAGTGTGACAAATGTGGCAAAAATCATGTGCCAACATATGGCAAAGATAGTCACAATCCAAACAGCCCTATAGTTCTGATGGGGCCTCAGCACAACACACCCTTGAAAATAAACTAATAAGCAACTAGTCCGCTTGACACTGCAGTAGAACCAGCATGAGCGACGACACTGCCACCTACTTGGAGTCCGAGTCCACGTCCTCGACTTCGTCCTCGTCCCTCTTCCTCTTCCTCTTCGCCGACGCTTCTTTGCTTGAACCGGACACTGGGCTCTGCTTCTTCATCCAACCCTTGTAGATATTTAAACAAAGGTAGGCATCCATTGCTGCGTACAGGATGTGATCTTCATCTAATGTCTTCGACTCCCATGCATGATGAAACTCGTGATGAGGTTTCTTCAGTTTAGTGTACGAAGGATCAATCATGGCTGCTGCCAGGGTCAGCATTGAAGGTTGAGAGGAGGACGCCAGGCTTGCCTTCTGGAGATCAAAGGGCTGGCCTACAATGAGACCTATCCGACGCAGGACGTCACTGTCGTTCTTAAAGCCTACAGTAACGAATTTCACTCTTTTGTCCTTGAGGAAGTTCTTAAAATCCTGGCACTCAACGTCGGCATGGCATATGTGGTAGACCAAGCAAACGTTATGTACGCAAACATGGATCACGGCGGGCTTCTTCCTCTCTTTGTCCTTTAGATCCTTCTCTCGTCCCAGGACTGTGGTGTACTCAACATCTAGCCCAGCGACCCACTCATCCGTTGAACTGTTGAACATGCGTAGGAAGCGAGCAAGCCATGCTTTCACCGTCTCAGATCCACGTGTGTAGATGATGATGAACTGATCGCCGGTGATGGCTCTAACCTGGTTGCCATCGGCGACCATGGAGATTTGGGAGGCCATGGATTTTGGAGGAGGGTTAGGAGAAGTTGAACTGTTGTACCCCGCAAAAAAACTGGGAGCGAACTAATGTGAAAGGACGGGACGACTGGGAGCGAACTGTTGTAAGGTAGAAGACGGGGACGAGTAGGGCGTGCAAACGGCATGGGGTTGCTGGCTTGCCCGGTGGATAAACGGCTGCAAGCCCCCAAAGAGTTCTCGAGAACTATGCGGGACCCACTAGATGTCGTGTCTAATAGACCCATATCGTAGGCCTGGCGGTATAGCTTCTGCCTGTTCGCACGCCATGCCGGCGCGTGGATGTAACTTCACTTAATTCCGTCAAACATCGCGCCTCCCACGACCTACGCCTCCCTCGCGCGGTCGCGCCCTTTGAGACTTCGACCGGCTATAAATGAGCAATTTTTTTGCCTTTTTTAGACAAGCAATTTTTTTCCTACTCCGCATGCATGATACTCCCTCTGGTCGTTTTTACTCCCGTCAACCGTTTGCAAAGTGTTTGACCAAATTTATACTTTTTTGAACACCACCTTATATTAATTAACCAGCCACACCAGTACACTCATTCGATACAATATTCACCACACAGGGCGGTACGTTATTTACAAGAATACCATCTAATCTATTGTCAAAGCTATACTTAGCGATTAAGTGTGCCACCTTATTGGCCGAACGGCTAATCTTTGACAATTGAAGATTGTTGATCAACTTTGAGATGCTCAACGCTTTCATCTTTAGGTCACGCATAGCAGACCTGTCAACGCTTTGACAGGCATCAATGAAATCCCACGACCAAATTTATACTAAAAATATCAATATCTACAATACTCCCAAAACACTTAGGCGCGGTGCATTAACTTCTACCTCGTTTCTTGTTTCTTGACATATCAACCAATAGGAGATGTGGGTTTGCATGCTTTTAATGACTTGAGACTACGAAACACGACATGCAGTGGTTAGCTATTGCATGCAATGCTATTAATTAGGAAATAAACATTAAGATCTCGCGTTTTCCCCTCCTCCTTGGTCACAGTGCACAATCTAAGATGACTTGCTCACCTAGACAGAGAGAGTATAAGAACTACGTTTTATAATGAGTGTAAAAATATTGATTTGACATTGTGAATGTTGACACATTGTGGAATAGTTTTTGAAGTCTGCAAAAGTACTCAACTAGTGCTGTCGTTCTCCACAAAAAAATGTGTTTACCAATGCATGCATGAACTCTAGTTACTCTAACCCCCTCTCTTCTTTAATTCTTTGCCACACCAGCATGTTTGCTATTCCCGTGTGCATGATACCAGCTAATATACCACCATTATGGCCAGCCTTAATCATCGCATGCAATAATTTAGTGCACCTTGAAATATGAACATGTGCGGGGCGTGTTTCTTTTTAATGACTTGAGACTATACCTAGCCCGGCATGCAAGATGACTTATTATGCATCGTTCCCCATACCTACAGGAAGCCCGTTCGTCTCCAAATTTTTTCCTCTCCATGTGTGGAAACAATATGCCTGCCAAACTCTCCTTGTCCCTCCGGCGGTCCCACCACTCCATCCCGTGTGAAAAAATCTGCATGCATGACTCTCCTCCCCCCACGCTCGTCCAATCCGTTGTGACCAGCAATATTTCCACCCCTTTGCTCCCCCGTAATTTACTCCAACAAATATGCCCAGGTAGCTGTTACTTAACTGCAGGTGCATTCGGTCACTGACATATGGGCCCAACAGGGGTCTGGCCCACATGTCAGTGACGCAACTGGACCGGCAGTTAAGTCAGTGCAACTCAGTCCATATCCTACGTAGGTGTGCCATTGCTCGCTATAAATACTGTGCCTCCCACGACATCGCTATCTCCTCCCCCTCATGTTCACGTTCATCGCTATCTCCTCCCCTCCCTCTCACGTCGACCACCATGGCATCGCCCCTCCCAAGTCCTAGGAGCCCCTCGCAGCACCGCGCGAATGGTCACGCGTCACCGTTCCGTTCCTCGCCGCCACTAGTCGAGGAGGATGGGTTGGTGTTCCGCTCCTCGCCGCTACGCGACGCGTCACCGTTCTGTTCCTCGCCGCCACTAGTCAAGGAGGACGCATCGATGTTCCGCTCCTCGCTGTGACGCATCTAGGTGGACGCGTCGGCGTTCCCAATCTCGCCAGCACGCGCGCCGGAGGACGCGTCGATGTCGGCTCCCCCCTACGAGGAGAATGCCGCGCCGCCCGCCGAGCCCCCCCAGCCTTGAGGAGCTTTGGAAAGAAATGGATGTCGCCTTGTGGGAGGCTTTGCCTCCAGCAGAGCGCGCCAAAATAGGGGCGAAGAAGAAGGCCGAGGAAGAGAAGCACACCGTGGAACAAGCTGCCTAGGAGGCCTATGTCGCGTCCGAGAGAGTCAGGCAATTGGCTCTTTGGCAGAAGGCTCGTGCGAGGGCCGTGAGGGTGGGGGAGGACGCCCGTGCCGACGCCCTGAGTGCAGTCGGGCCCAAGCGCCTCATCTATGCTTGGCGGTACGTGGACCGGGTGCACGCTTCCAGCGAGGAGGAGTACCTGTTTGCGCCGGATCACCACACCGGTGAGATCGCGCTCGCCCGCCGACAAGCCGCCAATCAGCACCTCGCGAGGTGCGAGGCTGAGGAAGAGGCGTTGTGTCGGCGCGCTAGGAAACGGCCGCGCACCAGGGCACTCGTGGCGCGCCGCAAGCGCTCCTGCGAGCGTCGTGGCTTTTAGGAGGAGTATAATTTTTGTTTCGTAAGGCAATCTCATTAGTTTTGGGACGCAAATGATAAATCCCGAACGTTCATGAATTTTTAGCGTCCGTAATTAAGTATGTAAAAGGGAAAGTTTGGAAACCTTGTGTATTCGTACGCATTTTGCAAGCACATGCATATAGCACAAACTTTACTATATACTATCGCAGGAAAAGAATTCTATGAGACCAGGTCTCACGCGAGACTGATACGTCTCCAACGTATCTATAATTTTTGATTGCTCCATGCTATATTATCTACTGTTTTGGACTATACTGGGCTTTATTTTCCACTTTTATATTATTTTTGGGACTAACCTATTAACTGGAGGCCCAGCCCAGAATTGCTGTTTTTTGCCTATTTCAGTGTTTCGGAGAAACAGAATATCAAACGGAGTCCAAACGGAATGAAACCATCGGGAACGTGATTTTCTCACCGAACGTGATCCAAGAGACTTGGACCCTATGCCAAGGCATCGGAGAGGTGGTCACGAGGGTGGGGGCACGCCCCTGCCTCGTGGGCCCCTCGGAGCTCCACCGACGTACTTCTTCCTCCTATATATACCTACGTACCCCCAAACGATCAGAACAGGAGCCAAAAACCTAATTCCACCGCCGCAACTTTCTGTATCCACGAGATCTCATCTTGGGGCCTGTTCCGGAGCTCCACCGAAAGAGGGCCGTTATCACGGAGGGCTTCTACATCATCATAGCCTCTCCGATGAAGTGTGAATAGTTTACCTCAGACCTTCGGGTCCATAGTTAGTAGCTAGATGGCTTCTTCTCTCTTTTTGGATCTCAATACAAAGTTCTCCCCCTCTCTCGTGGAGATCTATTCGATGTAATCTTCTTTTTGCAGTGTGTTTGTTGAGACCGATGAATTGTGGGTTTATGATCAAGTCTATCTATGAATAATATTTGAATCTTCTCTGAATTCTTTTATGTATGATAGGTTATCTTTGCAAGTCTCTTCGAATTATCCGTTTGGTTTGGCCAACTAGATTGGTAGTTCTTGCCATGGGAAAAGTGCTTAGCTTTGGGTTCGATCTTGCGGTGTCCTTTGCCAGTGACAGAAGGGGCAGCAAGGCACGTATTGTATCGTTGCCATCGAGGATAACAAGATGGGGTTTATTTCATATTGCATGAATTTATCTCTCTACATCATGTCATCTTGCTTAAAGCGTTACTCTATTTTTAACTTAATACTCTAGATGCATGCTGGATAGCGGTCGATGAGTGGAGTAATAGTAGTAGATGCAGAATCGTTTCGGTCTACTTGTCACAGATGTGATGCCTATATACATGATCATGCCTAGATATTCTCATAACTATGCTCAATTCTGTCAATTGCTCAACAGTAATTTGTTCACCCACCGTAGAATACTTATGCTCTTGAGAGAAGCCACTAGTGAAACCTATGGCCCCGAGGTCTATTCTCATCATATTAATCTCCATCACTTTAATCTTGCTTTGCTTTTTTACTTTGCTTTTACTTTTCACTTTGCATCTTTATACCAAAAATACCAAAAATATTATATCTATCACATCTCACTCTCGTAAGTGACCGTGAAGGGATTGACAACCCCTAATTGCGTTGGTTGCGAGTAGCTATCGTTTTGTGCAGGTACGAGGGACTTGAGCGTGGCCTCCTACTGGATTGATACCTTGGTTCTAAAAAACTGAGGGAAATACTTACGCTACTCTGCTGCATCATCCCTTCCTCTTCGGGGAAATCCAACGCAAGCTCAAGAGGTAGCAAGAAGAATTTCTGGCGCCGTTGCCGGGGAGTCTACGCAAAAAGTCAACATACCAAGTACCCATCACAATCCCTATCTCTCGTATTACATTATTTTCCATTTGCCTCTCGTTTTCCTCTCCCCCCAATTCACCCTTGCCGTTTTATTCGCCCTCTCTCTCTATCCTCCCTCTCCTTTTGCCTCTTTTGCCCGTTTGCTTTTGTTTGCTCGTGTGCTAGCTTGCTTGTTTGTCGCGATGGCTCAAGATACCACCAAATTGTGTGACTTCACCAATACCAATAATAATGATTTCCTTAGCACTCCGATTGCTCCTCTTGCCAATACTAAATCTTGTGAAATCAATACTGCTTTGTTGAATCTTGTTATGAAAGATCAATTTGCCGGCCTTCCTAGTGAAGATGTCGCTACTCATCTAAATAGCTTCGTTGATTTATGTGATATGCAAAAGAAACAAGATGTCGATAATGATGTCGTTAAATTGAAGCTATTTCCTTTTTCTCTTAGAGATCATGCTAAAGCTTGGTTTTCGTCTTTGCCTAAAAATAGTATTGATTCTTGGAACAAGTCCAAAGATGCTTTTATCTCTAAGTATTTCCCTCCCGCTACGATCATCTCTCTTAGAAATGATATTATGAAATTTAAACAACTTGATCATGAACATGTTGCACAAGCTTGGGAGAGAATGAAATTAATGATAAGTAATTGCCCTACTCATGGTTTGAATTTGTGGATGATTATACAAAATTTTTATGCCGGATTGAATTTTGCTTCTAGAAATCTTTTAGATTCGGCCGCGGGAGGCACTTTTATGGAAATCACTTTAGGATATGCTACTAAACTCCTAGATAATATTATGGTTAATTATTCTCAATGGCATACTGAAAGAACATCTAATAAAAAAGTGCATGCGATAGAAGAAATCAATGTGTTGAGTGGAAAGATGGATGAACTTATGAAGTTATTTGTTACTAAGAGTGTTTCTTCTGATCCTAATGATATGCCTTTGTCTACTTTGATTGAGAATAACAATGAATCTATGGATGTGAATTTTGTTGGCAGGAATAATTTTGGTAACAACACTTATAAAGGGAATTTTAATCCTAGACCATATCCTAGTAATCCTTCTAATAATTATGGGAATTCCTACAACAACTCTTATGGAAATTATAATAATATGCCCTCTGAATTTGAGAATAGTGTTAAAGAGTTTATGAATTCACAAAAGAATTTTAATGCTTTGCTTGAAGAGAAATTGCTTAAAGTTGATGATTTGGCTAGGAACGTTGATAGAATTTCTCTTGAGGTTGATTCTTTAAAGCTTAGATCTATTCCTCCTAAGCATGATATCAATGAGTCTCTCAAAGCCATGAGAATTTCCATTGATGAGTGCAAGGAAAGAACCGCTAGGATGCGTGCTTCCAAAGATGCCTTTATTAAAGCGTGTTTTTCCAATTCCTATGAAAATCAAGATGGAGATCTAAAAGTTATTGATGTGTCTCCTATTAAATCTTTGTTTTGCAATATGAATCTTGATGAAACTGAATATGATCTTCCTTTACCTAGAAGGCGTTCTAAAAATTCGGAGTATTTAGATCTTTATGATGAAATTGATGAAAGTGGGATTGAAAGAAATAAAAATCTAGATGTTGCTAAACCCACTATATTGGATTTCAAGGAATTTAATTATGAAAGTTGTTCTTTAATTTTTGTATTTCCTTGTTGCAATCCGTGCTAAATTATCCACATGCTTATAGTCAAAAGAAAGCCTTCACCGAACATATTGTTGATGCCTTGATGCAATCTTATGAAGAAAAACTTGAGTTGAAAGTTTCTATCCCTAGAAAACTATATGATGAGTGGGAACCAACTATTAAAATTAAAATTAAAGATCATGAGTTTTATGCTTTGTGTGATTTGGGTGCTAGTGTCAACACTATCTCCAAAACTTTGTGTGATTTGCTAGATTTCTGTAATTTTGATGATTGCTCTCTAAACATACATATTGCGGATTCTACTATTAAGAAACCTATGGGAAGAATTAATGATGTTCTTACTGTTGAAAATATAAATTATGTTCCCGTAGATTTCATTGTTCTTGATATAGATTGCAATCCTTCTTGCCCTATTATTCTTGGTAGACCTTTCCTTAGAACGGTTGGTGCGATTATTGATATGAAGGAAGGGAATATTAGATTTCAATTTCCATTAAAAAAGGGCATGGAACACTTTCCAAGAAAGAAAATAAAATTACCTTATGAAACTATCATGAGAGCCACTTATGGATTGCATACCAAAGATGGCAACACCTAGATCTATCCTCGCTTTTATGCCTAGCTAGGGGCGTTAAGCGATAGCGCTTGTTGGGAGGCAACCCAATTTTATTTTTATTCCTTGATTTTTGCTCCTGTTTAGTAATAAATAAATTATCTAGCCTCTGTTTTGGTTGTGTTTTTTGTGTTTAATTAGTGTTTGTGCCAAGTAGAACCGTTGGGAAGACTTGGGGAAAGTCTTGTTGAACTTGCTGTAAAAAACAGAAACTTTAGCGCTCACGAGAACTGCTTTCATTTTTATTTGGAGAGTGATATTTAGTTAATTATTTTTGTATATGATTAATAGATAAATTCCTCACGTCCAGCAATTTATTTTAGAATTTTTGGGGTTCCAGATCTTGCGCTAGCTACAGATTACTACAGACTGTTCTGTTTTTGACAGATTCTGTTTTTCGTGTATTGTTTGCTTATTTTGATGAATCTATGGTTAGTAAAATAGTTTATAATACATAGAGAAGTTGGAATACAGTAGGTTTAACACCAATATAAATAAATAATTAGTTAATTACAGTACATTGAAGTGGTCTTTTGTTTTCTTCCGCTAACGGAGCTCACGAGTTTTCTACCTTAAGTTTTGTGTTGTGAAGTTTTCAAGTTTTGGGTAAGGATTTGATGGATTATGGAACAAGGAGTGGCAAGAGCCTAAGCTTGGCGATGCCCATGGCACCCCAAAGATAATCTAAGGACACCTAAAAGCTAAAGCTTGGGGATGCCCCGGAAGGCATCCCCTCTTTCGTCTACTTCTATCGGTAACTTTACTTGGAGCTATATTTTTATTCACCACATGATATGTGTTTTGCTTGGAGCGTCTTGTATTATTTGTGTCTTTTCTTGTTAGTGTGCCACAATCATCCTTGCTGTACCACACCTTTTGAGAGAGTAATACATGAATTATAATTTGATAGAATACTCTATGTGCTTCACTTATATCTTTTGAGCTAAGTAGTTTTGCTCTATGTGCTTCACTTATATCTTTTGAGCGTTATAATTTTGTTCTATGTGCTTCACTTAGATCTTTTAGAGCACGGTGGTGGACTTATTTTAAAGAAACTATTGATCTCTCATGCTTCACTTAAATTATTTTGAGAGTCTCTTAATAGCATGGTAATTTGCTTAATAATAATATGCTTGGTATTCAAGATTTGTGAAACTTTCTTTTGAGTGTGTTGAATACTAAGAAAAGATTGAAGCATGATAATTGTTTTGAGATATGGAGGTGATAATATTAAAGTCATGCTAGTTGAGTAGTTGTGAAGTTGAGAAATACTTGTGTTGAAGCTTGTGATTCCCGTAGCATGCACGTATGGTGAACCGTTATGTGATAAAGTCGGAGCATGATTTATTTATTGATTGTCTTCCTTATGAGTGGCGGTCGGGGACGAGCGATGGTCTTTCCCTACCAATCTATCCCCCTAGGAGCATGCGAGTAATACTTTGCTTTGATAACTTATAGATTTTTGCAATAAGTATATGAGTTCTTTATGACTAATGTTGAGTCCATGGATTATATGCACCTTTTCCCATCCTTCCACCATTGCTAGCCACTCTAATACTGCGCACCCTTCGCCAGTATCATACACCCACCATATACCTTCCTCAAAACAGCCACCATACCTACCTATTATGGCATTTCCATAGCCATTCCGAGATATATTTCCATGCAACTTTCCACCGTTCCGTTTATTATGACACACTCCATCATTGTCATATTGCTAGCATGATCATGTAGTTGACATCGTATTTGTGGCAAAGCCACCGTTCATAATTCTTTCATACATGACACTCTTGATCCATTGCATATCCCGGTACACCGCCGGAGGCATTCATATAGAGTCATATTTTGTTCTAAATATCGAGTTGTAATTGTTGAGTTGTAAGAAAAATAAAAGTGTGATGATCATCATTATTAGAGCATTGTCTCAGTGAGGAAAGGATGATGGAGACTATGATTCCCCCACAAGTCGGGATGAGACTCCAGACAAAAAAAAAGAGGCCAAAGAAGCCCAAAAAAAGGAGAGGCCATAAAAAAAGGAGAAGGCCCAAATAAAAAAATGAGAGAAAAAGAGAGAAGGGACAATGTTACTATCCTTTTACCACACTTGTGTTTCAAAGTAGCACCATGATCTTCATAGTAGAGAGTCTCTCATGTTATCACTTTCATATACTAGTGGGAATCTTTCATTATAGAACTTGGCTTGTATATTCCAATGATGGGCTTCCTCAAATTGCCCTAGGTCTTCATGAGCAAGCAAGTTGGATGCACACCCACTTAGTTTCCTTTTGAGCTTTCATATACTTATAGCTCTAGTGCATCCGTTGCATGGCAATCCATACTCACTCACATTGATATCTATTGATGGGCATCTCCATAGCCCTTTGATACGCCTAGTTGATGTGAGACTATCTTCCCCTCCTTTTGTCTTCTCCACAACCACCATTCTATTCCACATACAGTGCTATATCCATGGCTCACGCTCATGTATTGCGCGAAGATTGAACAAGTTTTGAAAAAGTTAGAGTATGAAACAATTGCTTGGCTTGTCATCGGGGTTGTGCATGATTTAAATACTTTGTGTGGTGAAGATAGAGCATAGCCAGACTATATTATTTTGTAGGGATAACTTTCTTTAGCCATGTTATTTTGAGAAGACATAATTGCTTTGTTAGTATGCTTGAAGTATTATTTTTTTATGTCAATATAAACTTTTGTCTTGAATCTTTCTAATCTGAATATTCATATCACAATTAAGAAGATTTGCATTGAAATTATGCCAAGTAGCACTCCGCATCAAAAATTATCTTTTTATCATTTACCTACTCGAGGACGAGCATGAATTAAGCTTGGGGATGTCTGATACGTCTCCAACGTATCTATAATTTTTGATTGCTCCATGCTATATTATCTACTGTTTTGGACTATATTGGGCTTTATTTTCCACTTTTATATTATTTTTGGGACTAACCTATTAACCGGAGGCCCGACCCAGAATTGCTGTTTTTTTGCCTATTTCAGTGTTTCGGAGAAACAGAATATCAAACGGAGTCCAAGCGGAATGAAACCTTCGGGAATGTTATTTTCTCACCGAACGTGATCCAGGAGACTTGGACCCTATGCCAACGCATCGGAGAGGCGGTCACGAGGGTGGGGGGCGCCCCCCCTGCCTCGTGGGCTCCTCAGAGCTCCACCGACGTACTTCTTCCTCCTATATATACCTATGTACCCCCAAATGATCAGAACAGGAGCCAAAAACATAATTCCACCGCCGCAACTTTCTATATCCACGAGATACCATCTTGGGGCCTGTTCCGGAGCTCCACCGGAAGAGGGCCGTTATCACGGAGGGCTTCTACATCATCATAGCCTCTCCGATGAAGTGTGAGTAGTTTACCTTAGACCTTCGGGTCCATAGTTAGTAGCTAGATGGCTTCTTCTCTCTTTTTGGATCTCAATATAAAGTTCTCCCCCTCTCTCGTGGAGATCTATTCGATGTAATCTTCCTTTTGCAGTGTGTTTGTTGAGACCGATGAATTGTGGGTTTATGATCAAGTCTATCTATGAATAATATTTGAATCTTCTCTGAATTCTTTTATGTATGATTGGTTATCTTTGCAAGTCTCTTCGAATTATCCATTTGGTTTGGCCAACTAGATTGGTAGTTCTTGCCATGGGAAAAGTGCTTAGCTTTGGGTTCGATCTTGCGGTGTCCTTTGCCAGTGACAGAAGGGGCAGCAAGGCACGTATTGTATCATTGCCATCGAGGATAACAAGATGGGGTTTATTTCATATTGCATGAATTTATCTTTGTACATCATGCCATCTTGCTTAAAGCGTTACTCTATTTTTAACTTAATACTCTAGATGCATGCTGGATAGCGGTCGATGAGTGGAGTAATAGTAGTAGATGCAGAATTGTTTTGGTCTACTTGTCACATATGTGATGCCTATATACATGATCATGCCTAGATATTCTCATAACTATGCTCAATTCTGTCAATTGCTCAACAGTAATTTGTTCACCCACCGTAGAATACTTATGCTCTTGAGAGAAGCCACTAGTGAAACCTATGGCCCCCGGGTCTATTCTCATCATATTAATCTCCATCACTTTAATCTTGCTTTGCTTTTTTACTTTGCTTTTACTTTTCACTTTGCATATTTATACCAAAAATACCAAAAATATTATATCTATCACATCTCACTCTCGTAAGTGACTGTGAAGGGATTGACAACCCCTAATCGCGTTGGTTGCGAGTTGCTATCGTTTTGTGCAGGTACGAGGGACTTGAGCGTGGCCTCCTACTGGATTGATACCTTGGTTCTAAAAAACTGAGGGAAATACTTACGCTACTCTGCTGCATCATCCCTTCCTCTTCGGAGAAATCCAATGCAAGCTCAAGAGGTAGCAGAGACCCATCCTGATGGATGACACGTGGCATTCACAAATCACAAAGCATCCCCACCCCCACTTAAAAGCCATGTGTCATCCATCAAGACGGGTCTCACCTGCTAACCGTGAGACCTGGTCTCATATACGAGTAATTTTTTTCCACTATCACACTACACGTCTCTCTCGATATATGCTTGCAGACTGTGCTACTCCGTCCGTCCAGGTCAATAAGTCATCTTCGGTTGTGCACCGTGACCAAGAAGGAGGGAAGACTTATACACCTAGATGGAGGGAGTACTAACATTACGATGCGGTTTTTGTAAAAGTAGAAAAATAGCACTAGTCAAGCTTGTGAAACGATTCAATGCAACACAAATGCAAAAATGCTTGTTTGATTGTTTACTTTTAGCTTCCTTCTCTGTGGTTATTTCTCTGTCGTACTTTGTACGGAGTATCTCACTGGTTGGAAAGGCATGCAAATTCCCAAACCGCTTCCTACACCCTATATCTCACTGGTTGCCGGCGTTGACGTTGTCGCCCATGTCGTCGAGGATGAGGTTGCCGATGTCGGGGAAGAAGTTGTCGTTCGCAACTAATCATGTGGACTAGCATAGTAGTAGGATACAGAGTAGAAACATGAATTTTACAACGATTTCTAACAGGAAGGACAGAAACACATACGGTGCAACGGGAGCTGCACCGTTGGCGTTGAGGTTGTCACCCATGTCGAAACACCACATAGACACAATCTTTGAGCACGGTTCATAGTCGTTCCATGCTCAGGCATTGAAGTTTGTAACTATGTTAGATTAGAATATACTACTCCTCTGGTGCTAGTAGTAGAGCGGAGTCCTACTCTACTACTCTACTCAAGCAAGTTAGGGCATAGCATTGTAGGGAGTACCAGTACTGAGATCACTCAAGCTAGTTGTCTGGCATCGACATGACCCTACGCTGCTGGTATGTGTCTCGTAAGTCAAGCGGCGTGCTGTAGTCATCATCACTTGTCCACTTCCCGCAGCACATATTCGCTTCTCCATCTTTGTCCGCACATAATCTCGTCCAATCTTCCATCCCCGCTAAGGCGCCTCCCCCCCTCGTCCGAAACCCAAGCACTAACAATGGCAGAACCGAGCAGCGTCCGCCGAAAGAGTGGCTGGAATTCGCTCCCCACAGAGGTAATCAAGCTCATTGTTTCGTGTGTGGACAATCTCAGTACCATGCCGCTCGCCGCATGCTCGTCGGGGCTGTACCGTTTACTCAAAGCCCTCAGGCTGGAGCTTTTCAAGCCAGCTCCTTGCTTGCTGATGCCACCTGATCTTCAGAAACGGCGTGTCACGCAGCATAATGATCGTAGGGTGGCGAGCATCAACCCCCTTGACTGCGATCCGATCCCCGTCAGCCTCAACTACATTAACGGTATGTACTGGGTTGGCATGAACACGTCTTGGATGGTGCTCGTCGACGGTCGTGGCAGCTGGATGCTCGTGGAGGTCTACACCCGGTGATTGATCCCCCTTCCTTCGATAAACACTGCACTTCTTTGGCACCGCGGCCCAGAATACTCGGAATCTTACAGTAGCCAACATGATACCAAGTTTGATTTGCTCAAGGTTGTAATCTGCCAAGTGCCCACAAGATCTGCGAATTATAAGGACTTCAGGCTAATTGCGTTCTTCAACCGGGGTCTCGCCTATCTAACAGGTCACTGCGGTAAGTGGATAAATCTGCACGTCCATCGCAGGATCATACATCCTCCATGGTTCTCTGATGCCATTGAACACAAGGGCTTCATTTACGGTGTCGACTCCTTCTATGGCTGGACGTATTGCTGGCCTACTCTAGTCATCACTACAAACGGCTGATCATACATCCTCCATGGTTCTCTTATATTACTGTCAACATTTGCTGAAAAAATATTCATGCTCATAACATGCTGTTCTTAAGATTGACTAAACCAAGAGCCCTTTTTTATTTGACTCCAACTTGATATGATGTTGTAGGCCGCCTGGTGTCCCTACCCTTCCTAATCCCAGAACCTTTCAAAGAAAAGCGGCATGGCAGTTGCAGGTGGTTCCTGGCTCGATCAGACGATGGCGAAAGATTGATGATCGTTCGCACGTACCGGATGTGTTGTTTCGCGGAATACAATCACAGTCACTGCAAGGTCTTTGAGCAGGATCCCAGCTTCTCTGGGCCTTCAGGAATTTTTGACTGGAGGCTGGTAAGTAGCCTTGGTACACGCTCTCTGTTTGTCGGACTGAATTATTCGATTAACCAGGAGATAACCGACGGCAAGGATCATGATGGCAGCGCGATTTCGTTCATCAGGCTAAACTATGTGTACACAGCGTACCATGCATCTCTGCATGCACCATACCCTGATATGTGCCGCCACGCTCTACAGCCCAAAGTAGGAGAGAGGGTCGCAAGTATCAGACTTCGACCTCCTGGCTGGAGTTTCGCCCGTCAGGCACCCATCTGGTTCAAGCCGTCAGCCAATCTCCATAGCTTAATAAATAGTAACGTCTAACTGAGCCAGTTAGTTAGATGCGTATACTTGGTGTAGTAGGATCTTTATTTAGTTTGATGCATACACTTGTTCTTTTTTGGTAGCCCTTTTGTAATGATGGCTGATGTTTGGTTTGGAAGAGAGAGCTGCGCCTTCACTCTTCGGGCCTGCTTACTGCTTCGGTTGCACCCCCAGCCCTGGTTGCTGGTGCTGCTGTTTTCAATGTACAATCAGTAGTATATTTCGTCTGTTGGTTGAATAAATGTGTTGTTAGAACGACAAACACAATGTTTTGGAAGTCGTTGCACTGTTCGATCCTTTAGTGCCCCGTACCGTATGTAGCGCATACTATTTATCGTACAGAACAATTTTTTTGAAACTCAGAACACATTTTCCACTTGTTGATAACATGCAGCCCACTGATGAAGGCCCAATAGAGAAGCCCATAATTAACTGGAAGGGAGGCTCTCACATGAATCCGGCCCAGGTACATGCTCATGGTCCCCTAAACATAAATAAGTAAATAAATAAATAAATAAAGCTAAATGCTCATGCACCAGTTCTTTGGGAAAATAGGTAGCCCAGTATTTCTTTTTGAAGAATACCCAAGCTAGGCCTATTTGTTTTCTCTGAATTACCAGGCTGCAAATCTTTCAAGACGAGGAGGGATGCATTCTGGCCTGGCTTAAGAGTATGGTCAATGTCTGTTAAAAGTAATATCAAAAGGGGTTGAAAATTTCAAAAAAATGATAGCAAATGGGATATAAGTTTCTTTTTTTGTTTTTGTTCTTCACTGATATCTTATACGCATTTCATTGGATTTAACATGACATAGTACTAATTTATTTTTAAATTTGTTTTAGTATGGCTGTTAATTTTTGGATCAAGAATATTTCATTCCCCAGCAAAAATTTGCGAATTTTCAAAATTTCCCACATATTTAGTTAATTTTTTGACCCTGGTACTGACCAGAAAATGGCCATCAATTCTAAAAATGGAAAACAGGCTGCAATAAATTCCATATGAATTAGAAAATGAGTAAAAATTATAAAAATAATAGCAAATGGGCTGTACACGCCACAGATTTCGAGGCTGACTTGTTTACGCAAGGCTTTGTCAGTGAACACACGATTCTAGCAGCAGTTAGTGTTGGATGTCCATCCAACGACTGACGTGCTTCTTCAATCTCTGATCTTCCTGCTCCAGCCGCCTAAACTAGCACCGGCGGGACTGCCTGCTCCCTCCTCTTGTAGCCCGCTGTGATGCCGCGCAGGCTTCCCCGGCCCACCCTACTCCCTCCGCTGGCCTGGCCGCACGCAATCAACTGCCTCCTTATTAAACGAAAAAAATGATTCCTCCCACTGACATCTGGGGTGCACCGGTTGGGAGGCTGACCTGTGGGCCTACTAAGTTTACGCGTACGCAGGGCTTGTCAACTTAGTCAACAAACGGTTCTAGCAGCAGTAACCGTTGGATTTGAATCAAACGGTCCTGCTGCTTCTTCAATCGCTGCTCTTCTTGCACCAGCCGCCCAAACCAGTGCCAGGGAGACCGCCTACTCCTGCCTCCAGTGGCCGGTTGTGCTGCGGATGAGGCCTCATCGCCCCTACTACTCCCACCGCTAGCCAGGCCCTGCAGCGACGACAGCCTCACACCGCAGCCAAACCAGTGAACCCTCGTACTCCTCTCCGCGTGGGCATCCACTGCCGCGTCTTCCCCGGATCCGCGTTGTCCCCTTCCTAGGCCTCGCCGTCGTCCACCGCCTTGGTGCTCTCGGCGCGGCATGGTCAACATGGTCAACGACATTCCATCAGAAGAGTACTATACGTGGAGAGGCTGATAGCTGGGTCCACGACCACAGCCTAGTTTTTTCGTGATTTGCCAAGTAAGTTGCTTTGTCAGGCCTGTTGGGCTGCAAATCTTTCAAGACGAGGAGAGCTTTCATTTGGCTGGCAGAGAAAATGGCCCATCAGTAATGAGAAATGGGCTGTACATTTTTAAAACACATCAAACCAGCAATTAGTTTCAAATATCTTTTCTTCATTTCGAGATTTGAAATTGCATTAATTTTTATGCATGGAGAATTTGTTGGATTTTATATTGATATACATTTATTTTTAAAATCAGTTTGAATGTGAGTCGAAATTTCGGGATTAAAAACAGTTCAGACCGCACCGAAATATGCAAAATTTCGTATAATTTTTTAACCATGGCCACAATATGGGCTATAATGCTAACAAAAAGAATATGTGCTCCAAAAAAACCTTAATAATTAGCAAATGGGCTGTAAATTATTAGAAATAATGGCAGATGGGCTGTATGTTGTTTTCCACAGATTTGAGGCTTTCCTAAAAAAAGGTTGACGCACAAGCAGTGACTGTTGGATGGCCATCCAACAGCCGTCGTGCTTCTTCAATCTCTCCTCTTCCTGCTCCAGCCGCTCAAACACGCGCCGGCGGGACTGCCTGCTCCCTCCTCCCCGCGGCCGGCTCTGCTGCCGCGCAGGCCTCACCGCCCCATCGTACTCCCATCGCTAGCCTAGCCATCCCTCTACTCACCCACACCTGCTGTTATTCTCCGGCGACGGCAGACGAACCAGTAAACCCTCGTACAGTCGTACTCCCCTCCGCGTGGGAAACAACTGCCGATTCTTTCCTGCCTCCGTGTCGTTCCCTTCCTAGGCCTCACCGTCGTCCACCGCCCTGGTGCTCTCGGCGCGGCCTGGTCAACATGGTCAACGACCGACATGCATCTGAAGTGGACTATACATGGAGAGGCCGACAGCTGGGTCCACGGCCGCATGCAAGGAAATGCCTCGTTATTACGCGCAAAATAATGATTCCTCCCCTGACATCAGGGACCCACCGAAAGGGCCTCTGTATTTCGCAAAAAAAATGTTACCGCCGCTGACAGCTCGGACCCGCTATATCCTCGCACACAAGGAAGTGCCTCCTTATTACGCTCAAAAAATGAATACCCCCTGCTAGGTGGGACCCACCTTGGTGGGAGGCTGACTTGTGGGCCTACTAAGTTGACGGGGACAGAGGGCTTTGTCAACATAGTCAATATGCACGATTCTAGCTCCAGTGATCGTACGATGTCCATCCAACGGCCGTAGTGCTTCTTCAACCTCTGGTATTCTTGCTCTAGCTGCCCAAACCAGTGCCGGTCGTGCCTCGTGCTCCTGCCTCCCGTGGCCGGCTGCGATGCGGCAGAGGCCTCACCGCCCCCTACTACTCCCATCGCTGGCCAGGCCATCCCTCTACTCACCCACACCCCTTGTTATTCTGCGGCGACGGCAACCTCACACCACAGCCAATCAGTGAACCCTCGTACTCCTCTACGCGTGGGCATCCACTGCCGCGTCTTCCCCGGCTCCGTGTCGTCCCCTTCCTAGGCCTCGCCGTCGTCCACCGCCCTGGTGCTCTCGGCACGGCATGGTCAACGTGGTCAAGGAACGACTTCCATCGGACGTGGACTGTACGTGGAGAGGTTGATAGCTGGGTCCACGGCCATAGCAAGGAAGTGCCTCCTTATTACACGCAAAATAATTATTCCTCCACCTGACAGCGGGACCCACCAGACGGGCCACCGTATTTCGCGAAAAAACGTTTCCCCCTGACTACTGGGACCCACCAGCTACATCTTCGCACGCAAGGAAGTGCGTCCGGGCAAAAAAAAACGATTCGCCCCCTGACTGCTGGGACCGACCAGCTACATCTTCGCAGGCAAGGAAGTGCCTGACAGTTGGGACCCACCTGGTCGAAGCGTACGTAGTGTTGTCATTCTGGTCGCGAACGTGTACGTACATACTGGTCGATGTAGAGGCGCGCACGTGTCGTAGTAGAGGCGCGCTTGTGTCGTAGTAGAGGCGCGCACGTAGCATTTACACGTACGTACAACGGCCAGGGTGCAAGAAAGAAAATATGGCCACGTATGTGTACATACGAGCGGGGTCTCGAACGCCTACTCGCGCATACGTACGACGAGGGCTCGTGTACATGGCTGGGTCAGAACGGAGAAACAACGTCGTCGTCGTGTTCAACGGGAGGCAACGGAATGCGTCGTGTTCATGGGGAGGCAACGGAATGCGTCGTGTTCATGGGGAGGCAACGGAATGCGTCGTGTTCATCGGGAGGGCTTGGACGGAACAGGCGATGGAAACGAGGCCCGGCGTACCGCAGAACGGAGGAAACAGCCTTGTGTTCGACCGGCGATGTTCGAAACGGGATCCTGTTCATCGGGAGGGGTCTAGCATACCGCAAAACGGAGGAAACGGACTTCCTACGGTCGAAATGGGAGTCCTGTTGATCGGGAGGGGTGTGGCGTACCGCAAAACGGAGGAAACAGACTTGTGTTGGAGCGCTACGGTCGAAACGAGGGTCCTGTTCATCGGGAGGGGTGTGGCGTACCGCAAAAGGGGACTCCACGGGATACTGTTCATCTCCGCCGTCGACCTCCTCCAGCCTCCACGGGCTCCTGTTCATCCAGCCTCCACGGGCTCCTGTTCATCCAGCCTCCACGGGCTCCTGTTCATCCAGCCTCCACCGCGCGCTACTCCACCAGCTACTGTTCAACCACCCCTCCATCGTCTACTGTTCATCCAGCCCTCCACACCACAGGGTCCTATTCAACCACCCCTCCACCGTCTACTGTTCATCCAGCCCTCCACACCACGGGGTCCTGTTCAACCACCCCTCCACCGTCTACTGTTCATCCAGCCCTCCACACCACGAGGTCCTGTTCATCCACCCCTCCACGGGCACCCCGCCACCGTCTACTGTTCATCCAGCCCTCCACCACACCAAGGGGTCCTGTTCATCCAGAGGAAACGCCACTGCTCACTGTTCATCCAAACCCCCGCGCAACGCTCACTGTTCATCCCATCGACCGGCTTCAGTTAGCAGCAGTAGCGAAGGAATCACTCGATCGAGTTCAGTTAACAGCCATCGATCGATCGCTCGGGTTCAGTAACACGTAGCCTGCAGTGCAATCACTCAGGTTCAGTTAGAGCCAACGCCTCGCACACACGCGCGCACGTGTACGAGAGAAACGCGCATCGCTCGGCCCCCGACCTCCCACCGTAACCGGGAACTCCCCGAAATTTTCCTCGCCCTCGCTTCTACCATGGTTTTTTCCGTCATGGACGGCCCAAAGAATGTCATGCAGCTGCATCTCCGGCCCGCCCAGGATGAAAAGCCCATTTTCTATCATGATTTTTTGTCATAGAAGTAGGAGCCCATCACATCTATGATGATACCGGGTTTTGTCACAATTATTGTCATAGAAGTGTCATTTGTATGACAGAAATTTTTTTCGTTCGGCCCAAAATGTCATGGATGTGTATTTTTTTCTAGTGATATTGTACTGTAGTATCATCATTGTTGGACCTTCCGAAGAGGCGAAGAGCCAAGTGCAAGGTTCACACGAGTACGAACTGTTGAACCTCCCGAAGAGGCAAAGAGCCAAGCGCAAGGTTTTATAGGAGTTGTCGTCCTAGTAGGAGTGTACTAGTACAACTATAGCGAACGATGCTACTGTATAATGCCGCCACGTCACGTATATCCAAAGCTGTGCCACCTTTTTTTTCTCAAAGAGCTTGTTGGAGCCCGTGCAACAGCCACACAAGTTGCATGTACACATAACACATTTACTAGTAATAAATTCTAAAGGACAAATGCCAGTATGCCACACAAGTTCATCTCCAACTCATGTGATAAATTTGTGCACGACTAGTCTACATATATTCATAGCGCTACCGTTCACAATTACCGTACTCCACTTACACATTATAGATGGGCTACATGTCCTCCTCCGGGTTCCAGTCCCAGGTGTTCTTCATGGATGTCACAATCCATAGCGGTGGGCAACGGGAATCATTGTCGCAGCTTTCTAGTCCGGTTCCACACGATGGAGACTCATCCAAGCTGAAGCTGCGTAAATCAGGGATAGCGTGTCCCAGCATGTCGTTCATCCGACAGTGCACACTGAAGACACAACCATGCTTCATGAACGGCAGGCCTTCCGTGTCGTGCATGGAAGGTGGCATCCGCTACACAATGGGGTAGCTGTCCCCGATGAAAAGCGAGTACTCTCCAAGAGTGTTCCTCGGCACCCACGTAGCATCACGGGGGTCTAACTCGGCGTCGTTCATCTGGTACACGCGGCATCCCAGATCTGGACACATGGTGATGTACATAGTCAAGGTCCATGCATAATAAAGTTGTGCTCAAATGTGGTGGTCAGTAATACTGTGCAACAAATAGTGCTACTACGGTATAGAGGAAGTAAAATAACCGGCTTATTATATATAGCCACTCTTGGCTACATGGATGAGATAGTAAGACATGGAAAAACAAAAAAGGTGGCAGCTAGTGGGTTCAAGTCTTCTAGGGCCTAGCTAGCTATACGCATCCTCCAAGGTAAAAAGTACTCCTACTAGTACTACAAAGTATACTACTGGTACAATAATGAAAGAGAAGGCGAGAGGGTTAAAAAATGGAATACCTGGGTAGATGGTGACGGTCCGGTCGTGGTAGATTGTGTGACAATGTTGCACATCAGTGGTACCATGGGTAACGACTGCTAAGATAGTTGATCCCAATATGCCAAAGTCAGCTACAAGGTTCCAGGTTAGACCAAATCGCGGATGCAAATGCACATCCAGGATCGGCGATCTTATTTTGATCGGGGGATGACTGGTCCCTGCAAAATAATGGAGTACCATTAGGGATGCAAATGATGGTTTGTGCATTCCGTTTGTAATCTCCCGTACCATAGGATGTCAACCAGATGAAACAAGTCCCCTAGCTTGTCACCACGAAGATGTGGCCTAGATGGCGCACGACGTCTTCGAACATGTAGGGGTACAAATCTGCCGCCGCCAACATGCGCCAGCCTCTGCCATTACTGCCTCCTACATTGATGGCAATCCTTATGTCGAACACCACGATGAGATAGTAATTGTCGTAGCCGCGTCGCTTTGTCGGCGGGTTCGCAATTGCTATCTTCTTCAATCTCATGTAGGCATCATCATCATACGTATTCTTGCCCAGCCAGTCCAGAAGGCCGATCCCAATGGTGGAGAAGGGGTCTACCAGAACAGCCGCACTGCTGTGGATGTTGTGCAAAATCATGGTGGTATCCGGCCGGAGGTATGCAAGCCAATCTTCGTTGGCACCGACCCAGACCTATATATAAGATGGTGGGCAGTGGAGAAATTACGGGATGGAAATGGAATAACTAAGTACTACATGATCAAACTCCATTACTGACCTGCTCATCGGACAAAATCCGACTACCTCTCAACATCGTCAACTCTAGTGGAGTCAACGTGCAACCATGGCAAGGGAGCGGTGGACTATTCAAAGAATTGTCCCATAGAAGAACCTTCTCCTCGAGGACGCATGGAAGACCAACAAGCATGGCCTTTTCCCAAGCATGTTTAAGCAGCGTCTTGAAAAAGTTGGTGCAGGAAGCACCGAGTCTTGCGGCGGTGAGGACGTCGGAGCGGCGTGCGATTTCTCCCAGAGAATCGTTGTCCAAGGTCTCCCATCCCCGACGAGGAGGAGAACTGCCTGGCGAATCCATGGGAGCAGCGACGAACTGCCTTGTCTTCGGGGGGAGGGGAACTGGCGAGGAGGACATAAGAGCGTAGTAACCGCAGGGCCTCGTCCCTTCCAACTGTAGATCGTTCCTCAACGAAGGGGTGAGGCTATTATTTACTACTGTACTAGTACTAGCATTATGGAACGTTATGGGATTGCATTATACTGTAAACAATAGCACTAGTAAGAAATTTTTGGCACTAGGTAGTAGTTTTTGGCATGGATTAAGAAATTTTGGGTATGTTTTTTCCATTTTTTGTACACGCCAACTAGTGTCAAAAAACGTCGTACATTATGTGATGGAGGAGTACGTACTCGTACTGTAGCAGTACTAGTACTACTTTTCTCAACTAGTAGTGCGATGTACTGTACTTCTAGTCTAGTCTAGTATAGTGCACCAGTTTTGAACTCTTGAATCTCAGGGCCTAGGAGCTACAGTTGGAAGTGGAGGGTACTACTGTTCTCTAGAACCATCGCTGTACTATCAATGCAGGGGAAGTACACCTGCATAGTGGCCTAGTGGGTACTCTCGGTGCTCTATTCAGGCGCTCCTCTGACGTAGCTGGCGTACTCAGCCGCTCCTCTCACGCACACACTAGCAGCCTGTTTATCAGCGATGGTTACTGCGGGGGCAGAACATTTGAGTTATTTGATACAGCGAGACTAGGCTTTTCGCTTCCATTTGTGGAGGTGTAATGGATCTCGTCGACCTTTGTTAGTAGTTCCTTCTTTATGTATGAGATGAAGTAAAGCTTTTGCCTCCGTTTAAAAAACACGTCAATAGGAATTTCTTTTATAGTAGAGCCGATAATGGAGTGAATTCCATGCATGCAGCGCCACAAGCTACAGAGTAGTAGTAGAGCACTTTACGTACAGAGCCATATTGCACAGTTCCCAATGCCCCGCCAGGCTTTTCCGGCTCCTCGGGCTTAATTGGGAGGCGCTTGTTTAAATATGCTACTAGCTGGAAGCTGCAAGCGAGGTGCGGTTAGGGCGAGCACGCGAGCCACGGGATGTTGGGAAGGAAAACCCGTTCACGTGGCTAGGCTGTCCAGTGCACCCAGATTGTGGGGCCGCACGTCCGTTTGACTTCAAAACTCAAACTACCCGTGTAAAATATTGGCTCACAGCAAAGTGTAGTAGTACTATTTTTTAAAAAAATGCCACCATGCATTCGGCCGGGATCGAACCCACAAAACAAGGTATGCACTCCCGTGACCACTAGTAGTACTTGTTGGAGTACAACGCAACCTAGAATCGCCTTTTGTCGCTAGTAGTACGTACATTGTTCCTTACAAGAAACCCCTAAGAGCATGGTTAATAGTATAGCCAGCTGCTGGCTATAAGCCAGTGCCATGTCATCTACAGACCATCTTATAGCCAACATGTAGTACTAGTTTATTTCTTATAGCCCGCTGACTCAGCTCTATTTTACTTGCTCTAATAATGCAAGAAACCACTAAAAGGCCAAGAAACTACTACCACTTGCATACGTGGCAGACGTAAGATAAGACTACCTTATCAACCATTGTACATGCTCTTACCAACAAAAATCCTCGAGTGACCTCCTACCTCCGGCCCGTCCACCTAGTCATCCTCGGCCATGGGACGCAGCTACCGCCGTCGGCAGAAGGCGAGGTCAAAACCACCGGCGGTGCGGAGCCCATGTTGCGGCAGCCCGGATACCAGCTCCGTCCGGTGCTCGCGGCCGCTAGCTAGCCAAGATAGCTCCGTCCAGCTGCTTGTCTGCAAGGTTTGCTAGCTAGATTGGCACGGCAGCGCGGCGGCTTGCTCGCGCGCGCCGCGCTAAGGCCAGCCATCTGGCTCGAGCGAAGGCCAGTGGGGCGGCTTGCTCGCTCGTGAGTCACGCTCGGGCCAGCTTGCCAACCCGTGCGGAGGCCAGCATGGCGTCCGGCCCGTCAGGCGGAGCGGCGGCCAACTCGCTCATCACCGGCGCCACCGACGAACACGCATCAGTACTGTTTGAAGTAATGTTCAGGAAAAATAATGATTTGAGGGGGAATAACATGATAGAAGGTCAGATGTGGGTCCCTCATGTCAACGGTCAAACAAAATGTGTTGGTTTAAGCTGCCTCGTCAGCACGGACATGTGGGCCAATGTCGCGACCCCGATCCTAAGTCACACCGATCTAGCATGTAACACTTCATATCACTTTGCGGCCTCACGCACGGTATTCCCACGGGTGCCACCTTACCTGGCCCGGGACCGTTTGCGCATTTTGGCTCACGTATATGATAGTGTCGCTAGCATCCATATGACAGAGAACCCGGGCCGACATGACTAGTCGTGAACCAAAGGTGGCACCAACTTACGGGGACAGGCATACATGAATCAACATCGAGCATGTCGGTCAGCAGCGTGTGAATCCGGGCTGTAGCACTGGGCTAACAGGACTCCGGGAACCCGGGCTGTAGCAGGCTAGGAAGGACTCCAGATGTCACCGAGTGACATTTCCCCGAAGGGACAGACACAGGAACGAAGTGAATCACATGCCGGCCAGTCAAGTGTTCCGAAGCAGTAGTGCTGGGCTATCAGGACTCCGGTGAACTGGGTTGTAGCGGACTACTATGGCTCATGGAAGAACAAGACTACATTTCCCCATAAGAAAGGCTACCAGGGATAAACAACTAGGTTGTCAGACCCCACACATAGCAATACACGTTACACGTACGCATAACATGCAAGTATGTGCTGTACACATGGCATCACAACATAACTCAAACTCATATAGATAAAGGCCCAGAAGAGCCACATAGAATTCAATACAAACAGGGGTCTCATGACCCATCATTCAGAGCTTACAAGCAACGGAAGCATTACATGTCTGAGTATAGACAACTACAAAAGGAAAAGACTAAGAAGCCTGACTAGACACGACCCTCCCAAGGGTACATGATCGTAGCTAGGATACAAGCTACTCGCCGAAGTCACTAGTCTAACCAACTGCAAAACATAAATAAGCAAACGTGAGTACGAAGGTACTCAACAAGTCTTACATCAGAACTATCTACATATGCAACATTATCAACAAGGGGGTGGTGGAGTTTTAACAGCAGCAAGCCAGCTTTGACTCAGTGGCTAGCCTATACCACGAGTATCAGAAACTTCTTTGAGGTGAGGAGACGCACACGAGTCCACATATTCACCATATCAATACTGCACTATGGATCCATTCCCGTCTCCATATGAGAAGGCCATCCATAGCACTCACGCTTATCTTGCGGATTTTAGGGTATCCACTTCAAGTTGTCTATGTACTACATAAGTCCTCCAAGTTTCCATATCTGAGGAAAATGAATATTCGAATAGATAATGTTAACCCTGCAGGGGTGTACTTCTTCACACACGCTCTCGCCACTTATCGCCCTGTACACGTCATGTACCTCGGCAACCTTCAAGCGGAAGCTGGGCGAGGGTGTCGGCCACGACCTGACTTACCACACAAGTCTCTCGACCAGGTTTATCGCCTATTCAAGTTCCATCCGCAAGGAGTTCAGGCCGAAGTCTTAGTACAGCCCCAAACGATGTGTGCAGGGTTCCCAAGCCCACCATCCGGGTGCCAGTTGGTACACCGTGCCACGGTGCCTAGTCTGTCCCAAGCCCGTCCCGTCGGACACCACCTGGTAGACAAGTAGCACCACCTACATACGCCAGAAACTAGTTGGAACTCCTGGACAGAGATCAAGTGGATTAATAAGCCGAGAGGGGTCGGATAACCGGAACCCAATGTGTGGTAGTAACTGGACTTGGATAACATATACAGAACTCAGTGCTTAGGGACGGTTTCAATGAGACAACCCACCATGTACTCCTACATGGCCTCTCATGGCTACCTTTACCAAAACGTGTTCACACACTTAGCCCTTATCGGTAGGACATGTTCACCACTCCGATTCATTCCCGATGAATCAGACCCGACACAACTCTAAGCATAGCTGGCATAAAGAAAACAAGCATGGATGAGTAGGCACATCAAGGCTCAAGCAACTCCTACTCATGCTAGTGGGTTTCAACTATTTACTATGGCAATGACAGGTCATGCAGAGGAATGGGTTCAACTACCGCAGCAGAAAAGTAGCAGTTGAATCGTTGTTGTCCTAATGCAGTAAAAGGAGCAGGAGCGAGAGAGTGGGATTTATCGAAATGCTCAAGGGGGGGGGGGTTGCTTGCCTGATAGAACGACGAAGGGGTACGACTCCTCTGACAGGTACTCGGGAACACCTTCCGGAGTGGAACCTATCGAGAAGAAACGATGCCGGCGATCAACACACAAACAAATGCAACAAAATGATGCATGAACATGACATGTGCAAATGCTAGTGTTTGGGCTAATGCAAGATGCTACCAAGTTGGTTGAAGCCCATTTGAATCAAAGATTCAAATGCAATTCAAAATGAAGCATTTAAAATGCCCATATAATGTTTTCACTTATACAACATGTATAAGTTGGTTTTTCATGCATGTAACTAGCATAAATAGATTCCTTGCATTTTTCTGATAATTTTTCATATATAATTTATTTCATTCTAAGCTACGGTTGAATTATTATGATTTTTTGAAGTTTAAGCAATATTCTGGAATTTCCTGAGTTAAAATAATTCCAGAAATCAATTATTGGGTCAGCTTGAGGTCAGCACTGCGCCAGCAGGTCAACTGGGTTGACCCTGGTCAAACCTGACGTGCGGGGTCCACACGTCAGTGACACAGGGACTAATCCCGCTCAAACCTAGCGCCGACTAGGGTTTGACGAGTGGTTGGGCCCACTGTCAGTGCCTATCAGGGGGTGCTTAGCTGGCGGCGGTTAGCACAAATGACGTCCATGTCGTTACGCCGGAGTTTGGCCGGCAACGACCATCGAACGCGGCGGAGGCGCGCCGAAATCGCGCTGCGGTTGTCGGTTATGCAAGCGGCTTGGTCCTATGGCGAGCTGGAAGTGTGCCGCATCCAGTGGTGCAGGCGGTTGGGTGCGGGGAGGCCGGAAACGACGGCGAGGAGCTCGGCCACGGCGGCCGGAGCTCGGGTGCGCGCGGGGTTAGCGTTGCGGGGTGCACGCGGGCAAGGGGAGGCGCTAGCGAGGCTCAGCGCGGGGCAGCAAGCTCGGTGGACACGCGTCTGGGACCAAATGGTCACCGGAGTGTTGCCGCCGACGAGCTCGGGCGGCGGCGCGGTTCGGTCGACAAGGGGGCGACGGCTGCGGGGCGTAAACGAGCTCGGGAAGAGGGGGAACAGACACATAATCTCACAGCGGAGGCGACGGATGGTCAGCGGGCTCGGGGACGAGTCGGAGACGACGGACGGGCGCCGGCGATCTCGGCGGTCGAGAGGTTGAAGACGACGGAATTGATGGCGAAGCAGAGCTCCCGGCGATGTGTGGCTCGACGATGAGGACGAAGGCGACGAGGCGAATCCCTGGGGCACGTCGGGGAGGCGAGAGGGAGGCGGTGGCTGCAGCTATGGCGAACAGCGGTGACGGGCTCCGTTCAGAAGCGAGCAGAGAAGGGGGAGGGGGTCCAGAGCGAGAGGGGAGAGACGCAGGGGTCGAAGGAGGTGCGTGGCGACGCGAGGGAAGGTCCAGGCGAAGGGAGGACAGGCAGGCAGGGTGGAGGTGGCGCACGGTGGCCGTGCGCATGCGTTGTGCCCAGCTTCTCCTCTGCCTACTGGCAAGAGGTAGAAGATGGGGCTGCCCCTGGTGGGCTGGGCCGCCAGGTGGGCTGTAACAGTGCCAGGCCTCGGGTAAGCTTTCCCTTTTTTCTTTTCTATTTCTGACATTTGTTTTTGACTTAAAATAAATACTAGCACAATTATAAAAATGTTGTGATTCCTTGTGACCACTAGTTATAATATACCAGAGGCCCTCACCAAATTCCAACATTTTTGGAGCCTTTAAAATATTTATATTATTTTAAATAGCCCCAATTCAAATACATATGGGTTCATTCAAAAATCCAAAATGTTTAGCAAAAATGTGCATCATCTCTGGTTGTTGTTTCCAACATTTTCCAAAGACCATGAACATTTTTGAAAAGCATTTTGGGTTCATTGAAATTCCATTTTTAATTTGAACCTATTTGAATTTGCTTTGGTGCTAGGGTTTGAAACATTCCCCATTTCAAATTCATTTGAAACTTAAACATGATGCACAAAGCAAGCCTAGGTCATACCAGAACTAGGGATGTGACAACTCGCCCCCACTCGGAAGAATCTCGTCCCGAGATTCAGGAGTTGGCGGAAAGAAAGCGGGGTAATCAAGTCGAAGACGATCTTCTCGCTCCCAAGTAGCTTCTCTCTCGGTATGATGAGACCACTGAACCTTGAGAAACTTGATGTTATGACGTCGTGTGACACGCTCTGCTTGATCCAAAATGCGAACGTGGTACTCTCGATAAGTGAGGTTATCTTGGAGATCAAGCGTTTCGTGGTCCACTCCGCGGATGGGATCCGAGAAGCAACGCCTGAGTTGAGAGACGTGGAAGACATCATGAACTCGAGAAAGATGTGGGGGTAGTTCCAACTGGTAGGCAACCTCTCCTCGTTTAGCAAGAATGCGAAAAGGACCAATGTAACGAGGAGCCAACTTGCCCTTGATACCGAAACGATGGGTACCCTTCAAAGGAGTAACCCGAAGGTAAGCCTTGTCGCCAACTTCATAAGCCACTTCCTTATGACGACGGTCATACTGGCTCTTTTGACGAGATTGGGCTGTTTTCAAATTCTCACGAATGATGCGAACTTGCTCTTCTGCCTCCTGGATCATATCTGGTCCAAAGAATTGTCTTTCATCGGTTTCTGACCAGTTCAAAGGTGTTCGACATCTTCGTCCATACAGAATCTCGAAGGGTGCTTTCTTAAGACTGGATTGGTAGCTATTGTTATAAGCAAACTCGGCAAAGGGAAGACATTTCTCCCAATCCATACCGAATGAGATAACGCAAGCTCTAAGCATGTCTTCGAGAATTTGGTTGACCCTTTCCACCTGACCACTTGACTGAGGGTGGAAAGCGGTACTGAAAGAAAGATGAGTTCCCATGGCATTCTGGAAACTTTCCCAGAAATGAGAGGTGAAAAGACTGCCACGGTCTGAATTGATCTCTAGTGGAACACCATGGAGTGACACTATTCGGGAGATATATAAGTCAGCGAGCTGACTAGCAGTCATACTCTCTCGAACAGGTAGGAAGTGAGCCACTTTGGAGAGACGATCAATGACTACGAAGATAGCATTATTTCCTTTCTTGGTCCTGGGAAAGCCGGTGATGAAGTCATACCAAATTTGTCTCATTTCCACTCGGGAATAGCTAAAGGTTGAAGGGTGCCAGCAGTTCTTTAATGCTCTGCCTTCACGCGACGACAAACGTCACAGTTGGCAATATACTGAGCGATTTCTCTCTTCATCCTAGTCCACCAGAACCTCTGGCGTAGGTCCTGATACATCTTTGTACTACCGGGATGAATCATGAGAGGGGATTCATGGGCCTCCTTAAGGATCAGTTGCTCTATCTGTTGACATTTGGGAACCACCAAACGGTTTCCAAAGTAAACAACACATCGTTCATCCATAGAGAAACAGTTGGCAACTCCCTTGGAAATATTTTTCTTAATCCGGGAGATTCTCGTATCATGCTTCTGAGCCTCTATGATCTGATCCGTAAGGGTAGGTTTCGCCACCAAGGTAGAAAGGGAACCATGAGGAGCTATGTGAAGGTTAAGCTTATAGAATTCCTCATGGAGGGATGGTTGACATTGTTGCAACATGAGGTTGTTGCAATAGGATTTATGACTTAAAGCATCAGCCATGACATTGGCTTTGCCTGGGGTGTAGGTGATTCCTAAGTCGTAATCCGAGATCAACTCCAACCAACATCTCTGTCTGAGATTCAGATCCAGTTGGGTGAAGATATACTTGAGACTTTGATGGTCAGTGTAGATTTCGCAACGGTTACCAAGAAGGTAATGTCGCCAAGTCTTAAGTGCATAGACTACGGCTGCAAGCTCTAGATCATGTGTAGCATAATTTTCCTCATGGGGATGCAACTGTCGAGATGCATAGGGAATCACATGATGATCCTGCATAAGAATGCAACCTAGTCCTTGACGCGAAGCGTCGCAATAGATAACAAAGTCTTTAGTGAAATCCGATGGCACGAGTATGGGCGCAGAAGTCAGGCGTCTTTTCAGTTCCTGAAAACTGTGCTCACACTATGGGGTCCACTTAAACCTTTTATCTTTCTTGAGAAGTTCCGTGAGGGGTTTGGCCACTTTGGAGAAGTTTTCGACAAAGCGGCGACAATAACTGGCTAGACCAAGGAAACTCCTAACTTGTTTGACCATTTCGGGTGGAGTCCAATCGAGAACGGCTTTAACTCTCTCGGGATTGACAACAATTCCCTTACCAGAGATCACGTGGCCCAAATAGGTCACTTCTGGCAACCAAAATTCACACTTGGAGAACTTGGCATAAAGGCGGTGCTATCTGAGTTTTTCTAACACAAGTCTAAGATGTTCGACATGATCTTCCTCGTTCTTCGAGTAAATAAGAATATCATCGAGATAAACCACGACGAACTTATCTAAGTACTCCATAAAGATCGAGTTCATCAAGCGGGAGAAAGTAGCTGGAGCATTGGTTAGGCCGAAAGACATCACGGTGTACTCGTATTGACCATAACGAGTGACAAAGGCCGTTTTGGGGATGTCCCCATTTCTGATTTTGATTTGGTGGTAGCCTAACCTCAAATCCATCTTGGAAAAGACTGAGGATCTAGCGAGCTGATCATACAAGTCGTTGATCTTGGGGAGCGGATACTTGTTCTTTATCGTGACCACATTAACAGGACGATAATCTACAACCATCCAATATGTACCATCCTTCTTCTTGACAAAGAGGACAGGACAAGCCCAAGGAGAAGAACTGGGATGGATTAAGCCCTTTTGCAAGGACTCATCAAGGTATTTCTTAAGCTCGGCTAACTACAAAGGTGCCATCTTGTATGGTCTCCTAGAGATTGGAACAGTTCCTGGGATAAGTTCTATGACAAACTCTACATCTCTGTCAGGTGGAACACCTGGCAGTTCTTCTGGAAAGACATCCGGGAAGTCCCAGACTACCGGAATATCTTCAAGGTCTGGAAGAGGGCTGGCATTAAGAGAATAGAGTTGACACCTTGCAACTCTAGTAGAGACAGTGACTATTTTGCCAGATGGATGTGTAAGTTGAACAAATCTGGTGTAACAATCGATCTTGGCATGATGAGCTGTCATCCAGTCCATGCCCAAGATGATGTTAATATCTGAAGACTTGAGAGATATCAAAGAAGCAAGGAATACCAGTCTGTCAACAAGGATTTCATTACCATGGCTTACCTTGGAGGTTTGCCATTTGGAACCAGGAGTCTGGATTATTAGAGGAGTTGGCATATCACAAAATGACATGTCGTGCAACCGAGCATAACCTTCAGATATGAAGGAGTGGGATGCTCCAGTATCGAACAGAACTGAAGCTGGGTGACAATTGACAAGAAGCGTTCCCAGTACGACGTCGGGATCATCTTGAGCTTCTGTAGCTGAGACGTGGTGCACACATGCTCGTTCAATGGAGGCTGGCTTGGTACTGATCATCTTGCCTGATGGCTTTTCACGGCCAACAGACCTCTTGGACTGGGGTGGAGTATAACTGGACCGAGGGCAGTCACGTGCGTAGTGTCCTGGTTCTCCGCAGGTGAAGCAAGTTCCCGAGGTAGGACGTGGTCCTACATTGGAAAGTGGTCCACTAATAGGCCTGGGTGGAGCACATTGGTGAGCTGGGTGAGGCGCCACATCGGATGGCCTTGGTGCATATCCAGGTGGAAGAGCTGAGTTCGGAATCCAAATCCGTCGCTTCTGAGAGCCAGAGCGGGAGGAAGAACCCAGATCACGGTTGTTCTTACGAGACTCCTCGTAAGTGAGCTGAGCTGTCTCTGCATTAATGGCCTTGTTCACAAGAGCCTGGAAAGTATCACAATGATGCAGGTGGAGATCACGACGCAACTTAGGGTTGAGACCCTTCCGAAACCTAGCCTGCTTCTTGGCGTCCGTGGACACTTCTTCTGTAGCATAGCGGGCGAGGTTTCCAAACTCTCTACTCTAAGCATCAACAGGCAGCTTACCCTGGGTAAAACTACAGAACTCTTCCCTCTTGCGGTCAATGAGAGCCTGAGGAATGTGGTGCTCACGAAAAGCCTCGGTGAAATCCTTCCAGGTAGGAATCTGGCCAGCTGGAAGCATAGCCTCATAGCTCTGCCACCAAGTACTAGCAGGACCTTCTAGGTGATAGGTAGCATAGGTGACCTTGTCACCTTCAGCCACGCTCGCAGAATGCAACTTGTGAGTGATGCTCTGGAGCCAGTAATCTGCATCGAGTGGCTCAATGGAATGATGGAAGGTGGGTGGTTTCAGACCAATGAAGTCGGTGATAGAAACCAACTTCTTACGCTGATGTGTGGTGTTCTGCTCAATCTGTGCCAGCAAGCGGTTAGTCTCACGCTTGTCCCTCTCGGATGCTAACAAGAACTCTGCCATCAAAGGCTGGTCAGGAGGATCCTCATCCCTACCATCTCCGTGGTTCTTGCTATGAGCAACTGAACCTCGGTTAGCAGACGACATCCTAGCACAGAAACCAAGGAAACAAGGATGGAATTAGCATCGACATGAGGATGCGGAATGTAATGCAAAAGCATTGGAAACTCTTGAAATCCTAGGACAATTTCGGCAGCATAACGGTTGTAAATGCTCAAAAGGATTTTGAGACATTCATCAAAGGAATAGCATAGTCATTCAGCATCATAATATCAAGGTTCTGGGTCAAACTTATGACACACGGAAGTAATAGAACTGTGCGGAGACACAACCCAACAATCCTAAGACTTTACGGTTTAGTAACACGTCATCCTGAGAGATAGAGGAGAAACCTAGGTTTTAACCCTCGTAGAAAAGAAGAGGCTGACTCAAAAAGAATAACATGAGGTAAAGGAGTAAAAAGAGCCTTACGTTCCCTTCCACAATCAATTCCCTTGTATAACTAAAGCATTTCTAGACTCAACTTCGACTAGTTTGGCTTGGTAATCCTACAGTCAGTCAGGCTCTGATACCAACGCTGTCGGGACCCTGATCCTAAGTCACACTGATCTAGCATGTAACACTTCATATCAGTTTGCGGCTTCACGCATGGTATTCCCACGGGTGCCACCTTACCTGGCCTGGGACCATTTGCGCATTTTGGCTCACGTATATGATAGTGTCGCTGTCACACCCTAGCTAGTTCAAGCATTAGAATGTGCATCATGTCTAAATTCTTCTTAAATTTGAATTGGGGAAGACAGAACCCCCAACACCCCCTTGGAAACAACTAGGGTTTACTAAAATTATTTTCAATGAACCTGAAATGCCCTTCTAAAAAGTTCACCCTCTTTGTCTTAGGTTAGAACCTCTGGCAAAATTGGTGCACAACTTTCTAGGTATCAGAAGGTCATTCAATTAAATCATAAGTATTTGAATTTGGGCATTTAAATGCTATAAAATAATTTAAATGCTCAAATAATTCTGGGAATAAATGTTTCCTGTTGGAAATATTCTAAACAGAGGCCACATTTATTTTCAGGATTTTTGGAAACGTTTTAGTATTTTATTTAAAGCTAAACAGTTGCAGTTAAATAGAAAACAGAAACAAAAATCAAAAAAAAGAGAGAAGAAAGCCCACCTGGGCCTTACCTGTGCTGGCCCAGCCACCTGGCTCGGCCCAGCCTGCTGGTGCTGCCAGTCGTCGTCCTCCGCGCCAGAAGGACGCGGAGCGCGTGGCTGGCGCCCGCGGCCACACGCCGGCCACCTCCTGCTTGCGCCGACTCCTGGGAGACGCCCTGAAGTGCCACGCGACCCCCACGTCTCCCTCTCATCCTCGCTCACTCCCCCCTCGTCTCCCTCATCCTCTCCCGCGATGGCCGAGCGCGTCCCTCGCCGCCGATCGCTGTAGTTGCTACCACAGCCACTCCCTCGCCCCTTCGATGAGCCCATTAGCTCCGCCTCGACTCCCTCGTCCTCCCCACCGAGTCACGCATCGCCGGAGGCCCTGCATCGCCGCCTTCGCCCTCGTCTTCAACCTCGGGCACCCGAGCCATCTCCGGTCGATTCGCCGCCGCCAGGACCTCCCCGAGCTCGCTGACCCCCTCTCCGACTCTGCTGTGAGCTCCTCTTCCTCTTCCCCTAGCTCCCGTGCTCATTTGGCCCCTGTAGCCGCCGTTTCCACCGCACCCGAGAGCTCCCCGCCATCGTGGCCAGAGCCACTATGGCTCGAAGCCAAGCTCGCAGTTGTGCTCAGTGCAGCACCAGGAACCCGTAGCCACCACCAGCTCCTTCTCCCGTGCACCATAGCCTCGAAACCATCCTCACCTGACTCCGGCGACCGCCAAGCTCGTCGCCGGCGACGTTTCCGGCCACCCCGAGCCCAACTACCACCACCAAACGCTGCGGCTCATTCCCAGCTACCCGTAGATGGTCTCCACCATCGATTTGGTCGCCTGAGGGCGTTTTCCGAAGCCCTCTGCCATCTCGGCCTCGCCGGCGACTCAACGCCGGCGGGATTAGCCCTATTGACCGGTGGTTTGACCATTGACATGGACTGGGTGGGCCCAGGTTGACTCCTTTGAGTCAATGACAAGTGGCCCCCCCTCGGCTAATTATCCAGATTAGTTTCTAACTAAAATTAGTTAGTTTAATTAGTATAGTCAGTGACTAGTGGGCCCCGCCCAGTAATTAGGCTAATTAAACGTAGTTAGTGCACAGAGTCACTGACCAGTGGGCCCCACCAGTCAGGTTTGACCTGGGCTGGCGCCTTTGACTCGCTGATGTCACAGTGACGTAGTGCTGACGCAATTATTCATTTACTGGAATTATATTTATTCAGGAAATTCCAGAAAATGTTTAAAACTTCTAAAAATCATAGAAATTCAACCATAACTCCAAATGAAATAATTTATATATGAAAAATTATCAGAAAAATTCAATCTATCCATCTGTAATGGTTTGATGCATGACAAAGCAAGTTTACCTTGCTGTTTAAGAAGAATAAGGAAATGCACCATTAAGGCCATGTTTAATGAGCTAATATTTGAATCTTTGATTCAAATGAGTTCATTTCTTTCTGTTATAGCTTGCATTAGGCCAAGACACATTCATATCGCCATGTCATAGCATGCATCATATTGTTGCATATCGTCATGTGTTGATTGTGTTCCGACGTGTTCTTCATGGTAGGTTCTGCCTCCGAGGATATTCACGAGTATCCAACTGAAGGGCAGTATCACACTACCACTCCATCAGGCAAGCAACCATTGATCATTCCGATACAAACCCATGTTCTCGCTTCTGCTCCTGTTTACTGCATTAAGACAACGCGATTCAAACTGCTGTGTGCTATGGTAGTTGAACCCTTATCCTCTGCATGACCTGTCATTGCCACAGTAACTAGATGAAACCCACTACCATGTGTAGGAGTTGATTGAGCCATGTATGTGATTCCTACCTTGCTATGCCTGCTATGCTTAGAGTTGTGTCAGGTCTGGTTCATCTGGGTGATGGGCTGGAGTGAAATGCTTATGTCGGTAATGTGAGGAATGTGTTGAACATGCTTTGGTAAAGGAATCGATGAGAGGCCATGTAGGAGTACATGGTGGGTTGTTTCATTGAGGCCGCCCCTAAGAACTGAGATCTGTATGCGTGATTTAAGATTCAGCTACTACCACACATTGGGCCCTGAAATATGACCCCGCTCGACTTACTGACCCCTCTCGCCTCTGTCCAGGAGTTGCAACTAGTTTCTGGTGTTTGTAGGACATGTGTTGGCGGACGTGCGTAGCGCTGACCCTAGGGGTGGGCTATGATGCGGTAGATACACCATGGCCGGGTATGGCGGGCGCCCGTTTGGCGTCTCGGGACCCTGTACACATCGTTTGGGGCCATTGAGGACACCCCGGCCGGATTTCCTTGCGGATGGAACCTGAATAGGCGATAAACCTGGACTAGAGACTTGTGAGGTTAGTCAGGTCGTGGTCTACACCCACGTCGGTTTTCGCTTGAAGTCTGCCGAGCACATGTCGTGTGTAGACGCTAAGTGGTGGAAACATGTGTGACGAAGTACACCCCTGCAGGGTATAAAACTATTCTAATAGCCGCGTCCGCGGTAAAGGACTACTTGGTTGCCTATATAGTTCATAGACAAGTTAATGGATACTACTAAAAGACTCAAGATAAGTGTGAGTACCGAGGATGGCCCTCTCGTAGGATGACGAGGTAGGATCCCCGGTGGAGTATTGTGTTGGTGAGTAGTGGACTCATGTGCGAAAACTATTTTACTGGTGAAGTTCCGTAGGATAGCTTAGCCAAGAGTCAAAGCTGGCTTGCTGCATTAACCCCACCACCTTCTTGAGAATAAGCATGTATAGTAGGTTCTGATGTAAGACTTGCTGAGTACCTTTGTACTCATGTTTTCTTAATTACTATTTTCAGATGACAACACCGCCCCCTCCGATGGGTTCTACGTAGACCTTGACGTCGACGAGTGACTAGCCACCCAGGTGGTGATCCTGGCCATGGAGGGCCCTATGTAGATAGACAGGCTTCGAGAAGCCTTCTTTCTTTCTAGAGTCTGTACTCAGACTAGTTGCTTCCGCATGTGCTTGTATGATTGTATGACTTGAGTGTCGGGTCATGTGACCCCTATCTGTTTGACATGTTATGTATGGCTCTCTGGAGCCTTTAAATAAAGTACTTGAGTTGTAGAGTTTTGTTGTGGTGCCATGTTGTATGTACTCATATCGGGCATATTGTGTGTATGATTGAAATGCTTGGTATGAGTGGGATCCGACAATCTAGTTGTTTATCCTTGGCAGCCTTTCTTATGGGGAAATGTAGTCTAGTGTTCCTCGAGCCATAGTAGTCTGCTACAGCCCGGTTCACCGGAGTCCTGCTAGCCTAGCACTACTGTTCAGGACACTTGACTGGCCGGCATGTGTTTCACTTTGTTCCTATGTCTGTCCCTTCGGGGAAATGTCATGCGGTGATTTCCGGAGTCCTGCCTAGCCTGCTACAGCCCGGGTTCCCCGGAGTCCTGTTAGCCCAGTGCTACAGCCCGGAATCACTCGTTGATGACCGACATGCTCAATGTGATTCATGTATGCCTGTCTCCATAGGTCTGTGCCGTTTTGGGTTCACGACTAGCCATGTCGGCCCGGGTTCTCTGTCATATGGATGCTAGCGACACTATCATATACGTGAGCCAAAAGGCGCAAACGGTCCTGGACCATGGTAAGGCGACACCCGTGGAATACCATGCGTGAGGCCGCAAAGTGATATGAGGTGTTACCGGCTAGATCGATGTGAGTTGGAATCGGGGTCCTGACAGCGTTGGCATCAGAGCCGGACTGCCTGTAGGTTCTTTGAGCCAAACTGGTCGATGTCGAGTCTAGAAATGCTTTAGTTATATGTAGGGGAATTGATTGTGGAAGGGAACGTAAGGCTCTTTTACTCCTTTACCCTATGCCTCTGATCTGAACCATTCTCTTCTCATTCAACGTGGGTTAAGGACTAGGCTCTTTTCTTCTATCAGGTTCACGTGTTACTAATCTGTAGTAGCTTATAGGATTGATGCTACAAGCCCCAGTTCAGTTTCTACTATTCTAGTATGTTGCTAATTGGATCAGAATCTTGATATGATGCTGTTGAGTGGTATTCCGAACTGTTGTGGATGTCTCAAATCTTTTTCTGAGCATTTACAGTTGTTATGCTGTCCAATTTTCCCTAGGAATTCTGATGTCTTTGCATTGTGGTTGTGCTTTCAGATGGCCAACCATGCCTAAAACCAAGTGGTTCGCCTGACCCGGTGCCTCGACGTGCCCGGTCATACTGCTATGTTAGTCCGGGTCATGATCGAGACGGGTTCCGCGACTTTAATCAAAGCCAATATCTCTGTACCGTCAGGATATTTCCTTCTTATCCTGGATCTACCGAGCCCCTTCACTGTTCCTATGGACTCGGGGTTACTGTTGAGATGGCTGTGCAGGATGCTGCCTATTCCATGATGACCATCTTGCGAGTCCGGACTGGCCTGCTTCGGAACACTGATTTCCGTTACATGCCAGCTTCACTTCCGGGAGCGCAAGGGTATCTTCAGGCTATCTATGCTGACTCCACTCAGGAGGACTCATTAACTCGTACCACTGCCGAGATGCTCGAAGATAAGGACCGAGAAAATCGGGCCTTGAGGCTGGAGCTTTTCAATACCCGTGCTGATCATTGGGCCACATTGACCCGGTTTGCACCTGCGGTGCAAGCTGGATGTATGGATACAAGGGATCTGTATCCTGTGAGATCAGCTCTGCCAGACATGGTGGATTGGCGTGATGTGGGAGGCATCACCCCACCCCGTGGTCCCCGCAGGCCACCGTTTGTTGGTCCAAGACCTCATCCTAGCCCCTATGGTCCATAGGCTCCGCAGGACCGTCCGTTCCCGGATGGTCACGTTGAACTTCCAGGCTATGGAGGTGACTTCTATGAGAACTACTACGGAGCTGTCTGAGTTAGTAGTAGTACCACTAGTATTGTAGTAGTTGTATCTCCAATGTCCTGTGTGACTTGTGGAATATGACTTTGCATGTAATCGATTCCGGAGGTGTAGACAAATAATGTATAGGAGCTGGGAATGCCTTCGATGAGATGTAACGTCTTTCATCATAGTTGTACTGTAGCCTGGGCTTGTACTAAACTATGTATGATGTGTATGACCGTTGGTATATATATGGCAGTTTTATATTACCACGACATACGGATGAACATCTCTGCATTCCGTGTTATCCATTACATTCTGCACTCCCTTGCTAAGTTTGAGCCATCTTTGTCTAAACCGTTGTCTTGTTTTCTCCTAGGATGGTCAACACCCGCAGCAACCCCGCTGCCCCGGAGCAGGGGGAAGCCAGTGCAGTTAGAGATGAAAATCTGCCTCACCCGCCTTCTCTGGCCGAAGTAATGCTGGAGGCGGAAAGAAACAAGCGTGAGACTAACCGCCTGCTAGAGCGGATTGAGCAGAACACTGCACGCCACCCACGAAATGACTTGGTGTCAATCAATGACTTTATCAAGCTGTACCCACCAAAGTTCAACCATTCCGTCGAACCCCTCGACGCGGATGACTGGCTTCGCAGCATCACCCACAAGCTACGTTCTGCCAATGTAGCCGAAGCTGACAAGGTTACTTATGCTGCCTACCATCTCGAAGGCCCTGCTAGCCTTTGGTGGGAAAACTTCGAAGCTATGCGCCCGGTCGGCCAAATCACTACTTGGGCTGAATTCAGTGAGGCTTTCCGTGAGCATCACATTCTGGAAGGTCTCATGGATCGCAAGAGGGAGGAGTTCTGCAACTTCACCCAAGGAAGACTGACTGTGGATGCATATAGTCGTGAATTTGGGAATCTGGCACGCTATGCTCCCGAAGAGGTGTCTACTGACGCTAAGAAGCAAGCAAGGTTCCGCAAGGGACTTAGCCCTGAGCTTCGCCGCGATCTCCGTCTGCACGAGTGCACATCCTTTCAGAAGTTGGTCAATAAAGCCATCAGCGCTGAGACAGGCCAGACTGATTACGATGCTTCATGCAAGCACTCCCGTGACTTTGGCTCTTCATCCGGCTCTGGAGCTCAGAAGCGCTGGGTGTGGATCCCAAGCACGGCACTGCCACCCAGGTTCATCCCGAGGCCATCCTTTGAGGCGCCTCGTCCCAACCAACAATTTGCACCGCCCAAGCCCTATGGTGGCCCGCTGCTAATGTTGCTCCACGTCCCAATGTGGTGACATGCTTCAAGTGTGGAGAGCCGGGTCACTATAGCCGAGAGTGTCCCCAGAACAACAACCCCAATCAAACTGGGAAGTCCGCTGGCCGTGGTAAGCCCGCAGGAAAGACTTTCTACACCAAGCCGTCCACCACTGCACGTGGCCATGTCAATTATGTTTCAGCCGAGGAGGCTAATGAGGATCCTAACGTCATCCTTGGTACGCTCCTTGTTAACTGCCATCCGGCATCTGTTCTTTTCAATACTGGAGCATCTCATTCATTCATATCCGAGAGCTATGCTCGATTGCATAACACGACATTCTGTGACATGCCTTCTACCATGGAAATTCAAACCCCTGGCTCTAGATGGCAACCTTCTAAAGTAAGCCATGGGAACGAAATTCTTGTCGATAGACTTGTCTTCCTTGCATCCTTAATAGCTCTCAAGTCCTCGGACATAAACATCATCTTAGGTATGGACTGGATGTCAGCTCATTATGCTAAGATCGATTGTGCCACTAGAACCGTTCAACTTACTCACCCCTCAGGCAAGACAGTTAATGTATTAACTCGAGTGGCCAAGCGCCAACTTTACTCCCTAAATGCCAACCCCCTTCCAGACCTTGAGGATGTTCCGGTAGTCCGAGACTTCCCGGATGTCTTTCCAGAAGAACTGCCAGGTGTTCCACCTGACAGGGATGTCGAGTTTGTGATAGACCTTGTTCCAGGAACCGTTCCAATCTCTAGAAGACCCTACAAGATGGCACCCTTAGAACTAGCCGAGCTTAAGAATCAACTCGATGAGTCCTTGAAAAAGGGTTTCATACGTCCTAGTTCCTCTCCTTGGGCTTGCCCCGTCCTCTTCGTTAAGAAGAAGGATGGAACGGATCGAATGGTTGTGGATTACCGACCTGTCAATTTGGTCACCATCAAGAACAAATACCCGCTTCCCAGGATCAACGATCTGTATGATCAGCTCGCTGGATCCTTAGTCTTTTCCAAGATGGATTTGAGGTTGGGCTACCATCAAATCAAAATCAGAAACGGGGACATTCCCAAAATGGCCTTTGTTACTCGTTATGGCCAATACGAGTACACCGTCATGTCCTTCGGTTTAACCAATGCCCCGGCAACCTTCTCTCGGTTAATGAACTCGGTTTTCATGGAGTACTTGGATAAATTCGTCGTAGTATATCTTGATGACATACTCATCTACTCCAAGAATGAAGAGGAACATGCCAAACATCTAAGGCTGGTATTGATGAAACTTCGAGAGCATCGCCTTTATGCCAAATTCTCCAAGTGTGAATTTTGGTTGCCAGAAGTAACCTATCTAGGCCATGTAATCTCTGGCAAGGGTATTGCTGTCAATCCCGAGCGAGTTCAAGCCGTGCTTGATTGGACTCCACCTGAAACGGTCAAGCAAGTTCGGAGTTTCCTTGGCCTAGCGAGCTATTGCCGCCGCTTCGTCGAGAATTTCTCCAAAGTTGCTAAACCTCTAACTGAACTCCTCAAGAAAGATAAAAAGTTCGAGTGGACTCCACAGTGCGAGTTCAGCTTTCAGGAACTGAAAAGACGCCTGACATCTGCTCCCGTACTGGTACCACCAGATTTCTCCAAGGACTTTATTATCTATTGCGATGCCTCGCGACAAGGACTAGGTTGCATACTCATGCAAGATCGCCAGGTAATTGCCTATGCTTCACGACAATTACACCCACATGAGGAAAATTATCCCACACATGATCTAGAGCTTGCAGCTGTAGTCCATGCACTTAAAACCTGGCGACATTACCTTCTCGGTAATCATTGTGAGATCTTCACCGATCACCAAAGTTTGAAATATATCTTCACCCAACCAGATTTGAATATCAGGCAAAGACGTTGGGTCGAGTTGATCTCGGATTACGACTTAGGAATAACTTACACCCCGGGCAAAGCCAATGTCATGGCTGACGCACTAAGTCGTAAGTCCTATTGTAACAACCTGATGTTACAACAAAGTCAACCACTTCTCCATGAGGAATTTCGTAAGCTTAATCTTCACATTGTTCCTCGGGGATTCCTATCCACCCTGGCGGCGAAACCTACCCTCATGGATCAAATCATAGCTGCCCAGAAGCGTGATAAGGGCATATCTCGGATTAAGGAAAACATTGCTAGCGGAGTTGCTAAATGTTTTTCCATGGATAAGCGGGGTGCTGTCTTCTTTGAGAACCGTTTGGTGGTTCCCAAGAAACACCATCTACGCCAGTTGATCCTTAAGGAAGCTCATGAACCCCTCTCACCATTCATCCCGGTAGTACTAAAATGTATCAAGACCTACGCTAGAGGTTTTGGTGGACTAGGATGAAGAGAGAAATCGCTCAATACGTTGCTAGCTGCGACGTCTGTCGTCGTGTTAAAGCAGAGCACCAATGGCCTGCTGGCACGCTTCAACCTTTGACTATTCCTGAATGGAAATGGGATAAAATCAGTATGGATTTCATCACCGGGTTTCCCAGGACCAAGAGAGGGAATAATGCCATCTTCGTCATGATCGACCGACTTTCCAAAGTAGCCCATTTCCTACCTGTTCGTGAGAATATCACCGCTAGCCAGCTAGCCGAGTTATACATCTCCCGAATAGTGTCTCTTCATGGTGTTCCATTGGAAATTAACTCAGACCGTGGGAGTCTCTTCACCTCTCGATTTTGGGAAAGTTTCCAAAATGCTATGGGAACTCGTCTCTCTTTTAGTACCGCCTTCCATCCTCAATCAAGTGGTCAAGTAGAGCGAGTCAATCAAATTCTAGAAGATATGCTCCGAGCTTCTGTTATCTCGTTCGGAATGAGTTGGGAGAAATGCCTTCCATTCGCGGAGTTTTCTTATAACAATAGTTATCAAGCTAGCTTGGGCAAAGCTCCTTTCGAAGTTCTTTATGGACGAAAATGTCGAACGCCTCTTAACTGGTCAGAAACCGGGGAAAGACAACTCTTTGGCCCGGATATGATTCAGGAAGCAGAAGAGCAGGTTCGCGAAATCCGTGAGAAATTGAAAACAGCCCAATCTCGTCAAAAGAGTCAATATGATCGTAAACATAAGCCTATGACTTATGAAGTCGACGAGAAGGCCTACCTTCGGGTTACTCTGTTAAAGGGAACCCATCGTTTCGGTATCAAAGGAAAATTGGCTCCTCGTTACATTGGACCCTTTCGCATTCTTGCCAAACGAGGAGAAGTTGCCTACCAATTGGAACTACCTCCGCATCTTTCCAGAGTTCACGATGTCTTCCATGTTTCACAACTCAGGCGTTGCTTCGCGGATCCTATCCGTGGAGTGGACCAAGAAACGCTTGATCTACAAGACAATCTCTCTTATCGGGAATATCCCGTTCGTATCCTTGATCAAGCTGAGCGTACCACTCGACGTCAGAATATCAAGTTTCTCAAGGTTCAATGGTCACACCACTCCGATAAAGAAGCCACTTGGGAAAGGGAGGATCGTCTTCGACTTGAGTACCCCACCTTCTTCCCGGAGGATCCTAAATCTCGGGACGAGATTCTTTTGAGTGGGGGTGAGTTGTCACACCCTAGCTAGTTCAAGCATTAGAATGTGCATCATGTCTAAATTCTTCTTAAATTTGAATTGGGGAAGACAGAACCCCCAACACCCCCCTGGAAACAACTAGGGTTTACTAAAATTATTTTCAATGAACCTGAAATGCCCTTGTAAAAAGTTCACCCTCTTTGTCTTAGGTTAGAACCTCTGGCAAAATTGATGCACAACTTTCTAGGTCATCAGAAGGTCATTGAATTAAATCATAAGTATTTGAATTTGGGCATTTAAATGCTATAAAATAATTTAAATGCTCAAATAATTCTGGGAATAAATGTTTCCTGTTGGAAATATTCTAAACACAGGCCACATTTATTTTCAGGATTTTTGGAAATGTTTTAGTATTTTATTTAAAGCTAAACAGTTGCAGTTAAATAGAAAACAGAAACAAAAATCAAAAAAAGAGAGAAGAAAGCCCACCTGGGCCTTACCTGTGCTGGCCCAGCCACCTGGCTCGGCCCAGCCTGCTGGCGCTACCAGTCGTCGTCCTCCTCGCGCCAGAAGGACGCGGAGCGCGTGGCCGGCACCCGCGGCCACACGCCGGCCACCTCCTGCTTCCGCCGACGCCCGGGAGACGCCCTGAAGTGCCACGCGACCCCCACGTCTCCCTCTCATCCTTGCTCACTCCCCCCCCCTCGTCTCCCTCATCCTCTCCCGCGATGGCCGAGCGGGTCCCTCGCCGCCGATCGCCGTAGTTGCCACCACAGCCACTCCCTTGCCCCTCCGATGAGCCCATTAGCTCTGCCTCGACTCCCTCGTCCTCCCCACCGAGCCACGCATCGCCGGAGGCCCTGCGTCGCCGCCTTCGCCCTCGTCTTCAACCTCGGGCACCCGAGCCATCTCCGGTCGATTCGCCGCTGCCAAGACCTCCCCGAGCTCGCTGACCCCGTCTCCGACTCCGCTATGAGCTCCTATTCCTCTTCCCCTAGCTCCTGTGCTCGTTTGGCCCCTGTAGCCGCCGTTTCCACCGCACCCGAGAGCTCCCCGCCGCCGGCCATGGCGCCGTCGTGGCCAGAGCCACTGTGGCTCGAATCCAAGCTCGCAGTTGTGCTCAGTGCAGCACCAGGAACCCGTAGCCACCACCAGCTCCTTCTCCCGTGCACCGTAGCCTCGAAACCGTCCTCACCCGACTTCGGCGACCGCCAAGCTCGTCGCCGGCGACGTTTCCAGCCACCCCGAGCCCAACTACCACCACCAAACGCTGCGGCTCGTTCCTAGCTACCCGTAGATGGTCTCCGCCGTCGATTTGGTCGCCTGAGGGCGTTTTCCGAAGCCCTCCGCCGTCTCGGCCTCGCCGGTGACTCAACGCCGGCGGGATTAGCCCTGTTGACCGGTGGTTTGACCACTGACGTGGACTGGGTGGGCCCAGGTTGACTCCTTTGAGTCAATGACAAGTGGGCCCCCCTCTGCTAATTATCCAGATTAGTTTCTAACTAAAATTAGTTAGTTTAATTAGTATAGTCACTGACTAGTGGGCCCCGCCCAGTAATTAGGCTAATTAAACGTAGTTAGTGCATAGAGTCACTGACCAGTGGGCCCCACCAGTCAGGTTTGACCTGGGCTGGCGCCTTTGACTCGCTGATGTCACAGTGACGTAGTGCTGACGCAATTATTCATTTACTGGAATTATATTTATTCAGGAAATTCCAGAAAATGTTTAAAACTTCTAAAAATCGTAGAAATTCAACCATAACTCCAAATGAAATAGTTTATATATGAAAAATTATCAGAAAAATTCAATCTATCCATCTGTAATGGTTTCATGCATGACAAAGCAAGTTTACCTAGCTGTTTAAGCAGAATAAGGAAATGCACCATTAAGGCCATGTTTAATGAGCTAATATTTGAATCTTTGATTCAAATGAGTTCATTTCTTTCTGTTATAGCTTGCATTAGGCCAAGACACATTCATATTGCCATGTCATAGCATGCATCATATTGTTGCATATCGTCATGTGTTGATTGTGTTCCGACGTGTTCTTCGTGGTAGGTTCTGCCTCCGAGGATATTCACGAGTATCCAACTGAAGGGCAGTATCCCACTACCACTCCATCAGGCAAGCAACCATTGATCATTCCGATACAAACCCATGTTCTCGCTTCTGCTCCTGTTTACTGCATTAAGACAACGCGATTCAAACTGCTGTGTGCTATGGTAGTTGAACCCTTATCCTCTGCATGACCTGTCATTGCCACAGTAACTAGATGAAACCCACTACCATGTGTAGGAGTTGATTGAGCCATGTATGTGATTCCTACCTTGCTATGCCTGCTATGCTTAGAGTTGTGTCAGGTCTGGTTCATCTGGGTGATGGGCTGGAGTGAAATGCTTATGTCGGTAATGTGAGGAATGTGTTGAACATGCTTTGGTAAAGGAATCGATGAGAGGCCATGTAGGAGTACATGGTGGGTTGTTTCATTGAGGCCGCCCCTAAGAACTGAGATCTGTATGCGTGATTTATGATTCAGCTACTACCACACATTGGGCCCTGAAATATGACCCCGCTCGACTTACTGACCCCTATCGCCTCTGTCCAGGAGTTGCAACTAGTTTCTGGTGTTTGTAGGACATGTGTTGGCGGCCGTGCGTAGCACTGACCCTAGGGGTGGGCTATGATGCGGTAGATACACCGTGGCTGGGTATGCCGGGCGCCCATTTGGCGTCTCGGGACCCTGTACACATCGTTTGGGGCTGTTGAGGACACCCCGGCCGGATTTCCTTGCGGATGGAACCTGAATAGGCGATAAACCTGGACTAGAGACTTGTGATGTTAGTCAGGTCGTGGTCTACACCCACGTCAGTTTTCGCTTGAAGTCTGCCGAGCACATGTCATGTGCAGACGCTAAGTGGTGGAAACATGTGTGACGAAGTACACCCCTGCAGGGTATAAAACTATTCGAATAGCCGCGTCCGCGGTAAAGGACTACTTGGTTGCCTATACAGTTCATAGACAAGTTAATGGATACTACTAAAAGACTCAAGATAAGTGTGAGTACCGAGGATGTCCCTCTCGTAGGATGACGAGGGAGGATCCCCGGTGGAGTATTGTGTTGGTGAGTAGTGGACTCGTGTGCGAAAACTATTTTACTGGTGAAGTTCCATAGGATAGCTTAGCCAAGAGTCAAAGCTGGCTTGCTGCATTAACCCCACCACCTTCTTGAGAATAAGCATATATAGTAGGTTCTGATGTAAGACTTGCTGAGTACCTTTGTACTCATGTTTGCTTAATTACTGTTTTCAGACGACAACACCGCCCCCTACGATGGGTTCTACGTAGACCTTGACGTCGACGAGTGACTAGCCACCCAGGTGGTGATCCTGGCCATGGAGGGCCCTATGTAGATAGACAGGCTTCGAGAAGCCTTCTTTCTTTCTAAAGTCTGTACTCAGACTAGTTGCTTCCGCATGTGCTTGTATGATTGTATGACTTGAGTGTCGGGTCATGTGACCCCTATCTGTATGACATGTTATGTATGGCTCTCTGGAGCCTTTAAATGAAGTACTTGAGTTGTAGAGTTTTGTTGTGGTGCCATGTTGTATGTACTCATATCGGGCATATTGTGTGTATGATTGAAATGCTTGGTATGAGTGGGATCCGACAATCTAGTTGTTTATCCTTGGCAGCCTTTCTTATGGGGAAATGTAGTCTAGTGTTCCTCGAGCCATAGTAGTCCGCTACAGCCCGGTTCACCGGAGTCCTGCTAGCCTAGCACTACTGTTCAGGACACTTGACTGGCCGGCATGTGTTTCACTTCGTTCCTATGTCTGTCCCTTCGGGGAAATGTCACGCGGTGATTTCCGGAGTCCTGCCTAGCCTGCTACAGCCCGGGTTACCAGGGATAAACAACTAGGTTGTCGGACCCCACACATAGCAATACACATTACACGTACGCATAACATGCAAGTATGTGTTGTACAACATGGAATCACAACATAACTCAAACTCATATAGATAAAGGCCCAGAAGATCCACATAGCATTCAATACAAACAGGGGTCTCATGACCCATCATTCAGAGCTTACAAGCAACGGAAGCATTACATGTCTGAGTACAGACAACTACAAAAGGAAAAGACTAAGAAGCCTGACTAGACACGACCCTCCCAAGGGTACAAGATCGTAGCTGGGATACAAGCTGCTCGCCGAAGTCACTAGTGTAACCAACTGAAAAACATAAATAAGCAAACATGAGTACGAAGGTACTCAGCAAGTCTTACATCAGAACTATCTACATATGCAACATTATCAACAAGGGGGTGGTCGAGTTTTAACAGCAGCAAGCCAGCTTTGACTTAGTGGCTAGCCTATACCACGAGTATCAGAAACTTCTTTGAGGTGAGGAGATGCACACGAGTCCACATATTCACCATATCAATACTCCACTATGGATTCATTCCCGTCTCCATACGAGAAGGCCATCCATAGCACTCACGCTTATCTTGCGGATTTTAGGGTATCCACTTCAAGTTGTCTATGTACTACATAAGTCCTCCAAGTTTCCATATCCGAGGAAAACAGTTATTCGAATAGATAATGTTAACCCTGCAGGGGTGTACTTCTTCACACATGCTCTCGCCACTTATCGCCCTGTACACGTCATGTACCTCGGCAACCTTCAAGCGGAAGCTGGGCGAGGGTGTCGACCACGACCTGACTAACCACACAAGTCTCTCGTCCAGGTTTATCGCCTATTCGAGTTCCATCCGCAAGGAGTTCCGGCCGAAGTCTCCAGTACGGCCCCAAACGATGTGTGCAGGGTTCCCAAGCCCACCATTCGGGTGCCACTTGGTACACCGTGCCACGGTGCCTAGTCTGTCCCATGCCCGTCCCGTCGGACACCACCTGGTAGACAAGTAGCACTACCTACATACGCCAGAAACTAGTTGCAACTCCTGGACAGAGATCAAGTGGATTAATAAGCCGAGAGGGGTCGGATAACCGGAACCCAATGTGTGGTAGTAACTGGACTTGGATAACATATACAGAACTCAGTGCTTAGGGATGGTTTCAATGAGACAACCCACCATGTACTGCTACATGGCCTCTCATCGCTACCTTTACCAAATCGTGCTCACACACTTAGCCTTTATCGGTAGGACATGTTCACCACTCCGATTCATTCCCGATGAATCAGACCCGACACAACTCTAAGCATAGCTGGCATAAAGAAAACAAGCATGGATGAGTAGGCACATCAACGCTCAAGCAACTCCTACTCATGCTAGTGGGTTTCAACTATTTACTATGGCAATGACAGGTCATGCAGAGGAATGGGTTCAACTACCGCAGCAGAAAAGTAGCAGTTGAATCATTGTTGTCCTAATGCAGTAAAAGGAGCAGGAGCGAGAGAGTGGGATTTATCGAAATGCTCAAGGGGGGGGGGGGGTTGCTTGCCTGGTAGAATGACGAAGGGGTACAGCTCCTCTGACAGGTACTCGAGAACACCTTCGGGAGTGGAACCTATCAAGAAGAAACGGTGCCGGCGATCAACACACAAACAAATGCAACAAAATGATGCATGGACATGGCATGTGCAAATGCTAGTGTTTGGGCTAATGCAAGATGCTACCAAGTTGGTTGAAGCCCATTTGAATCAAAGATTCAAATGCAATTCAAAATGAAGCATTTAAAATGCCCATATTATGTTTTCACTTATACAGCATGTATAAGTTGGTTTTTCATGCATGTAACTGGCATAAATGGATTCCTTGCATTTTTCTGATAATTTTTCATATATAATTTATTTCATTCTGAGCTACGGTTGAATGATTATGATTTTTGAAGTTTAAGCAATATTCTGGAATTTCCAGAGTTAAAATAATTCCAGAAATCAATTATTGCGTCAGCTTGAGGTCAGCACTGCGTTAGCAGGTCAACTGGGTTGACCCTGTTCAAACCTGACGTGTGGGGTCCACACGTTAGTGACACAGGGACTAATCATGGTCAAACCTAGCACTGACTAGGGTTTGACTAGTGGTTGGGCCCACTGCCAGTGCCTATCAGGGGGTGCTTAGCTGGCGGCGGTTAGCACTAATGACATCCACGTCGTTACGCCGAAGTTTGGCCGGCGACGACCATCGAACGCAGCGGAGGCGCGCCGGAATCGTGCTGCGGTTGTCGGTTGAGCAAGCGGCTTGGTCCTACGGCGAGCTGGAAGTGTGCCGCATCCAGTGGTGCAGGCGGTTGGGTGCGGGGAGGCCGGAAACGACGGCGAGGAGCTCGGCCGCGGCGGCCGGAGCTCGGGTGCGCGCGGGGTTAGTGTTGCGGGGTGCAAGCGGGCAAGGGGAGGCACTAGCGAGGCTCAGCGCGGGGCAGCAAGCTCGGTGGACACGCGTCTGGGACCAAATGGTCACCGAAGCATTGCCGCCGACGAGCTCGAGCGGCAGCGCGGTTCGGTCAACAAGGGGGCGACGGCTGCAGGGCGTAAACGAGCTCGGGAAGAGGGGGAACAGACACAGAATCTCACAGCGGAGGCGATGGGATGGTCAGCAGGCTCGGGGACGAGTCGGAGACGACGGACGGGCACCGGCGATCTTGGCGGCCGAGAGGTTGAAGACGATAGAATTGATGGCGAAGCAGATCTCCCGGTGATGTGTGGCTCGACGATGAGGACGAAGGCGACGAGGCGAATCCCTGGGGCACGTCGGGGAGGCGAGAGGGAGGCGGTGGCTGCGGCTATGGCGAACGGCGGTGACGGGCTCCGTTCAGAAGCAAGCAGAGAAGGGGGAGGGGGTCCAGAGCGAGAGGGGAGAGACGCAGGGGTCGAAGGAGGTGCGTGGCGACACGAGGGAAGGTCCAGGCGAAAGGAGGACAACCAGGCAGGGTGGAGGTGGCGCGCGGTGGCCGCGCGCGTGCGTCGTGCCCAGCTTCTCCTCTGCCTACTGGCAAGAGTTAGAAGACGGGGCTGCCCCTGGTGGGCTGGCCAGCTGGGCTCTAACAGTGCCAGGCCTCAGGTAAGCGTTCCCCTTTTTTCTTTTCTATTTCTGACATTTGTTTTTGACTTAAAATAAATACTAGCACAATTATAAAAATGTTGAGATTCCTTGTGACCACTAGTTATAATATACCAGAGGCCCTCACCAAATTCCAACATTTTTGGAGCCTTTAAAATATTTATATTATTTTAAACAACCCCAATTCAAATACATATGGGTTCATTCAAAAATCCAAAATGTTTAGCAAAAATGTGCATCATCTCTGGTTGTTGTTTCCAACATTTTCCAAAGACCATGAACATTTTTGAAAAGCATTTTGGGTTCATTGAAATTCCATTTTTAATTTGAACCTATTTGAATTTGCTATGGTGCTTGGGTTTGAAACATTCCCCATTTCAAATTCATTTGAAACTTAAACGTGATGCACAAAGCAAGCCTAGGTCATACCAGAACTAGGGATGTGACAGCCAACCCTGTCATAAATGGGTTTAAACGAACCTAATCGGTAGGAGTACTAGGTAGTTTTTGGCGTGGATTAAGAAATTTTGGGTATGTTTTTGCTATTTTTTGTATAATAGATTCTTCCTAGGGCTGGTTGAAAGTGGTAGTTTTTTGTTAAATACTCTACATATTGTAAGTAGGAGTGAAAGTTAAGCTTTGGAAGCCAATAAGCAAGGCTAGTCACATAGTGCATATGTGTACATGATTGAAAGTAAATATCAACCATGAGTGACTAATATCTTGATGGAAAACTCGAAACTATGGAATACTAGGAAAAGAAATGCATGGTTTTAAATACTAGCAATGTTCATGTCCGTTGCAACGAATCATAATTAGAATAATACTTATTCACAAACTTGGTACAAAACACTCTAATTTTGATATACATATGTCACTAGAGATATATTATGTTTCAATTAGAATATATCCCCTGGGCTGTTTTGGTGAGGTCAGGGAGGGATGTGGTTGGTTTTAAGATACTAATTATTGGTTTTTCTGCAAATTGCTAGACAAGTGGGATGTTGGTGAGAAAAGGCAATAACTTAGCTCACAATCGTTAGACGTAGATCTAATGGTCAGAAACGACAGATGGCAGACACACCAACATCACGAACTTAGTCTTGTGTAGGAGTACTAGCAAGATCCGTGCATTGCACGGAACATCAAGATGCATTTTTTTATAAAACACTTGTTGTGATTGACCCTTGCGGGAGTAATCCCATGTGTAAAAACTAATGATATCTCGAGAAATATGAGATAAGGTGAAGAGGAGTGGGGTGTGGTGGTGGTTGGTGGTCGGACTGAGCAGAGGCATGGGGATTAACGACGCCGGCAGCGGCGACCAGGCCAGTTTGTTCCAGAGGCTTCCTTTCTTAATTGCTCAACAATGAGGTTTGTTGGAGATAAGGATGAATGGAGGGAGGCCTTGTCTGCAAATGTGGAGAGGGGTGCAGGTATCTTTTAGTTTAATTTCCATCTGTGAGATATAGATCATACGGTCTATATTGCAAGATGGCACACGTACCATCATCACGAACTCGGTTTTTTTATAAGATAAGAAATATAAGTATGGAGATACAAACGTATTATTGATACTTGCTTCCGTAAACTAGCATCTACATTCTATTCAACGCCTCGGCATGTGGGGCCTTAGCACAATGACTTCTCGACTGTGTAAAATGAAGATTTTGCCGTCGCCGACAAGGAGGGGGTGACGGCGGCACGCTTTTTGGCTTACTCTAGTCCTAGTAGTCATACTAGGTGGTCTAAGCACGTGTAGATTTATTCTTTTTCACATCTCGTGTTTGCCGTACTGCCATGACTGTTGATGAATAGACGGTAAGTTATTCACGGGGAAACCCTTGTTGAGCGTGTTTGCGAGAGAGAGAGAGAGAGAGAGAGAGAGAGACAGTGTGCGTGTGTGATATGTTAGAGACTGAGGAAATGATAATAGATTATTTGTGTCTATGTGTGTGGAGGATAGAGAGAGACATGTACATGGGGCTTTGTGTTGTGTAACGTGGAGACACATATACATAATTAGAGAGTGAGTGTGTGAGATACACATGCAGACATGAGGAGAGATGAGGATCCAGGTAAATGGGTGTTTGTGCGTGTCTGTGTGTGTTTGTGCACGTGTTTGTGTGTGAGAGGGAGAGAGTGTATGTGGAGTAGAGAGACCACTGATGATGTAAACCTAGTATAAGGGAAGGGGGAATGGTGTGACACGTGTAGTAGAGAGATAGCATGGGTGCGGGCGAGGGGAGCAGACTATTTGGAAGAGACATCGAGTGTGTGTGTGGGAGAGGGGTGTGAGAGCGAGAGAAAGAGAGAGCTAGAGAAGGAGAGAGAGAGAGGAAGAGAGGGGTCGTTTGTGTCCATAAATGGCGTATAGATAGGGAGACAATGTTGATGTTGTCCGAAATTGGCCTATGAACGGAGACGCAAGGGAAGCGAGTCATCGTGTGTGTGATAGGGACTTCATGAGAGATCTAGAATAGATGGTGTAGAGAACAATGTGCGAAATCGAGAACGATTATACATTAGGGAGCTATGCAAAGAGTCACGACATATATGTATACAGGGAAGGAGCTAGGGCGGGTCCGCGTGTGGGAGAGATAGAAAGAGGAGAGTGGTGCACAAGGAGACAAAGTGTGCTTGTTTGCAGTGGGGGTGGTGTTTGAGGTGAGTGCGCGAGAACCACATAACTTGGGAGATAGACGTTTGGGGGCGACGTTTTGTGTGTATGGGAAATATACACTCTACATAGTGTGTGTGCTTGGGTAAGAGAGATAGCGGGAGACCTAGAGAGTGAGGGAAGAGATGTGTGCATGCCCGAGAGACAAAGTGATAGAGACCTATGTTGGGGTCCGGACTTTACAAGAGAGAGGGGTGTTAATGTGCTCGTGTGTTGGTGTTTGGGGGAGAGAACGACTTCTCTATGTGTGTGTGTGTGTGTGGTGGTGGTGGGCGGGGGGTTGACTTCAGATAAAGAGTGAGGTGTGTATATTTGAGGGACTTTAGTGTAATTGAGATATTGTGCACTCATGGTTGATCAATTTGTTTCACAGTTTGTACTATGAGATGACGATACTTTTGAACATGCGTGATATGCCTTGATGTACCAGAATTACAAACCTAAGATTGCAATTTTGGAATTCGTCTCCATCATTAGCTTTTGTAATTCATTTAAACGGAGGTACATTTTTTAAGCCGGGATTTCGTGATTTCAAATTCATATATCAAACCTAGAGATATACACATACGGGCATGTTCAAACTTCATAATCATCCACTTTATTCATACACATACACATTTTTGCTTTTGTCATCATATTTTGGATAAACACATTTGGAATTTCATTTGAGTTGGACTGTATGATGGTATTTGCTTGTAGTAGCTCAATGATCCATATTTGAATTGAATGGACAATCTAAGTTTCGAGTTGGAGACATTGATTTTCAAAACTTGCACATTTTTTTTGCGTGCAAAACAAACAAATTGTCGGCTAGGATATCATAGTCGGCCGTACGAGAGCAGAATACTTATAATTTTAGGTGCCAAAAGCTTTCAAACTTCCCGCTCACATCGAAATATCACGCGCCCGAAAGTTTAGCCCTGCGATATTCCTGTTTTACCCCTGCCACATGAACGGAAAAGGGCTGCTTTGGTAACTCCATTGTTTTCCCTTCTTTGCCCCCAACATTCTTCCCCAGAGCCCCTCCCCTTCCCCTCCCCGACCCCCCCAACCACGGCAAGCCGCCGAATCTAGTCCTTCGCCGCAGCGGTGGACCTCACACCCCGTCGGATCTACCTTCCGCACCTTGGAACCCCCAACTGCCAACTCACCACTTCACTGGAGCCGCTTCAGCTACTGGCTTGTCCACCGCTCCAGATCTCCTTGACCGCCATCATGGTCCACCACACCGGATCTGCTTAACCGGCGCCCTCGTCCACCACAGTGTAGGACCTTCACTGACTCCCTCGTCCGCCCCTTCGCTGGCCTTCATACAAGCCCTCGTCCGCCACAACAGATCCGCCTCACCGAAAGCACTATACAACGCGCCCGCCAAAGCCTTCGTCCACTGCACCGGACCCTCTCCACGGGCGCCATATTCAACTCCACCGGCCCTGCTTTACCGATGCCGCAGCCTCATCAGGTTATTTCGATTTGTACTCCTTTGGTTTTTCTCTTTATCATGCAATTGTTCACTTACCATAGATGAGCTTTCTTGTATGTCGACAGGCGCCGCAACCGTAGCACCGGAGCCACTTCAGCGACGGCGACAGCCGGCCCAAACTCAACCGCAACACGAGCACCATCGACGATCCTTAGCTATCAAGTATGACAACGATACCCATACGTCGCCGAGAATCAGGTACTATTATCCAACGGCCGGCGCCTACGTTCACTTTCCTAGCATAAGCACCGCACCTTTGAATTTCTTGAGGGCATCATTCAGTTTTTCATGAGACGCGTTATTCTGCTTGCACCTGTAGGGCCATACTTCTGGCAATGAACATGTTACATGTGCTAAATTACATACCAGTGCACATATAGTTAATATGCTTTAGTTTTTTTTTGATACCACCTGTTGGTTCCATCAGACTGCTTAATGTTCTCTATGCTTAATTACACATCAGCAAACTAGCATGTGGTTCCGCTGCTTTTTGTTCGTTTTACCCTACATTTTCTGATGCTAGCTATTATATTACTGCTCCGAGGCTCTGTTCATTACTTGTTTGTGTGTTCTTGATCTTCCCAAGTTGCATGACTAATTTGATGCTTCTATTAATTATGGAGCTGCCAACCCCATCAAGCAAAATATTTGTTCTTTTGGGGCCAGCACCTCGAACAAGCATAATAGAGGGAAGCAGATATACTCCCTCCGATTCTATTTACTCCGCGCATAACTCTTAACCCGCATACCAAGGAGGGCACTGGTTTAATTTTTCTGGACTAATTTGCCAATTAATTAGGGCAGAGGCAGATGGGGCGGGGCACAAAAGGAAACCAGCGCTAGACTAATACAAGAAAACTGAGAAAAAGTTATACGCAAAGTAAAAAGAATCGGAGGGAGTATTGTCGTGTATGCACACACCCTTCTTTCATTAGTTTAGATGAACCATTGATGATCAATTCGGACCAGTGCATGTGATTAAAATTAATTTTACCTAAATAGATGGTGTAGAATAAACTACAACAACTAGATTTGCAACCACGGGATGCTGACGATATCTTCAAAGAACATTGCAACAGCAGCTAGGCTTCACAGCAACATATGGTAAGCCAGTGTGTTTTAGTACATGTGAAATGTAATGCGAGTGGGATGCTTTCTTGGCTTGTGCCCTCAACATGTAATCCTACCGAATTACAAATAGTTCAGTTGTCTGCTTTGCTGTATTGGTCGATTCGAATGCTTATTTGTTGTTATGCTATACCTGAGTTGGCCAATATGTTAGTAGTGCCTGCTGTACTATCATAAAGAAATGCATGCCTATTTCATTTGAGTCCTTAACTTTTCCTCTCAACTTCATCACAAGACTGTCTTCGTAGTTTATATGAGGCCACACTGTTAAGTGCTTTCTCAGATTATTTCAACTGCTTAGATGCCTTGGCAAGTTAAATATAGCGGTTGGACACTCCCTTTCAACTAGGGATGTCAACTGGGTCCGGTTTAATCCCGATTAAAGTCCACTAGTGGTATGATAGTTTAAAAGAGTTTTTGTTTTTTTGAGGAAAATGAACTAGGGAGGTAGCAAAAACTAACTAGATGGGACTGGCGGATTTAGTTTATTTGCCACTTACATCCCTAGTTTCATATTACCATTTTAATTTCTTTTTGGCTGATGCTGCTTTGAACCATTTAAATATAGTTTTCCATGCTCGGCAATAATTCGTCCGTCGTTTACCATGTAAGCTTACTGCCTGGATCATACGATAACTATCTCTTACTGATGTCCAGCGGAAACCTTTCAGGATGCCATTCACACTAGGACACAATGTACAACCCCAGAATCTATTTATGGAAGCACTGCGCCATCCATGTTACCAGATGGTAGCAGTTTAGAGGCAACACCGCCAGAGAGCAGTCTGAGCACAGATATTATAGTGCTTGAGGCTCTACTAGAGGCAGAAAGAGATGGTGTGGCTGCCATGAATGAGGTAATCTTTATCTTGAGGCTGGAAATTACGGAATTAGCAGCACGCATTATGCAAGCAACCCAAGAATTGGAGGAAGTAAGAATGTTGCATTTGAAGACGGAGGAGGTCCTGCTGTTTCTGCTATCTGAAGCCCAAGATAATCCAGGTTCTTCTTTAGATACCAGCTGAAATTTTCATTAGATTATTGTACTTGCATGTTGTGTCATGTCTCTGAATGGATTATGTTGCAAGACCCCTTATGTTGTCCATGTGTTGTAATGATCCGAATTTTTTAGGCGAGGTAATCCTCAGTACTTGTATGATTGACATAAGGTGAACTATTTTTCTTGTGAGCATATTGTATTGGATGAAATAACTGTTTGACTCAGAGTGTATCCAACCTACTGAATTCAAAGATCACGGCATTTCTAAATCATAATCATATATAAAGGTGGAATAAATCTTTGTTGTGGTTTTGAATAAATAAATAACAAAACGTATAATTATCTGTGGATATTCGTAATCGAATACAAATTGGATTAGAATTTAGTTTGCCAGGTCCCAGGGCAAACGTGAATGCTAATTCTCCCAAGTTTTGAACGAAGCGGCTAAACACCCACTATAATTTCTGGGCTGCCCAAAGCAAGTGTTTGCGAGATGGAAATTACTGTCTACCCCTGACACTTGACATCCTTATCGACAGGATTTACACTTCTGTCGATAGGGGTAGACTGGTAACTTCAATCAGACATGACACGATGGCCTCTGAGCCCATTCAGACACAGTGGGCGCCAAACGTGGGCGGCAAAACACATTTGATTCAAGCTCGTCCGAAAGACATGTGTCTCTTCCTCCATTTCCCCATTCATACACGATGGGCGGCAAAACAAACTCTCCTCGTCCAAAATCGATGTAGGCTTATATTTTAAATAGGGGCAGATGTGTAACTTCCATCAGACATGACACAACCGCCCTACCTGTTAGCCCCGTTCATACACCGTGGGCGCCAACCATGGGCGGCAAAACACCCTCTCCTCGCCCGAAATAGTTACCGGCAAATATTTGGGAGATGCGAGATTACCGTCCTATCCCCAACCGATGCGATGTCCGAAATTTTAAATGGGGGATAAGTTCGTAACTTTCCCCCATTTCAGAGAAGCGCGTCCCAAAGTTTGAGATCCCCCTCCCCTCCATTTCCCCATTCATACACCGTCGGCGGCACGACAACCTCCGCACTGCGGCTAGCCTCCTCCGTCCGCCACCCCATCCTCCACCTTGCTGGAGCCGCTACCCCTACCCGTCGTCCACTGCAAGAGATGGACGTCTCTTATCCATGGCGCTGGACCAGGATCCTTTCATCGCCTCCTATCGCTTCATCGACGCCGTCATCCACCTTGCCGTTGCCGCTCCTACCACTGCCTCGTCCACGGCAACAGGATATATCCCCCGACCCGGCCATCTGCCGCCTTAAGTCTTCTTCCCCGCCGCTGACATCCATCACACCCGCAACACCCTCAACGTATCAGCATAGGCCTACATGGCGTCGCAAGAGAGGTGGTACTCTTCCATATGTGCTTAAGTTATTGATCTCACCCAGAAAATAGATCGTAATTTGTTTATTGTACTTTTCTTGTCCGTACCAAATCGTAGTGGCTAGTTGAAAGCAAACATTGGTTGTGAAGTAGCTTTGTCCGGTTTGCACCTTCAGATCCACCATGCCACGGGCACTATACTCGTAAAGCTTATGGTTTCCCCCCTTTATATTCACTACCATCATCGTAGGTGCTTCGTGTTGTGCTAGCACTGCTCCTCAAGACCTCAACCCAAAGCTTACGTGTTGAAATACGAATCTGATATGTTGCTCATATCACTAAAACAAAGAACGTTTAATTGGTCACCTAATGTTCCTATATTCATTTCGAAAAGCATGTGCGCCACCCACTGGTCCAGCTAGTTCCACTTTCCTCATTTTTATCTTGATGCTTAGAGTTTTCCCCTTTTATCTACTCTACTATGATCTGCGTAGGTGCTTTCTGTCATACTAGCATTACTCCACCCTTCAAGCTAAACAACACAACACTCAAAATTCGAAAGCTTAGTTGTTCAAATATGATTGTTATATGATACTGATATTAGTTAACCGACACATTTAATTGGTTAGCTAAAGGTCCCACTTGAGTTTCCAAATGCATGTCGCGACATATTGAGAGACAACATAATTGCATTTCTTTGTCACTTGTTGACCGTACTTTCTTGTCCATACCAAATCTTAGTTGTTATTTCAAAGCAAACATCGGTTGCTAACTACCCTTTGCGTGGTTTGCAGCTTCAGATCTGCCATCCCACTACCACGGTCAACACTGTACTCATCATGCTTATGTTTTCCCCATTTTATGATGACCACAATCAGCCTACGTGGTTCATGTCGTAATAGCACTGCTCCACCCATCGAGCTAAAGAAGCTTAGTTGTACAAATTCATATATGATATTATTGCTGATATTAGTAAAACTAAGAGAGATTTAATTGGTTAGCTAAATGTTCCTACTTTAGTTTCGAAATGCATGTGAGCCACATATGGAGAGACTGGAAAGAATAGTATTTCTCTGTGCGCTCTGGTTCATCATGGGTGGCCAACCGACATTGTATTAAAATACTTGTAATATCTTCAATCTGCTTGCTCTTCTGCTCTTCTTTAAGATGATACTCTTCTCTTGCGGTCGACTGGTCAGGTCGAGTTGTTCTCCCTTAGTATATTTTGAATCTATCAGGTCAGGTCGACTTGTTCTTCTTTACAATATGTTGAAGCTATCATCTGCGAAGTGTCATCACTTCTGGAGCTCTCATATTTTGAGTAGTAGGCCACCTTATATTAATGCACACAACAAATTACAGCATGCATGGCATCTTTTAAAAGAATTGCAGAGATAGCACAAAGGGGTTTACATGGAGTTAGTATTGGATTGGAATCACTTCTGCATTACAAAGAAAATCTCACTTGTTTTTATGTTTTCATGCATGTCAAATATTAAACATTATCAAAATGAATATGAGAATGGGCGCACGAGAGGAATATTGCGGAACGATCCACTGGCTAACAAACTTGGCATGGTGGAGGATGGCCTATCTTATTCACCCATCAAGGTGCTTGCTCTAACTTTGCAAAGTTGTATTGGTCGCACATATTTTGCTTCTGACCTCTTGCATTACTTCTACTTTGTTACACCATCTGCTTAGTTTAAGCATCATATATGAGTATATGCCATACCTATCCATTTTCTGTACCTATTCCATGTGTCGTCACACTATGTTTTTCTAGTCAAATGTTGTTCTTTTGTAATAGATGTCCAAAAGGAAGAGGGTGAGTGCAGATCCTCAAGGAGTACAAACTAGGTATTTGGAAAAGGTAGTGATTCCTGTTAAATCAGATAGATCAGCAGCCACAGAAAACACAGGCCCAACTGTACCACACTTTACCCCTACTCTAGTGGCCAAACCCCTATTACAACTGCTGGGAGCCCAACGTCAGGTACTGTCTATGATATCAATTCAAAATTTGAAGTCCTAAATTTCTGCTTGTGCCTTACCTTCTCTCTTGTATGAAAACTAATTTCAGATGAATCTCCTTGCTCAAAGGATCATACGATCTCAAAACAATAATGAGCTCTGCATTGCTCTTGTCAGTACCTCTCTCCCTTTTACCTTGTAACGCTGTACTTAATTAATTGCTATTTGATTATGTATCATCAGTCTGCACCTGAGCTTCATTATCCTCTGTTTCTTCCAATATTATTTGATCTATATTTACTCTTTGCAAAATGTAGAATAATGGCAACGTTTATAAAGAATTTTCTTTGGGGAATTTATTGAATTATCCTTCCATCAACATGGAGAAGGGCTTTGTCCAGCCCGTGTTAACATGTAATGTAAGTTCATCCTTCTCAAGCCTTCGAACTTTGTTCTAGTATAGATTAGGATAGGCATCATTTCCTCCACTGCTGTTTGCTTTGCTGTTTACATCTGATTGGATGTTTGCAACAACTACCAGTTTCAAATTGTAGTTGTAAAAACATGTTCCTTATGTAGAACAGATCCATTTATTTGCTTATATAATTGTGAAACCTGTTACGTGTCTCCTCGTTTCTCTTTTAGACTCGTATCTCTTACGCCAGGCAGAACTTTAGGGAAGATAGTGAGCCAAACCATCTTGAGGACAGCGAGATGACCCCAAGGTCCTGTCTTGATGAAGACGGTGAGTTGAAGCTACTCACCAGCAGGTGTGAGACAACCTCTGTGCAGTCGCTGCCTCAATCAGTTCGACTTCTTCAGTCTCCACTTAAAGCGGAAAGGCTTGCTTCAGCTCAGCTCCGACTTGAAGTCAAAGATGCAATGAATATGTCAGAGGACTACCGTGCGAACCATCATGCCTTAAATCTAGTGTTGATGCATCTATCATTGACACAACTAAGGTCTACTCGGCTTCTTTAGCTGTTTGGGGGGCGACCTGGCCAGTCCTAGTGCCTTCTAAAGTGCTCTCAGTTTTGTATATTCTTTTGTCGGCGCATTTATTTGCACTGGTGGCGAACTTTGATGCCCAGTGGATGTAATATGTGTGATAGCCTAGCATAAGTTCCTTGCTTATTTATTTCCTTGTTGTCTTGTTTATTTGTTTGCTTCTAGTCATTGCAGTTCTATTTCCGCGGTTTTCTAGTGGCTGCAATAACCTATTTTTTGAAACTAGGCCACAATAACCATGGGCTAATATTTAGTGTAGTGACACTTGGCCTCCTACGGGCCGTAGAAATAGTGGGCCTTCTATGGGCCGTATCATCAATGGGCCTTATGTTGGGGAACGTAGCAGGATTTAAAATTTTCTACGCATCACCAAGATCAATCTATGGAGTCTTCTAGCAACGGGAGGAAAGGAGTGCATCTACATACCCTTGTAGATCACGAGCGGAAGCGTTCAAGAGAACGGGGTTGATGGAGTCATACTCGTCGTCATCCAAATCACCGATGACCGAGCGCCGAACGGACGATACCTCCGTGTTCAACACACGTACGGTCGGGGAAGACATCCCCTCCTTCTTGATCCAGCAAGGGGGAAGGAGAGGTTGATGGAAATCCAGCAGCACGACGGCGTGGTGGTGGAAGCAGCGGGATCTCGGCAGGGCTTCGCCAAGTTCTTACGAGAGGGAGAGGTGTTACGGGGGGAAGAGGGAGGCGCCAGGGGCTTGGGTGTGTAGCCCACCCCCCTCTTTATATAGGGGTCCAGGGGGGCGCCGGCCCCTCTAGATCCCATCTAGATGGGGGGCGACGGCCATGGGGGGTGGCTTGCCCCCCAAGCCAAGTGGGGCGCCCCCCACCCCTAGGGTTTCCAACCCTAGGCGCAAGGGAAGGCCCAAGGGGGCGCACCAGCCCACCAGGGGCTGGTTCCCCTCCCACTTCAGCCCATGGGGCCCTCCGGGATAGGTGGCCCCACCCGGTGGACCCCCGGGACCCTTCCGGTGGTCCTGGTACAATACCGGTGACCCCCGAAATTTCCCGGTGGTCGAAACTAGACTTCCTATATACAATTCTTCACCTCCGGACCATTTCGGAACTCCTCGTGACGTCCGGGATCTCATCCGGGACTCCGAACAACTTTCGGGTTACCGCATACTAATATCTCAACAACCCTAGCGTCACCGAACCTTAAGTGTGTAGACCCTACGGGTTCAGGAGACATGCAGACATGACCGAGACGACTCTCCGGTCAATAACCAACAGCGGGATCTGGATACCCATGTTGGCTCCCACATGCCCCTCGATGATCTCATCGGATGAACCACAATGTCAAGGATTCAATCAATCCCATATACAATTCCCTTTGTCAATCGGTACGTTACTTGCCCGAGATTCGATCGTCGGTATCCCAATACCTCGTTCAATTTCGTTACCGGAAAGTCACTTTACTCGTTCTGTAATGCATGATCCCATGATCAACCACTTGGTCACATTGAGCTCATTATGATGATGCATTACCGAGTGGGCCCAGAGATACCTCTCCGTCATACGGAGTGACAAATCCCAGTCTCGATTTGTGCCAACCCAACAGAGACTTTTGGAGATACCCGTAGTGCACCTTTATAGTCACCCAGTTACGTTGTGACGTTTGGCACACCCAAAGCACTGCTACGGTATCCGGGAGTTGCACAATCTCATGGTCTAAGGAAATGATACTTGATATTCGGAAAAGCTTTAGCAAACGAACTACACGATCTTGTGCTATGCTTAGGATTGGGTCTTGTCCATCACATCATTCTCCTAATGATGTGATCCCGTTATCAATGACATCTAATGTCCATAGTCAGGAAACCATGCTATCTTTTGATCAACGAGCTAGTCAACTAGAGGCTCACTAGGGACATGTTGTGGTCTATGTATTCACACATGTATTACGATTTCCGGATAACACAATTATAGCATGAACAATAGACAATTATCATGAACAAGGAAATATAATAATAACCATTTTATTATTGCCTCTAGGGCATATTTCCAATAGTCTCCCACTTGCACTAGAGTCAATAATCTAGTTACATTGTGATGAATCGAACACCCATAGAGTTCTGGTGTTGATCATGTTTTGCTCTAGGGAGAGATTTAGTCAACGGATCTGCTACATTCAGGTCTGTATGTACTTTACAAATATCTATGTCTCCATTTTGAACAGTTTCACGAATGGAGTTGAAGCAACGCTTGATATGCCTGGTCTTCCTGTGAAACCTGGGCTCCTTGGCAAGGGTAATAGCTCGAGTGTTGTCACAGAAGAGAGTCATCGGGCCCGACGCATTGGGAATGACTCCTAGGTCGGTAATGAACTCCTTCACCCAAATTGCTTCTTGTGCTGCCTCCGAGGCTGCCATGTACTCCGCTTCACATGTAGATCCCGCCACAACGCTTTGCTTGCAACTGCCGCAGCTTACTGCCCCACCATTCAAAATATACACGTATCCGGTTTGTGATTTAGAGTCATCCAGATCTGTGTCGAAGCTAGCATCGACGTAACCCTTTACGACGAGCTCTTCGTCACCTCCATAAACGAGAAACATATCCTTAGTCCTCTTCAGGTACTTCAGGATATTCTTGACCGCTATCCAGTGTTCCATGCCGGGATTACTTTGGTACCTTCCTACCAAACTTACGACAAGGTTTACATCAGGTCTGGTACACAGCATGGCATACATAATAGACCCTATGGCCGAGGCATAGGGGACAACACTCATCTTTTCTCTATCTTTTGCCGTGGTCGGGCATTGAGCCGTGCTCAATTGCACACCTTCCAATACAGGCAAGAACCCCTTCTTGGACTGATCCATATTGAACTTCTTCTATATCTTATCAAGGTACGCACTTTGTGAAAGACCAATGAGGCGTCTTGATCTATCTCTATAGATTTTGATGCCTAATATATAAGCAGCTTCTCTAAGGTCCTTCATTGAAAAACACTTGTTCAAGTAGGCCTTTATGTTTTCCAAGAATTCTATATCATTTCCCATCAACAGTATGTCATCCACATATAATATGAGAAATGCTACGGAGCTCCCACTCACTTTATTGTAAACACAGGCTTCTCCATAAGTCTGTGTAAACCCAAACGCTTTGATCATCTCATCAAATCGAATGTCCCAACTCCGAGATGCTTGCACCAGCCCATAGATTGAGCGTTGGAGCTTGCACACCTTGTTAGCATTCTTAGGATCGACAGAACCTTCCGGCTGCATCATATACAATTCTTCCTTAAGAAAGCCGTTAAGGAATGCCATTTTGACGTCCATTTGCCATATCTCATAATCATAGAATGCGGCAATTGCTAACATGATTCGTACGGACTTCAGCTTCACTACGGGTGAGAAAGTCTCATCGTAGTCAACCCCTTGAACTTGTCAATAACCCTTAGCAACGAGTCGAGCCTTGTAGATGGTCACATTACCATCTGCATCTGTCTTCTTCTTAAAGATCTATTTATTTTCTATGGCTCGCCGATCATCGGGCAAGTCAGTCAAATTCCATACTTCGTTTTCATACATGGATCCTATCCCGGATTTCATGGCTTCTAGCCATTTGTCGGAATCTGGGCCCGCCATCGCTTCCTCATAGTTCGAAGGTTCACCGTTGTCTAACAACATGATTTCCAAGACAGGGTTGCCGTACCACTCTGGTGCGGAACGTGTCCTTGTGGACCTATGAAGTTCAGTAGCAACTTGATCTGAAGTTTCATGATCATCATCATTAACTTCCTCTCTAGTCAGTGCAAGAACCTCAGGAACATTTTCCTGAGTTGCGCCACTTTCCGGTTCAAGAGGTAATACTTCATCAAGTTCTACTTTCCTCCCACTTACTTCTTTCGAGAGAAACTCTTTCTCTAGAAAGGATCCATTCTTGCCAACAAAGATCTTGCCTTTGGATCTGAAGTAGAAGGTATACCCAATAGTTTCTTTAGGGTATCCTATGAAGACGCATTTTTCCGACTTGGGTTCGAGCTTTTCAGGTTGAAGTTTCTTGACATAAGCATCACATCCCCAAACTTTTAGAAACGACAGCTTAGGTTTCTTCCCAAACCATAATTCATATGGTGTCGTTTCAATGGATTTCTACGGAGCCCTATTTAAAGTGAATGCGGTAATCTCTAAAGCATAGCCCCAAAAAGAGAGCGGTAGATCGGTAAGAGACATCATAGATCGCATCATATCCAATAGAGTGCGATTACGACGTTCGGACACACCATTTCGCTGAGGTGTTCCAGGCGGCGTGAGTTGTGAAACTATTCCACATTTCCTTAAGTGTGTGCCAAATTCGTGACTCAAATATTCCCCTCCACGATCTGATCGTAAGAACTTTATTTTCCTGTCACGTTGATTCTCAACCTCACTCTGAAATTCCTTGAACTTTTCAAATGTCTCAGACTTGTGTTTCATTAAGTAGACATACCCATATCTACTCAAGTCATCAGTGAGAGTGAGAACATAACAATAGCCACCACGAGCCTCAACACTCATTGGACCGCACACATCAGTATGTATGATTTCCAATAAGTTGGTTGCTCGCTCCATTGTTCCTGAGAACGGAGTCTTGGTCATTTTACCCATGAGGGATGGTTCGCACGTGTCAAATGATTCGTAATCAAGAGACTCCCAAAGTCCATCTGCATGGAGCTTCTTCATGCGTTTGACACCTATGTGACCAAGGCGGCAGTGCCAGAAGTATGTGGGACTATCATTATCAACCTTACATCTTGTGGTATTCACATTATGAATATGTGTAACATTACGCTCGAGATTCATTAAGAATAAACCATTCACCAGCAGGGCATGACCATAAAACATATCTCTCATATAAATAGAACAACCATTATTCTCGGATTTAAATGAGTAGCCATCTCGAATTAAACGAGATCGTGATACAATGTTCATGCTCAAAGCTGGCACTAAATAACAATTATTGAGGTTTAAAATTAATCCCGTAGGTAAATGTAGAGGTAGCGTGACGACGACGATCACATCGACCTTGGAACCATTCCCGACGCGCATCGTCACCTCGTCCTTCGCCAGTCTCCGCTTATTCCGCAGCTCCTGCTTTGAGTTACAAATGTGAGCAACCACACCGGTATCAAATACCCATGAGCTACTACGAGTACTGGTAAGGTACACATCAATTACATGTATATCACATATACCTTTAGTGTTGCCAGCCTTCTTGTCCGCTAAGTATTTGGGGCAGTTCCGCTTCCAGTGACCACTTCCCTTGCAATAAAAACACTTAGTCTCGGGCTTGGGTCCATTCTTTGGCTTCTTCCTGGCAGCTTGCTTACCGGGCGCGGCAACCCCCTTGCCGTCCTTCTTGAAGTTCTTCTTACCCTTGCCTTTCTTAAACTTAGTGGTTTTATTCACCATCAACACTTGATGTTCCTTTTTGATCTCCACCTCCTCTGATTTCAGCATTGAATATACCTCAGGAATGGTCTTTTCCATCCCCTGCATATTGAAGTTCATCACAAAGCTCTTGTAGCTCGGTGGAAGCGACTGAAGGATTCTGTCAATGACCGCGTCATCCAGGAGATTAACTCCCAGCTGAGTCAAGCGGTTGTGCAACCCAGACATTTTGAGTACGTGCTCACTGACAGAACTATTTTCCTCCATCTTACAACTGAAGAACTTGTCGGAGACTTCATATCTCCTGACCCGGGCATGAGCTTGGAAAACCATTTTTAGCTCTTCGAACATCTCATATGCTCCATGTTGCTCAAAACGCTTTTGGAGCCCCGGTTCTAAGCTGTAAAGCATGCCGCACTGAACGAGGGAGTAATCATCAGCACGCTGCTGCCAAGCGTTCATAACGTCTTGGTTCTCTGGGATGGGTGCGTCACCTAGTGGTGCTTCTAGGACATAATCTTTCTTGGCAGCTATGAGGATGATCCTCAGGTTCCGGACCCAGTCCGTATAGTTGCTGCCATCATCTTTCAGCTTGGTTTTCTCTAGGAACGCGTTGAAGTTGAGGGCAACATTAGCGTGGGCCATTTGATCTACAAGACATATTGTAAAGATTTTAGACTAAGTTCGTGATAATTAAGTTCATCTAATCAAATTATTCAATGAACTCCCACTCAGATAGACATCCCTCTAGTCATCTAAGTGAAACATGATCCGAGTCAACTAGGCCGTGTCCGATCATCACGTGAGACGGACTAGTCAACATCGGTGAACATCTTCATGTTGATCGTATCATCTATACGACTCATGCTCGACCTTTCGGTCTTCCGTGTTCCGAGGCCATGTCTGTACATGCTAGGCTTGTCAAGTCAACCTAAGTGTATTGCATGTGTAAATTTGGCTTACACCCGTTGTATTCGAACATTAGAATCTATCACACCCGATCATCATGTGGTGCTTCGAAACAATGAACCTTCGCAACGGTGCACAGTTAGGGGGAACACTTTCTTGAAATTATTGCGAGGGATCATCTTATTTAAGCTACCGTCGTTCTAAGCAAATAAGATGTAAAACATGATAAACATCACATGCAATCAAAAAGTGACATGATATGGCCAATATCATTTTGCTCCTTATGATCTCCATCTTCGGGGCGCCATGATCATCATCGTCACCGTCATGACACCATGATCTCCATCATCATGTCTTCATGAAGTTGTCTCGTCATCTATTACTTCTACTGCTATGGCTAACGGTTTAGCAATAAAGTAAAGTAATTACATGATGATATATGTTGACACACAGGTCATAAATAAATTAAGACAACTCCTATGGCTCCTGCCGGTTGTCATACTCATCGACATGCAAGTCGTGATTCCTATTACAAGAACATGATCAATCTCATACATAACATATATCATTCATCACATCCTTTTGGCCATATCACATCACACGGCACATGCTGCAAAAACAAGTTAGACGTCCTCTAATTGTTGTTGCAAATTTTTACGTGGCTGCTATAGGTTTCTTAGGAAGAACGTTTCTTACCTACGCCAAAACCACAACGTCATATGCCAATTTCTATTTACCCTTCATAAGGACCCTTTTCATCGAATCCGATCCGACTAAAGTGGGAGAGACAGACACCCGCTAGCCACCTTATGCAACTAGTGCATGTCAGTCGATGGAACCTGTCTCACGTAAGCGTACGTGTAAGGTCGGTCCAGGCCGCTTCATCCCACGATGCCGCCGAATCAAGATAAAACTAGTAACGATAAGTAAATTGACAATATCGACGCCCACAACTGCTTTGTGTTCTACTCGTGCATAGAAACTACGCATAGACCTAGCTCATGATGCCACTGTTGGGGAACGTAGCAGGATGTAAAATTTTCTATGCATCACCAAGATCAATCTATGGAGTCTTCTAGCAACGAGAGGAAAAGAGTGCATCTACATACCCTTGTAGATCACGAGCGGGAGAGTTCAAGAGAACGGGGTTGATGGAGTCGTACTCGTCGTGATCCAAATCACCAATGACCGAGCGCCAAACGGACGACACCTCCGCATTCAACACATGTATGGTCGGGGAAGACGTATCCTCCTTCTTGATCCAGCAAGGGGGAAGGAGAGGTTGATGGAGATCCAGCAGCACGACGGCGTGGTGGTGGAAGCAGCGGGATCTCGGCAGGGCTTCGCCAAGCTCTAACGAGAGGGAGAGGTGTTACGGGGGGAAGAGGGAGGCACCAGGGGCTTGGGTGCGCAGCCCTCCCTCCCCCCTCTTTATATAGGGGTCCAGGGGGGCGCTGGCCCCTCTAGATCCCATCTAGATGGGGGGCGGCGGCCAAGGGGGTGGCTTGCCCCCCAAGCCAAGTGGGGCGCCCCCACCCCTAGGGTTTCCAACCCTAGCCGCAGGGGAAGGCCCAAGGGGGCGCACCAGCCCACCAGGGGATGGTTCCCCTCCCACTTCAGCCCATGGGGCCCTCCGGGATAGGTGGCCCCACCCGGTGGACCCCCGGGACCCTTCCGGTGGTCCCGGTACAATACCGGTGACCCCCGAAACTTTCCCGGTTGTCGAAACTGGACTTCCTATATACAATTCTTCACCTCCGGACCATTCCGAAACTCCTCGTGACGTCCAGGATCTCATCCGGGACTCCGAACAACTTTCAGGTTACCACATACTAATATCTAGACAACCCTTGCGTCACCGAACCTTAAGTGTGTAAACCCTACAGGTTCGGGAGACACGCAGACATGATCGAGATGACTCTCCGGTCAATAACCAACAGCGTGATCTGGATACCCATGTTCGCTCCCACATGCTCCTCGATGATCTCATCGGATGAACCACGATGTCGAGGATTCAATCAATCCCGTATACAATTCCCTTTGTCAATCGGTACGTTCCTTGCCCGAGATTCGATCGTCGGTATCCTAATACCTCGTTCAATCTCGTTACCGGCAAGTCACTTTACTCGTTCCATAATGCATGATCCCGTGATCAACCACTTGGTCACATTGAGCTCATTATGATGATGCATTACCGAGTGGGCCCGGAGATACCTCTCTGTCATACGGAGTTACAAATCCCAGTCTCGATTCATGCCAACCCAACAGACACTTTCGGAGATACCCGTAGTGCACCTTTATAGTCACCCAGTTACGTTGTGACGTTTGGCACACCCAAAGCACTCCTACGGTATCCGGGAGTTGCATAATCTCATGGTCTAAGGAAATGATACTTGACATCCGGAAAAGCTCTAGCAAACGAACTACACGATCTTGTGCTATGCTTAGGATTGGGTCTTGTCCATCACATCATTCTCCTAATGATGTGATCCCGTTATCAATGACATCTAATGTCCATAGTCAGGAAACCATGACTATCTTTTGATCAACGAGCTAGTCAACTAGAGGCTCACTAGGGACGTGTTGTGGTCTATGTATTCACACATGTATTATGATTTCCGGATAACACAATTATAGCATGAACAATAGACAATTATCATGAACAAGGAAATATAATAATAACCATTTTATCATTGCCTCTAGGGCATATTTCCAACACCTTATACGGGCAGTATGATCGATGGCCAAACATGGGCCAATAACAGGCCGCATTATGGACGTAAACGGGCTAGAGTTGGAATCGTCCGTTCATGGGCCGACCATAACGGGCCATCGTTAATAGGTTGTATTTGATGATGCTATGAAAACGGACCAACGTATTAACGGACCACAAATGGGCCGACTTTAACCCGTGCTGAATTTGGCCCACAAGCAGAAAATGACAGTAATGGGCCGTAAGTAAACGAATGCTGGAAATGAGCCCAAGAATAAATGGGCTCTGCGAAGGCCGAAAGATAACATGGACTGGAAACAGCCCAACGGAATAACGGGCCGTTAATGGGTATAAAGTGATACACTGTTCATTACGGGCCAGTTTCACCACGGGTCGTTAATGGGTGTAAAGTGATACATTGTTCATTACGGGCCAGTTTCACCACGGGCCGTTAATAGGCCAAGAGTTACATAGGGCATCATATGGTCTGAAAGACGTCATGGGCCATACATGGGCCAGAAGTGAAAACGGGCTGAAATCATATTGGCTGGCCCAGATGACGCTACTGGGCCTATTTCGGATAGGGCGTAACGGGCCTTGGGTTAGCGGGCTGTAAATGGGCTATATGCGAACAGGCCGTTAACATGCTTTACATGGGCTGGCCCGCCACCTTTTGACCAAGTCAAACGGGCTGGCCTTTTCACAGGAATGGGCCTCTGTTGGGTCGTGCCACGTGTCAATGTATCATAGGCGCCTATCTGACCCACTAACGAGCTGACACGTGTTTCGTCTGGCCAATAACAATTTTACACGTGGAAATTTCCCATTAGTCGGGGCTGTTAACGGGTTATCGGATCCAAAACCCGACCCGATAGCTTAACGGCATTCCGTTACGGTGGATGCCACGTGTCGGTCACCCTTGATGAAAGCACTTCTGTGACGCGTGATTTATCGTCATGGAAGTGGACACTTCCGTGATGATAATTTTGGTAATGTCATGGATCACTTCTACGACTGCATGGGTATGACTATCTTGATTCTGTCATAAATTTGTCATGGATGTACATGCATGACAAAAAGCGCGACCTACTGTGACAAACACGTATCATCACGGAAGTGTATTTTTTGTAGTGCGCCCTGGTGCTCAGGTCCGGAGGACGATGGGTCGCCGAGCCGCGGCCGTGGCGGAGCGGGACCAGCGAGGTCCCCTTCGGACCTTCGACCCAGGAGGAGGCGGCGATGGCCGCCGTGACCCGTCGCCTGCGAGGGCGGACGGACCGGATCCAGGCCTTCGCCCAGGCCGAGGTCGAGGCGACGCAGGAGCTGGAGCGCGCCATCTTCGTAAGTTTTCGTTTGCGTTCTGCTTTTCTCTTTTCATTGTTTTCTCCTTCGTGGGGGCACACCAGCGCACTCACTGGGTGTAGCCCTCGAGATTCGGGCCAACTGCATAGCAGTTGGATCAAATCTTATCTTGCTGGCTTGCGTTGATCGTTTCCTTCTACAACAACTAGACTCCTACCGGGTCAACGTCTTCAACCGGCCCCTTGAGACGCACCCGCATCTCAAGGAGAGGCTCGCCGCCAAGGAGGAGGAGCTCCGCGTCGCGGCAGGTATTTCTCTTTCATGCTCTATTCTAGTGGGGGGTGCTAGAGCACCCACTGGGTGTAGCCCCCGAGATTCGGCCTAACTGCGTAGCAGTTGGGTTGAATCTTAAAATAGTACTTTGTTGCTGAGTTCTTCATCTGCACCCGAGGTGCTGTCTTGGAAGACCCGGCTGATTCGGGCCGGTTTTCACTATGACCGGCTTGTCGCAGACGTCGGCCGGCTCGGGGCCGAGGTGGAGAAGGCGAAGGCGGAGGCGATGGGTGCCCGGCAGGCGCTTGACGAGGTCAGCCTGCTACGGGAGCAGCTGGCAGGTGAGAAGAGCCGCCTCGAGGCCGAGGTGGAGTGTGTCAAGGCGGAGGCCGCCAAGGTTGTGGAGGCGCAACAGGCCCATGCCGGGGCGGACCAGCAGCGCGGCAAGCTGGCCGACGACAAGGGGCAACTCCAGGCCGAGGTGGAGCGCCTAAATGCGCTGGTGGCCACGGCGGAGGAGACCCGGAAGGGGGAGACCCGGCGCCGCGAGGAGGCCGTGAAGGCGACCGAGGACAAGGACGCCGAGCTGAAGGCAGCCCTTGCCAAGGTTGCCGACCTGGAGAAGGCGCTGGAGGAGTGTGACCGCACTATTTCCCAGGAGCGGCGCGGTACGTTGCTCGAAGCACAGCGCCTGGAAGAGTTCTTCTCTAGTAAGTGCTTTCCTTTGGTTTTGTTGTTGCCGGGTTGGGACTCCGGCTTTCCTCCCTTAGTGACTTTCTTCTGACTCGCTTTTCTTCTCGGCAGGGGCTTTTCCGGAGACGCGCCAGCTGGTGGAGGAGGGGGTACGCTTCCAGCGCGACCCGCAAGGGATCGTCGGCTCCGGGACTGACCCACGGGTGGCCTGGACCTTCTCGGAGATCGTTGCCGCTGCCAAGGCCCGTCTGTGAGTCTTGAGCAAGCAGAGGGGGAGGCTCTCTAAGGCCGGCGCGGCAATGACGGCGGCCCTCTGGCCGGGTGCCGTCGTGCCGACCAGCTTCACGCGGCTGGCGCGATGGTTGGAGGCAGGCCCGGACCGCCTTCACGAGTGGCGGGTTTCCGCTGCTCATGCCGGCGCCGAGATGGCACTCCAGTTCACGGTGTCGTGGCATCTGGACTTGGCGCTGGATGCGTTGATGGGCCAGCGAGCTGTCTCGGAGAGCCAGCTGCAGGCGGAGGCTGGACGGATCACCGCCCGGGCCAACTACATCGCCGGGTTCGCCTTTCATGTGAGTTACAGCCGGAGCGGGAGGAGGATGGCGGGGACGTTCCTGCTGACGACTACGGCCTACTTCTGGACGACGCAGAGGGCAGCTCTAAGGAGACAGACGTCTACCACAACGCGGACGCCAGGGAGGAGGATACCGGCACCTCCACGGACCCGGGAGCCGCGCGCTTTAGCGGAGGCGAAGCCTGATTTTTTAACTTATAAAATTTTTCTGTTAGGTAGCAGGTCCACCCACCCACTGGGGGTTGACTGGGTGTAATGAACTCTGGCCTTGGGCCTGTTTGAATTTATGATGTATGAGCTGCGTGAATGTCTGCGCCTTTACTTCTCGTTTTTGGAGTCGTTTTCTTGCAACCTTCCCCCTTTGGGCCTCCCCCCCCCCCCCGCCCCATGATTCTGACGGCCGAGGCTCCGGTCCGTGACAAGGGGTTCGACCTTTGAGAGGAGCGTACAGTACTTGGGCTTTCGAAACGTTGAGCGTGAGTGAAACACCCACTGGGCCGGCTGGCGACAATCCGGCGGGGCCGGGTTGGCGAGCAGCCGGTCATGCGGCAACTTTAAGTGCTGAGGCCGGGTCGAGCGATCCGGCGGTATGCAGAAACTTCGTGGATGCCTGCGCTTTTGCTTTTCGTCTTTAGAGTCGTTTTCTTGCAACTCTCCCCCTTTGGGCCTCCCCCCCTGCGCGAGTCTGACGGCCGAGGCTCTGGTCCGTGACAAGGGGTTCGACCTTTGAGAGGAGCGTTCAATACTTAGTCTTTCAAAACGTTGAGCGCGAGCGAAACACCCACTGGGCCGGCTGGCAGCAATCCGGTGGGGCCGGGTTGGCGAGCAGCCGGTCGTGTGGCAACTTAAAGTGGCAGGGCCGGGTTGGGCGACCCGGCGGTTCTTGACTTAGTGTTCGTGGCGCGCTGGTGCTTTTGGTCTCATGTGCTTGCCAGCCGACAACCGAAGCCGGATCTGCAGCTTAGGGCGAAGCGAGAGGCCATGGCGATCCAACGCGTTTGAGAACCGCTAAGAAAAACGACGGGTGGCCAAGCCGGCCAGCCCCCGAGCCTCTGGGTCGGGTGAGTCGACCCGGTGGCCGAGTTTGGCTTAAGAGTAAAGTAGTGCATAAATGTAGGAGACACAATAGCTTGGTCGCAAAAGGGGCAGCCCCTCAGCATCGTTCGGGGATCCCATAGTTTCAGATGATTACAAGAGGCAGTAATACATACATGCACACGGCTAACTGTAAAACGAGCGGAGGAGCTCTGCATTCCATGGCCGTGTTGTTTCTTCACCGACAGTGTCCCTCTTGCGCTTGTTCGTCTTGTGGGTGTCGATGAGGTAGTACACGTTGCGGTCGCATAAGGCCTTGCTAACGATGAAGGGGCCCTCCCATGGGAAGGACAACTTGTGTTAGCCGGTCTGCTCTTGGACGAGTCGGAGGACAAGGTCTCCCTCTTGGAAAGCGAGGAGCTTGATCTTCTTGCTGTGGTAATGCCTTAGACCTTGCTGGTAGATGGATGAGCGACTGAGCGCTAGGAGGCGTGCTTCTTCGAGCAGGTCGACACCATCTTCGCGGGCTTCCTTTGTTTCGGCTTCCGTGTACATCGTGACACGCGGCGAGTTGAACTCGACGTCGGTCGGGATGACTGCTTCTGCTCCGTAGACGAGGAAGAATGGGGTGAACCCAGTCGACCTGTTTGATGGTGCGGAGGCTCCAGAGGACGGTCGGCAACTCGTTGAGCCAACTGCCGGATGAGCGGATGAGCGGATCGACGAGTCACGGTTTGATGCCGGATAGGATGAGGCCGTTGGCCCGCTCGACCTGGCCATTGGACCGCGAATGTTCCATGGAAGCCAGGTTGAGGCGGATGCCAGAGACGGAGCGGTACTGTGCAAGCACGCCCTTGGCGAAGTTGGTGCCGTTGTCCGTGACGATGCTGTTCAGCATGCCATAGCGCACTGCGATGTCCTTGATAAATCAAACGACCGTTGGACCGTCCAGCTTCTTGATTGGCCTTGCTTCGATCCACTTGGTGAACTTGTCCACTGCCACTAGTAAATGCGTCATGCCGCCTCGAGCGGTCTTGAAGGGTCCCACCATGTTGAGTTCCTAGACCGCGAAGGGCATGGTGATCTGGAAGGTCCGGAGTGCCGACGCCGGCTGGTGGCTGCGCTTGCTGAAGCGTTGGCATCCCTCACACTTGAGGACGAGCGACTCTGCGTCTTCGAGGGTCGTGGGCCGGTAGAAACCATGGCGGAAAGCCTTGGCCACCAGGGACCACGAGGCGGCGTGGTGCCTGCACTCGCCCTGGTGTATGTCGAGGAGGATCTCAATGCCCTTGTCCTGCTCGACGCAGCGTTGGAACACGTCGGTGGAGCTGCGCTTGACGAGCTCGTTGTTGATGATGTTGTAGGCGGATGCTCGGCGCTGCACTTGCCGGGCTTCGGTCTCGTCCATGGGAAGGACCCCGTTTTCCAGTAACTCCGAGATGGGCACGGCCCAGGATGGTGCCGTGACCCTGGCGAGGACAATCATCACGACGGGTTTTGGGGTGGTAGCCCCCGAGCCGGGTTGGGGTGTGGCCGGGCTGGCTGGAATAGTCCCCGGGCCAGGTCGAAGCGCGGTCGGGTCAGTTGGAGTAGTCCCTGGGCCGGGTTGAGGCATGGTCGGGTTGGCTGGAGCAGTCCCCGGGCCGGGTTGAGGCGTGGCCGGGTCGGCTGGAGCAGTCCCCAGGCCGGTTTGAGGTGCGTCCGGGTCGGCTGGAGCAGTCCCCGGGCCGGGTTGAGGCGCGACCGGGTCGGCTGGGATATGGATGGACTCGGAGTCCGGAGATGGCTTGATGGATGGCTTGTGCATATGCTCGAGGGAGACGCCACAGGGAATGGACTGCCGGGATGAGGCGATCTTGGCGAGCTTGTCGGCCGCTTCATTCTCTGCGAGTGGGACGTGGAGGAACTCACAGCCTGCGAAGAATCCGGATAGCTTCTGGACGAGGAAGCGGTAGCTTGCCATGTTGGAGTCATGGGCATCCCACTCGCCGGAGCTATGCCGCACCACCAGTTCGAGTCGCCATAGCACAGGGTGCGCCGGATGCCGAGTTCCTTGGCAAGCCGGAGGCCGTGCACGAGGGCTTCATACTCGGCGGCATTGTTGGAGGCGGCGAAGTGGATCTGAAGCGCGTACTTGAGCCCGTCGCCCTTGGGGGAGGATAGCACGATGCCGGCCCCTAGGCCGAGTTGCATCTTCGAGCCGTCGAAGTGCATACGCTAGTGTGTCGAGTCCGGAGGCGCCGCCAGGTTCTGGGTCTTGGTCCATTCGACGAGGAAGTCGGCTAGAGCCTGGGACTTGATCGTGGTGCGGGGCTCGTAGAGGATGATGTGGCTGGCTAGCTCGAGCGCCCACTTGGCGACCCGGCCATAGGCATCCCGGCAACCGATGATCTCGCCGAGAGGGGCCATGCTGACCACGGCGATGACATGCTCTTGGAAGTACCGCTTCAGCTTCTTGGCGGTGAAGTACATGCCGTAACACATTTTCTGGTAGTGCGGGTAGTTCTGCTTCGAGGCGGAGAGCACCTCGCTCAGGTAGTAGATGGGGCGCTGGACAGCTTGGACCATGTCCTTCTATGGTTGCTCGACCACCATCACCGTGCCGACCGACCGCGAGGTCGTGGCAATTTAGAGCAACAGCGGCTCCTTCTCAACCGGTGCGGCCAAAACTGGTGCAGTGGAGAGCATGCGCTTGAGATCCCGGAAAGCTTCATCCGCCTGGTCGTTCCATTCGAACGACATCGTCTTCTTCATCAGCTGGTATAGGGGCAAGGCCCTCTCGCCCAGCCGGTTGAGGAACCGGCTGACCGAGGCCAAGCAGTTGGTGAACTTCTGGACATCGTGCAGCCAAGCCGTCTTGTGCATGCACTCGATGGCCTTGATCTTCTCTGGATTTGCCCCAATGCCGCACTCCGAGACAAGGAAGCCGAGTAGCTTTCCGGCCGGACGCCGAAAACACTTTCTCCGGGTTGAGCTTGACATTGTATTCCCGCAGGTTGGCGAAGGTCTCCTTCAAGTCGTCGAGGAGCGTGAGGTGTTGCTTGGTCTTCACCATGATGTCGTCCACGTAGACGTGGATGTTGTGGCCGAGTTGCGGCAGCAAGCATTTCAGCATGCAGCGCTGGAAAGTGGCGTCGGCGTTCTTCAAGACGAATGACATGGTGATGTAGCAATATGCCCCGAAGGGCGTGATGAAGGACGTCTTTAGGGCATCGGCCGGGTCCAGCTTGATCTGATGATAGCCGGAGTAAGCATCTAGGAAGGACAGGAGCTCACACCCGGTGGTGGAGTCGATGACTTGGTCAATCCGCAGGAGGCCGAACGGGTCTTTGGGGAAGGCCTTGTTCATGCTGGTGTAGTTGATACACATGCACCAGGTCTTGTTCTTCTTCTGGGAGAGGACTGGGTTGGCCAGCCACTCGGGGTGAAACACTTCCATGATGAAGCCGGCCGCCAAGAGCTTGGAAACCTCTTCACCAATGGTCCTTCTCTTCTCTTCGAAAAAACATCGTAGGGGTTGACACACAAGCTTGGCGTCCTTGCGGACATGGAGTTGTTGCTCGGCGTACTTCCTCCGGATACCCGGCATTTTCTTGGGGGTCCATGCGAAAATATCCCGATTCTCACGGAGGAAGTCAACGAGCTCGCCTTTCTATTTGCTGTCGAGGCAGGTGCCCACGACAACGTACTTGCTGCAGCTAGGGTCTTCCGGGTTCAGCTTCACCTTCTTGGTCTCCTTGGAGGGCTTGAACGCGGCCTCGTCGGCCGGCTCCTCAGTCGGGATCTGCGCGGCCAATGCCTCTTGGGCCAGGGCGACGATCCGGTCGAGTTGGCGCCGCTCCTCGGCTATGAATAGCGACTCGGCTAGCTTGGCGCCGTCTCGGGTGCAGTTCAGGGACTTGCGGTAGTCGCCGGTGACGGTGATGAGGCCCTTTGGACCCGGCAGCTTCATCTTCAGGTAGGCGTAGTGGGGGACCGCCATGAACTTGGCGAGCGCGGTCCGGCCCAGCAGCGCGTGGTATGCGCTATAGGGGATCTATCGTAGTCCTTTCGATAAGTAAGAGTGTCGAACCCAATGAGGAGCAGAAGGAAATGATAAGCGGTTTTTAGCAAGGTATTCTCTGCAAGTACTGAAATAAGTGGTAACAGATAGTTTTGTGATAAGATAATTTGTAACGAGCAACAAGTAACAAAGGTGGCCCAATCCTTTTTGTAGCAAAGGACAAGCCTGGACAAACTCTTATATAAGGAAAAGTGCTCCCGAGGACACATGGGAATATCGTCAAGCTAGTTTTCATCACGTTCATATGATTCGCATTCGGTACTTTGATAATTCGATATGTGGGTGGACCGGTTCTTGGGTGCTATTCTTACTTGAACAAGCATCCCACTTATGATTGACCTCTATTGCAAGCATCCGCAACTACAACAAAAGTATTAAGGTAAACCTAACCATAGGATGAAACATATGGATCCAAATCAGCCCCTTACGAAGCAACACATAAACTAGGGTTTAAGCTTCTGTCACTCTAGCAACCCATCATCTACTTATTACTTCCCAATGCCTTCCTCTAGGCCCAAATAATGGTGAAGTATGTAGTCGATGTTCACATAACACCACTAGAGGCTAGACAACATACATATCATCAAAATATCGAACGAATACCAAATTCACATGACTACTAATAGCAAGACTTCTCCCATGTCCTTAGGAACAAAAGTAACTACTCACAAAGCATATTCATGTTCATAATCAGAGGGGTAATAATGTGCATAAAGGATTTGAACATATGATTCACCAAATAAACCAACTAGCATCAACTACAGGGAGTAATCAACACTACTAGCAACCTACTAGCAACAATCCTGGACTTGGAGATAAGAATTGGATACAAGAGATGAACTAAGGTTTTGAGATGAGATGGTGCTGATGAAGATGTTGATGGAGATTGCCCTCTCCAGATGAGAGGAGCATTGGTGATGATGATGGTGATGATTTCCCCCTCCCGGAGGGAAGTATCCCCGGCAGAACAGCTCTGCCGGAGCCCTAGATTAGTTCCGCCAAGGTTCCGCCTCGTGGCGGCGGAGTCTTGTCCCGAAAGGTTTCTTCCTCTTTTTTTCTCGACGAAAGACTTCATATAGCAAAAGATGGGCATCGAAGAGCCACTAGGGGGCCCACGAGGTAGGGGGCGCGCCCCCCACCCTCGTGGACAGGGTGTGGGCCCCCTGGTCTTCATCTTTGGCGAGGATTTTTTATTATTTATTATAAGATATTCCGTGGAGTTTCAGGACTTTTGGAGTTGTGCAGAATAGGTCTCTAATATTTGCTCCTTTTCCAGCCCAGAATTCTAGCTGCTGTCATTCTCCCTCCTTATGTAAACCTTGTAAAATAAGAGAGAATAGCCATAAGTATTGTGACATAATGTGAAGTAACAGCCAATAATGCAATAAATATCGATATAAAAGCATGATGCAAAATGGATGTATCAACTCCCCCAAGCTTAGACCTCGCTTGTCCTCAAGCGAAAGCCGATAACAATAAATATGTCCCCATGTTTAGAGGTTGAGGCGTCGATAAAAATAAAATACGAACATGAAGGCATCATGATTATTCTCATAACAGCAACATATATAGATATTGTCATATGATTACTTATGTTCAAGTGATGATCTATTCACAATGCAAAAGTATGAATCAGAAACCTTATTGAGAACCAACAAACTATAACCTCCGTCATTGAAGCAATTGCAATTTGTCATAACATCAGAAAGAGTCTATGTCAGAGCTAAAAAGCAAGTCCACATACTCAACTATCATCTAGTCCTTCATAATTGCTAACACTCACGCAATACTTGTGGTTACGGAGTTTTAATCGGACACAGAGAAAGATAGGGGCTCATAGTTTCGGACCACAACCTTTTACCTCGAGGGTAATGTCAACAATAATAACTCATGCTCCCCAACATCCAATTAGATATATATATATATATATATATCAGGTTCTTTCCAACATGCTGGGCTTGCCAAAGGATAAAATGAAAAAGGAAAGGTGAAGATCACCGTGACACTTGCATAAGGTAGAAGATAATAATAAAAGACAGGCCCTTCACAGAGGGAAGCAGAGGTTGCCATGCGCTTTTATGGTTGGATGCATAAAATCTCAATGCGAAAGAACATCACTTTATATTGCCCCTTGTGATATGAACCTTTATTATGCAGTCCGTCGCTTTTATTACTTCCACATCACAAGATCGTATAAAGCTTATTTCTCCCACACCAATAATCATACATATTTAGAGCAATTTTTATTGCTTTGCACCGATGACAACTTACTTGAAGGATCTTACTCAATCCATAGGTAGATATGGTGGACTCTCATGGCAAAACTGGTTTAAGGGTATTTGGAAGCACAAGTAGTATCTCTACTTAGTGCTGAGAATTTGGCTAGCAAGAGGGGGAAAAGAAAGCTCAACATGTTAGAGGATCCATGACAACATACTTTATCTCAGATATAAGAAAACATAACTCATCACGTTGTCTTCCTTGTCCAACATCAACTCTTTAGCATGTCATATTTTAATGAGTGCTCCCAATCATAAAAGATGTCAATGATAATATATCTATACGTGAAATATCTCTTTCCTTATTACTTCCTATTAATTGCAACGATGACCAAAACTATGTCTGCCAACTCCCAACAACTTTTAATCATCATACTCTTTCTATGTGAAGTCATTACTCTCAATAAGATGAATATGATCTTTTGTTTCTTTTTATTCTTTTTTTCTTTTATCCACTCATAATCAGGGAAAATAATCAAGCCATTGACTCAACAATAATCTTTGTTATATAGCTCACAGACTCGATTACAAAGAGATCATAAAGCAAAACTCAAAACTAGATCATGCCATAAACTTTATTCTACTAGATCAAAATACTACTAATAGGATCGAACTAAGGAAAACGGTAAAGATAGGAGTTGTTATTGTGATACGATATTGGGGCACCTCCCCCAAGCTAGGCGGTTGCCAAGGGGAATGCCCATACCCATGTGATTATGTCTCCTTCTTTGTTGTTGGTGTAATATTCTTGGCGATGATTCCTCTCAGGATACGGTTCTCCTCCTCGAGCTTATTAACTTGCTGCTTGAGGTCCATTATTTCCTTACGAAGCTTTCCTGTGACGGCTAAAGCTCCTTGCACCCAAGGGTGTTGCATAGCTGCGCGAGAACAAGTGACACTCCTCTTCATATTTTCATAAGAAAGAAATCTAACATTGGAAGGGATAACCGAGTTTGGAATAGCTGAGCTCTGTAGTTCCCCCATCGTGAACCAAGCTCGGAAGCGAGAGGTGACTTCTTGATCCTCCATGGCATCTACCCTCATCAAGTCAGCCTCCATCTCTTCCTCCGTTGCTGGCCCAAAGTGGTCAGCATCGCTGTTTGCCCTTGGTTCCGGTGCCGGATTAGATATCCGGCTCTTCCTGACTGACTCTTGAGAAGACATCTTGCTCTAATCTGCAGCTGCAACAGCTCGAAACAAAAATAGAGGATATTTGCGTGATACGGGAGTCAAAACCTTCGGGAGTAAATATAATGAATTTTTACCGACCAAAATACATATCGTGCAAGAAAACGGAGTCCAGAAAGTACATGAGGTGCTCACGAGGCAGGGGGCGTGCCCAGGGGTTAGGGCGCGCCTTTCACCCTCGTGGGGCCCTCGTGTCCTTCCCGGACTACTACTTATTTTTATATTTTTCTAAATATTCCAAAACGGAGAAATATTGCCTTAAAAACTGTTTTGGAGTCGGTTTACTTACCGTACCACATACCTATTCCTTTTCGGAGTCTGAAACGTTCTGGAAAGTGTCTCTTATGTATTCCTCCAGGGTTATGGTTTCAATAATATTGGTTTCAACATTTATGGGATTACCTGAGATATAATGTTTAATTCTTTGACCGTTTACCACCTTCGGATTCGTGCCATCGAAGTTGTTGATCTTTATGGCACCGGAACGATAGACCTCCTCGATAATGTAGGGGCCTTCCCATTTAGAGAGAAGTTTTCCTGAAAAAAATCTTAACAGAGAGTTGTATAGCAATACATAATCACCTGCATTAAACTCACGTTTTTGTATCCTTTTGTCATGCCATCTTTAAACTTTTTCTTTAAACAACTTGGCACTTTCATAAGCTTGGGTTCTCCATTCATCTAGTGAGCTAATATCAAATAACCTCTTCTCACCGGCAAGTTTGAAATCATAGTTGAGCTCTTTAATAGCCCAATATGCCTTATGTTCTAGTTCGAGAGGTAAGTGACATGCTTTTCCATATACCATTTTATATGGAGACATACCCATAGGATTTTTATATGCAGTTCTGTAGGCCCATAATGCATCATCAAGTTTCTTGGACCAATTCTTTCTAGACCTATTGACAGTCTTTTGCAAAATTAATTTGAGCTCTCTATTACTCAATTCTACTTGACCACTATACTGTGGGTGATAAGGAGATGCAATTCTATGATTAACGTCATACTTAGCAAGAATTTTATGGAAAGCACCATGAATAAAGTGTGAACCACCATCGGTCATTAAATATCTAGGGACTCCAAACCTCGGAAAAATAACTTCTTTAAGCATTTTAATAGAGGCGTTATGATTAGCACTACTAGTTGGAATAGCTTCTACCCACTTAGTAACGTAATCAACAGCAACTAGAATATGTGTATAACCATTAGAGGCAGGAAAAGGTCCCATATAATCAAAGCCCCAAACATCAAATGGTTCAATAACGAGTGAATAATTCATAGGCATTTCTTGATGTCTACTAATATTACCAATTCTTTGACATTCATCACACGACAAGACAAACTTACGGGCATCCTTGAAGAGAGTAGGCCAATTAAAAGCGGATTGCAATACCTTATGTGCAGTTCTATCTCCAGCATGGTGTCCTCCATAAGCTTCGGAGTGACACTTGCATAGGATCTGTTCCTGTTCATGCTCAGGTACACAATGTCTAATAACACCATCTACTCCTTCTTTATAAAGATGTGGGTCATCCCAAAAGTAATGTCTCAAATCATAGAAGCACTTTTTCTTTTGTTGGTATGTGAAACTAGGTGGTATGAATTTAGCAACAATGTAATTAGCATAATTAGCATACCAAGGAAGCTATAATCAATAGGTAGTGGGGCATCAAGAACATTTTCTAACCTAGATAAGTTGTCTACAACGGGGTTCTCAGCTCCCTTTCTATCAACAATATGCAAATCAAATTCTTGTAGCAAGAGAACCCATCTAATAAGTCTAGGTTTAGCATCTTTTTTCTCCATAAGATATTTAATAGCAGCATGATCAGTGTTAATAGTTACTTTAGAATCAACAATATAAGGTCTGAACTTATCACAAGCAAATACAACTGCTAAGAATTCTTTTTCAGTAGTAGCATAATTTCTTTGAGCATTGTCTAGAGTCTTACTAGCATAATGGATAACATTTAATTTCTTATCAACTCTTTGCCCTAGAACATCACCTACAGCATAATCACTAGCATCACGCATAATTTCAAAGGGTAAATTCCAATCAGGTGGCTGAACAATAGGTGCAGAGACTAATGCTTTCTTAAGTATTTCAAATGCTTCTACACAATCATCATCAAAGACAAATGGTATATTTTTTTGTAATAAATTAGTCAGAGGCCGAGAAATTTTTGAGAAGTCCTTAATGAACCTCCTATAAAATCTGGTGTGACCAAGGAAACTTCTTATACCTTTGATGTCCTTGGGACATGGCATCTTTTCAATAGCATCAACCTTGGCTTTATCAACTTCAATCCTCTTTCAGAAACCTTATGCCCCAAGACAATACCTTCATTAACCATAAAGTGGCACTTTTCCCAATTCAAGACAAGATTAGTTTCTTCACATCTCTGCAATCATCTATAAGCAATCATCAAAAGAGGAGCCATAGATGGAAAAGTCGTCCATGAAAACCTCACAAATCTTTTCACAAAAGTCAGAAAATATAGCCATCATACATCTTTGAAAGGTAGCAGGTGCATTACATAAACCAAAAGGCATACGTTTATAAGCAAAAGTACTAAAAGGGCATGTAAAAGTAGTCTTTGATTGATCTTTAGCCAACACAGGTATTTGAGAGAATCCAGAATAACCATCTAGAAAGTAGTAGTGTGTATGTTTGCATAATCTTTCTAGCATTTGATCGATAAAAGGTAAGGGGTAATGATCTTTCTTAGTAGCCTTATTTAATTTGCGAAAATCAATTACCATCCTATAACCTGTAATAATTCTTTGCGGGATCAATTCATTTTTATCATTAGGAACAACAGTAATACCTCCCTTCTTAGGGACACAATGGACAGGACTTACCCAATGACTATCAGCAACGGGATAAATTATACCTGCCTCCAGAAGCTTTAGTATTTCTTTTCTTACCACTTCTTTCATTTTAGGATTCATATGTCTTTGCGGATCATGAACTGGTTTGGCGTCTGCCTCCAAATTTATTTTATGTTGGCATAGAGTGGGACTAATGCCCTTAAGATCATCAACAGTATATCCAATAGCAGCACGGTGCTTCTTCAGAGTTTTCAATAATCTTTCTTCTTCATGCTCTGAAAGGTTAGCACTAATAATAACATGATATATCTTCTTTTCATCAAGATAAGCATATTTAAGATTATCAGGCAACGGTTTAATCTCAAACACGGGATCACCCTTAGGTGGAGGGGGATCCCCTAGGATTTCAACAGGCAAATTGTGTTTCAGAATAGGTTCCTGTTTAAAGAATATTTCATCTATTTCCCTTCTTTCATTCATAAACATATCATTTTCATGGTCTAGCAAATAATGTTCTAAAGGATCACTAGGAGGTACGGCAATAGAAGCAAGACCAATAATTTCATCCTTACTAGGCAATTCTTCTTCACGGTGTTGTTTACTAAATTTAGAGAAATTAAACTCATGAATCATATCATCCAAGCCAATAGTAACAACATTCTTTTCATAGTCTATCCTAGCATTAACAGTGTTCAAGAAGGGTCTACCAAATATGATGGGACAAAAGCTATCTTATGGGGAACTGAGAACAAGAAAATCAGCAGGATATTTAGTTTTCCCACACAAGACTTCAACATCTCTAACAATTCCCATTGCTGATATAGTATCTCTATTTGCAAGTTTAATTGTGACATCAATATCTTCTAACTCAGCAGGTGCAATTTCATGCTTGATTTCTTTATATAAGTCATAGGGTATAACACTAGCACTAGCACCCATATCACATAAGCCATGATAACAATGATCTCCTATTTTAACAGAAATAATAGGCACGCCTACCACAGGTCTATGTTTATCTTTAGCACAAGATTTAGCAATTCTAGCAGTTTCTCCGCAGAAATGAATAACATGCCCATCAATATTATCAGCCAAGAGATCTTTAACAATAGCAACATTAGGTTATAATTTAACTTGCTCGGGAGGTGTATAAGTTCTAATATTGCTTTTACAAACCACAGTTGAAGCTTTAGCATGATCCTTTATTCTAACAGGGAAAGGTGGTTTCTCAACATAAGAAGTAGGAACAATAGGATCATTATAAGTGACAATCTTTTCTTCAACTTTAATAGGTGTAGCTACTTTTACTTCTATGGGAGGATGATATTTAAACCACTTCTCCTTAGGGAGATCAACATAAGTAGCAAAAGATTCACAGAAAGAAGCTACTATCTCCGAGTCAAGTCCATATTTAGTGCTAAACTTACGGAAAATATCGGTATCCATAAAAGATTTAACACAATCAAACTTAGGTGGCATACATGACTCCTTACCTTCGTCGAGGTCCCAATCTTCAGAGTTGTGTTTAATTCTATCCAATAAATCCCATTTAAATTCAATAGTCTTCATCATAAAAGAGCCAGCACAAGAAGTATCGAGCATGGTGCGATCGTTTTCAGAAAGCTGAGCATAAAGATTTTGAATAATTGTTTCTCTTGGGAGATCATGATTGGGGCATGAATATAACATTGATTTAAGCCTCCCCCAAACTTGAGCGATGCTTTCTCCTTCGCGAGGCCAAAAATTATATATATAATTGCGATCACGATGAACAAGATGCATAAGATAATACTTTTGATGAAATTCCAATTTCAATCTTCTATAGTTCCATGATCTCGTGTCATCACAAAGCCTATACCATGTCAATGCGTCTGCCTTCAAAGATACATGGAAGACCTTCTTCTTAGCAACATCATCGGGTATACCTGCAAGCTTAAATAATCCACAAACTTCATCCACATATATTAAGTGCTCATCAGGATGCTTTGTTCCATCTCCTGTAAAAGGATTAGCTACAAGTTTTTCTATCATACACGAAGGAAATTCAAAATGAGTTTCATTTTCAATAGGTTCAGTAGGTTGAGGAGCAACTCTTTGCTCTACTGGTCGGGGTGAAGATACCCCGAACAAGCCCCTCAGAGGATTACTTTCCATAGTAACAAGTGACAGTAAATTTCAGCACACTATATAAATTTTTCCTTACCAAATTCCACCTACCAAAGGCGCTTCACTCCCCGAAAACGGCGCCAGAAAACAGTATTGATGACCCACAAGTATAGGGGATCTATCGTAGTCCTTTCGATAAGTAAGAGTGTTGAACCCAACGAGGAGCAGAAGAAAATGATAAGCGGTTTTCAGCAAGGTATTCTCTGCAAGTACTGAAATAAGTGGTAACAGATAGTTTAGTGATAAGATAATTTGTAACGAGCAACAAGTAACAAAAGTAAATAAAGTGCAGTAAGGTGGCCCAATCCTTTTTGTAGCAAAGGACAAGCCTGGACAAACTATTATATAAGGAAAAGCGCTCCCGAGGACACATGGGAATATCGTCAGGCTAGTTTTCATCACGTTCATATGATTCGCGTTCGGTACTCTGATAATTTGATATGTGGGTGGACCGGTGCTTGGGTGTTGTTCTTACTTGAACAAGCATCCCACTTATGATTAACCTCTATTGCAAGCATCTGCAACTACAACAAAAGTATTAAGGTAAACCTAACCATAGCATGAAACATATGGATCCAAATCAGCCCCTTACAAAGCAACGCATAAACTAGGGTTGAAGCTTCTGTCACTCAAGCAACCCATCATCTACTTATTACTTCCCAATGCCTTCCTCTAGGCCCAAATAATGGTGAAGTGTTTTGTAGTCGACGTTCACATAACACCACTAGAGGCTAGACAACATACATCTCATCAAAATATCGAACAAATACCAAATTCACATGACTACTAATAGCAAGACTTCTCCCATGTCCTCAGGAACAAACATAACTACTCACAAAGCATATTCATGTTCATAATCAGAGGGGTAATAATGTGCATAAAGGATCTGAACATATGATCTTCCACCAAATAAACCAACTAGCATCAACTACAAGGAGTAATCAACACTACTAGCACCAATCTCGGACTTGGAGACAAGAATTGGATACAAGAGATGAACTAGGGTTTTGAGATGAGATGGTGCTGATGTAGATGTTGATGGATATTGCCCTCTCCTGATGAGAGGAGCATTGGTGATGATGATGGCGATGATTTCCCCCTCCAGGAGGGAAGTATCCCCGGCAGAACAGCTCTGTCGGAGCCCTAGATTAGTTCCGCCAAGGTTCCGCCTTGTGGCGGCGGAGTCTCGTCCCGAAAGGTTTCTTCCTCTTTTTTTCTCGACGAAAGACTTCATATAGCAAAAGATGGGCATCGGAGAGCCACCAGGGGGCCCACGAGGTAGGGGGCGCGCCCCCCACCCTCGTGGACAGGGTGTGGGCCCCCTGGTCTTCATCTTTGGCGAGGATTTTTTATTATTTATTATAAGATATTCCGCGGAGTTTCAGGACTTTTGGAGTTGTGCAGAATAGGTCTCTAATATTTGCTCCTTTTCCAGCCCAGAATTCCAGCTGCCGGCATTCTCCGTCCTTATGTAAACCTTGTAAAATAAGAGAGAATAGCCATAAGTATTGTGACATAATGTGAAGTAATAGCCCATAATGCAATAAATATCGATATAAAAGAATGATGCAAAATGGACGTATCACTCCTCGGCTATGACCAGCGACTCGGCTAGCTTGGCGCCGTCTCGGGTGCAGTCCAGGGACATGCGTAGTCGCCGGTGACGGTGATGAGGCCCTTTGGACCCGGCAGCTTCATCTTCAGGTAGGCGTAGTGGGGGACAGCCATGACCTTGGCGAGCGCGGGCCGGCCCAGCAGCGCGTGGTATGCGCTGGACAGGTCCACCACCTCGAACCAGATTGGCTCGCGTCGGAAATGGCTGCTGTCGCCAAACACGACGTCGAGCCGGATCCGGCCGATCGGCGAGAAGGAGAGGCCAGGAACGATGCCGTGGAAGATCGTCCGGGTCGGTTCCAGGTCCTTGGCCTCGAGGCCGAGCTTGGTCATGGTGTTGCGGTAGAGGATGTTGATGTTGCTGCCGCCGTCGACGAGAACCCGGGAGAAATTGCACATGCACCGGGGCGCATCGATAGTGGGGTCGAGGATGAGGGCGTAACCACCCAGGTTGGGTGTGAAGGCCCGGTGGTCCTCCCGGGTTTAGGTGACCGGGAGCTCCGACCAATGCATGTATTCCGTCTTGGCCAGGATGACGGTGTTCACCTCCTGCCAGTGGAGGCGTTCGCTGCCCTTGTCATCGCCGAGGCTGGTGAAGACGATGTAGGTCATGTTCTTGGCCGGGTAGGGGTCGTCACGCATCACGCCGCTGGCTAGAGGCGGTGGTGGAGGCAGAGGCAGCTGCCCTGCTCTCAGAGCCGGAGCCGGAGGCGGTGGGGATGTCGCCCCTTGCGATGCGCTTGGTGATGGTGCACTGTCGGAGCATGTGCGTGGATGGCCTCATGCCGCTGTGGTGCTTGAAGGGAGCGTCGAGCATCTCTTTGAAGCTCATGGCGGGCAGCCATGTTGTCTTGCCGGTGTTCCGGCGTTTGGCGGCCGGGTCGGGCACAGGCGCCTGCTCGGCGGCCGCGACGAGCCGGTTGTCGTAGCGCTGAGCCGACTGATCGGCTTTGCGCTTGTTGTTCTGTTGGTTGGGCTACTGCTGACTTCCTTCGCCGGCCGGCTTCAGAGGGGGAACCGGCTTCGCTTTGCCGGCTTCATCCAGCGCCACCTGGATCTTCATGGCGGAGTCGGCGTTGGCGTACTTGTCCACCGTCACCATGAGCGCAGCCATGGTGGCCGTCTCGGAGCGCAAGAGCTTGTGCTTGAGGAGGGTGCTGTCTCGGCACCCGTTGACGAAGTACTGGACTGCTTGGACTTCGTGGATGCCCTCGCATCTGTCTCGGAGCTCGGTCCAGCGTGCGAGGTACTCGCGGCCAGTTTCCGCCGGCCCCTGCACGCACATGGCGAGCTGACTGGTGCGGCCGGGTCGCTTGTAGGTGTCGGTGAAGTTGCGCACGAAGGCTTGCCCGAAGTCGACCCACGTGTTGATGCTGCCAGCCGGCAGACTATTCAACCAGGTGCGGGCCGACCCCTGGAGCATGAGGGGCACGTAGTGAACGGCAAGGCGGTGGTTACCGCCGGCGATGCCGATGGCGGTGGTGTAGTCGGTGAGCCAGTCCTCCGGCTTGATACATCTCCAACGTATCTATAATTTTTTATTGCTCCATGCTATATTATCTACTATTTTGGACATTATTGGGCTTTATTATTCACTTTTATATTGTTTTTGGGACTGACCTCATAACTGGAGGCCCAGCCCAAAATTGTTGTTTTTACCTATTTCAGAGTATCACAGAAAAAGAATATCAAACGGAGTCCAAACGGAATGAAACCTTCGGGAACGTGATTTTCAGGAAGAATATGATCCAGGAGACTTGGACCCTACGTCAAGAAATAAAGGAGGAGGCCACGAGGTAGGGGGCGCGCCTACCCCCCCAGGTGCGCCCTCCACCCTCGTGGGCCCCCTGTTGCTCCACCGACGTACTCCTTCCTCCTATATATACCTACGTACCCCCAAATGATCAGATACGGAGCCAAAAACCTAATTCCACCGCCGCAACCTTCTGTACCCACGAGATCACATCTTGGGCCCTGTTCCGGAGCTCCGTCGAAGGGGGAATCGATCACGGAGGGCTTCTACATCAACACCATAGCCCCTCCGCTGAAGTGTGAGTAGTTTACCTCAGACCTTCAGGTCCATAGTTATTAGCTAGATGGCTTCTTCTCTCTTTTTGGATCTCAATACAATTTTCTCCCCCTCTCTCGTGGAGATCTATTCGATGTAAGCTTCTTTTGCGGTGTGTTTGTTGAGACCGATGAATTGTGGGTTTATGATCAAGTTTATCTATGAACAATATTTGAATCTTCTGAATTCTTTTATGTATGATTGGTTATCTTTGCAAGTCTCTTCGAATTATCAGTTTGGTTTGGCCTACTAGATTGATCTTTCTTGCAATGGGAGAATAGCTTAGCTTTGGGTTCAATCTTGTTGTGTCCTTTCCTAGTGACAGTAGGGGCAGCAAGGCACGTATTGTATTGTTGCCATTGAGGATAACAAGATGCGGTTTTTATCATATTGCATGAATTTATCCCTCTACATCATGTCATCTTGCTTAAGGTGTTACTCTGTTCTTATGAACTTAATACTCTAGATGCATGCTGGATAGCGGTCGATGTGTGGAGTAATAGTAGTAGATGCAGGCAGGAGTCGGTCTACTTGTTTCGGACGTGATGCCTATATACATGATCATACCTAGATATTCTCATAACTATTCTCAATTTTGTCAATTGCTCAACAGTAATTTGTTCACCCACCATAAAATACTTATGCTCTTGAGAGAAGCCACTAGTGAAACCTATGGCCCCCGGGTCTATCTTCATCATATTAATCTTCCAACACTTAGTTATTTCCTTTGCTTTTTTACTTTGTTTTTATTTTACTTTGCATCTTTATCACAAAAATACCAAAAATATTATCCTATCATATCTATGATATCTCACTCTCGTAAGTGACCGTGAAGGGATTGACAGCCCCTTATCGTGTTGGTTGCGAGGATTTATTTGTTTTGTGTAGGTGCGAGGGACTCGCGCGTAGCCTCCTACTGGATTGATACCTTGGTTCTCAAAAACTGAGGGCAATACTTACGCTACTTTGCTGCATCACCCTTTCCTCTTCAAGGGAAAACCAACGCAGTGCTCAAGAGGTAGCACGGCTTCACGGTGTTGTTGTACTTGGGGGTGTCGCGGGGGAGCGTGAACCCTTTGGTGAAGGGCTCATCCCAGATGCGTGGCCCAAAATAAGCCGGCCCGACAGGGCCGGTCTCTTCCAGCTCCTGGGAGAGGGCGAGTCGGTCGAGGCGGTAACGGGCGTCGGTGTCGTCGATGGCGCGCGGGCCCAGCCAGTCAGTGACCGCACCACGGGGGGCAGGGTCGCCTGCAGTCGGACGTCGGCCGGGTTGGAGCAGAGGGTCGAGGCGGCGTCGGGCCTCCGAAGCCGGCTCGTCACCCAAGCCGCCGGCAGCCGTCGAGGCGGGGTTGCGTTGGTTCCGGGTGCGGCCGAAGTGTGCTTCGCTGGGTGGTGAAGACGCCGTGTGCTGGATGTCACCGGGTCCAGCGACTCGGACGGAACCGGATCCGGCCGGCTTGGCGAGATGGTTGAGGCGGTCCTATTGCGTGTTGGCTGCGACGAGGAGGTCGTCCACCCTCTTGAGGCGATCCTGCAGCTCCTTGCCCGCGAGCTGATCCAGGCCGACCGCGGCCGCCTGGGCAGCACGCATGTTCTTCACGGGAGTCTCGTAGACGGGAGGGAGAGCGCGGAAGGCGCGCCCGATCGCGCCACCCCGGGCTCGCACGCCGGCGACCCGGCTTGGCTCGGGCGCGGTAGGCGTGAAGCCATAGGTGGCGTCATGCTCCAGCTGGGCGCAGGCGAGGCGGTGCTATGCGGCAGCGAGTGTCTCGGTGAGGTCTAGCAGGCGCTGGCGATCCTCTTTGAGACGAATCCGGGCCTTGGCGATGTTGGAGGCGTCGATGTCGGTGCCGATGGGAACGCGGAGGCTCTGCATCGTGGCACGCAGCGGGTTGGGCGAGCTGGCCCTATCCGCCACGGCCTTAGCTTCGGTGGCCTTCCTTGCCGCGCTCGACGAGGAGGAGCCGCCGGTGTCGGTGACGAAAACCTCCATGCAGAGGTCCATCGCTTCGGGGGGAGCGCCGTCATTGATGGAGAGCGGGAAATCGGAAAAGCTCAGTACCTCGCGGGGGTACTTGTCGTCCGTAGGTGTGTCGGAGATGCACAGCGTGGCGAAGGAGGCGGCGAGCACGTCGATGACGTCGTCTGCCTGTGTGACGGGCTCGTCGGAGTCGGAGAAGATCCCCGTCTGAAGCATGCTCCCGGCCAGGACCTCGAGCTTCCCCACAGTGGGCGCCAACTGTCGTGGTGGGCGTACGGTAGATGCCAAGGGATGGCTAAAGATAGGAGGAGGCTTGAGGGCACTGGTGGGCTCCAGAGGCTAGGTCACCATGAGCGAGCGCGGGACGCAAGATATACCCAGGTCCGGTGCTCTCCGGAGAGATAACACGCCTAGTCCTGCCGAGTGTGGTTTATATGTAACAGTACAGAGTTGCTCCTAGAGCTGTATGGAGGAAGAAGGAGGTCAGGCCAAGGCTTAGGCTGCTCCCTCTCCTTGGGTGTTGCTTGGTAGACGCGTGAGTGGGTGGATGGGTGAGTGTGTTGCATTGCTTGCCCGTATGCATCAGGGCTCCTGGGGGGTTTTATAGGTCAACCCCCTAGGGGTACAAGGGTAACGTTACAAGGCCGTAGGGCCGGGCTGTCAGTGTCCAGGAACCTGGTGCTGGGACCTGCCGGGTACCAGGGCTCGCTGGGTTCACCGGGTGCGGGCCCCATGCGCCTAGGGGCACTGTGTGCCATCTTGTCAGTCGTCAGGGCGAGGCCGAGTTGAGTCGGCTACAGTGCGCTCCGTCAGGTCACCGCTTGTCGGCGTCATGGGTGACGTCGGGTGCACTATTGCCACACCAGCCCTGGTCAGCGGGTAGGTGGGGGCACTGTTGCCTCATCCGGCTGACCAGAGGCATGGGCGGGGCGATGTAGCTTTGGTCATCAGTTGGTGGAGACTCGTCCCATCGTACGGCTAAGATGCAACGGCCGCTGACCCTTGGCCGGGTTTGGAGAACACGCCAAGAGCGGTGCTGGCTTGTTAGGGAAGTCTTGAGCTTGGTTGTTGGGGCCGAGTTGAGGAGTCCGGCCGGGTTGGAGAGCTTGGCTGGGTCGCGGGGATTGGCCGGGTCGAGCGACCCGGCCACGTGTGAGCCGGATCGAGGGGCGATGCTGGCTCCATTGTTTTTGAAAAGGATCCCGGTTTCGTTGCCTGCCTGGGGTTCATCCCCCCGACACAATACGTGCCTTGCTGCCCCTGCTGTCACTGGGAAAGGACACCGCAAGATTGAACCCAAAGCTAAGCACTTCTCCCATTGCAAGAAATATCAATCTAGTAGGCCAAACCAAACTGATAATTCGAAGAGACTTGCAAAGATAACAAATCATACATAAAAGAATTCAGAGAAGATTCAAATATTGTTCATAGATAATCTTGATCATAAACCCACAATTCACACATCATCGAGGATAGCTTGGTAATGAGATCCAAAGAGAGAGAAGAAGCCATCCAGCTAATAACTATGGACCCGAAGGTCTGAAGTAAACTACTCACACATCATCGGAGAGGCTATGGTGTTGATGTAGAAGCCCTCCGTGATCGATTCCCCCTCCGGTGGAGCGCCGGAAAAGGCCCCAAGATGGGATCTCACGGGTACTGAAGGTTGCGGCGGTGGTAATAGGGTTTTGTGGTGCTCCTGGATGTTTTCGGAGTATATGGGTATATATAGGAGGAAGAAGTATGTCGGTGGAGCTGCGAGGGGCCCATGAGGGTGGGGGGCGTGCCCTGGGGGGCGGCCTGCCTCCCTGCCTCGTGGCCTCCTCGCTTCTTACTTGATGTCGGGGGTTGGGTGCGACATATGCCAATGGATGGTTTATTGCCTGGAAGCGGGATGGGGCGTAAACACGAACGCCGGCGCACTTTACCCAGGTTCGGGGCTCTCCTAGGAGATAACACCCCTAGTCCTGCTCTGCGAGGTCTCCGCATGATCACTAAGGCACTAGTGGTATAATGGTGCTCCTCGAGCTGTATGCTAGAGGTAGGAGAAGGCAAGGCTAGCTCTCTCCTTTCTCTATGGGCTGGTCTAGTTCTAACAGGTTGGGAACCCTTTGCATGGGTGCCCTGGGGGGGTTTATATAGGCCTACCCCCCAGGGGTACAATAGTAATCTGGCCGGGTGTAGGACCCGACTGTCAGTCTCTCTGGTTGCCGGCTTCTCCGCCGACTACTGGGGCCCGCCGCCTGGTGGGCTCCACCGACTAGTCTGGTACGGGGCCGATAGGCCACCTCCGTCGCTCATGGGACCTGCCGGCTGTTGATCATTGTAGCTGTGATGTTAACGACGCAGGCTTGGTCAGGAGAGCGTGGCTACAGCCCCTGCCGCCTGGCGGGCGATTACTGTAGCCACTCCGTGTCTCGTCTGGTTAATGGCGCGTGGGGTCTGAGGAAGGGGCCGGCCGACTGCTGGAGGCCGACCTCCCTCGGATCTGAATGGTGGGGCTCTAGCCGTCTTCCGGGCTCTCACTGATCGATAGGACCTGTCGTCCCCGGGCCGTACCGACATGCCATCGTGGGAGCAAGGCCCCGCCTACTTGTGTTGACGCCAGGGGCAGAGTGGCAACAGTGCCGCATCGGGCGGAGATCTCCGCTGGTACAGTACACTGTGGCCATGCCTGTCCCTGGGTCGGGGGGATGGGCTACGCTGTAGCCACTCCCTCTCTTGTCTTTCTTGATGAGGGCACAGGCTTCGTTGGCGCCACGGGCCGACTGCTAGGGGCCAGCTTCTTTGCAAGCCGCCCACTAGGAGTCGGCTTGCCTTGATGCCGGCTTCTGGGACTCAGCCGTCTTCGGGCAGCCGACTATTCCTCCAACCGGCCACCAGAAGGCGGCACTTCGTCTTAGCGCCTTGAGGGGCGCAGCCTGCCCCGATGTCTTGAAAGGTTCTGGTTCTCGGGTTAGCCTACCCGTGGCCCATTACTCCGACAGTAGTCCCCGAAGCTGGTGAGGTGCCGCGGCTAAGCAGCCTAGGAGCCTCAGCAGTTTCTTTCTCCGAGTGCTTGAGGGGAAGCTTCGTCCGACTTCTGCCGGGCCGACTGGCAGGAATCGGCCTCGCCCAATCTGATTTATCCAAACTTTGAACACGGCGGCGGGAACTAAGTGGCATGCTTGCTAAGCCTCCAGACTGCCGCCCATTGTGGGCATGTCACGTGGCGTCGAGCGGCCGGGCCAGTCTGCCAGCCCACGCTCGCGATGGGACACGCCTGCTGGCGGGGCCCGCCACTACCATGCCTCGGCACACGAGCGGATCCGCTGCGGCCGAGGTGGGCGGTTGAGGTTCCCTCGGAGTTACTGCGTGCAGTAACTCGTGCGATAAACGGGGGGCGTGGAATCGTGGGCGCAGTAAATCCCACAATCGCCCCCTCGGCTTCGCAGCCCGTAGGTCTATAAGTAGGGGGAGGAGGGGGAACGACGGAGCACGCGCGTCTCTTCTCCCCATTCTTTCCTCCTTCTTCTTCCTCTCGCCGTTGTGCCTCCAAGCCACACTGAGCGCTGCGGTAGTTCGTTTCCGATGAGCTCATCTTCCAACCCCACGCCCCCCACGGCGCGCTCCGGAGCATGGGACGGCTCCGAAGTTCACGACGACCACATTGATTTCCTCCGCCAGACGTGGCGGCTGCCCAACAAGGATTACGTGAAGGTCCGCCTCGCGCTGAAGAGGGAGATCTCGCTGGCGCCGGAGGAGGGCGAGCGGGTCGTCTTCTGCTCGCACTGCCTGCACGGCCTTGGCTTGCCGGCGAGCAGCTTCTTCCGGTCCTTCCTCGAGTTCTATGGTCTCCAGCCGCACCACCTCACCCCGAACACGATGGTGCTGTTGTCCGCCTTTGTCACCTTGTGCGAAGGCTTCCTCGGCGTCCTCCGCACCATCGAGCTTTGGGGGGAGTTCTTCTACATCAAGCTCGGCACCCTCGTTGCGGGCGTGCCGGCCCAATGCGGTGCGTTCATCGCGGTGCGGAGGTCGGCAGCCGAAAATCCGTTTCCTCCCATCATGCTGATCAAGTCGGTGAAGATGTGGCAGCGGTCGTACTTCTACGTGAAGAGCGTCTTCTCGGAGGGCGACTGGGTCAACTTGCCGGCTTACGAAGCCGGCCCGCCAGTTGGGAGGCAGCCCAACTGGTCGTACCGGGCTAGGACACTGTCGCCTTCTGGAGCCGCCGCCATCGCGCCGCTCTGAGTGTTGACACAAACGGAGGGCCTGACCGGGCCTGACTTGCTATCCGCCTTCGTGGCGCGCCGAGTGCTCCCACTCTAGAGCCGCCCTCACATGATCTGCCAGATGAGCGGGCATCGGGACCCAAGCTGGCTGTGCACCAAGGAGATGCCTCACGCAGAGGTAGCTCACATGGTGAAATATCTCACGAACTGCGAGCTCACGGAGGAGTGGTGGTTCGGCAAGGAGCCGTATTCACGCGCCAACCCCCTGCCTATGGTAAGTTGTCTTTCTTTTTTCTCTATCTCTTTGTTGCCGAGTCCGACCTGCCTGACCTGACCAATCGACCTTTGAGCAGAGCCCCCTCCTCCAGCAGGCAGTCGGCGCTGCGGGGCCGGAGCGCCAATTCCTCCCCGACCGAGCGGAGAGCGACGTTGTCAACCCCGACTTGGGGGCAGCGGCCTTGGAGGACGATGCCGAGGGAGGAGGCGGCGAAACAGGTGGCCCGAGGCTTGGAGCCAGCCTCGAGGACTGGCCTGACGACACCGCGAGGGAAGTCGCCCCGCGTTACCAACCAGGAGTCGGCCAGCTGGGCGCGAGCTCGTATGCCGCGCCGGATGCCCAGGCGGCGTGAAGAAACGCCGGGCCGCGCCAAGCTTGTTCGGCAGTCGGCCGAAGAAGCCAAAGGGCTCGGCCGCGGTGACCAAGCGGGACGAAGCGGCCGCGAAGGCCATCCGCTTCCGCAAGGAGGTGAAGAAGCCGCAGCTGGTTTCCGCATAAGTACTATCTTCCTATTGCGCCTTCATTTTTTCCTTGTTGGTTCTGTCTGAGTGTCTTTACTTTGTTTCCCTTGATCTAGGGCTCCGCTGTCTCTTGAGAAATCGTCTGCCACCTCCATTGTGGGGTCGGCGGAGACCTCCACCACCACTCGGCGGATTGACCCGGCCGCCGACCTCCGGGGGGCGAGGGAGCGGAACGCGTAGGAAGTGCGCGAGGAGCAGGAAGCCGCCCGCCTAGAGAAGGCGGAAGCAGAGAAGGCAGAGGCCGCCGCCCTGAATAAACTAGCAAAGGCCGAGGCAGCTGACGCGGTGAAGAAGCAGGCCGAGGAGGCCGTGCACCGCCAGTCGGCGGTATTCATCACTCCCCTGAACTCCGCGCCGCCACCTCCGGAGTTCGTGGCGCAGACTAGGGAAGTCGGCGACGAGCACCCGATCATGGAGAGGGACGGCGGCGACGTCGCCATGCCGGACGTGATTGTGCCTCCATCGCCACCGTCCGGGAGCTCGCAAGGCGAGCAGCCGGTGGACCCGCCAGTGCCACCGACTGGAAACGAGTTGGTGATATGCCCGATTCCTGAGGCCGGCACACCGACGCACCGCCGACTCGCAAAGGCAGCCTCAGCGCCACGCCCGCTAGAGACTGGCGCCGCGAGCTCCTCGATCCCGGACACCGAGGCGACCAGCACTGCGCCCACTGGGTGGGTGCGGGTTGGCGGGACGGGCCCTCTGAACAAGGTGATGCTGGATCTTCAAACCAAACTCTGCGTTGAAGCCGACGCCATCAAGAACTGCAACAAGGCGTATCTGGCATCGCGAGAGGCCATCCGGGTATGCTTCTTGCTTCTTCGTTTTTAACTCTTATATTGCTTCGTGGGGGCGCGTCAGCGCACCCACTAGGTGTAGTCCCCGAGTTTCGGGCCAGCTGCTGAGCAGGCGGCGCGGAACTTTAACTAGCAGGCTCTGAGAGCTGATATCCTTGCTGCAGGACTATCATAACCTTCGTGCTGCCGCCTTTAATTCCAAGGTCCAGGAGTTGGATCAACATGCTGTCGACTTGTCAGAGAGCCAGAGTAAGTCTTCTTCCTTTTCCTGCGGGGGCGCGCTGGCGCACCCACGGGCTGTAGTCCCCGAGATTCGGGCCGACTGCTGAGCAGTCGGGCCGGATCTCCCTGGTGACTATTCTTCTTTCTGTTGATGACTCCTTTCTCCACGGGGGCGCGCTGGCGCACTCGCGGGTTGTAGTCCCCGAGATTCGGGCCGACTGCTGAGCAGTCGGGCCGGATCTCCCCGGCGACTCTACTTCTTCTCTGTAGGCAACTGGCACCTTTTCCTTATTCTTTCTTTGCAGAAGCCAACGCCACCTTGCAGCAGCAGCTGGGCGAAGCCAACACTGCGCTGCGCGCTAAGGAGGAGGAGCGCAGCAAGCTGGCTGAAGAGCGCGACCGGCTTGTCGCGCAATTGGCGGAACAGGCAGAGCTTCTCAAGAAAGCCCAGAAGGAGGCGGAGGACAAGGAGACCAGCCTCCTTGCTGAGCTTACGATCGAACGCTCCGCCTCGACCGACAAGGAGGCGATGCTGACTTCCGGCTTTCATGAGATCGAGGACATAGTCGATGGTGAGATTCCCTCTATTTCCTTCATTCAGCTGCCAGCTGTTGGTCGAGCCGGCTTCTCGTCTCTAACTTTGGCTCTTTGCTTTCTGTCTTGGTAGACTTCTTCCCTGGTCACTCAGACGTGGCCAATCAGGCCATTGAAGCTAATCGCGAAGGACGGAGGGTGGACGGCGCACAGATCGCCGTCGACGCCCCCCGAACCCTTAGCGAGCAGATCCTAAGCATCGAGGGCCGTCTTCGGCCGGCTCACCAGATGTTGCGCCGGCTTTAGTGTGTCGGCGCCCAGGCGATCGCCGCCCTATGGACGGACATGCCAGCACCGCGCACTCCTAGTCGGACTGCCGACTGGCTGGAGGTGGCGGCCGGCTGTCTTGAGGCCTGGAAGGGCTCCTCGGCCCGGGCTGGAGCGCGCCGGGCCTTGGAATTCGTCAAGGCGTGGTACCCTGGGCTGAGTCTAGCCTAGCTAGCCACGTTCCGGCTGGAAGCTTAGGAGGAGTTGGCGGTTGTGGAAGATGACCTCGTGAAGCGTGCGGCATCACTCGCCGAGTACACCGACACCAGTATCTTCGTCCTAGAGCGGGTTGAGAACGACGCCGAGGCGCCACCAGAATGGTTCGGGCTGAACCCGGAAAATGGCGAGGACTTGAAGGAGGTAATCGACTCCATCGGTGAGGAAGAAGGCGAGGCAGAGGAGGAAGGCGAAGAGGAGGCGCCAGAGGTCGGAGCAGATGGCCAGCCTCAGCTCGACCTCGCCTGCAGCAATGAGCCATGACCAGCCGGCCGCTCCACCAACCGGCGCCGCCAACTCCTCCGATCCACCGAACCTGTCTGCCGCTCCCTAGGCCGCCAGTTTATCTTTTGCTTTACCTTTCTATCAGTCTCGACGAACTTGTTAATTTTGCACAATTCCACCCGCGGGGTGTATCTCAAACTTTTGTTGAATATCGGCCGAGGGCCTTTGCTATGTAAAATATTTTTCCGAGTTCTATCTTTTCTTTCTTACTGCTCTTTGGCTTATTTCCTTTGCCGCCTTCCCTTGGTTGCCGTCTTGCCAGCCGAACAGCCGCTCTGTGGACTATGAATAGGTGAAGTACTTAGCTACTTTCGGGGAGGCAAGTACTTAGCCGTTTGTAGAGTTTTTTAGCAAGTTAAGTAGAAGCCGGCCGGCTAGCGGCTCAGCAGTCGATCGAAGAGGCGGGAAGCCGGCTTGAACTATGCACATGCTTTGGGTCCTTAGCCATTTTTCATGTGGGCACCCTTTCTGCCTTACTTCTGCCAACCAAACAGTCGCTCTGCGAGCTGCGGCTTCTGGCAGGAGACGGCTTAAGTGCCAACACATTACTTGTCCGGTTTCAGGAAGCATTTCATAGTACAAGGCGGTGAGTCCCCGGGCCGACTAGTTGGATCCGCTGCCAAGCGTCATAAAGAAAATGACACATTCATTGGCATAATTCTTATCATATAGATAAAAGAGGGCAGTCGCTGAGCTCTTCTCGGGGGACCCGGAGTCTTCGTACTTTAGTACAAAAGGTAGCATGGTACATATTGCATCAACTGTGAAATCTTCGGAGGAGATTTGCATTCCATGGCCGCTCCGTCTCCTTGCCGGAGTTGTCCCTCTTGCGCCCTAGAGGCTTCTGAGCGTCGATCGGGTAATAAGAGTCGTTGCCCAACACTTTGCTGATGATGAAGGGGCCTTCCCAAGGCGCTGAAAATTGTGCTGGCCGGCTGTTTGCTGGATCAGCCGGAGCACAAGGTCTCCTTCTTGGAAAGATCTCGGCTTGACCTTCCGGTTGTAGTATCGGCACAGGCTCTACTGGTAGATGTTGGACCGGCTGAGTGCCAATAGCCGGCCCTCTTCCAGCAGATCGACGCCGTCTTGACGTGCTTCTTCTGCCTCCTCTTTGGTGTACATGGTTACTCGAGGGGAGTCGAATTCTATGTCCGTTGGGATGATGGCTTCGGCACCGTAGATGAGGAAGAAAGGCGTGAAGTCGGTTGACTTGTTCGGAGTTGTGCGCAGGCTCCAGAAAACGGCTGGCAGCTCGTTGAGCCAGCAGCCGGTCGAACACTCCAGAGGCTCGACTAGTCGAGGCTTGATGTCGGACAAGATGAGGCTGTTTGCTCGCTCTACTTGGCCGTTCGACTACGGATGGGCAACGGACGCTAGGTCCAGTCGGATGCCCTGTGTCGCGCAGAAACGGGCCAAGGCGCCTTTGGCAAAGTTCGTGTCGTTGTCGGTGATGATGTTGTGTGGTATGCCATACCGAATGGTGATGTCGGAGATGAAAGTCACAGCAGTCGGACCATTCAGCTTCTTGATTGCTTTTGCTTCTATCCACTTGGTGAACTTCTCCACCGCAACAAGCAGATGAGTCATGCCACCTCGTGCTGTTTTGAATGGTCCAACCATGTCCAGGCCCCAGACAGCAAAGGGCCAGGCAATGGGGATAGTCTTGAGTGCAGAAGCCGGCTGATGTGGCTTGGAACGGAACTTCTAGCACCCATTGCATTTCTGGACCAAGTCTTTGGCGTCTTCTAGAGCAGTCGGCCAGAAAAACCCATGGCGGAAAGCTTTGGCGACAAGTGCTCTTGAAGCCGCATGGTGGCCTGAGGATTGCTCGGCCTTGCTCCGGCTCCACGCAGCGCTGGTAGACACCAGTGACACTGCGTCTCACAAGCTCTCTGTTGACTATGGTGTATGTTGCTGCCCGGGGTTGCACTTGCCGGGCCGAGATCTCGTCCGTCGGCTGCTCTTTGTTTACCAGGAAGTTGAGGATGGGTTGGGCCCATGAAGGTGCTATGATTTCTTCGACTGCCAGGACTGCAACTTGGACGAGGCCGGTTGGGCCCGAAGGCGGCGGGTTGGAGTCGGCTACCGCTTGCTGGGTCGATGAAGTTCCCAGGCCGACTGCCGCAGTCCCCGAGCCAGGCTCTGAAGTCCCCGGGCTGACCGCTGCAGTCCCCGGGCCAGGTTCTGAAGTCACCGGGCCTGGTGCGACTGCAGCGGCCCCCGGGCCGCCTGCCGGAATTCACGTGCCGGCCGCTGGAGCTCTCAAGTTGGATCTGACTGCTTCAGGAGGAGCCGGCACGAAGATAGAATCCGACTCTGGCGATGGCTTGACAGACGGCTTGAGGAGGCGTTGTAGGGCGACGCCGGTCGGTATTGCTTGATGGGTGGAGCCGATTCGTGGCAAGGCATCTGGTTGCTCATTGTCATTTCTTGGCACATGGAGAAACTCACACCCTTCAAAATATCCACTGAGTTGTTGTACGAGGAAGCGGTAGCTCGCCATGTTTGCATCTTTGGCGTCCCAATCACCTGACGACTGCTGGACCACCAAGTCAGAGTCACCATAGCACAGGATCTGGCGAATGCCGAGCTCTTTGGCAAGCCGGAGCCCACGAATGAGTGCCTCGTATTCAGCGACGTTATTGGAGGCGGCAAAATGGATTTGCAGCACATATTTGAGCTTGTCGCCTTTGGGAGAGGTGAGGACGATGCTGGCTCCCAAACCGGTACGCATCTTGGAACCATCAAAGTGCATCCGCCAATGGGTGGAATCCGGCGCTAGTGGCAGGTACTGGGTCTCAGCCCAGTCGACGAGGAAGTCGGCCAGCGCCTGTGACTTGATGGCGGTGCGAGGTTGGTAGTAGATGGTGTAAGGGGCAAAATCTATGGCCCATTTAGCCACTCGGCCTGAGGCATCTCGGCTTCCAATGATCTCGGCAAGCGGAGCAGTGCAGACAACAGTGATTGGGTGCTCTTGAAAGTACGCCTTCAATTTCTTGGCGGCAAAGTGCACGCCGTAGCCCATCTTCTGATATTGGGGGTAGCTTTGCTTGGAGGCTGACAGCACTTCACTCAGGTAATACACCGGTCTCTGGACTGGTAGTGCCTTTCCTTCCTCCTTGTGTTCTACCACTGTGACTGTGCTGACCACTCGGCTGGTGGTGGCAATGTAGAGCATGGGCTTCTTAGGAGTCGGAGCCACCAAGACAGGTGGAGTAGTCAACATCTTCTTGAGCTTGAGAAATGCTTCATCCGCCTTGTCGTTCCACTCCAAAAAAGTGGTCTTCTTCATGAGTTGGTATAGGGGAAGAGCCTTCTCGCCCAGCCGACTGATGAATCGGCTAATGGATGCCAAACAGCCGGTGAACTTTTGTACTCGAGCGGTCGGGTGGGCACTTCCATCCTCTCGATGGCCTTGATCTTCACAGGGTTGCACTCTATGCCGCGCTCCGAGACCAGGAATCCAAGAAGCTGGTCGGCTGGTACTCCGAAGACGCATTTCTCCGAGTTGAGCTTGATTTGAAATAGGCGCAAGTTCTCAAAGGTCTCTTTAAGGTCTTCTAGCAACGTTCCACGCTTCTCCGTCTTCACCACGACATCGTCCACGTAAACGTGGGTGTTTCTGCCGAGTTGTTTGAGGAGGCACTTCTGCATGCAACGTTGAAACATGGTGCCAGCATTCCTCAAGCCGAACGTCATGGTCAAGTAGCAGAAGGCTCCAAATGGTGTGATGAAGGAGGTCTTCAGTCTGTCGGCCGGGTTCAGCTTGATCTGGTGATACCCCGAGTATGCATCCAAGAAACTCAACAGCTCGCATCTGGCTGTGGAGTCTATCACTTGGTCAATTCTCGGCAAAGCAAAGGGGTCCTTGGGGCAGGCTTTGTTGAGGCTGGTATAATCTATACACATGCGCCACTACTTGTTTTTCTTCAACACACGGGCTGGGTTGGCCAGCCACTCTAGAAAGAATACTTCCATGATGAAGCCGGCTGCCAGCAGCCGGGATATCTCTTCTCCAATGACTCTTCTCTTCTCTTCCGACAGGCGGCGCAAGGGCTGCCTGACTGGCTTGGCATCAGATCGGACATGTAACTTGTGCTCGGCAAAATCCGTCGGAACACCCGGCATGTCTTTGGGTGACCATGCAAAGATGTCCCGATTCTCATGGAGGAAATCGACGAGCTCGCCTTCCTATTTGCTATCAAGGTTCGTGCCTATGACATCGTACTTCTCCGGGTGCTCCGGGTCCAAAGGTGTCTTCTTTGTCTCTTTGGCCGGCTTGAATGAGCCCTCGGCTTCCGACTCCTTGGGGTTGGGTTACATTTCCGGCTGCTTGCCTGCCATCGCCACAACTCAGTCAAGGAGCCACTTCTCGTCCATGATCACAAGGGACTCGGCCAGCCGGCTGCTATCTGCTGCGCAGGCGGACAACTTGAGGTAAGCATAGTGGGGGACCGCCATGAACTTGGCCAAAGCAGGCCGGCCAAGTAGTGCATGGTATGGGCTCTCGAGGTCCACCACCTCAAACCATACTGGCTCTCGGCGGAAGTGATCCTTGTCTCCAAAGAGGATGTCTATCTGGATCTTGCCGATTGGTGAGCAGGAAAGTCCAGGAACTATGCCATGGAATACAGTCCCACTGAGCTGAAGCTGCCTCTGCTTGATTCCTAACTTCTCCATGGTATCTTTGAACAGGATGTTGATGCTGCTGCCGCCTTCTATCAGAACTCAGGAGAAGCGAGCAGCTCGCCTATCAGTGGCAAAGGTGGCATCCAGGACCAGGGCATAGGAGCCGGGATTGGGCATCACTTCCGGGTGGTCGGCTCTGCTCCAGCTGATGGGCTTCTCGGTCTAATGCATGAACTCGGGGGTCTCTGATGCTACTGCATTTACTTCTTGCTGTCATTGCCGTCTGCTGTGCTTATCATCAGCCACATTGGTGAACACGACATAAGCCCCGTGCTCTTCGGGATACTCGTCTTGTATGGCTCCGACTGGTCGAACTGCCCGCTGCTGGGGCGGAGGAGGAGGCGGCTGCCCAGTAGGCGGAGGAGGCAGAAGGCCGTCACCCTTGGTGATCCTGGTGAGCCAATGGCACTTCCGAGTGGTGTGGTTGGACGGCTTCGCGCCGCTGTGAAATTTGCAGGGCGCGTCAAGAGTCTTCTCATATGAGAAAGCTGGCAGCCAATTGGGCTTGCCGCCCTTCTAGCGCTTGGATGGAGGCTGCCCTTCCAGCTGCTGGTCTTCGACTGTCGCCACCTGCCGGCTTGTGGAAGCCGGCTCCATGGCCTTGCGCTTGTTGTCGCTTGGTTGCTGGCGCCGATTGGTGTCCCCAGCCGGGGTTCGAGGAGCTTGAGGGGCCACTTTGCCAGACGCATCAACTTGGATCTCTGCCTTCATGGAGGAGTCGGCCGTGGCGTATTTGTTTGCTATGATCAGCAGCTCGTCGAGGGTCGCCGGCTCGTCGTAGAGAAGTCGGTGCTTGAGGAGGATGCCCTCTCGGCACCCAGCGGTGAAGTACTCGATGGCCTGCACTTCGTGCACGCCTTCGCAAGAGTTGCGGAGCTCGGCCCAGCGCGTGAGGTAGTCGCGAGTCGACTCATTGGGGCCTTGTACGCACAAGGAGAGCTGACGAGGTTTGGGCGGCCGCTTGTACATGCTGGTGAAGTTGCGGATGAAGGCTTCGGTGAAGTCGACCCAGCTGTTGATGTTGCGGGGCATCAGACTGTTCAGCCATGTCCGGGTCATGCCCTGGAGCATGAGTGGAACGTACTTCACAGCAACGAGCTTGTTGCCGTTTGCTATGCTGACGGCTGTGGAGTAGTCGACCAGCTAGTCCTCCGGCTTCACGGAGCCGGTGTATTTGGGCGTGTCTCTTGGGAGCGTTAACCCTTTGGGGAAGGGCTCGTCTTGAATGCAGGGGCCAAAACAAGGCGGACCCAACTCATCTTCCTCTTCTAGCGCCAGGGATCAGTGGAGATGGTCGATCCGGTGGTGGGCATTGTTCTCTCCGACTCCTTCTCAGCAGCCAAGGCGGTCGCCAAGTGTCGGGTGTTCAACAGGCGGCGGGGTGACGCGCTTTTCCCTACGAGGGGGAGGAGGCGGACAGTCATCCCGTCGTTCCACTGCTCTCGGGCGGCCGTCTAGGTCGCGCTCAATGGTGAGGCGAGTCCGGCTACGGCTGGCAGCCGACTCCTTGTCTCTTCTTCTGCGGACGCCACCAGTCGGTGTCCGAGATGTCGCGCCTTGATCTCGGCGGGGAGGCAGATCATCGTTTTGCCGGTGAGGCACCTTAGTGCGGCTGCCGGCCTCGTGCTGCTCGGCAGCCGCGTCAAGGAGCCGCTGGACGCCCTCCGCCATCTGGCGACGTTGTTCGCCCTCGAACTTGTCCAACTCTTCTGCTGCCGCATGGGCAGCTCGGATATTTTCCGCGGGCGTGGCGTAGACGCGGTGATCTGCCCCGAACAGGCTGGCGATGGCCACGCCGCACTGCTGGACCGTCCCAAGGCGGCTGGGCCCACCGGAAGCCGGCGTGCCGCCCACAGCGTGGTCCATCTCGCGCTGGTAGGCCTCCGACAGGCATCTCATGCAGCCAGCTTCTTGGCACCCTCGACGAGCTGGATGCGGTGTGCTTCCAGCATCTCGGTGTCGGCGTCTTCTGGGATGGGAGCCGTCAGGTCTTGAAGTGCCGCGTCGAGTGGGTCATGAGCACCTCCGCCGGAGTGCTCGCTGTGGCGGATGACAAGCACCTCCGTGACGGCACTTTCGCTGCTCTCCGCGCAAGGAGGCGGCTCGTCATAGACCACCAAGTTTGTGGGGAACGCGTCAAGCGACGCAGTGTTGGAGTCGACAAGCATCAGGTCGATGGAGCCAACAGATTCCAAGTCCGCAACAGGCTCGCTGGCAACGTGGAGGCTGACGACGCAGCTCTCAGGGCCGTCGGTGCCCGCATCAGACGCGGGCTCGTCGGAGAGGCGAACCTCGCCAACAAGATCGGCGAGGCAGCTCGCCGCGCAGGCGATCTTCGCGCCGTGCAGCGCGTCGGCATAGACTCCGTCTGGCGTGTTGGGCTGGCTGCGCTCGCTAGGGAGGAAAAGGGTTCCCGTCCAGAACAGGTCTCCGGACGACGGTGCACCTCGCCCCATGGTGGGCGCCAAATGTCGGGGGTTGGGTGCGACATATGCCAATGGATGGCTTATCATGGTGGGAGCGAGTAGAACGTCGCCGGTGCCTGGAAGCGGGATGAGGCATAAACACGAACGCCGGCGCACTTTATCCAGGTTCGGGGCTCTCCTAGGAGATAACACCCCTAGTCCTGCTCTGTGGGGTCTCCGCGTGATCACTAAGGCACTAGTGGTACAATGGTGCTCCTCGAGCTGTATGCTAGAGGTAGGAGAAGGCAAGGCTAGCTCTCTCCTTTCTCTATGGGTTGGTCTAGTTCTAACAGGTTGGGAACCCTTTGCATGGGTGCCCTGGGGGGTTTATATAGGCCTACTCCCCCAGGGGTACAATAGTAATCTGGTCGGGTGTAGGACCCGGCTGTCAGTCTCTCTGGTTGCCGGCTTCTCCGCCGACTATTGGGGCCCGCCGACTGGTCTGGTACGGGCCGACAGGCCGCCTCCGTCGCTCACAGGACCTATCAGCTGCTGGTCACTGTAGCCGTGATGTTAACGACGCAGGCTTGGTCAGGAGAGCGTGGCTACAGCCCCTGCCGCCTGGCGGGAGATTACTGTAGCCACTCCGTGTCTCGTCTGGTTAATGGCGCGTGGGGTCCGAGTAAGGGGTTGGCCGACTGCTGGAGGCCGACCTCCCTCGGATCCGACTGGTGGGGCTCTAGTCATCTTCCGGGCTCTCGTTGATCGGTGGCACCCGTCGTCCCCAGGCCATATCGACAGGTCGTCGTGGGAGCAGGGCCTCGCCTACTTGTGTTGACGCCAGGGGCGGAGTGGCAACAGTGCCGCGATGGGCGGAGATCTCCGCCGGTACAGTACACTGTGGCGACGCCTGTCCCTGGGTCAGGGGGATGGGCTACGCTGTAGCCACTCCCTGTCTTGTCTTTCTTGATGAGGGCGCAGGCTTCGTTGGCGCCATGGGCCGACTGCTAGGGGCCGGCTTCTCTGGAAGCTGCCCACTAGGAGTCGGCTTGCCTTGATGCCGGCTTCTGGGACTCGGCCGTCTTTGGGCAGCTGGCTATTCCTCCAACCAGCCACCAGAAGGTGGCACTTCGTCTTAGCGCCTAGAGGGGCGCAGCCTGCCCCGATGTCTTGAAAGGTTCTGGGTCTCGGGTTAGCCTACCCGTGGCCCATTACTCCGACACTTGATGTCCACTCCAAGTCCTCTGGATCACGTTTGTTCCAAAAATCACTCTCCTGAAGGTTTCATTCCACTTGGATTCCGTTTGATATTCCTTTTCCGCGAAACACTGAAATAGGCAAAAATGGCAATTTGCACTGGGCCTTGGGTTAGTAGGTTAGTCCCAAAAATAATATAAAAGTGTATAATAAAGCCCATTAAACATCCAAAACAGATAATATAATAGCATAGATCAATCAAAAATTATAGATACATTGGAGACATATCAACAACCAAAGCTTCGACATCGACGCCTACCTGTGTTACTTCTTCAGTGAGGAGAACGAGCCGGAGCAAGTCGGGGAGCAAGAGCTTCATCGGCCGATGCAGGCACCATGGCCCATTAGCAGCGATATCGGTGTCACAGTCCTTGGGACCACAATCGACATATTGAAGAGAAGGTGTGATGAGCAGTTTGCCATCCATCGTGCAAAAGATCCAGAGCTGCTCGGCGGCATGGTCGATGACCCACCCGAAGAACCGCCGTCACCAGTGCCCATCGAGAGCCCCCGCAAGGAATGGGCACAGGACCTCTGCAATTCAGTCAAGACAAAGGCAGCCTGCGACTTCATCATTGCCCGCGGCGGCCGTGTCAACCTTGATCCCGATGATGTGGTGGCCAGGCTCGAGTGCATCCTTGGCAGAGGTGACGTCACCGACGAAGTAGAACATCGCCAACACGATATCTTGAGGATGCAGGTGATCGACGGAATTTGCTACCAGGCCAAAGACATGGAGATGGAGCAGTTCTGCAGAGTTGTCATGCGCGCGATTGCACGCTGTCAAGCTCTTCTGGAAGAGGCCCAGCAGCCCCAAGAGCCTCCCATCAGCGCCAGCACCTCCGTAGGCGGAGGCGGGTCGGGACACTCGGAGTGAATGGCCGCAAGGGTGCTATGCTGGTCATGGAGTCCAAGAAGACCATCGTCAGAAGGCCGCCAGCTCAGCCTTTTAGTTTATATTTTATTATAATTGTATGCATATGTAGGTCGTGAGTGTTCTGGGCCTTGCCGCATTTGGCATTTTAAATTATCCTGAATATGTAAGACAATTATTAAGAATTATTAACAGTTCCCATTGTCACTTTGTCTCAACGGAGAGCAGAGCGCGCGCAAGGACGCTAGAGCGGAGCACGCTGCAGCCGCCTCAACAGCAAGCAACCACATGGTCAACCTTCTGCCATCAATAAATTTTGACCTTGTTTCTCGTGACATTGCTGAGTACAACACAATAAGTAATTGCAAATCTGTTCACACCTCTCAAACTATTATGTGCTCACACTTGGCACCGGGCTATAAAAACTACCCACTCGAAAATTACTTCACAGTTCCTCTCCTCATCACCCACAAAACTGGTTTTCTCTGTCAAGTCGTTCCGCCATGACCGGTAGGAGGAGTTTAGGGTGGACATATAACCAGGCAGCAAAGACCAAGGCCGCGGAAGCACTAGAGAGGTCCCGCCGCGAAGCCGCAGCCGCAGCAGAGATGTCCGGGCGCGCCGTGGAGCCCTCGAACGAGCTCTCACGGGCACGCGGGGGCTCTCACAAGCACATTCGCAGCGTCGGCCATCGCGACAAGCCAGCATTCCTGAAGTCCTTCTCCGGTGACAATGACATTCTCGCTGGCGTTACTACGTAGCAGGAGCTAGTCGGCGGCTTGATGAAGCTGCTCAAGATCAGCGATGCCTCGGTTGACAAGGCGACCGGCCTCGTCGAGTAACTCATGGATGACAATGCGAAGCTCCTCAAGTTGGTCGCCGGGAAGGAGGAGAGGCCGCCAGATGGAAGATGCTGCATGAGCAGAGCCGTGCCTCGGAGATGATGCTGAAAGCGGTCGTCAAGGAACTGATGGGTGTCTTGAGGAAGCTCTGAATCGAGCGCGAGCAGGAGGTGGAGGAATCCATGGCTGCTATCAAGCAAAGTCGTGAGGAATTGAAGAAGGAGCTGGAGGATTTCGCCGCCCGGCGATCCATCGACGAGTAGAGAGAGTAGCGACCTAGATCGTTGTCTGCAATTTCCTTCTTCTCTTGCCCCCGTGTCTTCCGGGCATTGCCACATGTGGCATTTTAAATTATTCAGAATATGTAAGACAATTATTATGTGCACCATTGTAAATTTGTCGTCGTATTATCCGTTGCCATTTTATTTGTGGCCGTATTATCCATTGCCCTATGTGGCAATTTAAATTAGGGCGGAATACTAGTTGAAAACATGAACAAAGCAAATGCTGCCGTGGGATCACAAGCAAACACCCTCCGTCCAGGTGCTTTAATTAACCCATTAATGGAGAAGTTGTGAGCGTGGCAGGCGGCGGCTGGTGCATGGAGGTCAAAGAGGTCGCTTCCCGGTGAGCATGGGCGGCCTTGCTGCTCGCACGTGTCCCGTCGAGCCTGCGCGGCGGACTGCTCGCACGCATCTCATCGAAGCTGCAAGGCGGACTTCTTGCGCTCGTCCCGTCTAATCAAATAGCTGCATGCATGCCATCAAGTATGGTTAAATTTCGACACGATAAATATAATACAACCGTTTGCGATATTAACGTGTCAGCTTTTTTTCAAAAAGGACTTCGTTGGCTGCTAATGTGTGTGCCTCTTCTCAAACTGGATGATTTTTCTTACCACGTCATATATGTGCCATGTCATGAAATCATGCCAAGTTTCATGTTTTTTGGGTGAATTTTTTATTTACTGGGATTTAAAAACCGAGATTCTCATTGTTTCAGGATGACGACAAGTTTGTAATTCATTCTCATTCCTTAAACGAGACCTAAACATGCACCCAATGACACATGTACGATTTCACACCCATTTTGCTTCACTGGAGCATGTGGTTGTAGTTCATATTTGAATAATGGACTACATTAAATGCATAGAAAACTTAGTAATTAGTAATATATATACAATGGCCAAACGAACCCTGAACAGTTTCAAATTTTATCCTGACACTCCTGTTATTCTATGTTGCCTATAGAAAAAAAAGTTCAAGGCGAGAAGTGGCATTGATTATCGTTTCGCCCGCAAGAGGGGCATGTTTCCCTACCAGAACCACAAGGGTTGCGACAGGCTAAGGTTTGTAAAAGGCTTGTAATATAGCTTTGCCCAAATTGGACAATTATGTATACCATGTAGTGACACCATACCAAGTTTCATGATTTCCTGGTGAGTTTTGGATTTATAGACATTTAAAAACCAAGATTCGCAATGTTTGTGGCCAGGCTAGGACAGCGAGACTGTTGAATTCGTTCCCATTCGTTCCATGGGACCTAAACATGCACCCCAAGGAAACATGTACATTTTTTCTGGCCATTTTGATGCACTGGAGCATGTATTTGTAGTTCGGATTTGAATGATGGACATTAAATGCCTAGAAAAATCAACTAATGAATAAAAAAGGTTAAACGAACCCTGAATAATTTCAAAGTTCAGCCTGAATCTCTAGTTGTTTTGTGTCGCATGTAGAAGAAAATACGAGGCTAGAAGAGGGAGTGATTATTTTTTGGCCCACAAGGGGACACGTTTCCCTATCAAAACCACGAGGGTTCTTGCAACAGACTCCGGTTTGTAAGAGGTTTGTAATAAAGCTTGGCCCAAATTGGCAATGTTTTTACCATGACATATATGTGCCATGACATGACACCTTGCCACCTTTGATGACTTTCTGGTGAGTTTAGGATTTATGGGGACTTAAAAGCCGAGGTTTGAAATGTTTGAGGAACAGCCAGGATACCGGTACGGTTGTATTCGTTCTCATTCCTGGCATGAGACCTAAACATGCACCCAAGGACACATGTATAATTTTTCTAGCCATTTTGTTGAACTAGAGCATGTATTTGTAGTTCAGATTTGAATTATGGACATTAAATGCCTAGGAAACTCAATTAGTGTATAAAAAGTCCAAACGAACCCTAAATAAGTTTAAATTTCAGCATGGATATCCTGTGGTTCCATGTTGCCCATGGAAGAAAATACAAGGCGAAAAGAGGCAGTGATTACGTTTCGCCCACAAGGGGAACACGTTTCCCTATCAGAACCACGAGGCTTCTTTGAGAGAAGCTCCAGTTTTTTAAGAGGTTTGTAATAAAGTTTGGTCCAAATTGGACAATGTTTTTACCACAACATATATGTGCCATGACGTGACACCATGCCACCTTTGATGACTTTCTTGTGAGTTTAGGATTTATTGGGACTTAAAACCGAGATTCGAAATGTTTGAGTATGGGCCATGACACCAGTACGGTTGTAATTCATTCCCATTCCTGGGATGGGACCTAAACATGCACCCAAGGACACATGTATAATTTTTCTAGCCATTTTGGTGAACTGGAGCATGTATTTGTAGTTCAGATTTGAATTATGGACATTAAATGCCTAGTAAACTCAATTAGTGTATAAAAAGGCCAAACGAACCCTGAATAAGTTTAAATTTCAGCACGGATATCCTATCGTACCATGTTGCCCGTAGAAGAAAATACAAGGTGAAAAGAGGCAGTGATTATGTTTCGCCCACAAGGGGGACACGTTTCCCTATCGGAACCACAAGGCATCTTTGAGAGAAGCTCCGGTATAAGAGGCTTGTAATAAAACTTGCGCCACAATGGACAAAAAAAATTCCTCAACATATAAGTGGGATGTCGTGACACCATGGCAGGTTTCACGATTTTCAGCTTAGTTTTGGATTTACGGGGATTTAAAAACCGAGATTCTTCTCACAAAATGTTTTCAAATAGCACACGATTCACTCACAAAAGCCGATATTCAATGAAAACTTCGTGGAAACCATATTTTAAAGTTTCGTAAAAATCTGAAAAAATGTTAAGAAGGTGATGTTTTATTGCAAGACAAAATTTCAAGTTGAAAAACATTACGAGATGTGAGCTATGAAAAAGAAAAATTCCGCCCTGAATAGTGACATTACTATTCGGCACTATTCAACACTGATTTTGTCTTTTTCATAGCTCACATCTCTTAATGTGTTTCAACTTGAAATTTTGTGTGCCAATAAAACATCATCGTCTTAATATCCCACATTTTTTGAATTTTGTTTGAAACTTCAAAACATCTTTTTCTCGTGGTTTTCACCGGTTTCCACCAAATGTTGGTTTCCGTATGATATCCCCCCCGCTATGCGCGCGATCTGAGTCTTGCATTCTGACTGGCCAGAACCCAAACCCCATGGATCGTACGTGTGCACCGTTGGATGCTCCCAGATCGAACGGCAACCCTGAGCCCTTTCGACAGCACATGCAGTACATGGGTAAGCAGTGTGCACATGCGTCGTGTAGCTCACGCTTCCTTCTCTACTAGGTTTTCACTCAAAACAGGCTACCGTTTCTCGCCACTCCTCTCATCGGTTTCCCGCCTCTTCTCCTAGATATGCATGATGCAGATGTTCGTTTAATTCTTATAGTTCATCTCATCCAAAATCAATTGGTTTTGTAAAAAAACTATTTTAAGATTCATGGAATTGTGCATTGTAAAGGTAAAAAGAAATAGTGACAATTCATTTAGAAAAAAAGGTTTGGGCAATTAAGATATGGAAGATTCTAGAGAACAAAGGAGAAGTGGTTGTGTTTAGAGGTTTGTGCATTATGCTTAAGTTCAACCATGGAGTCTTCTAGATTGTACATGTGGCAGAATCTGGTGGAATGTAGATGATATCCAATGGCCAGTAGTGCTTGGATTTGCCATCTCTATACCGTCGGATTGGCTTCATCCAACGAGCAACTTTCATAGTTATTCGCACACTATATATGTGTATAGATGTATAGATATATATAGATGTGCCCCATGCTAGACAAAATAAACTTTGAACGCATGCATGGGACGACCCCCCCCCCCCCCCCCCGCAGCCGCCTCGAAGTTGGGAAACTGACATCATAGGTATTGAACCACGCTTGGAGTCAGGTACGGTGTTCGGTTTGTAATGTACCTGGCATGGCCCATCGAAGTTGTGCATTTGGGATTTAAACACATCATACACCATCGTACCCATACATATTTTCGGGCCGCATGCAGTGTATACAGGGTCTTCTGATCGACCATGTCTCCCTTGTGCGGTTTTTTGTGACGACACGGATATATGTGGGCTCCCCGAGTGTACATATATATCATCCCTTTGACCGATAATGAGGGGTATGTGTTTGCCATGAATGGATTCCTCCTAGTTCATGTTAGGGCCGGTCACCGTCAAATGTCGGTCAACCAAAACTCGAGTTCATGTGTTGTCAGGATTCCCTCCCAGATGCTCGGATTGTTGGGTTCGACCTACATCAAACCCTGTGTACATATCTCATCCTTAACTACCTTGCCTTCATGGTTGTTATCTATATCGAGAGGTAGGCACTGCATCTAAATTGTACATTATTCTATATTGAAAACACACATCACCTCTTCCCAACATACATCATTTTGGGCCGCATGCAAGAGGTGCTGGTTTTTTGGTCCCTCTCGTGCGATGTTTATGATGGTTCAATCTATTGGCCCAAGCGGTTTATCGACAACAACAACTATCATTTGACCAAACGAAAGATTCATTGGTCCGTATTATGGTAGGTCATGTCGACATGCGTGTATGACCAAAGTATCGATCATTATGTGCATTCGCCCCGCTGACACGAAGTGGGAGGTGGTGGGCCAAGCATCCTAGCTAGGTACGACATTATGTCATTATATATATCCTAGCTAGGTGGTTGTTAGGGTGCTTTCGGGTTTGCGAGGCAGGTGCCACTAAAGTTATGCATTGTTTATTTAAAATTTTAAACATCCCCAATATTCGTACATATATTTGGCCACTTCCAGGTGGTTCTTGACTTCTGGCGCCTCTCATCGATCTACAATGATGCGCCCAACCGTGGGGCCACGGGGTCAAAGTTGTGCATTGGAATTTTGAACATCACATACCACCCTTTTCACTCATATATATTTGGGCCACATGCTGGTGTGGCTGTCTTTTGACCCCCCTAACGTTATATTTTGCTGCAAAGACTCTGATGATCTTCAATGGACACGGGGTATAATATCTAAACCGTGTGTGATACAAGTGCGATGTGAATCACCACGACCACGCAAGCGTGAGCAAATTAAGGTGGAGGTACTGGCTCAACTGTGTGCGATTCAAGTGCACTGAAATCACCACGACCGCGCAAGCGCGACCAAAGGGTGGAGGTACTGGCTTAACCGTGTGCGATGCAAGTGCGCTGTAAAACCACCACCTGTGGAAGCTAAAGGCGGGTAAGTTTATTTGGAAATTAGGATGAACCGTGTGCGATAGACCAGCTAGCTAGATATATAAAAAACAAACTACCCCCCTTGAGCGTTGCAAAAATCGGCGGATCCGCGCCACTTTTCCATATTATCATACGCGCATATTGTTATTGGACCGTGCGCGATCTTGGGCACTCCCGCCCCGCATCAATTCCTTTACCCAAATTTTAGTAGCCATCGTACTTCAACCATCGCCCACACTCCTCCAACACCGACCTTATAGTAAAATTTTAGCAGTCGAGGCATTTGAACCGTCGCCCTCCCTCGTCCACCACCATCTCCACCCACCATTACTAAAATTTTCAGTAGCCGTGGCGTATCCTCAAACACCCCCCCTCCACAGTCCCCCACTCGCCCCTCCCCCCCCTTTGAACCCAAGCTCGCGGTCGCCGCCGGCGCTGCCGCCAAACCTGCCGGTTTGCCCGTTCCTCCTAGCTTAGATAATAAAGTTCAGGTTATCCAGCGATTCCCATACAGTCGCCCCACTCACTGAGTTTTTAGATGAGGCCTGCGGTGTCCCTCCCTGCCTGAATGTCGCAGCCTAAGCTCGACCATGTATCTCGGGGAGCCCGACGAGCGTTCAGCCAAGACGAGGTTTATCATGGCCTCTCCGGCGGACGTTGGCAAGGTGTCCGCCATTCTCCCCGACCTGTCGATCTCGGAGGAACACGTCGCCGCGGAAGAAGGCGAAGACGTTGACTATGTTGCCATGCTGAAGGCTTCATGTCAACGGGCTAGCGTATTATTGTATCTCGGGAAAGCTGGCTACAACATCAAGCTCATCCAAACCGACTGCTTCACGCGGGCCATGTCACAGGTTAAGTGGTCCATCCCCAACCCCTCTGGTTCAACCATCGTCGATATCTTCGACGGCCCTGCCGCTGATCTCCTCCGCCAAGCGGTCAAGGATTTGCGAGCTTTATACGCCATCCAGCCCATTTTGGCACTTCTGAAGGACACGTTCTACGGCGGCGGCTTGGGATCCTCAATTGCCAAGTCAGATCTCACCGAACACGACCACGAGGAGGGCACCCACGAAGGTTCTTCCAAGGTGAAACATCCCATCTGTGACATCAGAGAGCGCACCATGGGTCTGTGCTCTTCCAACTGGAAGGATCCTGTCGTGGAATTGTCACGGCAGATGTCCTCGTGAAAGGACTTAGTCGTGGAGCCATCGCAACTAGGAAGCTCAAAGGGGTTAAAGTGGGACATAGGACACGGGAGTTTTATACTAGTTCGGCCCCTTACGATGAAGGTAAAAGCCTACGTCTAGTTGTGATGGAATTGTTGGGGTTTCGATGACCAGGGAGCAAATCTGCTATGCCCGGCTCTCGATTTGGTGTTACTTGCCCAAAGCCGCCGGTGGGTCGTCCCCTTATATACACGGGTTAACGCCCCACGGCCTACAGAGTCCCGTCCGGCTCATAAACAGCGTCCGGCTCGGTGACTAATTAATCTTGCCTTACAACACAAGTCATGCCATTACGGCGGTTTATTACTACGGGCCTTTAGCCGCCTGTGGGTTTCAGGCCCTTTATTGAACCGCCATCTTCAAGCTTGATATTGTGCTTCATATGATGAATCGCCATAGCGTAACCCGGCCCCTCCTGGGCGGGTTACATAACAAGTTATATCCCCGACATTAGGCCCCAGATTGATTTGAACCGGTTCATGTCAATCTTCAATACCTTAAGAACAAGCCTTCTGCCTTCTGTCTGTCCAAAAGTTATGACCTGCCATGACGTCATATTCTGGATTCACGATAACCCGCCAGGACGTCATCTTCCATTAAATTCATATTTTATTCTGTCATATCCCAACGGATCCTTATCTTAATGACCATTCCAAAAATCGAGGCGTCGGAGTAGCTAGATAACCATGTCTGGCCTCCTCGTTTCTCACGCCCTCTCTGTCAGTCTTTCCCTTATAAATAAGCACGACCCTTAGGTCTTTTTCCATTATCCCCCTTTCTATCGTCTTCTTCCTCTCGCGACTCAGATGCTGCTCGAGCTCCACCGCCGCCGTAGCAGAGCACCTCATCTTCATCGATCTTGGCAGCTGCATCAACCTAAATCGACCAGAGAACGGCGACGATCCTCCGTAGTAGATCTACAGATGTAAGTCTTCACCTCCCCGCACTTTTGATGTGCATTTAGGGTTTTCAAGTTCTTCCATGTTCTTCATGGTTCCTCATCGTTTCTTCGTGGTTCCTCCATCGCAGCTTCTTTTGATCCAAAAAGAACACATAACTTGTGCGATAACCATTTCGCATCCATTTCAGATGCTAACAGATTCCTTTCTCTAGTTCAGAGGCCTCTTTAGAACTTTGAAACTCATCTGTACCAGCTTTTTAGGTCTAGAATATTTTCTTTTCTGGACGACTGTTTGATCCAAAATAACAATTGCAATCTGTGAAACTTGTTTGTGTAATACTTAAGCAAAAAACTGTATCTGTTAGATCCACCTAGCCATGGTGACTCTTACCGCCGGCTTACCCATGGCGGCTTAAATAATCTGACACAATTAGCCATATGCCATTAGGCCCCTTCATAAGCCGCCATCTTGAATATGAATTGAAATATTTTCGCCGGCTTAAATTTGAACCAGAAACTTTTACTTTGTCATAGGCTTCGTACTCCATAATGCCACCCAAGGCTCCCAAAGCACCCATTACGTGCAACTGGGTTAAATCCATCGTCACAGATAACACCTTTAAAGAGTTTGTGAAGACGGGTTATTTGCCGAAGAAGGAAGTGATGTCCTATCGTGCTCCTGATCCGGTAGAGGAGAAACCTCAACCCAAGGAAGGGGAAGTTATTATCTTTACTGATCACATGAACCGGGGCTTTTCTCCACCCGGCTCAAAGTTCTTCAGAGACGTCTTGCACTTTTTTGACCTGCGATCTCAAGACATCGGACCTAATTCTGTGTCAAATATCTGCAATTTTCAAGTATTCTGTGAGGTGTACCTTGGAGAGGAACCCAGCTTGCTACTCTTTAGGGAGTTATTTTATTTGAACCGTCAAAATGAACGCGCCAATGGACCCAGCTTGGAGCTTGGTTGAATCTCAATCCAGCGATGGAGGGACTGTCTCTTCCCATATGCTGAACCATTGAGTCATCCTAAAGATTGGAACCACACATGGTTCTACTGTCAAGACACTTCGCTGGCTAATGAGAACCCTCTGCCCGGCTTTCGCGCCCTACGCCTGGAGTCAACTCACCCCCTGCCAGACAAACTGTCTCCGGCTGAACGTCAAACACTTGCCCCCACCATGAGCAAGGTCAAAGCTCTTCTGGGAAACAGCTTAAATGTCATCGATCTAGTCTGAGTTTGGGTTGCCTGGCGGGTTATTCCTTTGAGCCGCCGCCCTGGCTTGATGTGCGATTACACAGGCCAAAAGACTGATCCTCTATGGCACAGTCCTGATGACTTACCTGAGGATATTATTGATGACATGACCAAGTCTCTTCTGAATGAGAGCCTGGCAGATTGCGGGAAAGTGGGCTTAAGTCCTTTCTGCAAAACTAACCCGGCTCCAGCGGTAAGCCATTAACTTAAGCATTCTACCCTTAATCTTTAATAATATCGTCTGTACTCAAAACCTTTGTTGTAATTTACAGGCTGACGATGAATTTTGGAAGGTCAAGTATGACCATGAGGCTGCAAAGAAAGCCAGGAAGGCCAAGAAATCTGCCAGGAAAGCCGCTGCCCGGAAGAAGGGGAACAAGCCTAGCGCCTCAGATATGCTTCATTTGGAGGATACCTCCGAGTCAGAGGTAGCTCTTGACTCTTTAGGCTCCTTTTTTAACCATCTTATTGACACTGATTATCATCAGGAGGATACCGGAGCGAGCACTACTAGGAAAAGGGCTATAGATGAAATTGACACTAATGGCGCACCAGACATGTGGTGTGCCACTACTATATACAAATGGCGCACCATGTGTTGGTGCGCCATTAGTGTCCAAATACTAATGGCGCACCACATCCACGGTGCGCCATTAGTAACAAGATTGTTTTTTATATATTTTTTAAAACTAGTAATGGCGCACTGTGGGAGTGGTGCGCCATTACTAGTTAAACTAGTAATGGCGCACCACATCCATGGTGCGCCATTAGTAAAAAAATCAAATTTATTTTCAAATTTTTTTTAAAAAAACTAGTAATGGCGCACCAGGGGATAGTGCGCCATTACTAGTTAAACTAGTAATGGCGCACCACATCCACGGTGCGCCACTAGTATTTTTTCCAAGAAAAATTTCAACTTTTTTATATTTTTTGAAAACTAGTAATGGCGCACCGTGGGAGTGGTGCGCCATTACTAGTTCAACTAGTAATGGCGCACCACTCCCACGGTGCGCCATTACTAACTTGGCCCAAAAATTCCCTCGCATGCACCCCCCCCCCCCGTGGACCGCCTTTTCAGTTTTTAAAAAAAATAAAAGAAAATAAGTTTCCCATGTGATATGTGGTCTAGTTGTTGGGAAAATTTACAAATATGAATTTTGACTTTATTTGCAAAATCTCTCTGGAATTTGTAAAATGGGCATAATTTTTGCATACGAACTCGGATTAAAAAGTTTTCTATATGAAAAATCATCTACTCGAAAAGTTACATCTGAATTTAACGGGGGAACCCCGTTAAACATTTTCAAAGTCCTCAAAAACCTAAAAGAAAAAAGTTACGGGGCTTTTAAGATCTGGAGGCAAAAAAATTCAAAAGATTTCAAACTTACTAGTGGCGCACCGTATGCTAGGTGCGCCACTAGTAACAAAAAAAATAGTTTTGTTTCGATTTTTTTTCGGGAATTTTTTTTCAAAATATGATACGTAATATGAACGGAAGTTTGAAATACTTTTCAAAATTTCATCACACTCATGAACATGAACAAAGTCCTAAACATCAACAAGGTTTAATAGGATTGATATGCTAGATATATCAACAAGTGCCTGTGAAGTGAGCTGGTGCTGGGGTTGGATAGAACTCTGAAGTTAAGCGTGCTTGGACTGGAGTAGTGTGAGGATGGGTGACCTTTCGGGAAGTTTGACCACGGAGTGTGATTTCACCTGAGATTAAGCATATTGACCCGAGATTAAGCCATTGTGACTCGAGATTAAGAAAAAATTGAAAAAAAAATAAAAAAATAAAAAAAATTGAAAAACGTTTTGAACAAAATTATGACCCGAGATTAAGCCATTGTGACTCGAGATTAAGAAAAAATTGAAAAAAAAATAAAAAAATAAAAAAAATTGAAAAACGTTTTGAACAAAATTTATTACTAATGGCGCACTACTATGTGGTGCGCCATTACTAAGTCAGATAGTAATGGCGCACCTCTAGGCATACTAATGGCGCACTACAGGTGCACCTAGTGCGCCATTAGTATCTGGTATACTAATGGCGCACTAGTGATGCGCCATTAGTAAAAAATACTAGTGGCATGGTACTAGTGGCACACCAGTAGTGCGCCATTAGTAGGCAAAACTGGTGCGCCACTAGTAGGCCTTTTCCTAGTAGTGGAGTCATGTAGCAATTGAAGAGGTAACTATAATTTCCTTCGACTCTGAGCCTTTGCCGAGACAGAAAGTCCGAAGAGTAACCCGGAAAGTACGATTTTCTCATCCTTTGGCTTACCAAGATCCTCAATTTCTTTTGAAGCGATAGATTCACGAGAACTGGAGGCAGACCCGAACCAGTAAAGATGCGGAACTTTCCTCCGGCTTACCGGATGTAACAAGAAAACGCCGGACTGAGGTCATCTCCGATTTACATTCTTTGTATCCTATAGCGGGTTTCATTCACCAACTACTCAAGTCTTCTGACTCAAATTATCAGGGAACTTCACCTTCCTCCGACGAATCAATGCAGTCTAATATGCCGGCTTTCAAAACCGCTCCAGGGTAATAATAATCAGCTTATCTTGTGCTTATCTTACCCATATTTTTTACTAACCTTTCTGAATTGTACACAGCGTACAAGTGAAGCCTAGCAAGAGGGTGAAGAAAAATAAGCCGATCGAAGAGCAGATCGTGACTGAACCGGGGCTCGGAACGGCTGCTCCTGGTACCTCCGCACATGAGCCGCCGCTTGAACCAACCCACGACATTCCAGCGCCTACTACTGGTCCGCCTGCCGAGCAAGCCCTTGACGGTTTTGAGAACCCAGAGATCCCTAGCCCGGCCAAGGCAGATGACCCAGACATCGAGATCATTAAGACTGACTTTGTTGAACCAGGAAGACCCACTGTGCTGGCCAAGTGCTCTGCCAAGGAAGAACTTCTGGAACGCCGCGAAGCCAAGCTGGATGTCACTGATTATACTCATCTGAGTATTGGAGAAATTGTCTCTGGTTATATTAGTCGAGTGCACAGCAGCCGTGACCTGGAAGTTGACATGGTGAAACAGATACACCAAAAATCTGAGGTATATGATGAAATATGTTGTAGACTTAATACCAGCTTAGTAATATATGCCAGAAGCCCAGCTTATCCTGTAGCACCCGAAGGCTGGCTTAGAACAGCATGTTTGAACCGGTCCTTACCATGTTTTAATTAAATACTTGAACAGCAATATTCATTAGCCCCCAAGTGTCAAGTACTTTTGCTTGCAAAGTGCTTGGGACTTAGTTCCATGAACCACCACTATAAATAGAGTTCTTCAGCATACATTAGCCCCCAAGTGCCAAGTATCTTTGCTTGCAAAGTGCTTGGGACTTAATGTTGCATTATGATGATCCTGACTGTAACCCGACATTGATACAGGCCGCCATGAGTCAGTTTGAATCAGACATTTCTGACTTGAAGAATCGCCTGGAAGCTTAGGAGACTGAAACCCAAAAGGCTAACTCCAAATTTGAGTTCAGTGTATCTGAACAAGAGAAATTGAAAAGGAGCTTTGAAGCAGATAAGAAGGCTTGGGCTGATGAAAAGGTTTCCTTGATCAACCGGGCGGAGAAAGCGGAGGCAGCTCTTGCAGAAACAATTGCTGAGTTATCCGGCTTAAAACACCATATATCTCAGATGGTCTCAGCAATCTTTGGTAAGTTACTCTGCAAGTGTTAGATACTTTAAATCTTTTTCAACGAGTATCTTAATTGTCACCGACTCACCTGATTTTGCAATGCAGGACCCAGGAGCTCCAATCTGAACCAAAGCATGGTGATAAAGCTGAAAGCGGTTTATACACTGGTGGAACAACTCTACACCGGGTCACAACGTGCTTTAGCCGTTGTGGCTTTGTCGAATGAGGTTCCCACTCTCCTGGCGGATGTACTAAGGTGGCTTGCCGTGCTTCCTCAATGGGTCCAAGAGTTAAGACTGGCTTCTGCAAGAGCCGGAGCCATAGCCGCATTAAGCCGGGCCAAGGTGTGGCTACCAGAGCTGGACCCGGCCGACATCGCCCTTGGGTATCCAAGCCTGAAGGAGGACGGCACCCCATTTGACCAGAAGAATTTTGCCGCCTGCATGAAGGAAATACGCCGTGTGGCCACTCTGATTGGTAATGACACGGACCTTACCAAGTACTAGCCGGGTTATGACGACCAGAATCAGAGAATCCCAACGCCACATTATGAAGCAGTCAGCCTGATCCCTCCAATTCGTAAGCATACCTTTGCCCCTGAAGTCGATCCGGCCAGGTTAATTGATGATGAAGCTGAATTTGAAGCTTTGAGTGGCATTGACTGGTCATCATCAACCTTCCAGGACAGGGAAACAGACGGAGGAGCGGAAAGGGATGAACCGGAAGCTTCAGGCCAACAAAACGAGTGATCCGTCGGGCGACTTATATTTATGCCTTGCTAAAAACAATTCTTCATTATCTGGACTCGTGGAGTCATGCAATAGGGTAGCAAAACACTTAATTTTGTCATGCCACCACGCACGTGTGTGGCGCTCAACACTGTTTAAGCCGCCATCTTATATTCCTCCGTATTATGCTAATCCTCTGCTTTCCTTATGCTTAAAGAGCTGCTTTAATTGTCCTGCATACAGAACAAAACACAATTCCCTTGGCAGCTTACCGCATGGAGGGTCATATATTTTACAGATAACCCGAAGTGTGAATCAAAAAATCATAAAAAGTCGGTTCTCAATTATATCATTGAGACATAATCGGAACAGCATACCTGTGATCCTTTGATTACGCTGCCGGTTTATGTGACCTGAACAATGAGGGTGAGAACTCAATTCTGAAAAACCCGGCACATATGATGTTTGTTATGTGCTAACAACTGTATTGACCAAGGTTAAGCCGGTGGAATAGAAACCACCCCATAAACACTTTCAAAAAAATGATCTCAAGATAGTCAAATAATTGTGATTGCAAAGTGTTATGAGAAACGGACAAAATTCTATGGCTTCTGATTCGAATACGATCAATAAACCGTTCCAAAGGGGTTAAGCTAAGATTCGGATATGATCATATAGCCCCCGGTGGCTTTGGCGTTGCCGATCAAGAGGGTATCGACAGCTATGTTCTCTTTGGTTCGAATACAACCTATGTTTGAACAGGAAGCCCCCAAGTGACCTTGAAAGTTGTTTAATGATGCTGATTCGAATACGATCCACGTCAGACTCAAAAGGGGTTGAGCTATGATTCGGATACGATCAAGAAGCCCCCAGTGAGTTTGGTAGTATGCCGATCAAGAGGGTATCGACAGCTATGTTCTCTTTGGTTCGAATACGACCTATGTTTGAACAGGAAGCCCCCAAATGATCATGGCTAAATTCAAATATGATCATAAGTCGTACCAAAGGGAAAGCCAGATTCGAATATGACCCGCTCCCTGTTGGTTGTTTTAACAATGTAATAAGGAAGACATATAAACTTTTGAGGATAAAAAGGACAAAGGTCCTGCTTTATTGCTTATAATATATACATCGTCAAGATATATACATCCTGAGAGCCGATGGCTCAAGTGTAGTAAGGCCGAAGATGAGCGATATTCCACGGCCGGTGTGTCTCCTCTTCCGACTTACGTGAGTCTTTGTGCTCTCGAACATTGATGAGGTAATATGACCCATTGTCCAGGTTCTTGCTGACCACAAAGGGTCCTTCCCAAGGGGGGGATAGGTTGTGCATATCGGATTGATCCTGGATGAGCCGGAGCACTAAGTCACCTTCTTGAAAGGTTCTGGATCTAACCCGACGACTGTGATAACGATGCAGGTCCTGTTGGTAAATCGCCGAGCGGGCTATTGCCAAATCTCGCTTCTCATCCAACAAATCAAATGCATCCTAACGAGCTTGTTCATTATCAGCTTCAACGTAAGCCGCCACTCGGGGCGAGTCATGACGGATGTCACTTGGTAGGACCGCCTCTGCTCCGTAAACCATGAAGAAAGGTGTATAACCCGTAGATCTGTTAGGTGTAGTGTTGATGCTCCAAATCACAGAGGGCAATTCCTCGACCCAACAACCCAGCGTCCGCTTTAAAGGGACCATGAGCCGGGGCTTTATAACTTTCAAGATCTCTTGATTGGCTCTTTCAGCTTGACCATTGGACTGAGGGTGAGCTACTGATGAAACATCAAGCCGGATATGTTCTCATTGACAGAACTCTTCCATAGCACCTTTGGACAGATTAGTACCATTGTCAGTTATGATGCTGTGTGGAAAACCAAAACGAAAGATCACCTTTTTCATGAACTGAACCGTTGTGGCTGCATCACACTTACTGACCGGCTCTGCTTCAACCCACTTTGTAAATGTATCAACCGCCACCAGGAGGTGTGTCTTTTTATCCTTGGACCTTTGGAAAGGCCCAACCATATCAAGCCCCCAAACTGCAAATGACCAAGCAATTGGAATCATCCTTAATTCTTGAGCCGGCACATGAGCTCGTCGTGAGAATTTTTGACAACCATCACATTTACTGACCAGATCCTCTGCATTAGCATGAGCCGTCAGCCAATAAAAAACCATGACGGAAAGCTTTGGCCACAAGAGATTTTGAGCCGGCGTGATGACCACAATCCCCTTCATGGATCTCACGAAGTATTTCCTGACCTTCCGCGGGCGACACACAACGTTGAAACGCCCCAGTAACACTGCGATGATGCAACTCACCATGAACAATTGTCATGGACTTAGACCGCCGGGTGATTTGTCTAACCAAGGTCTCATCCTCAGGCAACTCACCCCGGGTCATGTAAGCCAAATATGGCACTGTCCAATCCGGAATGACGTGAAGAGCCGCCACCAACTGTGCTTCTGGATCTGGAACAGCCAAGTCTTCCTCTATGGGCAACTTGACAGAAGGGTTATGCAAAACATCCAAAAAGGTGTTAGGTGGCACTGGCTTACGCTGAGATCCCAGCCGGCTTAAAGCATTAGCTGCCTCATTCTTCCTTCGATTGATATGCTCCACTTGATAACCCTTGAAGTGCCCAGCTACATCATCAACTTCACGGCGATAAGCCGCCATGAGAGGATCCTTAGAGTCCCACTTGCCTGACACATGTTGAGCCTCCAAATCAGAGTCGCCCAAGCACCTTACCCGGCTTAAGTTCATCTCCTTAGCCATCCGAAGACCATGGAGCAAGGCCTCATACTCAGCTGCATTGTTAGTATAGGGAAACATCAACCGGAGCACATAACAAAATTTGTCACCTCGAGGGGAAGCTAAAACAACTCCAGCCCCCGAGCCCTCCAACTGCCTGGATCCGTCAAAGTGAATAGTCCAATATGTGTTCTCCGGCTTTTCCTCAGGCGTCTGTAGTTCTGTCCAATAGTTGATGAAGTCCACCAGTGCTTGAGACTTAATAGGAGTGTGTGGCACATACTTCAAACCATGAGGCCCAAGCTCAATGGCCCACTTGGCGACTCGTCATGTAGCCTCTCTATTATGGATGTTGTCTCCCAAAGGAGCAGAACTTACTACAGTGATGGGGTGACCCTGGAAGTATTGCTTAAGCTTCCGGCTCGCCATGAACACCCCATAAACAAGTTTCTGCCAATGTGGATATCTTTTCTTAGACTCAATAAGCACCTCACTGATGTAGTAAACCGGCCGTTGAACTGGATGCTCCTTGCCAGCCTCCTTGCGCTCCACCACAATTGCAACACAGACAGCACGTGAGTTAGCAGCCACGTATAACAATAGCGGCTCTTTATCAATGGGAGCCGCAAGGACCGGCAGCTCAGATAACTGTCTCTTTAAATCTTCAAAGGCAGCATTAGCAGCATTACTCCAGACAAAATTGTCTGTTTTCTTCATCATCTGATACAGCGGTATGGCCTTCTCACCTAACCGGCTTATGAACCGGCTTAAAGCAGCGATACGACCCGCCAGTCGCCGAACATCATTGATGCACGCCTGCTTAGCCAAAGAGGTAATTGCCTTGATCTTCTCCAGATTAGCTTCAATGCCTTTGTTAGAGACCAGAAAACCCAAAAGCTTGCATGCTGGCACGCCAAACACACATTTGGCCCGGTTAAGCATCATCTTGTAGACCCGGAGATTATCAAAGGTTTCCTTCAGATCATCTATCAAGGTTCCCTTCTCTCTGGATTTCACCACTATATCATCCACATAAGCGTGAACATTGCGCCCAGTCTGATTGTGGAGACAGTTCTGTACACATCGCTGATAAGTCGCCTGGGCACTCTTGAGCCCAAATGGCATAGATACATAACAGAAGGCTCCAAACGGAGTGATGAAAGCCAACTTCTCCTGGTCCTTAACTGCCATTTTGATCTGATGATAACCAGAGTAAGCGTCCAAGAAGCTCAAATGCTCACAACCCGCCGTAGCATCAATGATTTGATCAATACGGGGAAGAGCAAAAGGATCAGCCGGACAAGCCTTATTTAAGTCCGTGTAATCCACACACATCCACCAGGTGCCGTTCTTTTTAAGTACAAGCACTGGGTTAGCCAACCACTCTGGGTGAAAAACTTCAACAATAAACCCGGCCGCTAAGAGCCGGGCCACCTCCTCACCGATAGCTTTCCGTCTCTCTTCATTGAACCGCCGAAGAAACTGCCTGGCCGGCTTAAACATTGGATCAATATTAAGAGTGTGCTCAGCGAGTTCTCTCAGTACACCCGGCATGTCAGAAGGTTTCCATGCAAATATGTCCCGATTCTCACGGATGAACTCGATGAGCGCGCTTTCCTATTTAGGATCCAGATTGGCACTGATACTGAATTGTTTAGATGAGTTGCCTGGAGTAAAATCAACAAGCTTGGTGTCATGAGCTGACTTAAACATCATCACCGGGTCGTGCTCTGTGGTTGGCTTCTTCAGAGATGTCATGTCCACCGGGTCAACGTTATCCTTATAAAACTTCAGCTCTTCTACTGCACAAACAGATTCGGCATAGGCAGCCAGGGCTATCTTTCGACTCCCATGCACAGTAATGGTGCCCTTGTGACCTGGCATCTTAAGCTACAAGTAAACATAACACAGTCGTGCCATGAACTTGGCGTAAGTCGGCCGTCCAAACAGAGCGTGATATGGGCTCTTGATCTTGACCACCTCAAAGGTTAATTTCTCAGCCCTAGAATCATGTTCATCTCCAAAAGCTACCTCCAGCTCAATCTTACCAACTGGGTAGGCCGACTTACCAGGCACCACTCCATGAAAAACAGTGTTGGATGTCTTTAAATTTTTGTCAGTCAACCCCATACGTCGAAAAGTCTCATAATAGAGGATGTTAATGCTGCTACCTCCATCCATGAGTACTTTAGTGAATTTATATCCACCAACCTGAGGCGCTACCACCAAGGCTAACTGACCCGGATTGTCAACCCAGAGAGGGTGACCTTCCCTGCTCCAGACAATAGGCTGCTCTGACCATGTTAAATAACGGGGAACCGCTGGCTCAATAGCGTTCGCAGCCCTTTTATGAAGCTTCTGGTCTCGTTTGCATAAGCTAGTGGTGAACACATGATATTGTCAACTATTCAGCTGCTTTGGATTGCTCTGATAACCCGACTGCTGCTGCTGCTGACCTCCCTGACCAGACTGCTGATTATAGCCACCTTGATTTCCCCTGAAAACCAGAGTTTGAGCCGCCACCCGGGCCATGAAAACCGCCTCCACCTGAGCCGCCACCAGACCCATGATTTCCATCAAACGTGTTAGAATTTTTGAAAGCCTTCATGATCGTGCAATCCTTCCACAGGTGAGTGGTTGGCCTTTCCCGAGTGTCGTGTCTCGGACAGGGTTCATTAAGCAGTTGCTCAAGAGTAGGACTTGACCCGCTGGACCGAGGGGGCGGCCTCCCCTTGCGTCATTGATTGTTACCTTGTGAATTGGTATGGGCCACAAACTCCGAGTTACTATCGGCCTTACTCTTATTGCTTCCTTGATTCGTCGGGTTATGCTGCTGACCCTTTCTGTTGCCGTTCTTCTTTCCCTTCCCTGTCTTCTCTTCATCAGACGCGGATCCTTGGTACTATCAGAATCGGCGTATTTGACTAGAGCCGCTATCAGCTGGCCCATATCATTACAATCACGCTTGAAGCACCCCAGCTTCTGTTTCAGAGGTTCAAATTGGCAATTTTTCTCCAACATTAAGACTGCAGAGCCGGCATCCATCTTGTCAGACGAATGTATTATCTCCTTGACCCGGCGCACCCAATGAGTGGTAGACTCACCCTCCTCTTGCTTACAATTAGTCAAGTCCACAATTGACATGGGCTGCTTGCAGGTATCTTTAAATTTCTGAATGAAGCGGGCTTTTAACTCTGCCCATGAGCCAATGGAATTAGGCGGCAGCCCTTTTAACCAAGTGCGGGCCGTTCCATCCAACATCATGGTGAAGTACTTGGCCATCGCCGCATCACTGACCTCCAACAGCTCCATGGCCATCTCATAGCTTTCAATCCACGCCCCGGGCTATAAATCAGCCGTATAATTTGGCACCTTTCGGGGTCCTTTGAAATCCTTGGGCAGATGCTCATTACGCAAAGCCGGCACCAAACAAGGAACGCTGCCAGTTCTGGTGGCCACTCCTGCCTCAACAGAAGTCGTTGGATATTCCGAGAAGGTTTGGTGGGCCGCCTGCTGAGCCACCTGTTGAGTCGCCCGCTCATCCTCTCGACGTATCCTGTCCTATACCGGATTATATCCACCGGGCTGATTACGGCGCTAGGCGTTGGTTGACAAGGCCTCTGAATCCATATGTCTGCTGTAACTTGGGCTCCATCTTGGGAGAGGAGTCGAATGAATCCTATCTCAATTATAGGAATAAGCCTCCTGCTGAGCCAGGGCCGTTTGGACGAGTTCTCTGATCCTTCGTGTCTCAACCGTTGTTGGAGAGTCGCCGTCCACCGGGAGTGCCGCCAAACGTGCTGATGCCGCGATCAGGTTCTCCATGGGGTTAGAAAAGTGACCTGGTGGTGTCGGTACATAGGGAGGTGGCGCCGTATTCACATGAGGAGGTGCCATCACCTGAGGCTGAACCTGTGCCCCTGCTCCGGATGTTATGAATTGATTTGCCTCTGGCGGGTTACTAGGGCCAGCTCCGGGCATGCAGAAGAGATTCCGAGGATCATAAACCGGAGGCAAACGGAATTAAGCCTTCTGGTGTCTCCTCATCACCTCGTTAGATGCGTTCAGGCTCATCGTAAGCTGGAAAGCCTCTGACTGGAGCTGTTCAGCCCGTGCATCCAAAGCCGCCCGCTCCGCGGCCAATCTGGTGTCCTCAGCCGCTAGGGCCTCCTTGGCTCGGGCTATCTCCTCACGTACCTGCGCCACTTCTGCATCGTGCTCATCTTGACTTGCAGGAATAACTGTGGCAGTTAACAGGGCCGTCAATTTGTCCATGAGATCAATCGCCACCTGAGCCGGCGGGCACACAGGGCCTCCTGCCCCGGCCGCTCCTGACACGGACGTTATTGCTGCCGTAGCCATAGAGTTTTGGTCGGGTTGAGTGCTAGCCATGAAGATCCCTACTCTGCTTGGCGGCTCAAAGGGGTCTAGAATACTGCTGCCATCGGAACAGCCCCCAAGCCCACCGTCATGCACTTGGTATAATGAATCCATCTCACTAGTGGACGACTCACCATCAGAATAGACGGCCATCTCACCGCCGTCCATGGATCCTTCAGAAAGTTTTCCTCCATGGATGCAACCCACGAAGGCACGCTTCATGGCAGGCTGAGCCCGGGCGGGTCTCGCACGCTGAGCCGTCTCGATGATGTCGGTGCAGATGTCCAACTCAGGGCCTGGCTCGCCAATCCAGCCGATGAAGACGTGGATTCCGCCGAAGGGGACCCTGTACCCGTACTCAATTGAGCCGGTGTCGGGACCCCAGCTGGCGTCGTCGATGTAGAGCTTGTCGCGACGACTCTTGGTCATCCGGCCCATAGTGTATCCCTTGAGCCCTTGGAAGTTGCCCTTCAAGCACTCAAATCCACCGTGCGCTGGCCCCACGGTGAGCGCCAACTGTCGTGGAATTATCACGGTAGATGTCCTCGTGAAAGGACTTAGTCGTGGAGCCATCGCAACTAGGAAGCTTAAAGGGGTTAAAGTGGGACAAAGGACACGGGAGTTTTATACTAGTTCGGCCCCTTATGATGAAGGTAAAAGCCTACGTCTAGCTGTGATGGAATTGCTGGGTTTTCGATGACCAGGGAGCAAATTTGCTATGCCCGGCTCTCGATTTGGTGTTACTTGCCCTAAGCCGCCGGCGGGTCATCCCCTTATATACACGGGTTAACGCCCCATGGCCTACAGAGTCCCGGCCGGCTCATAAACAGCGTCCGGCTCGGTGACTAATTAATCTTGCCTTACAACACAAGTCATGCCATTACGACGGTTTATTACTACGGGCCTTAAGCCGCCTGTGGGTTTTAGGCCCTTTATTGAACCTCCATCTTCAAGCTTGATATTGGGCTTCATATGATGAATCGCCATAGCGTAACCCGGCCCCTCCTGGGCGGGTTACACAAGTAGTTATATCCCCAACAGATCCCGTCCATGAAATGTGAGGCAACATTCTATCAGCAAATATTACCTTTTCTAGCTTGCCAACCCGTACCCTTTGTTGTAGTAGCATTTGTCATGCGGTGCTTTAACTGTGTCGTGTTTAATTATTTCAGTTATGCAAAAATGTATTGTTCAATAGGTCTATGTGATTTTTAAGTATGAATTGTCCACTTTAGTTTCACGAATGGCTATATTTGGTTGTTTATAGTGAGTAGATGCCTTGTTTATCTGTATTTGGTTGTTAGTTGGTTGGAATGAGCATTTTTTCAGTTATCGAGCAAATGCCTTGTTTATTTGTATTTTGTTCTTAGTTTGGTTGCAGTGGGTATTTGTCCAATTATCAAGCAGATGCCTTGTTTATCTGTATTTGGTTGATAGGTTGCTTTTTTAGCATTTGTCCAGTTATCAAGCAGATGCCTTGTTTATCTATATTTGGTTGTTAGGTTGCTTTTTTAGCATTTCTCCAGTTATCAAGCAGATGCCTTGTTTATCTTTATATGCTTGTTAGGTTGGTTGCAGTGAGCATTTGTCAAGTTTTCAAGCATATGCCCTGTTTATCTGTATTTGCTTGTTAGGTTGGTTGTAGTGAGACTCTGTCCAGTTTTCAATGGCTATATTTGGTTGTTATACTGGTCATTTATGCCTTGTTTATTTCAGACATTCACAATGTGTGGTTCATTATGTGCAAGTCGGAACTGTGTCGCTCGACTACAACAATACCAGTTTGAACGGCAATATTTGGTTCCAGTTATTCTTGGTGTAGTTAACACATGCCCTTTATGTTCAGTTTTACACATTTTTTCAGTGTGATGTTTAAGAATTAACTACATTCTATTCATTTTCAATAATACCAGTTTGAATTGCAATATTTGATGGCTATTAAGCCTGCTGTCGGTAACATTGCCTTCCATTTTATATTTTCTTTAACAGCATGCTGAAACCAACACATTCAAGCTATCATTTGGACATGATGTTGTTTACCTTTGCTATATTTGTTTGATGTTAAGATTGCTGTGCTTATCATGCCTTTCCACTACTTATGCAGGACAACAACGGGAGTGGCCACCATTTTCCACCGAGGTTAGCTTCATCCCTCGGCTTGTACTCCCCCGTCATTCCATAATGTAGTGCATATAGATCCAAGCCTGGACACTAGTTAGCTTCTAATATTGACTTGTTGCTTGTAGGTACATATGCCCTTGGCAACGATCCACGCATTGACCCTTTTTGCGTATGGGGCAATGAGATATTGATGAACAAGCATCAAGTGAGGAAACTGATAAGGATTATTAGCAAAAAGATACGAACGGTGGCAAGCAAATTATTTGTTTATGCTCTATCCAACACAACAGTGAGCTGTAGGATGGTAACTACAAACTCTGCAGCCTACTCTTTTTACTGCCCATAATGAGTTGTTAGACAACAATGTCTGAATCTTTTTCGTTCCCAGTGGTTCCCAAAGCAGTTCACTCAAGATTACCTCACAAAGTACATGATTTGTGTACGCGCAATGAAGGTTAAAGTATTTCATCCAAACTACAATGAGCATCAAGAAGTCCTAATGAAGACAGTGAAGGATGGGCGAGCAGCCATCACAAGGGGTTGGCGTAGAGTCGTGCACGCCTTACGCATGGAAGAGGGCACAATATGGGCATTCCGCTTCACCTTCTCCAGCAACCAGAATGTCTTCCGCCTCTCTCTTTACAGTCTTTAGTACAACTGTGGTTCATCATTCTTTACTTGGTGTTTCTGTAGTTCTTCAGTATATGTACATGTGCATTTAATTATGCATTGGTGGTTGAACCTATATTTGTAATAAACATGGTTGGATATGAAATAAGTGATTGCCTACTTTCAAATTCATAACATGTGATTTTTAAATTAGGGATTAATTGGATTAATTATGGATTAAATAGGGATTACACTGCACACGGTTTGCAAAAGCAAAACGTCTGCGATATACGTGGAGATCAGAAATGTTTCTAGGATCCACTACATGTGCGATCAATCTCCACTGCACACACGACTTTCTCTTGAAAACTATTTGCATTAGGCCACCTTGCACAAACGTTTATCACATAAAAAGTGTGTGTGATGGATAGCCTTTGCCACACAGTTTCTTTCTATGCACCGTGTGTGATGCATTCAATAATGCAAACGATAAAATAATTAATATCGTGTGCAATGGCAACACTATCACAAACGATTTAACGGGAAAAATTGTGTGTGATGTACCTGTGAACGGAAACATTTTCCTTTCAGCGACTGTGTGGGATGTACATATGAACGGAAACGTTTAGCGGGGACTAACTATGTGGGATGTACTTGCGACCGAAAACAATTTCACCGTATAATTGTATTTTTTTAGTTGTACTGTACGTATTTCCGTATTTGAGCACTCGCCGGTCGCACACGACCTCATTTTGCCGAACGTGTGTGCCTGGAGGGCATATCCCCAACGGTTTCTGGGTCGTGAGGGAAGGACCCCCCTATCGCCGACACTCACTTGGCGACGGTTCCAGATGTCGTCGCAGAAATGGGTTTTAAACCGTTTGTTTAGGACCGACGCGCACCAGTGTTGTGTTCATTGCTTCAGTCCTCTTCCTCTCAAGCTCCTCCTTTTCATCCTCAGCTGCTCCTATTGCATCCACATCAGCATCACCAACAACAACCCTATTTTCAACAAGATGATGCACATATTCAAGCTCCAACGCCAAAAATCACAGGTGACCTATAAAACAGAGGAAACACAGCATATTCAGTTAACTAAAAAAGTTCAGTAAACTCCAAAGTTCAGTTAACTATTAGGGCATATTCAGTTAACTATAAAACACACTAAACAAAGCATATTTAGCAGCACCCAATTGCAGTACCTAATCTGACCCAAAACCCTAATGCAGTCTTATAGATCAATCTGATGCAGAACCAGTGCCAATATGGAGCAGAATCTGAGGCAGAGGAACATGACCTGGTGTTTGGTGCACCTGTAGAAGACCCACCCCTCGTGCTCGTCGGTGCCAGAGCGGTAGAACTTGACCTGCTCGCCACAATCCGGGCACGGGATAAATGGAATTACAACGGAGCGGCCACGTAGCCCAGATCGAACAGAGCTCGAAGATGACATGACGAGAGAGGGAGGTGGCAATGGCTGCGGCGACGGAGAGAGGGCGGCAGCGGCGGCGACACGACGGCGGAGGGAGGCGGCGACGACGGAGTCTGCGAGCTAGGGTTGGGAGAGGGCAGCGAGTGGGCTCGGTCGGAGCGGGTGTGGCTCGATCCGACTAGGTGGCTCAATCCGACCAGGTGGGGGCAGATCCTTAATAGCTGGCAGTTTTGCAAAAAAAACTGCATGCATGCGTATTTGAGCGAGATGGTCACATGTGGCAGTCAATGCACACTTGGCATCGGTTGACTAGAGCTAGCTCAGCACATACGTACACAAAACCGTATAATGGGCCGTAGATGACCCCCTAGAGCAAGTTTGGTGACTGTATTTCAGGTATTTGTGACCAGGGGGACTAAAGCTAACGCCAGCGCAATTAATAGGACCTGTAGTGAATTTTTATCTTTGTTTATCACGGCTGGATCTCATCTGTAGAAAATTCAGATAGGAGGAAAAGACCAGCACACTCTGCTGCTATTTGTTCATCACGGTTGGGTCTCATCTGCATCCACACAGACTGGCCGTCGAACGCCTACCTCTGCTCATGTGAAGTGCAGCCATGGCGAGCCGCCCCGAAGTCTCCATAGCATGCCCTCCCATAATCCTTCGTCCGCCGGACTCGACGGAGTGACGCTCGCACTCGAAAGCAGCAGCAGCTTGCCTAAGGCTGCGTCTCCAACCGCCCGCAACTGCAGCCTCGCATGGCGCCCAAGCGCTCGATATTTGCCCGTGAGCAGCAGAATCCCTGCCGCCACTCCCTTTCCCTTCTCTCTTCCATCTCCCTTTAAATCTCACCCCGCCATCTTCCCCTGCAGGAGCTCACCAAGCAACCATGGCACCACCCCGAACTCTGGAACTAGCGCCCCCAACCTCGTCGACCTTCCGCACGCCTCTCTGATCCTCCTCCGCAGCGTTCTCCATCCTCCCCCGCGACGCATGACGGCCGGTCAACAACCGCCACTGCCCCACCTCGATGTGCCGTCTCCGCAGCACTTGCCCCGGCGAACGTCCTCCAACCTCCTGACGAGCACCATCCATCCTCCTGCGCGAGGCACGGCGGCGGCCGTCATCAGTGCATGACGGAATGGCTGAAGCCGCCGTCGTCGTCGCAGGAGAAATGGATAACACGACGGGAGGACAACGGGTGGGATTCAAATGAGTACATGGCTTTTTTTTTGCAAAATTGAAACGTTATATAGAGACGCACTAAAACAGGGACTGCGGGTTAATTTCTTATAATCCGAGGGACTTTTATGCAAAATCGCTAGCAACGACCGACGACCAGAAACCCAATTTTCTTTATTATTATTATTAGGTAAAGATAGAAATTATTGCACTCTCATGCTTCACTTGAATCTTTTTGAGAGTCTATTAATTATTAATTGGCAATATATACGGGTTATAAGACTACTTTGAAAAGTATAGGTATTCAAGGGGGATATAATAAAAACTTTCATGTAGATCACTAAAATATGAAACATATGGTTTGACTATTGATGTGGTAATATGAAAGGATATTGGTTCATGGTCATTGGTTAGTAGAAAGGTCGGTATTAAAGCTTGTTATTAAATTCTCATCTGAGTGTTGGTCATGGTGAGGGAGTCCTGGACTATGGGGTCCTCAGGTTACCGGCCTATCTCCCATGGGCCGGACAGAGGGTCGGACTATGGACTGCTAGAAGACCGAGCTATGAGGAGACTTCGTATCAGGATAGGAAATCTTTGGTGCCTTGGTGTGTCCTCCAAGTTAGAAAGAGAAGAATCGCCATGTTTATCCCTTCCCAGTAACTGACCATGTGCAACCCTAGTACCCTTGGTGTCTATATAAACCAAAGGGTTTAGTCCGTAGAGGCTAGAATAACAACCATCATCCTACTCAATTAGGGTTTATAGTTCATCTGATCTCATGGTAGATCGATTCTGTAATCATCATATACACTTCAATATAATCAAGCAGGACATAGGGTTTTACCTCTTCGAGAGGGCCCGTACCTGGGTAAACATCGTGTCCTTCGTCCCTTGTTCCCCATTGATCCAAGATCCACAGCTCGGGACCCCCTACCCGAGATGCACCGATTTTGACACCGACATTGGTGGTTTCATTGAGAGTTCCACTGTTGGATCGTCGAAGGATCGATGGATCGCCTAATCATCAGAGATGGCGTCAACACGGGGGACATCTTCGTCTCCGGCCAACTTTTTGCGTTCGACAGCATTGTTCTGGATGCCAACTCGACCGGTCATCTCGATTGGGTCGACAGTTTCGCCCCAGAATACCATATTAGGTTCGGTAACCTAGAGTATGCAACTGACACCTAGGGCGATCTAATCTTTACTGGCTTCTCAGCCTTACCTGAGGCGCCCATGGACCCTAAAGCATCGACTTTGGGACATCTTTGCCCATCCGATCTCCGGATCGGCTCTTACCTCGCACCCGGCTTCGAGCCTAGATGCGACCATCGTGTCCAAAGACCAGGAGTCAACCCCGGACGGACTTGCTCCCTCTACGGCGGACTAGGCTTTGAGCCTTGACGCAAGTTCGACATCCGAAGACTGGGAGTCAACCCTGGCCAGACTCGCCCCCACCTCACCATCACTCTGGAGGTTGCCCCGAAGAAATCTCACACGCTAACCCGACTAGTTTTGCGTTGTTAAACGAGGCACTAGATCGGATCTAGACGATGACTATCATGGATGGCCCACCCTCGTCCTACGCTCAGTGGGGCCATGAGGATGGCCACCGTGAATTTTACATCCCACCCACCACCCACTTGGTAGCCACTGTCGAAGACTTAACCGACTTGCTGGACTATGCCTCTGAGGAGATCGACGACATGGACAAAGACAACGAAGGCTTGGCCCACGCTAACACGACCCCTTCCGTCACCGGCCGATGGACGACCACCTCCACCTACGATATTTACATGGTGGACACCCCCAAGGACAACGGCGGTGGCACTAATAACAGGGAAGACACGCCCAGGAGAGATAGCAACAAGCCCAGCGAAGAGCCTCCCAACATCGGAAACAACACCAATGATCCAAGGGGCGTCAAGGCAGGGAAAGCAACACGGGCACCGGTGAAGATGACACTCCAAACAATGTGGAAGTCCTCGGCGACCCCGCCGCCGAGCAATAGCTAGACAACTCGGAGGAGCGGGAGGATCAGTTTAATCCCGAGGACCTCAATGACTCCCAAGACAGCAACTACCCCCCCCCCTCTCTGAGGAGGAGGTTAGCCTTGGAGCCGAGGATTTCATTGTTCCGGAGGACCCTCTAGACCAATAACGGTTCAAACAACAACTTATAGCCACTGTCCGAAGCCTAAAGAAGAAGCAACAGTAGCTGAGGGCCGAGAAAAACACCCTCAACGATAGATGGACAAAAGTCCTGGCAGCCGAAGAAGTGTACGACTACCAATAGCAAACCAAAAGCTACCCAAGGCGGAAAACTGCTGCCACAATTTGACGACAAGGCCCTCACGCTCGCACCGCCAAGATATACCCACGCATACTAGCCCAACTGCCCCTCCCCCCTCGAGGAAGGGACATGCTGGCTGGAGATGCCGAATACCCACCCGCCCCCCTCGCCGTAAAGGCAAGCAGGCAGCAGAACCTGAATACAAATATGATCTCCGTCATGACCTGGCCATTAGAGCAGGACAAACAAGATCCATATACGGATCTTGTGAGTATGCTCCGGCTTGACAGGACAGATACCAAACTTGGCGCGACCGAAACGATAGAGTTTGGGAGCGCACCGGCCGATATGCCAGCCGATCTCCGGTGCGACGTAGCCCGGGTAAGGGGCACCGCTCATCCGATGTGCTTCATGGATGAGGTAATGCGGCATCAGCTCCCCGACGGGTTTAAACTGTAAACATCAAACAATACAACGGGGCAACGGACCCGGCCGTATGGATCAAAAAATTTCTTATCCACATTCATATGGCTCGAGGAGACGATCTCTATGCCATAAAATACCTACCACTTAAGCTCAAAGGACCAGCCAGGCATTGGCTCAATAGCCTCCCTAAAAACTCCTTAGGGAGTTGGGAAGAGCTCGAGGATGCTTTCCGAGCTAACTTTCAAGGCACTTATGTCCGGCCTTCGGATGCCGATTAACTGAGCCATGTAGTCCAACAGCCCGGTGAATTAGCCCGACAGTTTTGGAATCGGTTTTTGACCAAAAAGAACCAAATCATCGATTGCCCGGATGTCGAAGCTATAGCCGTATTCAAGCATAGTATTTGGGACAAATGGCTCACACGCCAGCTCATCCAAGAAAGCCGAGGACGATGTCGGCACTTACCTCTCTCATGACCCACTTTTGTGCGGGAGAAGATAGCTGGTTGGCTCATAGAAGCACTAATCCTGAAGACCCTGGCACCTCAGAAGTCCGTGATGGAATTGGGAAACCATGTCACAACAGAAATAAGCACCACCATAACGGCAGTGAAGCCGAAGACACAACAGTAAATGCCGGATTCCGCCACTCCAAATCAGGACCGTGGAAGAAACCCTCTAAAGGGAACCAGGATGGACCCACTAAGTTGGACATAATCTTGGATAGGCCCTTCCAGATCCATGACACATCTGACAAGCCTACCAACTACACCAACCATAACTGTTGGGTGATGATACATCTCCGACGTATCTATAATTTTTGATTGGTTCATGCTATTATATTATCTGTTTTGGATGTTTGATGGGCTTTAATATGCTCTTTTATATTATTTTTGGGACTAACCTATTAACCGGAGGCCCAGTGCCAGTTTCTGTTTTTTTGCCTATTTTAGAGTTTTGCAGAAAAGGAATACCAAATGGAGTCCAAACGGAATGAAACCTTCGCGATGATCTTTCTTGGACCGAAAGCAAACCAGAAGACTTGGAGTTGAAGTCTGGGACTCCGCAAGGAAGCCACAAGGCAGGAGGGCGCGCCCGGGGGGTAGGCGCGCCGCCCACCCTCGTGGGCCCCTCGGAGGTCCACCGACGTACTTCTTTCGCCTATATATACTCTTATACCCTAAAACATCAGGGGGAGTCACGAAACCACTTTTCCACCACCGCAACCTTCTGTACCTGTGTGATCCCATCTTGGGGCCTTTTCTGGCGATCCGCCGGAGGGGGAATCGATCATGGAGGGCTTCTACATCAACACCATAGCCTCTCCGATGAAGCGTGAGTAGTTTACCATAGACCTTCGGGTCCATAGTTATTAGGTAGATGGCTTCTTCTCTCTCTTTGATTCTTAATACAAAGTTCTCCTCGATGTTCTTAGAGATCTAATTGATGTAATACTCTTTTGCAATGTGTTTGTCGAGATCTGATGAATTATGGATTTATGAACAAGATTATCTATGAATATTATTTGGTTCTTCTCTGAATTCTTATATGCATGATTTGATATATTTGCAAGTCTCTTCGAATTATCGGTTTAGTTTGGCCTACTAGATTGATCTTTCTTGCAATGGGAGAAGTGCTTAGCTTTGGGTTCAATCTTGCGGTGTCCTTTCCTAGTGACAGTAGGGGCAGCAAGGCACGTATTGTATTGTTTCCATCGAGTATAAAAAGATGGGGTTTATATCATATTGCTTGAGTTTATCCCTCTACATCATGTCATCTTGCTTCAAGCGTTACTCTGTTCTTATGAACTTAATACTCTAGATGCATGCTGGATAGCGGTCGATGTATGGAGTAATAGTAGTAGATGCAGAATCGTTTCGGTCTACTTGACACGGATGTGATGCCTATATTCATGATCATTGCCTTAGATATCTTCATAACTATGCGCTTTTCTATCAATCGCTCGACAGTAATTTGTTCACCCATCGTAATACATGCTGTCTTGAGAGAAGCCACTAGTGAAACCTATGGCCCCTGGGTCTATTTTACATCATATTAGTTTCCCATTAAATTGCCAATTTCTATCGTCGTTCTTTTATTTTGCAATCTTTACTTTACAATCTATACAACAAAAAAAACCAAAAATATTTACTTTACTATCTTTATTAGACCTCACTTTTGTGAGTGACCGTCAAGGGATTGAGAACCCCTTTATCGCGTTGGTTACAAGGTTCTTGATTGTTTGTGCGAGTACTAGGTGACTTGTGCGTTGTCTCCTACTGGATTGATACCTTGGTTCTCAAAAACTGAGAGAAATACTTGCGCTACTTTGTTGCATCACCCTTTCCTCTTCAAGGGAAAACCAACGCATGCTCAAGAGGTAGCAGGTGATCAAACAGGCCGGCAAGCTCAGAGCCGAGGACACAGGCAAAAGCCCCCACAGCGAGGACGATGTAGAACCTCGCAGGCCTAGCATCGGGGGACAGAAACAATTCCCTCCTGAGGTAAAGATGGTGAATATGATCTACTCCACCAATATACCCAAGAAGGAGAGGAAACATGCACTTCAGGACGTCTACGCCGTAGAGCCTGTAGCCCCAAAATTTAACCCATGGTCGGCATGCCCGATCACCATCGGTCGGAGGGACCATCTGACCAGTATCCGTCACAGAGGGTCGGCGGCCCTGGTTCTTGACCCCATTATCGATGGGTACCACCTCACTAGAGTCCTCATGGACAGAGGCAGTAGCCTCAATCTGATTTACTTACACACAGTGAGGAAAATGTGTATTGACCTGTCAAGGATCAACCCAATAATACTACCTTTAAAGGGCTAATCCCAAGTGTGGAGGCCCACTGCTCGGGCACCCTGACGTTGGAAGTAGTGCTCGGCTCGCCGGACAACTTTCGCAGTGACGACTTGATCTTCGACATTGTCCCATTTCGTAGCGTCTATCACGCACTCTTGGGCCGAACATCGTTCGCTCGTTTCAACGTTGTCCCCCACTATGCATACCTAAGTTAAAGATGCCCGGACCCAAGGGCGTCATCATGGTCAATGGCAATATGGAGCGCTCACTCCGGACCAAGGAACACACAGCAGCTCTGGTAGCTGAAGAACAAACCGGCGTCGAGAGGCCAAAGTACCAGCCCATCGTCAAGGCACGAGAGGTTAGTAAACGGGCCTGAGCCCTGTCCCCGTTCAGGGAGCCTCCCTACGCTCGACGTAAATAGGGATATGCCCCTACAGGATGCCCATCCCAATCGCACACCACGTGCCTCGTCAGCACAACTTCACACCCAAAATACCATGGGCAGCTGGGGGTCTAATTCAACTAAACACCAAGTGATCGGCTTGACCGAGCTATGGTCACATATGTCTTCGGATGTCGAACAGTACCATTTAGGACCTATCCGGCATTAAGCTAGAATAGCATGGTGACTTCTCAAGACTCTTTGTAAAGGGCCCGTCGAACGAGTCTCACCCTCTCCACAGAGTTCGTCCTCCCAACAGAAGCGAAGGCGCAGACGTGCAGCAGGGCACACTAGGGGCATAAACCCATGCATCAAGGCCCTATGTAAACATTTCATTTGTCAAACCCTTTTCTCTTTCTTACAAAGTACCTGTAAACAGATGCTTCGGCAGTCCGAATTGTATGGCTAGACATCATGACCTCATTGGAAATAAAGAACACCTTTTACGGTCCTCTCGCCGACATTTATATTGCACCCTTTTTCTGCTCTTCGACATCATCATAAACTAGTTCGGTGCACATTTTCTAGGATGCAATTGGCTAATAGATCAGGGGCTCGATCGTAATACTCGCCCTATGCATCAAGTCCGGCACTATTTTTCTCTATGTGTTCGGCGCCTGGGATATTGCATTATATGAATCGGTTCCGAATTATGTCTTAGGTCAATAGTTGGGTTGCCCGGCTCCTGTGCTTACCTTCTTACGTTCCGCACGTTCGGCTAAGAATTTAAAGGGAGAACCACTGCGATTGTACTTCTGCCTAGCCCGGTTAAGTTCCTCAGTGGAGAAAGCCGAAAACTGACTTTCGTAATTGTTGGTGTTCTGGGAACGGGGGTACCCAGACTTGCCTGCCTGCGGCCCACGGCGTGGCTCCATCTACGGTCTGGTACGACCCACCTTTAGCGACAACAACTCAAGACCCTCACGAGGGGCCAAGCCTCGCGAGGCGGACGGCACCAAGACCTCCAGCAGGAGCGGCCACCTCAGGCTGGCTCCCAAGGGGCGGAGATTTCTATGCAAGCCTCACCTCGCGAGGTTCAGATGACGTGAGCCACGATGACCAAGGCTAGGCGGGTCCAGCGTAGCAGTTTCCTCGCTTTGTCTTCACCCACCTCTTTTGCTAAGCCGATCAGCTGTTTCAATGTATTTTGAGCAGAATGTCAACGCTTCTGTAGCAATGTAGGCCTCTGCAATGGAACCCTCGGGTCTAGCTCTATTCCTAACATAGCCCTTGAAAGTGCCTAGCCGCCTTTCAATAGGGTACATCCAGCCATACTGTACTGGACCTCTAAGTAGTGCCTCATCAGGTAGATGAACAGCCAAATGCACCATCACATCAAAGAAGGCTGGAGGATATATCTTCTCAAGGTCGCATAGAATAGTTGGTATCTTGTCTCTAAGACGCTCCAAAGCATCTATCCTGATATTCCTACTGCAGAGTTCCCTGAAGAATGTCCCAACTCTGCAACTACTCTGTATAAGTCAGGGCGGCCCAATCCTCTAAGGATAACAGGTAAAACCCTTTGAAGTAGGATGTGGCAGTCATGAGTTTTCAACCCTTGTACCTTGTTTCCATCTGCACTGACTCTCCTTTCAGGGTTGGAAGCAAATCCATGTGGGAATATCACACGTGACAGGACCTCGTAGAATTCTTTTCTTTTTACCTTGTCCAAGACGTACACAGCTGGTGCCATATCCCATGGTTTACCTTCATCTTGCACCCGCAAATCCTTTCTGATACCCAGGTGTGTCAAATCAATCCTATATTTTAAGGTATCTTTCGTCTTTCCTTCAATATTAATAAATGACGCGGGCGGGGGAGGGGAAGGGATGTCGGTTTGCTCTCAACTGCGGTCCCACAAGCGAGCGAAAATGCAAGACGAAGCGTGTTCCATTCGGTGAGCGACGTGGAGGGTCCAGCGTGTCCGGCTGCAACGCGAACGCGACAAGAGCGATGTATAGTCAAAACCGATTGACCGGTCGTCACCGGAACCACTATTCACACCAGAACCTTCGCTGCTCGGCCTACGCCAGCCACTGCCCTAAAACCACACCAAATCTCCAGCCCATTCCCCCACCTTTCAATCCCCTAGCCCGCATCAAGCGTCCCCTAGTTCGCCGGAAAGCCATGGTGCGCCGCAAGGTCACTTACTACAAGATGCTGACGCCGGAGCGCCGTGCAGAAATCGCGGCGGCGGTCAGCACCACAGACCTCCGTTCCCAAGCTCACTTTGTGGCGGGCCAATCCCCGAGTTCTCTGGAGCCAAGCCACGAGGAGGAGGAAGCCGAACCAATGTTCATGGGGGAGGTCGCGGCGCAGAAGGCCCCCGATGGGTATGAGACGATGGACGTCGACTTCGTGCCGGCGTCCGAGTCCCCCATGGTGCAGGCGGACCAGCAGTTCAACATGGCGATACTAAAGGAGGACCGGGAGGCAGAGGCTCAACTCGACGCGGAGCGCGCGCATGACGCTGCCATCGAGGCTCTCCTGCAGGCGGAACCAGATGTCGTGGATGTGAACCAGGCGGCGGAGGCTCAACTTGAGGCAGAGCGCGCGGATGCCGCTGCCATCGAGGCCCTCCTACAGGCGGAACCAGACGTCCTGGACTTGAACCGGGCGGCAGAGGCTCGACTCGACGCAGAGCGCACGGATGCCGCTCTCATTGACGCCCTCCTGCAGGCGGAACCGGACGTCCCGGACTTGAACCGGGCGGCGGAGGCTCGACTCGACGCGGAGCACGCGGATGCCGCTGCCATCGAGGCCCTCCTGCAGGCGAAACCGGACGTCCTCGACTTGAACCGGGCTGTGCTCTCATCCGTGCAGAGCGCCCGCACGCTCCGCTTGAACGAGTAGCTGGAGGCCGAGGACAACCACGGTGCGGAGACACACGTCGGCAGCGACGGCTGGTTCGCGCCGGTAGCCAAAGACGATGAGGTCGTCTCTTTTCGTGAGCAGTGATAGTTTTTCTTTATGTTGTTGTTTTTATGGATCTTTTGCTGTGTAAAAACATATATTTTTATGCAAGTCCCCTGACTTGGGTCAGTCTACCATTTCAGGCGGTTGGATGAATATCCTACGTCTCCTAACCCTCCTTTCCTTCTTCCTCACCTCTTCTTCTTCCCCAACAGACCACCGCATGGGCCGTACGGATACTCCCCAACATGCGGTTGGATAAACATACTCTATGAACGAAAATTATGCTCAGCGATAGGATGGCTGAGTTTGATGTGTTCCCATGCGACAGCACGTGTCAGTGAGGGTGCGTTCCCTTGGTTGGGTTTGCGGCGTGCAGGAGCGACCGTGTGAGGGTGCGGTGCGACCGCGGCGTGCAGAAGCGACCGTGTGAGGGTACGGTGCGACCGCGATAGCCGTGCGCAAGTGTACCTCCTTCTCATTTTGAAAACTTTAGGCAAGCTTGGAAAAAATGTGTGGCGAAGTTTGGCAATGCAAGGCCTAGACCCAAACAGGAAAAGTATGTACGTACTAGGAGTACTAGTGTTAAAAAAGAAAGGCTGGGGTTTCCTTCGCGGGATTTAATCGATACAAATCCTTGTTTCACGTGTCAATTAATGCGTATTTTTTCTCCAAAGACCAAAGAGCTAACCATCTCACTCCTCATCGCTTGATTAATGCAGCGCCATGCAAACCAACCTTCTCACTTCCGCATGCATTTAGGGGATATTAATGTCCTTGGTTGTTAACCCCATCAATTTTGCCTCGATTAGTGTTAGTGGCCCTTTGCAAATTGTAATTTTGATATACTGGCCTTGTGTACAAAAAAATGGGGGTGGTAACTATATTTGACTTCCTTCCCCATTGCGGTGACGTCGACGATATTTTTTCTGTGGTTTGGCGAAGTGCGTTCGACGGAGAACACCATTGAGGGAGACCACGGTAAGTCGTTCGCAAGTGCCGCCTGCAATTCGAGACAACTTCCTTATTTGCATCCAGGAAGTCCTTTACTAGTACTATTATAACTAATGCGGTGAGATGGCTTCCTGAAGAAGACGATGGAGAAGCGGAGTCAGCGAAGAGTGAAATGATGGTTGCTTCGTTCGTGCTTTTGTGATTTGATGCCTCACTGCTTTGTGATTTGTGATAGAAGGGACAGGGGAGTAGACTTTGTGCTCTATACTGTACTACATGCGTCCAAGCATGGGATAAAGAGGAGAGATGTTGCATTTTTCTATTCCTTCAATCAATCAATCAGGGAGCTTAGGTTCCATCTTTTTGGCTTTGGCAACACCGTCCATAATGGTTCCCACGATGCCAAAAGCTATTTTCACATTTGGCTACACATTGTGGATGCCCTTAACCGTACCACTTGGTTTTGCTCCTGTGTGCTATCTATACAAATCTCAATTATATTGATCTAAAAAATTATAGAATCGAGATTAGTAAAAAGGAGGTGATTTTGCCGCGCGGATGGCGGGGGAGGTTTCTTATTTTCAGAGGACGTTGTCCTGGCGATTTGCTAACATGCGGTCCCACGTGCCAGTGCTTTACCAAGACGATCCGCGTCCCACATGAGGCAGAACAATGGCAGAAGCAACACGTGGTTAAGTTGAAGAAGATGAGGGAGAAGCGGATTCAACAACGAGTGAAATGATGGTTGCTTCGTCCCTCCAACTTAACTGCGGGAAAGGTGCAGCTTTGTGATTTGACGCCTCATTGCTCATTACTACGCCGGCGCCATGACTGGGGTGCTTCACCCCGGCTGCTCTGCACTGTATTCCGGTATGGCACGTGGACCCGGTAGCTTGATGTCCCACATGTCGGCGAAAGGGACTAGAAGATTTATGAAAGCGAGCGCTCCACTCTTACGACAGAGGAGTAGACGACACGACGGCCCAGTGAACTATCACTTGTACTGTATAGTACTATAGTTTTGTTGCTTCGCACGATCCATCGATACAAACCCGATTAAACAGGAAAGGGCGGGATTTTTTCCGCGCGGTAGATGATACTGGCCATACATTTCAAAGGCAATTTTAATGTATGCAAACTGAATAATTATAAGTAACAATATGATATCTAGTAAAACTAAAAACACATATGATTTATTGTGTTAGAGTGTAGTAGTAGTGTTGTATTGCATAGTTGTTAGATGTAACATGCGAGAACGTGTAGAGATGTAGTTTTGGAGGTCCTACATAGAGAAAAGCGTAATACGGTCACCGAACTTCAGAATAAGCTGATTACGGTCACTATATACGTTTTGCGGTGATTATACGGTCACTTGCTCACAGCTCAGCATCGGATTGCACTTTGTTGACCGGCCAAATAGTCTGCGTGGCGCCATGTTGACTAGTTAAATTGACCATGTTTGTTGTGGGTCCCACCTGTCAGTTCGCATAGGCAAAAGGTCAGATAAACACAAATTTACGCAGGCGTGACAAGGCTCCAACCCGTGCGCGGGAATCACCTGGTTGTGTATGTGTCTGTCAGGGCCTGATGTGTGCGCATGCATGTGTAGGTTGAGCACTTGAGCGTGAGAGTGTGCGTTGGTCGTGTGGTGTACTGGTGTGTGCATGCATGCGTGCGTGTGTGCATGTGAGTGTTGCATGCGTGCGTGCGTGGCTGCGTGTGTACGTGTGAGTGTTGCGTGCATGCGTGGGTGCATGTGTTTGTGTGAGTGTTGCGTGGATGCAGTTCGTGTGCATGTGTGCATGTGTGTATAATCACCACACCAGCTCCTGTGTGTTAAAACAGATGGCTCAGCATACCAATACAAGGCCACCTTGTCCGTTGTGCCCGCGGTCATGACTTCGAACCACCGTCCAAATATTTTTTTGTCGTTTGTTTTCATTCTTACTAGCAAGATGCCCGTGCGTTGCATGTAACATCAAGATGCATTTGTATGACTTGTTTATCTTGTGAGAGAAAAGGATGAACGAGGGAAGGCCTTATTTGTAAATGTGGAGAGGTGTGTGGGTACCTTTTTGCAAAATTGCCATAGTTTCTTTCCTATCTGTCAGATATAAATCGGACGGCCTATATTGCATGATGGCAGGCACACCATCATCACCAACTCTATTTTTTATAAGAGTGTATTTTATGTATTTTATAAGAGTGTAGATGTAGAGTAGATACAAGTCGACATGTGGGCAGGATGGTAGTGAGATAATGTGATGCAACACTAGAGGTGCCATGTGGAGCGTTTAACTGGTGAACTAGTCATGTCATGAGCAAATACAGAGTTGTACGGTGAGCCCGTGACTGCATAATAACCACTAAACATAAATGGTGACCGTAATGAGTGGATTCTGAAGTCCAATGTATGTATCGTGCTTTCGCTTCAAATACAATAATCGTCATTGAATATATCGCGAGAGAAAGATGAAACATGCGTGAATTTCTGGGGGCTTACTTTTAGAGGACCTGGAGATAGTTTGCGTGCATATGTGAAAGGGGCGTACAGGGGGGTATCCAATGGAGAGAGAGATGCTCTTTGTTTCTCTTTATTATGACTAACTTTGTATATAGTATAAAAATATACAAATTCACAGTGCAGAATAAATATCATTGTGGGCACCATGCAATGCAAATTAGCATTCGTACTCCTCCATATAACTTTGTAATGTTGTATATATGTAGAAACTCTAAAATAATTTTTTGGCCATACTTTATTCAAAAGGAATGTTGTATGCGAAATAAACGTGAAGAGAGGGCTTTTTAGATCAATGGGGTACGTGATGTAACATGTGTGAATGTGTAGTTGATGCATTTGGCGGGGCCTAGAGAGGTATGTCTGTGTATTACGTATTCGAGAGAGGCATGGATAGAGGGGCCGAAAGGGGGCGTGGGAGAGATAGCACGAGAAATGAGAGTGATCTAGAGAGAGAGACGAATATGACGTCACGACAAGAGATTCCATTCCCTTGAGTGTGTATATGCAAGGGGGGAGGGAATAGATGCACCAGGAGAAATTTTCTGTGTGTGTGGTGTTTGTGTTGGTATGTGTGGGTGTGAGAAGATAATGAGACGTGGGGGCAGAGGGTGTGTCACCGCGTGAGGTCCGGTGGGTCGAGGTGAGGCCCTTCATTCTGTTCCGTCCTGCGCCACATTGGTCGGCCCGTGATGCATTTAGGAAGACCCATGGATGACTAGTCGTACAAGACAAAGATAGCAGAATTGTGAAGGACTCTGTGTCCACTAACAAAGCCGGCTAGGATTTGTAACCCTAGGTTCTCAGACTAAGGTAACCCCTTTATCTCTGATATTACTATTCATCCAACCTAACTTTAAGGGGCATCCTATAGAATGCTCTGCTAGAATCATACTCATCGATTAGGAAGAGAGGTGTGAGAAAATGCGTGAGAGATAGGCGTAAAGATAATGTGCGTACATGAGACATGTAGGCAGGTCCATGTATATAGAAAGGGTCGATGAGGATTGTGTGTGTGTATGTTTGCCAGAGGAAGAGTGCTTGTGATAAAGGTTAGTGAAAACAGTTGTAAATGGTTACGAGAGGGAGGGAGGGTTATATCTAGAGCATGTGTGTGAGAAAGACACCTTGGGAGAGAGTGTGTGAGCATGTGTGAGAGACCACCGATGGAGACTGAAACTACACGTAAAAGACTGCTCTACACATTGATTAAAGATATAAATTGTATCCAAATATTAGGATGGGATCATGATATTTGCAATTCGCGTAAGGAGCGGTCATTGATCCATCAGACATCTAGATTCTATCGAATTTGAGCATGTCTATGTTATTATTCGACACAATTGATCCACATAGTTAGTATTTTGAACTCCAGACAATGCATTGCTTTAGCAATCGAATATAAACGTGAGTATAGTTCATGTTGTGTGTGTAAAGCACATTATACATACGAAAGTTACACAATGGACATTATAAATAGCTACTACCTATGAACTAGCATACATTTGAATTCAACTTAAGGTGGTTTAAAAAAATCGAATTCAACATAAAGTCCATTCAATTATTTGAATTTGATATCATGGCATTTGTAAACCATACCTAAATTATGGGGGCACCAATCTTTGCTCTGATTTTGTACATAATAGCATATGTAGTCGTGTACAAAATAGATTCAAATTTAGCTCCTCCATTCCAAAATAATCGTAGTTACAGGATTTTCAAGTGTCAAAATTTCAAAAAGAAGCGAATAATTTAATGAGGTTTTCAAACATACAAGGTCAAATATAACGTTGTATATTTAGGTCAATCCTCATAGTTCAACAGTACTCTAAACGTGAATGCTTGTGTTTCAAAATTTCGAACGAAGCGCCAAAAGAGCCTCTACTCGCCCGAAACCGCGTGAGACCAATGTTTGGTAGTACAAGGAAATTACTTTTCTAATAACTCTGACCCGTGAAACCTACCGGCCCGACGTCCAAAGGTCTAAACCGGGGTAGGTTTGTAGTTTCATCTAGACGCCACGCAGCCGCATCCGAAAAACATTCATACACAATGGCCGCCTAAGCACACATAAGCGCGGCCGAAATCGCTGCCGCCCACTATTTGGGACACCTGGGATTACCATCCTACCCCCGACCCGCAGTAGGTCCGAAATTTAAGAGGGGGCAAAGTTCGTACTTTCCCCAAATTTCAAACAAGCGCGTCCCATTTCTGTTCAAAAAAGCAAAAAACAAGCGCGTCCCAGACCGAAACATGGTTCCCCCCCCACCCGTCCGATACCCCATTCGTACTCCATGGGCGCCAAAACTACCTCTCCACCAGCTGCGAAACCCCGGCGTCCTCCGTCCGCCACCCCATCCCACCCATCAACCCGCCCTCCTCCACCACGCCGGAGCCGATACCCCGACGTCGTCGTCCACCGCAACCTCAACCGCAACGCCCTCCACGGCTAGTAGTTGAAGCCGAGGCCGAGCCGTCCGTACCCGAGCCAGTTCAACCACGCCGTCCTGCGCCTCACCGCTGCTGCTCCAACTTCGCCACCCTCCACCGCACCGGAGCTGTTCCTGCTACGCCGTCCTTCGCCGCCTTGGATCTGCTTCCCCTCCGCTGACATACGACCACGGCAACACAGTCAACAATTTGGCCATGGGTTCGTCCAAGCCCGCACCCTCCAGAACATCGGTTTCCCCGGTAAAAAGAAGAAAATCGGCGCGACTTGTGGAGGTGACCACACCGGCAACCGAAAAAGGTACTCCTCTTCCCTTATTCGTGCAAATCTTACGTCTCTACTTGCACGGTATTCATCCCACAGAAGACACTAGTTGAGCGCTTCTTCTTGATACTAGATGTTCCTAGTAACTCGCGATGCACAAGGTTTCTCCACATATACTATTTCACCTTAGCTAGAGGTCCGTCGCCCCCCCCCCTGAATTTCAATTTCTGGCCACTTGATTCCCAATTAACGGAAGCATTCCCCGGTGTAATAGGCACTAGTACGCCTATTACGCCGGGGAAGCAGCGCCTTGGTGTTTATCTTAGGGGCGTGTGCGGCCTAGAGCTGCTGGTGCCCGATCTGGAGGTCGGCCGGGATTAAAGGGATGGCCTGGGGGCTCTGCCAAGCACGGCGGTGGTGTGAGGTCGATGGGAGGGCGGGGCGACGGAGGCAGGGGTCTGGGCCGGTGGTCGCTGGCGGTTCGAGAAAGATCGTCAACAGTGACTGGCGGGAGGTAGACGAAGGCCATCTTCCCGTTCCTTATAGATCGGACGGTTCATTAAAAAATCGACTGGCCTATTTATTTTCAGTCGACTGTTATCTTAGATATGACCACATGTGGTGGTGTGCTGGAGGAGTACTTGCATTTCCTATGCTCATATATTACAAAATCATACATAGTAGAATCTAATTTTGTTTGCCATGCAATGTTGTAGAGCTATCATATGTCTCCTGTCATTTATTTTTCAGCCACCTGCTATCTGCTACTTTTATAGTGCACTAGTTCTGCACACACTTCACCCTTACTCTCACTTTGTGTTTTTATGCAAGGGTATTTCAGACTCTGCTGCCATGAGACAAGACAAAAAGAAAAGAGAGAATTCGCTCCAGTTTGGTGTGCGGCTAGGCAAGACACGTATCAGCGTTATAATGAGTGCAGTGTCAGCAGATGGAGATGGTAAACGTAGCTCTGGAGTGGATGACCTCGCTCGCAATGAACCACCATCCCAGGTGCTTGCTTTAACTTCGCGGTGTCATATGTGGTTGCATGTTCCATATGGTGTCTAGCTTGTATTCGAAAGGCCGAAGTCGCTAAGATAAGGAAAGATATTTTTTTTACATGAACCACCATCCCGTGAGCACCAGAAGACAAATAGCTAGTCCACTGGCCGAGCTAGTGACAAGCCCAGCAAAGATAGGCATCACCTGGAAGCCAACTAAAAAGCTGCGATGGTGGCGAAGCAGCCCGCCTCCCACCAGGCTCTCAGGTCCTAGATGATCATGCTCACCACTCTAGCCGGATGTCTAGCTTGTATTACTTCCAATTTGGTTAAATTGCATCTGCTTAGCTTACACATTATACCTTTGAATATGACATGCTTTTCTGTTTTTGGTACATACTAGTACATCTGTGTATTAACCATGTTCTTACATCAAACTAATGTTCTAGTATATCCCTCATCAATCACTTATGACGAGGCAGGCAGGCAAGGGGACTACTCCTCATTTAAAGAATGTAGCGTCAGCCTCCCGACATGATTCTCAAGAAACAGAAATGCTAGATGAAGATAGTGAACGTAGCTCTGTAGTTGATTACAGCATTTCCCCTACACTAGCATCGCAGGTGCTTGCTCTAACTTGGCAGCGTGATATGTGGTTGCATGTTGCATATGGTGTCTAGATTGTAATTCTTCCAATCTGATTAAACTGCATGTGCTAGTCTGCTTAGCTTATACATTATACCTGTTAATGTGACATGCCTTCCTGTATTTAGTACATAGTACATCTGTCTATAAGCATGTCCTTACATAAAACTATTGTTTTTTTTGTATCCCGCATCAATCAACATGACAAGACACCTTTAGTATATGCAGTGCGATATTAGTTGCATCTTTCATATGATTTATAGCATGCGCTGCTTCTAATTTGTTGAAATTCCATTTATGATGGGACGCTTTTAACTTGGCAGAGTCATATTGGTTGCATCTTTCATGCGGTGTCTAGCTTGCATTGCTTCTTATTTGTTGGAATGGTTTCTGCTTAGTTTACACAAACAGTTGTGAACATGCCATGCCGTCCTGTTTTTCGTACATATTCCATCCTGGTATCATGTGTTTGCCTTACATCAAAGTAGTGATTGTCAGTATCATGCATGAATGAGTTCTTGAGAGAGAATTTTATTGCTTTTTCTTGTCGGTTTTACTTGACAATTCAAAATCAATAAAGCGGAAGGAAGTTAGAAAGGCAGCGGATAAAGGTGCTCCTTCCGAACGGAGGGCCTCTACAGTTTCTACTCCTCCACACCCTCAAGATGATTTCCAAGACAACACATGCATAGACACTCAACAAAGCCGTGTTTATGATGAGCACGTCTCCCCTAGTGCAGCATCACCGGTGCTCCCTCTAACTTGGCACTGTTATATGTGGTTGCATGTTATGTGTGATGTCTAGCTTGTATTGCTTCTAATTTTGTTGAATTCCATCTGCTTACTTTACACATTATACTTGAATAAGACACGTGTTCCTGTTTCTAGAACATACAATATCTGTCTATCACACCATGTTCTTACATCAAATTACTACTGTTGTGTAACCTGCAACAATCACTTATCATAAGACACGTTTGACTTCGGAGTGTGATATAGGTTACATCTCACATTCTTTTCTAGCGTGTATTACTAATTTTTTGAAATGTCACTTATGACGAGACAGTTTTAACTTGGTAGAGTGATATTTGTTGCATCTTTCATAGGGCGTCTAGCTTTCATTGCTTCTAATTTGTTGAAATGCCTTCTCCTTAGTTTACACATCATAAGCTGTGAATATGCAATGCTGTGAATATGCAATGGCACTAATGACGAGAGACCTCTAACATGGTAGTGTGATGTTTTTTGCATCTTGCATATGATTTATTTCTTGTACTGCTTCACATTTGTTTAAACGCCATTTATGATGAGACACTGTTAACTTGGCAGAGCGATATTTGTAGCACCTTTCATATGGTGTCTACCTTCCATTGCATTGCTTCTAATTTGGTGAAATGTCTTCTTCTTAGTTTACACATCATAGTTCTGGTTATCTCTTCCGTCCTGTTTTTCATACATATTACATCCTCCTATCATGTGGTTGTCTAACATCAAAGTTCAGTTCGTCTGCATCACGCATCAATTTGTTCTGAAGAACTAAATTGTTATTCTTTTTCTTGTCGGCTTGACTTAACATGGCACAGAGAAAGAGGAAGAAACACAGAATGGCAGGGAATGAGAAGCGTATGAATCCTGCAGATTCTGCTGGTACTGATGGTGCAATAGAAGGTCAAAGTCCAGCAGAAAATTTGACAAACACGGCATCCCATGCTACACGAGTTGCAAAAAAAGACAAACAGAAACAAATAGCTGCCACCAAACAAGCAGAGACAGCCCTAGTTCTTGCAACACCTACCACAGTACTACCAGCTGCACGATGTACTCCTGCGTTAACTGAGCTAGCAGCACGTTCCCAAGCTCCCTTGCCACCTGACACTACTTCCCAAGCACTCTTGACACAAGACGAGTTGGCAATATCAGATGAACCTTGTGAGCTTCAACAGCAAGAAGGTAGTTGCTGGAGTCAAGTTACAGTTGCATGCTTCTTTATATGTAGTCTCACAGTTTGATGTACACTAACACTTCCTATGTTTGTTGTTGGACTAGCACCTAGGTGCAAGAGGAAACAAACATTAGGGATAATGCTCGATAGGTTAACTAAATCTAGAGGAGGAAGAATGGAGATTCGTCTTGAGGCAGGTTTAAAAAGGCCACATGATGCTACAGAGTCAGCCAAGTTAGTATCAGAGGCAGCGGTTGCTGTTAGGTGTCATGTACGTATCCTCCCAACATGGATTCAGTACAGGAATGACAAAGATGAAACCCAGTTCAACATCTTCCTCGACCATTTATCTGTAAGTATGGTTATGTATGGAAACTAGTAATATCGTCTTGCTCTGTCCAATACTTTTTAGGTTGCTGATAATGAGACTCCCATAATTTTCAACAGATGAGGTTCAAGTTGGATAGCCAAGATGATGCAACCAGACAAGCTTGCACCCATGTTTTCAAGTCTGCTCTGCGATAGTATCGGTATAACTTGAGGAAAACTCACTTTGAAGGCAAGGCTAATAGTGAACTTGTCCAAACATCTCCAGTGGAAAATATATCTAATGAAGACTGGGGAGGCCTCGTTAAACACTGGTCCAATCTGAAGTATCAGGTACATTATATATATGTCATCAGATCACATGTTGAAGTCCTATTTACGCATGTGCCACACAAATCCATCTTCTTGTAGGTGAACTGTTCAAAGAACAAGGCCAACCGTACGAAAGTGAAATTCCAACAGACGACAGGATCTCGTAGCTATATTGCACACTGCGAGGCTCTTGTAATTAGTTGTTGTTTCACTCTTTTCGTTGTACCATATTATCAGATCTATATTGACTTGTTCCAAATGCAGACGACAGCCCGCAAGGACCAAAAAGTACCTGAACCAAATGCTGTGGAAATCTTCAAGGACTATCACACCAGCAAGAAGAAGGGCATGACTACACCAGTCAAAGCCGCTGTTGTAAGTCCTTAATCCTCATGCCTTTTAACTACTACTTACTCTGACTTGTGCCTTGAACTGCATGGTTTGCAGCCAATGTCTATTACTCTTTTCAATTTTATACACAATTATCTTCGTGTATCATTGCACCTTACAAGGTTTAAAAGAGAGGAGTGATGTTCCTTTGATCTTGACCCGTAATCTAGTTCCGTGCTGGACTTGCCCATACAATGTTACAATTGCCTGTTTGTCTGTTCTCAGTTGTTTTGTGATATGAATGACGTCATACTATGCTTACCGTATTATAAACTTCGTCTCTTTATCCTTAGCCCTCAATACAATGTGAAGAAATAGACAATACATTAGCGATGGTACTGTAGGGGAACGTTGTAGAAAACAAAAATTTTCCTACGGTTTCACCAAGATCCATCTATGAGTTCATCTAGCAACGAGTGATCAGATTGCATCTACATACCTTTGTAGATCACGCGTGGAAGCGTTCAAAGAACGGGGATGAGGAAGTCGTACTCGATGTGATCCAAATCACCGGAGATCCTAGCGCCGAACGGACGGCACCTCCGTGTTCAACACACGTACGGTCAGTGTGACGTCTCCTCCTTCTTGATCCAGCAAGGGGGAAGGAGAGGTTGATGAAGATCCAGCAGCACGACGGCGTGGTGGTGGATGCAGCAGTCACCGCAGCAGGGCTTCGCCGTTCTTCTGCGAGAGGGAGAGGTGTAGCAGGGGAAAGGGAGGCGCCAAGAGTCAAGGGTGCGGCTGCCCCTCCCTCCCCCCTTTATATAGGCTCCCCAAGGGGGGGCGCCGGCCCTAGGAGATGGGATCTTCTAGGGGGGGCGGCGGCCAAGGGCGGAGTGGCCCCCAAGGCAAGTGGGGCGCCCCCCACCACCCTAGGGTTTCCAACCCTAGGCGCAGGGGGTGGGCCAAGGGGGCGCACCAGCCCACTATGGGCTGGTTCCCCTCCCCACTTCAGCCCATGGGGCCCTCCGGGATGAGTGGTCCCACCTGGTGGACCCCGGGGACCCATCCGGTGGTCCCGGTACAATACCGGTGACCCCCGAAACTCTCCCGATGGCCGAAACTGCACTTCCTATATATAATTCTTCACCTCCAGACCATTCCGGAACTCCTCATGACGTCCGGGATCTCATCTGGGACTCCGAACAACTTTCGGGTTACTGCATATTCATATCTCTACAACCCTAGCGTCACCGAACCTTAAGTGTGTAGACCCTACGGGTTCGGGAGACATGTAGACATGACCGAGATGGCTCTCCGGTCAATAACCAACAGCGGGATATGGATACCCATGTTGGCTCCCACATGCTCCTCGATGATCTCATCGGATGAACCACGATGTCGAGGATTCAAGCAACCCCGTATACAATTCCCTTTGTCAATCGGTACGTTACTTGCCCGAAATTCGATCGTCGGTATCCCAATACCTCGTTCAATCTCGTTACCGGCAAGTCACTTTACTCATACCGTAATGCATGATCCCGTGACCAGACACTTGGTCACTTTGAGCTCATTATGATGATGCATTACCGAGTGGGCCCAGAGATACCTCTCCGTCATACGGAGTGACAAATCCCAGTCTTGATCCGTGTCAACCCAACAGACACTTTCGGAGATACCCGTAGTATACCTTTATAGTCACCCAGTTACGTTGTGACGTTTGGTACACCCAAAGCACTCCTACGGTATCCGGGAGTTACACGATCTCATGGTCTAAGGAAAAGATACTTGACATTGGAAAAACTCTAGCAAATGAACTATACGATCTTGTGCTATGTTTAGGATTGGGTCTTGTCCATCACATCATTCTCCTAATGATGTGATCTCGTTATCAATGACATCCAATGTCCATAGTCAGGAAACCATGACTATCTGTTGATCAACGAGCTAGTCAACTAGAGGCTTACTAGGGACATGTTGGTGTCTATGTATTCACACATGTATTATGATTTCCGGATAACACAATTATAGCATGAATAAAAGACAATTATCATGAACAAGGAAATATAATAATAATCCTTTTATTATTGCCTCTAGGGCATATTTCCAACAGTCTCCCACTTGCACTAGAGTCAATAATCTACTTACATTGTGATGAATCGAACACCCATGGAATTCTGGTGTTGATCATGTTTTGCTCTAGGGAGAGGTTTAGTTAACGGATCTGCTACATTCAGGTCCGTATGTACTTTACAAATATCTATGTCTCCATCTTGAACATTTTCATGAATGGAGTTGAAGCGACGCTTGATGTGCCTGGTCTTCTTGTGAAACCTGGGCTCCTTGGCAAGTGCAATAGCCCCAGTGTTGTCACAGAAGAGTTTGATCGGCCCCGACGCATTGGGTATGACTCCTAGGTCGGTGATGAACTCTTTCACCCAAATTGCTTCATGCGCTGCCTCCGAGGCTGCCATGTACTCCGCTTCACATATAGATCCCGCCATGACGCTCTGCTTGCAACTGCACCAGCTTACTGCCCCACCATTCAAAATATACACGTATCCGGTTTGTGACTTAGAGTCATCCAGATCTGTGTCGAAGCTAGCGTCGACGTAACCCTTTACGACGAGCTCTTCGTCACCTCCATAAATGAGAAACATTTCCTTAGTCCTTTTCAGGTACTTCAGGATATTCTTGACCGCTGTCCAGTGTTCCTTGCCGGGATTACTTTGGTACCTACCTACCAAACTTACGGCAAGGTTTACATCAGGTCTGGTACACAGCATGGCATACATAATAGAACCTATGGCTGAGGCATAGGGGATGACACTCATCTCTTCTATATCTTCTGCCGTGGTCGGACATTGAGCTGAGCTCAATTTCACACCTTGCAACACAGGCAAGAACCCCTTCTTAGACTGATCCATATTGAACTTCTTCAATATCTTATCAAGGTATGTGCTTTGTGAAAGACCTATGAGGCGTATTGATCTATCTCTATAGATCTTGATGCCTAATATATAAGCAGCTTCTCCAAGGTCCTTCATTGAAAAACTCTTATTCAAGTAGGCCTTAATGTTGTCCAAAAGCTCTATATCATTTCCCATCAAAAGTATGTCATCTACATATAATATGAGAAATGCTACAGAGCTCCCACTCACTTTCTTGTAAACGTAGGCTTCTCCATAAGTCTGCATAAACCCAAACGCTTTGATCATCTCATCAAAGCGAATGTTCCAACTCCGAGATGCTTGCACCAGCCCATAAATCGAGCATTGGAGCTTGCACACCTTGTCAACATTCTTAGGATCGACAAAACCTTCCGGCTGCATCATATACAATTCTTCCTTAAGGAAACCATTAAGGAATGCCGTTTTGACGTCCATTTGCCATATCTCATAATCATAGTATGCTGCAATTGCTAACATAATTCGGACAGATTTCAGCTTCGCTACGGGAGAGAAAGTCTCATCGTAGTCAACCCCTTGAACTTGCCGATAACCCTTAGCGACAGGTCGAGCTTTATAGATGGTAACATTACCATCCGCGTCCGTCTTCTTCTTAAAGATCCATTTGTTTTCTATCGCTCGCCGATCATCGGGAAAGTCTGTCAAAGTCCATACTTTGTTTTCATACATGGATCCTATCTTGGATTGCATGGCTTCAAGCCATTTGTTGGAATCTGGGCCCGCCATTGCTTCTTCATAGTTCGAAGGTTCACCGTTGTCTAACAACATGATTTCCAAGACAGGGTTGCCATACCACTCTGGTGTGGAACGTGTCCTTGTGGACCTACGAAGTTCAGTAGAAACTTGATCTGAAGTTTCATGATCATCATCATTAACTTCCTCTCTAGTCGGTACAGGCACCTCAGGAACATTTTCTTGAGTTGCGCCATTTTCCGGTTCAAGAGGTAATACTTCATCAAGTTCTACTTTCCTCCCACTTACTTCTTTCGAGAGAAACTCCTTCTCTAGAAAGGATCCATTCTTGGCAACAAAGATCTTGCCTTCGGATCTGAGGTAGAAGGTATACCCAATAGTTTCTTTAGGGTATCCTATGAAGACGCATTTTTCCGACTTGGGTTCGAGCTTTTCAGGTTGAAGTTTCTTGACATAAGCATCGCATCCCCAAACTTTTAGAAACGACAGCTTAGGCTTCTACCCAAACCATAATTCATACGGTGTGGTCTCAACGGATTTCGATGGATCCCTATTTAAAGTGAATGCGGCAGTCTCTAAAGCATAGCCCCAAAATGATAGCGGTAAATCGGTAAGAGACATCATAGATCGCACCATATCTAATAGAGTGCGATTACGACGTTCGGACACACCATTACGCTGAGGTGTTCCAGGCGGCGTGAGTTGTGAAACTATTCCACATTTTCTTAAGTGTGTGCCAAAATCGTGACTCAAGTATTCTCCCCCATGATCTGATCGCAAGAACTTGATTTTCCTGTCACGTTGATTCTCAACCTCACTCTGAAATTCCTTGAACCTTTCAAAGGTCTCAGACTTGTGTTTCATTAAGTAGACATACCCATATCTACTCAAGTCATCAGTGAGGGTGAGAACATAACGATAACCACCGCGAGCCTCAACACTCATTGGACCGTACACATCAGTATGTATGATTTCCAATAAGTTGGTTGCTCACTCCATTGTTCCTGAGAACGGAGTCTTGGTCATTTTACCCATGAGGCATGGTTCGCACGTGTCAAATGATTCGTAATCAAGAGACTCTAAAAGTCCATCTGCATGGAGCTTCTTCATGCGTTTGACACCTATGTGACCAAGGCGGCAGTGCCACAAGTATGTGGGACTATCATTATCAACCTTACATCTTTTGGTACTCACACTATGAATATGTGTAGCATTACGCTCGAGATTCATTAAGAATAAACCATTCACCATCGGAGCATGACCATAAAACATATCTCTCATATAAATAGAACAACCATTATTCTCGGATTTAAATGAGTAGCCATCTCATATTAAACGAGATCCTGATACAATGTTCATGCTCAAACTTGGCACTAAATAACAATTATTGAGGTTCAAAACTAATCCAGTAGGTAAATGTAGAGGTAGCGTGCCGACAGCGATCACATCGACCTTGGAACCATTCCCAACGCGCATCGTCACCTCGTCCTTCGCCAGTCTCCGCTTATTCCGCAGCTCCTGCTTTGAGTTACAAATGTGAGCAACTGCACCGGTATCAAATACCCAGGAGCTACTACGAGTACTGGTAAGGTACACATCAATTACATGTATATCACATATACCTTTCGTTTTGCCGGCCTTCTTGTCCGCTAAGTATTTGGGGCAATTCCGCTTCCAGTGACCACTCTCCTTGCAATAAAAGCACTCAGTCTCGGGGTTGGGTCCATTCTTTGGCTTCTTCCCGGCAGCTTGCTTGCTGGGCGCGGCAACTCCCTTGCCGTCCTTCTTGAAGTTCTTCTTACCCTTGCCTTTCTTGAACCTAGTGGTTTTATTCACCATCAACACTTGATGTTCCTTTTTGACTTCTACCTCTGCTGATTTCAGCATTGCAAATACTTCAGGAATGGTCTTTTCCATCCCCTGCATATTGAAGTTCATCACAAAGCTCTTGTAGCTCGGTGGAAGCGACTGAAGGATTCTGTCAATGACCGCGTCATCCGGAAGATTAACTCCCAGCTGAGTCAAGCGGTTATGCAACCCAGAAATTTTGAGTATGTGCTCGCTGACAGAACTATTTTCCTCCATCTTACAGCTGAAGAACTTGTCGGAGACTTCATATCTCTCGACCCGGGCATGAGCTTGAAAAACCATTTTCAGCTCTTCGAACATCTCATATGCTCCGTGTCTCTCAAAACGCTTTTGGAGCCCCGGTTCTAAGCTGTAAAGCATGCTGCACTGAACGAGGGAGTAATCATCAGCACGTGTCTGCCAAGCGTTCATAACGTCTTGGTTCTGTGGGACGGGTGCGTCACCTAGCGGTGCTTCTAGGACATAATCTTTCTTGGCAGCTATGAGGATGATCCTTAGGTTCCGAACCCAGTCCGTATAGTTGCTGCCATCGTCTTTCAGCTTGGTTTTCTCTAGGAACGTGTTGAAGTTGAGGACAACGTGGGCCATTTGATCTACAAGACATATTGTAAAGATTTTAGACTAAGTTCATAATAATTAAGTTCATCTATTTAATGAACTCCCACTCAGATAGACATCCCTCCAGTCATCTAAGTATAACATGATTCGAGTTAACTAGGCCATGTCCGATCATCACGTGAGACAGACTAGTCAACATTGGTGAACATCTTCATGTTGATCGTATCTTCTATACGACTCATGCTCGACCTTTCGGTCTTCTGTGTTCCGAGGCCATGTCTGTACATGCTAGGCTCGTCAAGTCAACCTAAGTGTTTGCATGTGTAAATCTGTCTTACACCTGCTGTATGTGAACGTTGGAATCTATCACACCCGATCATCACATGGTGCTTCGAAACAACGAACTGTCGCAACGGCGCATAGTTAGGGGGAACACTTTCTTGAAATTATTATGAGGGATCATCTTATTTACTACCGTAGTTCTAAGTAAACAAGATGCAAAAACATGATAAACATCACATGCAATAAAATAATAATAGTGACATGATATTGCCAATATCACATAGCTCCTTTGATCTCCATCTTGGGGCTCCATGATCATCTTGTCACCGGCATGACACCATGATCTCCATCATCGTGTCTCCATGAAGTTGCTCGCCAACTATTACTTCTACTACTATGGCTAACACGTTTAGCAATAAAGTAAAGTAATTTACATGGAGTTTCTCAATGACACGCAGGTCATACAAAAAATAAAGACAACTCCTATGGCTCCTGCCGGTTGTCATACTCATCGACATGCAAGTCGTGATTCCTATTACAATAGCATTAACATCTCATACATCACATATATATCATTCATCATTCATCACAACTTTGGCCATATCACATCACAAAACACTTGCTGCAAAAACAAGTTAGACGTCCTCTAATTGTTGTTGCAAGTTTTAGGTGGCTGCAATAGGGTTCTGGCAAGAACATTTTCTTACCTACGTGAAAGCCACAACGTGATTTGTCAACTTCTATTTACCCTTCATAAGGACCCTTTTCATCGAATCCGCTCCAACTAAAGTGGGAGAGACAGACACCCGCCAGCCACCTTATGCAACTAGTGCATGTCAGTCGGTGGAACCGGTCTCACGTAAGCGTACGTGTAAGGTTGGTCCGGGCCGCTTCATCCCACAATACTACTGAAGCAAAATAAGAATAGTAGCGGCAAGAAAGTTGACAACATCTACGCCCACAACAAATTGTGTTCTACTCATGCAAAAAGAACTACGCATAGACCTAGCTCATGATGCCACTGTAGGGGAACGTTGCAGAAAACAAAAAATTTCCTACGGTTTCACCAAGATCCATCTATGAGTTCATCTAGCAACGAGTGATCGGATTGCATCTACATACCTTTGTAGATCACGCGCGGAAGCGTTCAAAGAACGGGGATGAGGAAGTCGTACTCGACGTGATCCAAATCATCGGAGATCCTAGCGCCGAACGGACGGCACCTCTGTGTTCAACACACGTACGGTCAGCGTGACGTCTCCTCCTTCTTGATCCAGCAAGGGGGAAGGAGAGGTTGATGAAGATCCAGCAGCACGACGGCATGGTGCTCGATGCAGCAGTCACCGTAGCAGGGCTTCGCCGTTCTTCTGCGAGAGGGAGAGGTGTAGCAGGGGAGAGGGAGGCGCCAAGAGTCAAGGGTGCGGCTGCCCCTCCCTTCCCCCCCCCTTTATATAGGCTCCCCAAGGGGGGCGCCGGCCCTAGGAGATGGAATCTCCTAGGGGGGCGGCGGCCAAGGGTGGAGTGGCCCCCAAGGCAAGTGGGGCGCCCCCCCCCCCCACCCTAGGGTTTCCAACCCTAGGCGCAGGGGGTGGGCCAAGGGGGCGCACCAGCCCACTATGGGCTGGTTCCCCTCCCCACTTCAGCCCATGGGGCCCTCCGGGATGGGTGGTCCCACCCGGTGGACCCCCGGGACCCATCCAGTGGTCCCGGTACAATACCGGTAACCCCCGAAACTCTCCCGATGGCCGAAACTGCACTTCCTATATATAATTCTTCACCTCCAGACCATTCCGGAACTCCTCATGACGTCCGGGATCTCATCCGGGACTCCGAACAACTTTCGGGTTACTGCGTATTCATATCTCTACAACCCTAGCGTCACCGAACCTTAAGTGTGTAGACCCTACGGGTTCGGGAGACATGTAGACATGACCGAGATGGCTCTCCGGTCAATAACCAACAGCAGGATCTGGATACCCATGTTGGCTCCCACATGCTCCTCGATGATCTCATCGGATGAACCACGATGTCGAGGATTCAAGCAACCCCGTATACAATTCCCTTTGTCAATCGGTACGTTACTTGCCCGAAATTCGATCGTCGGTATCCCAATACCTCGTTCAATCTCATTACCGGCAAGTCACTTTACTCATACCGTAATGCATGATCCCGTGACCAGACACTTGGTCACTTTGAGCTCATTATGATGATGCATTACCGAGTGGGCCCAGAGATACCTCTCTGTCATACGGAGTGACAAATCCCAGTCTTGATCCGTGTCAACCCAACAGACACTTTCGGAGATACCCGTAGTATACCTTTATAGTCACCCAGTTACGTTGTGACGTTTGGTACACCCAAAGCACTCCTATGGTATCCGGGAGTTACACGATCTCATGGTCTAAGGAAAAGATACTTGACATTGGAAAAACTCTAGCAAATGAACTATACGATCTTGTGCTATGTTTAGGATTGGGTCTTGTCCATCACATCATTCTCCTAATGATGTGATCTCGTTATCAATGACATCCAATGTCCATAGTCAGGAAACCATGACTATCTGTTGATCAACGAGCTAGTCAACTAGAGGCTTACTAGGGACATGTTGGTGTCTATGTATTCACACATGTATTACGATTTCCGGATAACACAATTATAGCATGAATAAAAGACAATTATCATGAACAAGGAAATATAATAATAATCCTTTTATTATTGCCTCTAGGGCATATTTCCAACAGGTACATGGTCATATGTTTGGAACCTGGTTTTATTATGTACTTTGCAATAAAATACAACTAATATTTTACATGGGTTCACCAGAATAAGTTCTGTATATAGACCAAAGCTATTTTGTTTGGTTTTGTTGCCTCCTTAATATCTTATGTTCTGGTACTACTAATGTAAAACCTCAACTTTTCAACGAGCTATGGAAAAAATGGTGGAACCGCCACCTTCTGAAGATGGCGAGGCAACTATAACCGCAATGTCAGCTCTTGCTGCAGTGGGTCAGTACCTGTCCACTAACAGTGCCAAAAGCACATTTCTGCGTAATACTGGGTTGGTTGTTAAGGCAATATCGTCCAAACTGCCTCATGATCAAGATATGCAAGCTCAAAGCAATGTTGTATCTACGCTCCAGACACAAGTCCATTCCCTAACAGAGACCCTTTGTGCAACAAGGAGAAACATTGCTCAATGTCGTCAAGATATGCATGGTTTTGAAACCAGACTATCAGACATTTGCTATGTTGTTTAGGAGCCTAGGGGAAATGACGGCGAGGGTTATGGTGCTCCATCGGACAATACATCATGAAAACGTAACAGTCAGGTCAAATGAACTGAGCTTCTGAACTTCTGGTGGTGCATTTATCTGCTAGACTGTTAAGTTTTATGCCAACCTTCCTTTTGTTATATAGTCGTAATTTGTTTTGGTGCGATACAAAATTTATTCTTAACGTGCAGCCACCGCTTGAAGAAAACAGCAAGCCATTTTTGTATAGTGTAGGGTGTTCCCTATATTTGCACTGGTGGCGATCTTTGATGCCGAGTGGATGTAATCTGTGCAATCGCCTTAATAGCCTAGCGTTAGTTTCGGCCTTATTTATTTCCTAGTCTTCTTTTCCCCTGGTTTGCTAGTGGCCGCAACAACCATGGGCCATATACGGGTCGTAGGATCCATGGGTCTCCTACGGGCCGTCGACAAATGGGCCTGTAATCGGTGGGCCTCGGGCCGTCGGATAAATGGGTCTACATGGGCCATAATCGGGTGTAATTGGTATCCGCCCAGCACGGTAACAGGCCGTTAACAGGCCGTAGGACAGTAAAGGATTAATTCTGTCACAGGCATAACGGGTCGTTAATGGGCCAGAATATAGGACGGGTTGGAAACGGCGCAACGGGTTAACAGGCCAAAAACGGGCTGACTCTTGCCATGGGCCGAATTTGGCCCATTAGGGTAACATGCATGAAGTGTATTTTTTGTAGTGTGAGGAGCGGAGATTTCTATGCAAGCCTCACCTCACGAGGTTCGGATGACGTGAGCCATGACGACCAAGGCCAGGCGGGCGCCAACGGGCACAACGCAACAATTTCCTCTTTGGTGCTAAAGAAGCAAGCGCACACGCGGGGTCTCGAGGAATCAGCCAAAGGTTTCCATTCTCATGCAACGATACCAAGACCGCCAGGACGGGAGGATGGAGGTCATCGCCGAGCCCACCATGGCGTCACGACCAGAGGCTTTTGCAGGCGAAGACTACTTTTGTCAGGATAACATGTCACTTCTAGGGAAAACCTTATACACAGCATCTTAGCAGTAGCGCTGGACAAAATCACGCGCTACTGCTACTTAGTAGCAGCGCGTATAAATAAACCGCGCTACTACTATAACTTTAGCAGTAGCGCGTACTAGCAAAAGCGCTACTGCTATGTTTGAACTGGGCGCACATGGCTAGCCCAACTTAGGAGTAGCGCGTATCCTCGCCCAACGCTACTGCTATTCTCCCTAGCCGTAGCGCTTTTCTCAAACCCGCACTACTACTTACCCTATCTTATCCTTCCCACGCGGCCGACCCTCTCTCACTCACTCTCCCTCTCAGTTACTCTTGCCCGCGCCGATACCCGTCGTCCGCCGCCTCCGTCGCCGTCGTCCGTCCTCCACCGAGGTAATCTCTCCTTCCCTCCCTCCTCCTCCCACCACGCCCTCCTCCCTCCTCCTCCCACCACACCCTCCTCCCTCCGCCTCCGGCCGCCCCCTCCTCCCTCCTCCGCCGGTAGCCCTCCTCCCACCGCCCCTCCCTCCTCCTCCGGCCGGCCCCTCCCCCTCCTCTCTCCTCCCTCCCTCCCTTGTCTCTATTCTTGCAAATTGTAGGTAATTTAAATGTACATTTTAGAATGTAGACATTGTAGAATGTAGGTTTTTTAATAGAATATTTTTTTGACTATTTTAGGTTTTTTGAATAAAATAGAAGTAAGAAAATTTTGGGTAGAACTGGGGTAGTAGATTTTTTAGCAAGTGTTTAATAGAAATAGTTTATTTAGTAAGTGATTAATATAACTAGTTTATTTATATTAAATGCTTAATAGAACTAGTTTATTTAGTAAGTGCTTAATAGAACTAGTTTATTTATAGTAAGTACTTAATAGAACTAGTTTATTTAGTAAGTAGTTAATAAAAGTAGTTTATTTAGTAAGTAGTTATTAAAACTAGTTTATTCAGTGTTAGGATTATATATAAGATATTTTGAAATGTTTTTGTTCATATTTTACACCATTGAAATGCAATGACCATCGATAAGTAGCCTATGTTTTGCCTGAGTGTTGATTAATTTCCGTTCTGGCAAAATTTCAGGCGCTCAATATGTCCTTTTTTAGCAAAGGTCATGCCTGATTTTTTGGGTTTTGCCGTCGAGTTATAATCTTTGAATTTTGAACACAGGAGGTGTCTGATGACGATGGGATCCCGGAGTGCGGGTACTGCTACGATGACCGGGGTTTGTGCGATAGGTTTCCTCACCTGCAAAATGATAGGTTTTTCACCGTGAAGCTGGAAGAGACCTTTGATGTTTGTACGGTACACAACGACAAGCATTTCATCGTAATTAATATCATCACTTGTGCTTCTTTTGTTCAACGTGTAATTTATGGATTTTTTTTAAATTTGATTAGTACATCCCGTGCCATGCTAGACCATATGTATTGGATAAGCTTGGTTTTGGTTTAGATGACTTTGACAATGTGGAGACGAGGAGGGCTCACTTAAGAACTAAACATGATTATGAGTTTTTGGTTAAGCTGTACAATGCGGTCGATCGCTCCCATTTCGGTTGCTCTAATTGGGAAGCTCTATACAAGGCATATGGATTTGAGGAGGGAATGCGAATAAGATTTGATATTCGTCCCAAAGATTATGATGATGATGATGATAATATCGACATCTGGGTGGATGTGGATATGCCTCCAGTTTTGCCTAGATGTGAGTTTGTCAAACTATTTTGTTAAGTTCAGTAATTTATGTTGTTAATTTAAAAATATTTGGTGTTCGTCGGTACTAAACTTATTTATTTATAATTGTCAGCTTATTTCTTATCTTCAAGAAATACTCGGAAGGTAATAGACATCACATACTACAGCTATGACTCCAAGCTTAATTGTGAGGAGAAAGGTTATCTTGTCTCATTCATAGAAGATGTTGAGGACTTCAAAACTAGTCACTCTATCAGCCCAAATTATACTAGATACGTGCCACTAATCCATAAATTGCTTGATGGTAACTTCATTGCCAAAAACTTGGTAAGATTTTGTTAATGATGGTAACTTCATTGCATACATTATTCTTAAGTAAACTACATTGCTAACTATATATGTTACTATTACGTTTTTGAATAGAGGCTCCCGAAGCAGGTTGTGCCTGACATGCTATTTACCGAAGGTGATATGCATATGGTTAGCTTACGACCAACTCCTTCGAAAGCTTACCATACTGCATACTCGATTTCTTCAAATGATGGAAGGCTCAAAATCAAAGAATGGAGCAAAGTGATGAATGCGCACACGCAAATAATTGGAGACAAAATGAATGTGCGCAAGCCACAAGTTGGAGATAGGTTTATGTCCATTCTCCATTATGGAGAAGGACCGGTTTATCTATTTTATGGTATTTTAGCTAGGAGAGAGGAGTAGGTCCTAAGTATTAAGAACAATTAGTTAGTGTTGATTATATATGACTATGATGATGGTGTGAAGCTTTTATTATGTGCTACAATGTCCTAGACTTGATGGTGATGCTGAGTAGGAGTAGTGATTATGAGTACTATGATGAGGATGAGGAGGAGGAGGAGGAGTTGTTATTATAACTAGTGACCAAGTTGTTAGATGATGTCATGGATGAAAAATGATGATGAGGAGTTATATGACAATGATATATTATGATGATAAGTTGTTAATGATATTATGATGATGATGATGATGATGATGATAAGTTATTATGTCATTGGGTGAAAGAACCGTGGATTAGTTTCAAATGGATGGATCCAAAGTGACCGTTGGTTACTTTGGATCCATGCAGTTGAAACTAATCCAAGGTTCTTTCACCTAGTGATTTAATAACTCATTATAACGTAAAAACAATCTCTAAATTGCTACTGTATGAAAAATTGTTTAAAGGTGTATGAATACGACCTAAAATTTAAAAGAAATAGAATACAGAATAATAGTAGTAGCGGTTGTTTTAGAAAGCGCTAATAGTAATTACTAGTAGCGGTTGTTTTGGAAAGCGCTACTACTAAGTAGATATAGCAGTAGCGAGTGCCAGTAGGCGCTACTGCTAAGCTTTAGCTGTAGCGTCGTATCAGTAGCGCGCTTACCCGCGCTACTGATAGGCCAAAAACCAGTGCTACTGCTAGGATTTTCCCTAGTTGTGTGTACTAGTTGTCTCCCTTCAAACTTGGCCGTTGTTGTTGGGGAACGTAGTAATTTCAAAAAAATTCCTACGCACACGCAAGATCATGGTGATGCATAGCAACGAGAGGGGAGAGTGTTGTCTACGTACCCTCGTAGACCGGCAACGGAAGTGTTGACACAATGTAGAGGAAGTAGTAGTACGTCTTCCCAATCCGACCAATCCAAGTACCGAACGTACGGCACCTCCGAGTTTTGCACACGTTCAACTCGGTGACGTCCCTCGAGTTCCGATCCAGCAAAACGTTGAGGGAGAGTTTCGTTAGAACGACGGCGTGATGACGGTGATGATGTTCTACCAACGCAGGGCTTCGCCTAAGCACCGCTACGATATGACCGAGGTGAATATGGTGGAAGGGGGCACCACACACGGCTAAAGAATGATCACGAGGATCAACTTGTGTGTCATGGGGTGCCCCCTTGCCTCAGTATATAAAGGAGGGAGAGGGGGAGGTGCGGCCGGCCCTATGGGTGCGCCTGGAGGAGTCCTACTCCAACCGGGAGTAGGACTCCCCCTTCTTGCCTTGTTGGAAAAGGAAGGAGGAAGGGAGAAAGAGGAAACGGGGGTGCCGCCCCCCCCCTTCCTTGTCCTATTCGGACTAGGGGGGAGGGGGCGCGCGGCCCGCCCTGGCCGGCCCTCCTCTTCTCCCTTATGGCCCATGTAGGCCCAATAACCCCCGGGGGGTTCCGGTAACCCCCCGGTACTCCGGTAAAATCCCGATTTCACCCAGAATGTTTCCGATATCCAAATATAGGCTTCCAATATATCAATCTTTATGTCTCGACCATTTCGACTCCTCGTCATGTCCGTGATCACATCTGGGACTCCGAACAACCTTCGGTACATCAAAACACAAAAACCCTAATTACGATCGTCACCGAACTTTAAGCGTGCGGACCCTATGGGTTCGAGAACTATGTAGACATGACCGAGACACGTCTCCGGTCAATAACCAATAGCGGAACCTGGATGCTCATATTGGCTCCTACATATTCTACGAAGATCTTTATCGGTCAGACCGCATAACAACATACGTTGTTCCCTTTGTCATCGGTATGTTACTTGCCCGAGATTCGATCGTCGGTATCTCAATACCTAGTTCAATCTCGTTACCGGCAAGTCTCTTTACTCGTTCCGTAATACATCATCCTGCAAATAACTCATTAGTTGCAATGCTTGCAAGGCTTGAGTGATGTGCATTACCGAGAGGGCCCAGAGATACCTCTCCGACAATCGGAGTGACAAATCCTAATCTCGAAATACGCCAACCCAACAAGTACCTTCGGAGACACCTGTAGAGCACCTTTATAATCACCCAGTTACGTTGTGACGTTTGGTAGCACACAAAGTGTTCCTCCAGTAAACGGGAGTTGCATAATCTCATAGTCATAGGAACATGTATAAGTTATGAAGAAAGCAATAGCAACAAACTAAACGATCAAGTGCTAAGCTAACGGAATGGGGTCAAGTCAATCACATCATTCTCCTAATGATGTGATCCCGTTAATCAAATGACAACTCATGTCTATGGTTAGGAAACATAACCATCTTTGATTAATGAGCTAGTCAAGTAGAGGCATACTAGTGACTCTCTGTTTTTGTCTATGTATTCACACATGTATTATGTTTCCGGTTAATACAATTCTAGCATGAATAATAAACATTTATCATGATATAAGGAAATAAATAATAACTTTATTATTGCCTCTAGGGCATATTTCCTTCAGTCTCCCACTTGCACTAGAGTCAATAATCTAGATTACACAGTAATGATTCTAACACCCATGGAGCCTTGGTGCTGATCATGTTTTGCTCGTGGAAGAGGCTTAGTCAGCGGGTCTGCAACATTCAGATCCGTATGTATCTTGCAAATTTCTATGTCTGCCACTTGGACTAAATCCCGAATGGAATTGAAGCGTCTCTTGATGTGTTTGGTTCTCTTGTGAAATCTGGATTCCTTTGCCAAGGCAATTGCACTAGTATTGTCACAAAAGATTTTCATTGGACCCGATGCACTAGGTATGACATCTAGATTGGATATGAACTCCTTCATCCAGACTCCTTAATTTGCTACTTCCGAAGCAGCTATGTACTCCGCTTCACATGTAGATCCCGCCATGACGCTTTGTTTAGAACTGCACCAACTGACAGCTCCACCGTTCAATAAAAACACGTATCCGGTTTGCGATTTAGAATCATCCGGATTAGTGTCAAAGCTTGCATCAACGTAACCATTTACAATGAGCTCTTTGTCACCTCCATATACGAGAAACATATCCTTAGTCCTTTTTAGGTATTTCAGGATGTTCTTGACCGCTGTCCAGTGATCCACTCCTGGATTACTTTGGTACCTCCCTGCTAGACTTATAGCAAGGCACACATCAGGTCTGGTACACAGCATTGCATACATGATAGAGCCTATGGCTGAAGCATAGGGAACATCTTTCATTTTCTCTCTATCTTCTGCGGTGGTCGGACATTGAGTCTTACCCAACTTCACACCTTGTAACACAGGCAAGAACCCTTTCTTTGCTTGATCCATTTTGAACTTCTTCAAAACCTTGTCAAGGTATGTGCTTTGTGAAAGTCCAATTAAGCGTCTTGATCTATCTCTATAGATCTTAATGCCCAATATGTAAGCAGCTTCACCGAGGTCTTTCATTGAAAAACTCTTATTCAAGGATCCCTTTATGCTATCCAGAAATTCTATATCATTTCCAATCAATAATATGTCATCCACATATAATATCAGAAATGCTACAGAGCTCCCACTCACTTTCTTGTAAATACAGGCTTCTCCAAAAGTCTGTACAAAACCAAATGCTTTGATCACACTATCAAAGCGTTTATTCCAACTCCGAGAGGCTTGCACCAGTCCATAAATGGATCGCTGGAGCTTGCACACTTTGTTAGCTCCCTTTGGATCGACAAAACCTTTTGGTTGCATCATATACAACTCTTCTTCCAGAAATCCATTCAAGAATGCAGTTTTGACATCCATTTGCCATATTTCATAATCATAAAATGCGGCAATTGCTAACATGATTCGGACAGACTTAAGCATCGCTACGGGTGAGAAGGTCTCATCGTAGTCAATCCCTTGAACTTGTTGAAAACCTTTTGCAACAAGTCGAGCTTTGTAGACAGTAACATTACCGTCAGTATTAGTCTTCTTCTTGAAGATCCATTTATTCTCAATTGCTTGCCGATCAATGGGCAAGTCAACCAAAGTCCACACTTTGTTCTCATACATGGATCCCATCTCAGATTTCATGGCTTCTAGCCATTTTGCGGAATCTGGGCTCACCATCGCTTCTTCATAGTTCGTAGGTTCATCATGATCTAGTAGCATGACTTCCAGAACATGATTACCGTACCACTCTGGTACGGATCTTACTCTGGTTGATCTACGAGGTTCGGTAGTAACTTGATCTGAAGTTTCATGATCATTATCATTAGCTTCATCACTAATTGGTGTAGGTGTCACAGAAACCGGTTTCTGTGATGTACTACTTTCCAATAAGGGAGAAGGTACAGTTACCTCATCAAGTTCTACTTTTCTCCCACTCACTTCTTTCGAGAGAAACTCCTTCTCTAGAAAAACTCCGAATTTAGCAACAAAAGTTTTGCCTTTGGATCTGTGATAGAAGGTGTACCCAACAGTCTCCTTTGGGTATCCTATGAAGACACATTTCTCCGATTTGGGTTTGAGCTTATCAGGTTGAAGCTTTTTCACATAAGCATCGCAACCCCAAACTTTCAGAAATGACAACTTTGGTTTCTTGCCAAACCACAGTTCATAAGGCATCGTCTCAACGGATTTCGATGGTGTCCTATTTAATGTGAATGCAGTCGTCTCTAAAGCATAAACCCAAAATGATAACGGTAAATCAGTAAGAGACATCATAGATCGCACCATATCTAATAAAGTACGGTTACGACGTTCGGACACACCATTACGCTGTGGTGTTCTGGGTGGCGTGAGCTGCGAAACTATTCCGCATTGTTTCAAATGTAGACCAAACTCGTAACTCAAATATTCTCCTCCACGATCAGATCGTAGAAACTTTATTTTCTTGTTACGATGATTTTAAACTTCACTCTGAAATTCTTTGAACTTTTCAAATGTTTCAGACTTATGTTTCATTAAGTAGATATACACATATCTGCTTAAATCATCTGTGAAGGTGAGAAAATAACGATATCTGCCACGAGCCTCAACATTCATTGGACCACATACATCTGTATGTATGATTTCCAACAAATCCGTTGCTCTCTCCATAGTACCGGAGAACGGCATTTTAGTCATCTTACCCATGAGGCACGGTTCGCAAGTACCAAGTGATTCATAATCAAGTAGTTCCAAAAGTCCATCAGTATGGAGTTTCTTCATGCGCTTTACACCGATATGACCTAAACGGCAGTGCCACAAAAAAGTTGCACTATCATTATCAACTCTGCATCTTTTGATTTCAACATTATGAATATGTGTATCACTACTATAGAGATTCATCAAAAATAGACCACTCTTCAAGGGTGCATGACCATAAAAGATATTACGCATATAAATAGAACAACCATTATTCTCTGATTTAAATGAATAACCGTCTCACATCAAACAAGATCCAGATATAATGTTCATGCTCAACGTTGGCACCAAATAACAATTATTTAGGTCTAATACTAATCCCGAAGGTAGATGTAGAGGTAGCGTGCCGACCGCGATCACATCGACTTTGGAACCATTTCCCACGCGCATCGTCACCTCGTCCTTAGCCAATCTTCGCTTAATCCGTAGCCCCTGTTTCGAGTTGCAAATGTTAGCAACAGAACCAGTATCAAATACCCAAGTGCTACTGCGAGCATTAGTAAGGTACACATCAATAACATGTATATCACATATACCTTTGTTCACTTTGCCATCCTTCTTATCCGCCAAATACTTGGGGCAGTTCCGCTTCCAGTGACCAGTCTGCTTGCAGTAGAAGCACTCAGTCTCAGGCTTAGGTCCAGACTTGGGTTTCTTCTCCTGAGCAGCAACTTGTTTGCTGTTCTTCTTGAAGTTCCCTTTCTTCTTCCCTTTGCCCTTTTTCTTGAAACTGGTGGTCTTATTAACCATCAACACTTGATGCTCCTTCTTGATTTCGACCTCCGCGGCTTTTAGCATCGCGAGGAGCTCAGGAATAGTTTTATTCATCCCTTGCATATTATAGTTCATCACGAAGCTTTTGTAGCTTGGTGGCAGTGATTGAAGAACTCTGTCAATGACACTATCAACAGGAAGATTAACCCCCAGTTGAGTCAGGTGATTATGATACCCAGACATTTCGAGTATATGTTCACTGACAGAACTACTCTCCTCCATCTTGCAGCTATAGAACTTATTGGAGACTTCATATCTCTCCATCCGGGCATTTGCTTGAAATATTAACTTCAACTCCTGGAACATCTCATATGCTCCATGACATTCAAAACGTCGTTGAAGACCTGGTTCTAAGCCGTAAAGCATGGCACACTGAACTATCGAGTAGTCATCAGCTTTGCTCTGCCAGACGTTCATAACATCTGGTGTCGCTCCTGCAGTAGGCTTGTCACTTAGCGGTGCTTCTAGGACGTAATTCTTTTGTGCAGCAATGAGGATAATCCTCAAGTTACGGACCCAGTCCGTGTAATTGCTACCATCATCTTTCAACTTTGCTTTCTCAAGGAACGCATTAAAATTCAACGGAACAACAGCACGAGCCATCTATCTACAATCAAACATAGACAAGCAAGATACTAGCAGGTACTAAGTTCATGATAAATTTAAGTTCAATTAATCATATTACTTAAGAACTCCCACTTAGAAAGATATCCCTCTAATCCTCTAAGTGATCACGTGATCCAAATCAACTAAACCATGTCCGATCATCACGTGAGATGGAGTAGTATCAATGGTGAACATCAATATGTTGATCATATCTACTATATGATTCACGCTCGACCTTTCAGTCTCCGTGTTCCGAGGCCATATCTGTTATATGCTAGGCTCGTCAAGTTAAACCTGAGTATTCCACGTGTGCAACTGTTTTGCACCCGTTGTATTTGAACGTAGAGCCTATCACACCCGATCATCACATGGTGTCTCAGCACGAAGAACTTTCGCAACGGTGCATACTCAGGGAGAACACTTATACTTTGATAATTTAGTGGGGGATCATCTTATAATGCTACCGTCAATCAAAGCAAGATAAGATGCATAAAAGATAAACATCACATGCAATCAATATAAGTGATATGATATGTCCATCATCATCTTGTGCTTGTGATCTCCATCTCCGAAGCACCTTCATGATCACCATCGTCACCGGCGCGACACCTTGATCACCATCGTAGCATCGTTGTCGTCTCGCCAATCTTATGCTTCCACGACTATCGCTACCGCTTAGTGATAAAGTAAAGCATTACAGCGCAATTGCATTGCATACAATAAAGCGACAACCATATGGCTCCTGCCAGTTGCCGATAACTCGGTTACAAAACATGATCATCTCATACAATAAAATTTAGCATCATGTCTTGACCATATCACATCACAACATACCCTGCAAAAACAAGTTAGACGTCCTCTACTTTGTTGTTGCAAGTTTTACGTGGCTGATACGGGCTTAGCAAGAACCGTTCTTACCTACGCATCAAAACCACAATGATAGTTTGTCAAGTTGGTGTTGTTTTAACCTTCGCAAGGACCGGGCGTAGCCACACTTGGTTCAACTAAAGTTGGAGAAACTGACACCCGCCAGCCACCTGTGTGCAAAGCACGTCGGTAGAACTAGTCTCGCGTAAGCGTACGCGTAATGTCGGTCTGGGCCGCTTCATCCAACAATACCGCCGAACCAAAGTATGACATGCTGGTAAGCAGTATGACTTATATCGCCCACAACTCACTTGTGTTCTACTCGTGCACAACATCAACGCATAAAACCTAGGCTCGGATGCCACTGTTGGGGAACGTAGTAATTTCAAAAAAATTCCTACGCACACGCAAGATCATGGTGATGCATAGCAACAAGAGGGGAGAGTGTTGTCTATGTACCCTCGTAGACCGGCAACGGAAGTGTTGACACAACGTAGAGGAAGTAGTCGTACATCTTCCCGATCCAAGTACCGAACATACGGCACCTCCGAGTTCTGTACACGTTCAACTCGGTGACGTCCCTCGAGTTCCGATCCAGCAAAACGTTGAGGGAGAGTTTCGTCAGCACGACGGCGTGATGACGGTGATGATGTTCTACCGACGCAGGGCTTCGCCTAAGCACCGCTACGATATGACCGAAGTGAATATGGTGGAAGGGGGCACCGCACACGGCTAAAGAACGATCACGAGGATCAACTTGTGTGTCATGGGGTGCCCCCTTGCCTCAGTATATAAAGGAGGGAGAGGGGAGGTGCGGCCGGCCCTATGGGTGCGCCTGAAGGAGTCCTACTCCAACCGGGAGTAGGACTCCCCCTTCTTGCCTTGTTGGAAAAGGAAGGAGGAAGGGAGAAAGAGGAAAGGGGGGCGCCGCCCCCCCCTTCCTTGTCCTATTCGGACTAGGGGGGAGGGGCGCGCGGCCTGCCCTGGCCGGCCCTCCTCTTCTCCCTTATGGCCCATGTAGGCCCAATAACCCCCGGGAGGGTTCCGGTAACCCCCCGGTACTCCGGTAAAATCCCGATTTCACCCGGAACGTTTCCGATATCCAAATATAGGCCTCCAATATATCAATCTTTATGTCTCGACCATTTCGAGACTCCTCATCATGTCCGTGATCACATCCGGGACTCCGAAAAACCTTCAGTACATCAAAACACAAAAACCCTAATTACAATCGTCACCGAACTTTAAGCGTGCGGACCCTACGGGTTCGAGAACTATGTAGACATGACCGAGACACGTCTCCGGTCAATAACCAATAGCGGAACCTGGATGCTCATATTGGCTCCTACATATTCTACGAAGATCTTTATCGGTCAGACCGCATAACAACATACGTTGTTCCCTTTGTCATCGGTATGTTACTTGCCCGAGATTCGATCGTCGGTATCTCAATACCTAGTTCAATCTCGTTACTGGCAAGTCTCTTTACTCGTTCCGTAATACATCATCCTGCAACTAACTTATTAGTTGCAATGCTTGCAAGGCTTGAGTGATGTGCATTACCGAGAGGGCCCAGAGATACCTCTCCGACAATCGGAGTGACAAATCCTAATCTCGAAATACGCCAACCCAACAAGTACCTTCGGAGACACCTGTAGAGCACTTTTATAATCACCCAGTTATGTTGTGACGTTTGGTAGCACACAAAGTGTTCCTCCGGTAAACGGGAGTTGCATAATCTCATAGTCATAGGAACATGTATAAGTTATGAAGAAAGCAATAGCAACAAACTAAACGATCAAGTGCTAAGCTAACGGAATGGGGTCAAGTCAATCACATCATTCTCCTAATGATGTGATCCCGTTAATCAAATGACAACTCATGTCTATGGTTAGGAAACATAACCATCTTTGATTAACGAGCTAGTCAAGTAGAGGCATACTAGTGACTCTCTATTTTTTGTCTATGTATTCACACATGTATTATGTTTCCGGTTAATACAATTCTAGCATGAATAATAAACATTTATCATGATATAAGGAAATAAATAATAACTTTATTATTGCCTCTAGGGCATATTTCCTTCAGTTGTGGGATCTCTTCCCGCCTTCATTTGGGAAGAGGACCGAGGCCACTATAAATAGGACCTAGCCACCACCATAGAAGGGGACGGATCAGTCAGATCATCCTCACTCCCACCAACTCACTCGAGCATAAGAACACCTCCCCTCCTGAGGTTGTTCGCCACTGTACTAGTTCATCCTCAGCCCCTCGAGGCCAATCCACCACAAAGCAGGAGTAGGGTTTTACACTGCAAGGTGGACCGAACCTGGGTAAACTGATGTGTCCCTTTTCCTTACAGTTCATCAAGCTAGGCTGTGAGATTGGCGAGTAGGCAGACGGGGAGGACGAGTTCTTCGTGTGCACCCCAGAGTTCAAACCTCTCAAGGGTCTATTGAACCCGAAATCCGACAATAATGCGCGAGAAGTGGTCGGCGATCCGATGGCAAGTGCCAAACTAAAAATCGATATCGATTGCCCCGTGTCATACAAAGGGTTTGTCTTTGCATAAACCATGTGATTGAGGTATATACCTTAGTACTTCCGAACATCACAAAACACAGGGGACTAGTCACTAGCTCCCGCAGTCAAGCTCCTATGGCTAAGTAAAGGTAATAAAACTGCAGAGTCCGATTGCCTCTTTTCCCTCACGCACTACCGCCTCGGGGCACCGAGACATCGGCTAAGGGTCATAGTGCGCAGGTTGAATAAAACCGCCTCGAGGCATCGAGACGTCGGCTAAGGGTCATAGTCTCTACGGCTGGTCATAATGGTAGTATCATAGCTAGTATCATGCATGCCAACTAGGCAATTTTGATGAGGTGTCATAGAATTAAATGAAGAAAGAGAGGGTTGAGTATCATATCATGATACCGTATCATAATAAATGCCATGCTACTATGTGTCATGCATGGCAATAAATAAGATACTACATGATACTATTCTATGATATTATGCATTATAGAGGTAGTATCATAGACTAGTATCATATGCATGATACTACTATATGATACTCCCCATTACAACCAGCCTACTATTAAAGGAGAATCGAACTTGGTGATGGTTGGTCTTCCAACTCCCTCGTACGATCCCACCTCTATCGTTAGTTCCACCTGTTCTCCCACCTTCCCCCGCATGATTAGAAGAAAACAGCACCGATTCACCTATCCACGAGAAAAAATAATGAAAAGGAAAATAATACCCCATGACCTGCCCACGAACGCACGTCCCACGCCCCCATCTCCGGATCACGTCTCTCCCCCCACACTCGAGAAAATTAGCCGCCACCGCTCCCCTCCTCGTTGGCCGCAGTTTTGGTCATGGACGCGCCGCCCACCCTGCACCCTCCGCTGCACGATGAATCTCGTCGCCCTCGAAATATCGCCGCCGCCACTCTCCTCGTTCGCCTCGTGGTCGTCATGGCCAAGGTCCTGGTCGTGGACGGCGCCGCCCGCCCCGCCTTGCCCGTGCGAACGCGTTAGTCATCTCGCCGGCGACCTCCCCGCGGCGCTGCGCCTTCCTCCAACCTCTCTCTTCCCCCGCCTGCCTTGGTTCGCCGGGCGTCGCACGAGCACGTCCCCTGTCCGGCCTCCCCGACTGCACCTCATCTCCGTGCATGCCACAGCGCCTCCATGGTCGCCGGCGATCAAGCTTGCCTGCCTCTGACCTCCGCCGCCTGAGGCCTGACCTCCCAACGCCGCCGATCGCATACTACAGCCATCGGTCGGCAACATCTTGACTAGCCAAGTTAAACCGTCGGCCGCCTCTTTCTGCCAGCCACGGGGTTTACAAGCACTGCTCCCCTTCCCTGGCAACGTCCTGCCTCCAGGCTCTGCACAATGAATCACGCCGCCCCCGTGTTGGTCCTCGACCCGCCGCCGATGTACGTTGCTGCCCCGCTCTTCAAATCCACGGGCCAAGTGGCTCCAATCGGTCACCGCCCTCCACCAGCGCCCTAAAGCTAAGTCCTGCAACGACATCATCCTCCACGGCTCTAGACTCGGCGCCACTCTCGAATTAGTAGATCATTCACGCTGAGCAGGTTGATTTTTTTGGCCATTAGATTGCTATTTTTTCTCTGGTTTTGTTATTGAAACCACAAACTGAGATTTGCTACTTATACTTCAGGTCTTCAACAACCTAATGTGATGCGTGTTAAAAGTGTGTTAAGGTTGGTCCGTGGTTGCCCCGTTCCAATTTATGATTCTGGTGGTGCCTTCTACAACAATGCCATGTCCTCTTCTATATTGTTGGGATCATAGAACAGCGGTAGATACTGATAGCAGGTGCTTCCAAACTCAACTGACATATACAGGTTGTACATGTTTGGCCGAATGACCTTGCCACTTGTTGCTTATGTACGTGCTCTCACCGATGCCACTTGCAGTCCTGCTACCGTATGTTCAGCAGCGCGATTTACCTTCGATTTATTTTGTCTACCCGGCATGCTGTTTATACATCACCGATGGACACATGCATAGATGATGCACTGGTGGCGCGGAGCGAAATGACTGACAAACAATAATGATCACAACCTTTATGCAACTGTAGGGTATTTATGCATGAATGGGCTACTAGCTAGGAGCTTTCTTGCTTGCCTACACATACTGGATTTTGTTTATACAGTATGATCAGTTTTTCCTTGAGTATATGATTTGCTGTAGGTTTAATGCTACTGGCGCGCATGAGTTGATTGTAATGCTTTAGTTGTTTGAATGAACATACAATGGATTGCCCAGACTGTGCAAAAATTGTATCAAGGATTGACTATGTTTATATTATCTTTATCGTTGTCTTGGATAACATTCCTTACTGATCTTGTAGTCCTGCTTTGCAGGGATTGATGAAGCATGAAAAAGAGAGAGATTTTAACAATGAAGCATTGCCAGGTAAATAGTTTTTGTGGCACAATAGTTTAAGGGGTGGATGCGGAAGTGTGTAGTTGCTTCCATGTATAGTGCACATACGAGTTAACATAAGTGATTTTGCTTCTAATGCCATATGAATTTTGAAATTAATTGGTTGAAACTCCCGAACCATGTTATGCAGCTGCATGCTTGGCCTGTAGCTCGGCATTAACAGAAAACACATGCCAAGTATGAAGAAACTGATCTGTTGCCAAAGAACCAAGAAACTGATTCCCATGCCTGGTGGATTTTCTCTCCATATGTAAGTTCAATCATGTAACTGCCATTTTCATATGCAAATTACTCTTTCATCTTAATCAACCTTTTCTTTCTACATGGCTGAGGTTTGCGCGTTGAGTTCCTACCAACATACATTGTTAGTTATCATTTCTAGACCACTGTAAGTTCAAAATATGAGGTGCTTAATTAGTTAATATCCATGGTGTACACTAGATAAGTATAATAATCAGTAGTCAAAAGGGACAGTGTTTTGCCTAGACAATATTTTTGGTGAATAACTGAACGTAGTCGCTGTTGATTTTTCATAGCAAAATTTATCCGTTCTTTGCTACGGATCTCCCATGGTCGTTTTACAGAGCATTTTTGTTCAACCTCTTCCTGTTGTTTTCATTGAGCATTCTTGTTTGATTCCAATGATAAATTAGGCTTTTCTGTGTGGGAATGTGTGAGTTCCCAAGTGTTACCCACTAGATTTCTGTATGTTTGGCTTTTCAGATATGACCCCGGAAACGGAAGGAGTAATCCTGCAGTTCCTTATGTGATTTGTTCAAAAGCAAGGGCTTTCAGTTTTTTAGCATGCTTTGATGAATCTTTCTTACTGTATGATCAATCTCTTCTCTGGAGCTAACGGCCCTTAGCTAAAAAAAACTTGTTTGATTGCCTATCCAATCAAAATAATTTAGCTCAATTTGTTGATGAATGCACGTTAGGTAGACTGATGTGGTCTATCTATGTATTAACTTGCTGATCTTTTTCATAAATGTAGCTTGCAGAGCAGAAAGTGTTTGACCTTATCTGGTTGGTGTGTAAATAATGCAAAGCAGCAAAAATGCCATTCTCTATAATTTTGATCTCGGTCAAAAGGCACATTTGGTAAAAAAAAATGTGAATTCTACATCAAATGTAAAAAAACACGATAGTACACGTGTGATGTGTTCCGAATATAGCTCAGCTAAAAATAAATAATCACTCCTAGGATAATATTGTTCTATATTATTAGCTCATGTTTGGGTTAGTTTTGGAGAGGCCCATAATATAATGGGGTTGTACTCAGGGAAATGTGAACCTCCTATTTTTTTCAATAATCCTTCTTTTGCTTTTTAGGTTATGGTTATGACATTTACCCTCCACATAATTGAGTTTTAGAAAAAAAATCTAGATGCAAGGAATTAGGGTTTATTTCCTTCATTCTGATTCTTCACTTTATGCCTTTCATCAATCTTTTATCATTTTTCCTTATTTCCTTTGTCAATCTTACTCATTTTGTTTGTCCCTTTTTTTGATCTCTTTCAATACTTTTTTGTCCCTAATTTTTTCCTCACAAAATACTGGCAGCGATAAGACTCGGACGAGCTCACGATAGGAGAAAGCAATAGGAATCACATTGTTGCAGGGCACCGACACAACCAAGGAGTCGTGGGTCCTTCGCGAGACACGGTGGATCTGGCTGCTGTGACATGGAAGTTGTAGATCTAGGAAAGGCACATAGCCACCTTTGCTAGGAGCAGTAGGGTTGGTGGATGAAAGATCTAGGCAATGGCCAAGGAGCATAGAGGTGGAGGGGCTAAGCCAGAGCAGATGGAGCAAAGTGTCGTGTCAGATCCAGACGAAGGTTAGGGATGGGGAGGTTGATGGAAAAGAGGAGAGTAGAGCCGCGATCGCCTGATTCTCGCAGCCGACCATCATCGCCGTCGACGACGACCACTAATGGCGGCGATAGAGCGGTAGCAGACAAGTGTTCTTGGCCACCAGGGCCGGGGGCGTCTCGATGTCGCCCCCTGGAGAGACAAGGGAGTGGGAATCTCCCTCTTTTTATGGAGGCACAACTGCCCTGGAGGAGGAAGGAGCATGAGATAGAATCATGTTGTAAGTATGAATGGATATTACATGACATCATGTTCAACAAACATTTGTCAATTCAAGAAATTATTTTATCGTTATATTTTTTGTTATTCTGTGGCAACACACGGGCAATCAACTAGTAGCATCTACATGGGGACTGAAGCCGACGACTGGTAACTTTCAGAATAAAACCGCCGCAAAGGAGTCAAAATAAACAAAACAGGCACAAGTTTGATGAACCATACAAAATAGCTGCATTATAAAGCAAAATGTTCGACTATCATTTAATAGATGGTCGGACATACACTCAAGGATTACATCTTTCGAACACTGGGCCTCTACTTCCCGAGCACCATCCATCATCATGGGGAAATATTTCTTGGGGTGCCTGTGCTCCTTTTCTTGGGCCAGTGCGCCATGGTCTTCGCGAAGGCCATCCGAGCTCCCTCAATGCACATGGAGCACTTCACGACATCAATCCAGAAGACAACATTCCGCAACTTCTACACCAGGCCGAAGTAACTGCTCGGTATTGGCTCTGCAGGCCACAACCGCACACATAGGTCCTTCATGGCTGGTTCCTCCATCCGATGTAGTTCAATCAGCTACTTCATCTGGTTGCTCAGGAGGGGAGGGTGTTCGGGCACCTGGAACTGCGCCTAGAAGAGCCTGTGTTCGGTATCACCCTCCCGAGCTGCATAATGCCTCCGCATCCGCCGCACTCCTTGGAAGCTCCGCAAATGCGCCCGAGGAACGCCAAACTCGTGTGAGCAATGCGAACCTGTGGCCACCAGACACTCTGCAGTAAATACAACTTACCATCTGTGATTTGCTTTACTTGACGAAGCTCTTCTTGGGCGCCCCGCGTCTCCGTCCTCGCCTCCTGGATCTCGTGCTTCACCTTGGATAGCTCGGTGGCTTGACCCTTATTCTTCTGCTCAAGGTCCTCACATTTAGTGACGGCATCCTTGAGCTCCTGCTGCACTTTAGCCACTCTGGCCTCATGCTTCTCACTGACAGTTTTCACCATCTTAAGCTCGGCGGCCGCTAGCTCGGCCACCGCCTTCTGTTCAGCCGCCTCTTCCTTGGCCTTCTTCAGTTCGGCCTTGAGGCCCTCGACCTCCGTGGTGACAAGTGCAATCATAATTAAGCACCTCCTACTTAGAGATAATCCCGAATACCTTACTAGACAAGGAAAATACAAATTACTACGTCTGGACTAGAATAACCTTGCGCTTTGTCAAACCACTTGTTGACATGGTCGAGCTCCACATCAGAGCTTTTGAGCTTCTGATTCATTTCTGCCAACTCCACGGCATTGGCGCCGCCAAAGACGAGGCCTGCACAAACAATTATTTTTGATCCTCTGCTAGATTTTTTCAATCCTGGCAGAGTCTTGGGGAAGGATGGCTGAATCAAGAAGGAAGGAATCCGTCCGGTCTTCCCGACAGCTCCGCTACACACGTTGGCAACGTGACCCGCTCGACTTGTACTCCAGGAGCTTCCCCTCGGCGGGACCCACTCAAGCAGCTAGATCGCGTCGATCTGCACCGTCCACGACAACCTATCGCACCACGCGGACGGCCCAGATCTTCAGATCCCGGATCAGAGAACGTCGCTAGACAAAACCGCTAATCAAATCAAATCGCATCGCCAGAGCCCGGGGGAACGACACGATCCTTTGAAGCCCCCCACATGCGACAGCCAAGCTCCGCCGCGGTCTGCGCTTCCGATCGAATCCGAGGTACGCGCGCGCTGCTCGGATCTCGCCCTCCACCCTCGTCCTCCTCCTCCGCGCTCGATCGGTTCAGCACGCTTAAGCTCGCGCGCGCGCTAGAGATTTGCTCACTTGAGTTGCTCGTAGTCGTAGGAACGAGCAGGCCGGTGGCACCGGGTTGCGGTTCTGCGTTTCAAATCGGCTACGCTGGGGGCAGGTTTTCAGGCCTTCGTACATTTTTCGCCCGGTTCTTTATCTTCCTCGGCCTCTTGTGCTGTGCTCGCGCCTGCGCGTGCAGTTTGTGATGTCTCTGGACTCTGGAGTGCGGTCATCGGATCAACCGATGTACTAGAAGTCTGTAGACTAGTCAACGACAAGGTGAGGGAGGGAAGGATTTTTTACGGTGTGTTGTCTCTAGGAACAACCGATGTAAGGCCGAGATTTTGCTAGCTTTTTGAGTTTGGTTTGGTGTTCTGAAACTATGCCTTTTAGCGAGCTCGGTGCGTAAAAACTGTTTCTCATATATGTGAAATTCGAGCTAGTAATGTCGAGTTAACTTTTGTTTCTGAAGTACCATTTTCCAGTAAGCGGCACTTCACAATTGGCTTCTATGTTCCCCATGTAATCGAAAGCTTAACTTTGTCAGGATATTGTTGATATTTTTGATTCAAACAGTATTATCTAGCTTATACTTCCCAGAGTACACGATTTAACTGACAGGTGTATTAGATCATGACTCCAGTGTTTTATATGCTCGACAGCTTTATTGATCAATTTTCCTAGATCACTGTGTGAAATGAAAAGATACAACCATCAATAAGCAATTTTACTTATTGATCAATTAGGCCCGGGGTACGCCTCCATTTCCAAAAACTAATTGAATTAGCATATGATAGTCTTCTAGGGATTTCTTTGGTTTGCAATGCATTTTGTTAATTTAGTCTACTCTGTTAATGTTGGTATATCAGGCTTCCTCTAAATTTCAAAAACATGGTTGTTGCAAACGGCAATGTCGACATGGAGGAAGGAACCCTTGAAATCGGGATTGGTATGCATTTTCTATTTATCTCCATATGAGTATCTTCACATCACTGATAATCTGGTAAAGATAATGCACACCTTCTAACAGTTCTCTTTGTATTGCAGAGTACAGGACAGTTTCTGGAGTTGCTGGTCCTCTTGTGATTCTTGACAAAGTGAAGGTATCCTCACTTCACACCAGTTTTCGTGATTTAATGTTTGATAAATTTTTTTTTTTTGATCCTGAAGCTGTCATTTTAGGGTCCTAAATACCAAGAAATCGTCAACATACGATTGGGAGATGGCACAACTAGGCGTGGTCAGGTGCTTGAAGTTGATGGAGAGAAAGCTGTGGTTCAGGTATATATATTAGTGTGAGAAATATCATAGCGGCATTAAAAATGAAGATCATATTACTGTTTTTCAGAAGTTGTCAATTCATCACCTATTGATGGGATCGTTTATTCAAATTTATTTATAATAATACTTTGATCGGAAAAACAGATACTCCCTCCGTCCCAAAATAAGTGTCTCAAGCGAGTTAGTACAAAGTTGAGACACTTATTTTGGGACGGAGGGAGTACCATATACGGCTTACCTCATATTCTATCAAACCTCCAAAGACTAAGCTCATATGCTGTCTATAGCCATAATCTTCTTGGTCGTACTGGAAACAAGTATGCAACATTCCTATCACATTATCTCAATTTAAGCATCATTTAACAGTTAGCTGTATTTGTCTTTATGTTGTCTCAACATAGCCGGTCCCAAGCCCGGGTAAAGGAGGAGGGTTGTGATAGGCTTGGCGAGCCAATGTAAAAACTCAGCCACTCTTATGGAGATGAAACCCAAAAGATTTTCGTTGGGGCGTAACCCTCTCAGCGACGCGCCACATCGGAACCCGGGTGTGGTGGAAAATGGGCAAGGGCCGGGTCGTCACCCCCCAGGTGGGGCGCCGTATCTTGATCCAGATACGGTGGCAAGTGAGCGAGGATCGGGTCGTCGCATCCTTAGTGGCGCGCTACATCGGCGCTCGGATGTAGTGGAAAATGAGCAAGGGTCTTCGCATTTGACTCGACGAGTGCGAAGGGTAAGGAAGCTAGCCGAGCCTAGGAGGATTCGCTTAGGTAGCTGGAACGTAGGGTCTCTGACAGGAAAGCTTCGGGAGCTAGTTGATGCAGCGGTGAGGAGAGGTGTTGATATCCTTTGCGTCCAAGAAACCAAATGGAGAGGACAGAAGGCGAAGGAGGTGGAGGATACTGGCTTCAAGCTATGGTACACGGGGATGGCTGCAAACAGAAATGGCGTAGGCATCTTGATCAACAAGAGCCTCAAGTATGGAGTGGTAGACGTCAAGAGACGTGGGGACCGGATTATCCTGGTCAAGCTGGTAGTTGAGGACTTGGTTCTCAATGTTATCAGCGCGTATGCCCCGCAAGTAGGCCACAATGAGAACACCAAGAGGGAGTTCTGGGAAGGCCTGGAAGACATGGTTAGGAGTGTACCGATTGGTGAGAAGCTCTTCATAGGAGGACACCTCAATGGCCACGTGGGTACATCTAACATAGGTTTTGAAGGGGCGCATGGGGGCTTTGGCTATGGCATCAGGAATCAAGAATGAGAAGATGTTTTAAGCTTTTCTCTAGCCTACAATATGATTGTAGCCAACACCCTCTTTAGAAAGAGAGAATCACATCTGGTGACTTTTAGTAGTGGCCAACACTCTAGCCAGATTGATTTCATCCTCTCGAGAAGAGAAGATAGGCGTGCGTGCCTATACTGTAAGGTGATACCTGGAGAGAGTGTTGTACCCCAGCATAAGCTGGTGGTTGCTGACTTCCGCTTTCGGATTCGTGTCCAGCGGGATAAGCGTGCCAAAGTCGCTAGAACAAAGTGGTGGAAGCTCAAGGGGGAGGTAGCTCAGGCGTTCAAGGAGAGGGTCATTAAGGAGGGCCCTTGGGAGGAAGGAGGGGATGCAGACAATGTGTGGATGAAGATGGCGACTTGCATTCGTAAGGTGGCCTTAGAGGAGTTTGGAGTGTCTAGAGGAAGGAGAAGTGAAGATAAGGATACCTGGTGGTGGAATGATGATGTCCAGAAGGCGATTAAAGAGAAAAAAGATTGCTTCAGACGCCTATACCTGGATAGGAGTGCAGACAACATAGAGAAGTACAAGATGGCGAAGAAGGCCGCAAAACGAGCTATTGGTGAAGCAAGGGGTCGGGCGTATGAGGACCTCTACCAACGGTTAGGCACGAAGGAAGGCGAAAGGGACATCTATAAGATGGCCAAGATCCAAGAGAGGAAGACGAGGGATATTGGCCAAGTCAAATGCATCAAGGACGGAGCAGGCCAACTCTTGGTGAAGGACGAGGAGATTAAGCATAGATGGCGGGAGTACTTATACAAGCTGTTAAATGGGGAGAATGAGAGTTCTACCATTGAACTGGACGACTCCTTTGATGAGACCAGCATGCGTTTTGTGCGTCGAATCCAGGAGTCTGAGGTCAAGGAGGCTTTAAAAAGGATGAAGTGAGGCAAGGCGATGGGCCCGGATTGTATCCCCATTGAGGTGTGGAAAGGTCTCGGGGACATAGCGATAGTATGGCTAACCAAGCTTTTCAACCTCATTTTTCGGGCAAACAAGATGCCAGAAGAATGGAGACGGAGTATACTAGTACCAATCTTCAAGAACAAGGAGGATGTTTAGGGTTGTACTAATTACCGTGGAATTAAGCTGATGAGCCATACAATGAAGCTATGGGAGAGAGTCCTTGAGCACCGCTTAAGAAGAATGACAAGCGTGACCAAAAACCAGTTTGGTTTCATGCCTGGGAGGTCGACCATGGAAGCCATTTTCTTGGTACGACAACTTATGGAGAGATATAGGGAGCAAAAGGACTTGCATATGGTGTTCATTGACTTGGAGAAGGCCTATGATAAGATACCGTGGAATGTCATGTGGTGGGCCTTGAAGAAGCACAAAGTCCCAGCAAAGTACATTACCCTCATCAAAGACATGTACGATAATGTTGTGACAAGTGTTCGAACAAGTGATGTCGACACTGATGACTTCCCGATTAAGATAGGACTGCATCAGGGGTCGGCTTTGAGCCCTTATCTTTTTGCATTGGTGATGGATGAGGTCACAATGGATATACAAGGAGATATCCCATGGTGTATGCTCTTTGTGGATGATGTGGTGCTAGTTGACGATAGCCGGGCGGGGGTAAATAGGAAGTTAGAGTTATGGAGACAAACCTTGGAATCGAAAGGGTTTAGGCTTAGTAGGACTAAAACCGAGTACATGATGTGTGGTTTCAGTACTACTAGGTGTGAGGAGGAGGAGGAGGTTAGCCTTGATGGCCAGGTGGTACCTCAGAAGGACACCTTTCGGTATTTGGGGTCAATGCTGCAGGAGGATAGGGGTATTGATGAAGATGTGAACCATCGGATCAAAGCCGGATGGATGAAGTGGCGCCAAGCTTCTGGCATTCTCTGTGACAAGAGAGTGCCACAAAAGCTAAAAGGCAAGTTCTACAGGATGGCGGTTCGACCCGCAATGTTGTATGGAGCTGAGTGTTGGCCGACTAAAAGGCGACATGTTCAACAGTTAGGTGTGGCGGAGATGCGTATGTTGAGATGGATGTGTGGCCACACGAGGAAGGATCGAGTCCGGAATGATGATATACGAGATAGAGTTGGGGTAGCACCAATTGAAGAGAAGCTTGTCCAACAACGTCTGAGATGGTTTGGGCATATTCAGTGCAGGCCTCCAGGAGCTCCAGTGCATAGCGGACGGCTAAAGCGTGCGGAGAATGTCAAGAGAGGGCGGGGTAGACCGAATTTGACATGGGAGGAGTCCGTTAAGAGAGACTTGAAGGATTGGAGTATCACCAAAGAGCTAGCTATGGACAGGGGTGCTGGAAGCTTGCTATCCATGTGCCAGAGCCATGAGTTGGTTGCGAGATCTTATGGGTTTCACCTCTAGCCTACCCCAACTTGTTTGGGACTAAAGGCTTTGTTGTTGTTGTTGTTGTTGTTGTTGTATTTATCTTTTCATCGTCTTCAGTTCACCTCACACATTGAGATGAGTTCAAACTCGGGTTATATATTAATGTACAGTTTTTCCTTTTCAACCTACCTTTCTTTCATTGTTCATGAAACTTGAGAAAATCACTCACAGGTTTTTGAGGGAACTTCTGGTATTGACAACAAATATACAACTGTGCAATTCACTGGTGAGGTAATATCGATTTCCCATGAAACTTGTGCTCACATATAGCAATAAAGATGCTCTTTTGCACTTCTCATAAATTGGTGTCAATGGATAATTTTCTGTTTAATTGACTACTATTGAGTGGTCTTTGTGCTATTGCTTAATTTTTTTAAAGAAAATTGTTCTGCATTTTGGCTCATTAATATCTTGTTCTTTTTGAATTTTAAAGGTTCTAAAAACTCCAGTATCACTGGATATGCTTGGCCGCATTTTCAATGGTTCTGGGAAACCTATAGATAATGGCCCACCAATTTTACCAGAGGCGTACCTGGATATTTCCGGTAAGAGTTAGCTGGGTTCAAATATGCAGAAGATTTCAGGCTACATAGGTTTTGACATTGTTTTGTCAATCTCGTACAGGAAGTTCTATCAATCCCAGCGAACGGACATACCCTGAAGAAATGATTCAGACTGGCATATCTACAATTGATGTGATGAATTCTATAGCTCGTGGTCAGAAGATACCTCTGTTCTCCGCTGCAGGTCTGCCACACAATGAAATTGCTGCTCAGATTTGTCGTCAGGCTGGGCTGGTAAAGCGTAAAGAGAAGACTGACAATATCTTGGAGGTATATATAAAGCCAAAGCAATTATTGGATGCCCACAGTATTTATCTATTAAAATTATTTGCATAACTCTCGGAAGTAGCCAGAAATAATTATAATGAAGCTGAAGCTGAAATAACTAACTAATTTTGATGGTTGTTTGCTCCATCAACCAGGCTTGTACACTGATGTGTGACTTTTCTATGGACCATCCAAACCTTCCTCGCCGTACTAAAAAGTTCTACACACACTCGAGATGATTAGTTTTGGATGAGTTTGATGGAAAAAATATCCACCTGCACATTATGAAATAAATTTTCTTCTAAACTACATAGTATGGCATCACATGTTGGATCATTATTGTCCATTTATTATTCTGGGTGCTGTAGCGATGCTTGCGGTAGGCAACTCTATATGTTAATCCGTGTCCTCTTGGGATGGCCTGTGAATCATAATTTATAGCATGGACTTGCAATACATTGTTATTTTCTGTGGTCTTTGTTCTACCTTCGAAGAAGTAGCTACTTATATCGTGTACAATCTTGGTATGGTTTACATGGCACGGTGGTGAAGTACTCCCCAGTTGTGCCAAGAGGTCTCTGCATTGTGCAGGGGCAAGGCTTGCCTTGTATAATCCTTCCACATACCCCACCTGGCATGGGAGCTTCTAGCACTGGGTCTGTCCTTGGTCTGGTTTACATGGCAAAGTTTAGTTTGCAAGTGGTAATAATAATAGTTTAATTAACAGTGGCTACTAATTCATATAATTCTCAGTTACATTTATTTATTCCGAACATCCTATCTTGTGTTTTCTCCATGCTAGATCATTAGTTTGACATCCACACATCTGCTACAATTGTTGTAGAATGCCGAGGAAGACAATTTTGCTATTGTCTTTGCAGCTATGGGAGTAAACATGGAAACAGCACAATTTTTCAAGCGTGATTTTGAGGAGAATGGTTCGATGGAGAGAGTTACCTTATTTCTTAATCTGGTACATCTGCATACCTTTTTCCCTCTCTTTTTCCTTCCTTCACCTGTTGCTCTAAGGATTTTACCCCTTGCTTTTGTTCATAGGCAAATGATCCAACCATCGAGCGTATTATTACTCCAAGAATTGCTCTCACAACAGCGGAGTACTTGGCATATGAGTGCGGGAAGCATGTTCTTGTCATCCTGACTGACATGAGTTCATATGCAGATGCACTTCGTGAAGTAAGGGCTCTTATCTCCAGTAATATTTTCCTAGGTTTCTGTTAGCAACATAACCCTTAATGTTTTTAATCTCGAGTCTTTTTACCTGTTCCAAGAAATCTCGACATAGATATTTATAATAGAAAACACATATTTGTAGAGCCAATCTTCGCATATAAGATTCCTTTTGCTAAGATATCATTCATAATTAACAATAACTTGCACTTTTTTTTTTATCTGAGCGATAACTTGAATATTGTATGTGAATCTAAGTTATAACTTCCTTTGGGTAAACTGCCATCTACTCTTTATTTATTATCAATAGGAGCTAAATATTTACTATTGCAGGTATACCAGTTTATACTTTTGTGTTACAATGACTTATTTAAAAATTTGTTAAGCTTCATGCACTAGGCAACGCAAAAACTCCGAACTGATGGAAAGGGCTAGGCAATCCACATATACACTTCAACGAGATTCACATACAATATTTAAGTTATTGCTCAGATAAAAAAAAGTGTAAGCTATTGATAATTATGAATGATATCTTAGCAAAATGAATTTTAATGCAAAGATGATGTCATAAATAATTAAAGTTCTGGTTGCAATGTTGGCTGAGGACAGTGGATTTTTGTGTGTAGTTCTTGTATGGTCTGGATTTAACTGATCCTTCAGTGTATTTTCCTGATTCATTCTCAGTTCCCTTACTCTATATGGACGTACATTTACCTTCTGCTTTTTTCCTTTCAGGTCTCTGCTGCTCGAGAGGAAGTGCCTGGAAGGCGTGGTTATCCTGGTTATATGTATACTGACTTGGCAACTATCTATGAGCGTGCTGGTCGTATAGAAGGAAGAAAAGGATCAATTACGCAGATACCTATTTTAACCATGCCTAATGATGGTCAGTTAATGATATATTCTTGCTTTTCCACCAAATGTTTTATGACGCGACATATTTTCTGTACTTCAATGTAACTATGTAAATGTAGAGTTGATTTAACTGAGGAAGAATAGTAGGATGTGTTCTGTAATTATCACTCCAAAACAAACTACATTCGTAAAATTTGTTCAGTATTTCTGGCAAAAGATATTGTTATCTAAGTTTCTAACTGTTGTAGATATTACCCATCCAACTCCTGATCTTACTGGTTACATCACCGAGGGGCAGATCTACATTGACAGGCAGCTACATAATCGGCAGGTATTGTAAACTGCCCAGTTGGGTACTAAACTTTATAGATGATCCCTAAATGCGCAGTAAACTTAGCATATGTTCTAAGGCTGCTATTAGGACTTCTGATCCGAACAAGAAAGGTGACTAGACTTAACATAGTCAATTTGCGGAGGCAATGACTTTTTTTTTCTTTGCTGAGACAGGATACATACGTAGCGCCTCTGTAGAACTCTTCGTTCTATGAAATAAATAATTTACCAGTCTCTTTAAATTGAGGATGCAGCTTGTTGCCTTACCTTCAGAAATAGAAAAATGATAGTTTGTCTGTAACAGTAACTTAGCAAACAGGAAACCCTCTACTGGTCTAAATGATTCAGCCCGGGAGGATCATAATTAACTCAGATCAATATTTTTGTTGCTCCTATTTGAGTAGTATCTCAAAATTTATGCCTGACCGTGTTGCTAATATCTATCTGGCAGATATATCCACCAATCAATGTCCTTCCCTCGCTTTCGCGGCTCATGAAGGTATGATTTTTTTGCTACTAAAGAAAATTGTGACAATCGACACCCAAGTATAGTGATACAAGCATTATCAGTGAGGTCTATAACTGCTTACCTGTTCTGGATCTTTTGCAGAGCGCTATTGGCGAAGGCATGACTCGCCGGGATCATTCTGATGTCTCAAACCAGGTTCGCTAGAGATTCCCATAATCTGCAGCCTACACGATCTTATTCGAGAATATGGATCGGTTAATCACATGTTTTCCTTTCAGCTATATGCCAATTACGCCATAGGCAAAGACGTGCAGGCGATGAAGGCAGTGGTTGGAGAGGAAGCACTGTCATCAGAGGACTTGGTAACCTCGAACTTGCACTGACTTTTCACTTTATTTTCTGAATTGTTTTGAAGCTCCTTATCAACTGAACTATTGGAAAATGATGGCAGCTCTACCTCGAGTTCCTCGACAAGTTTGAGCGGAAGTTTGTGGCTCAGGGAGCATATGACACACGAAACATCTTCCAGTCGCTTGACCTTGCCTGGACCTTACTCCGCATCTTCCCCCGTGAGCTGCTCCACCGTATACCGGCGAAGACCCTTGATCAGTTCTACAGTCGTGATGCCTCCCACTAAGTCAGAATTTGGGCGCCATCATGGAAATTGGTTGTTGTTGTGCAATAAACCGGTGCCAGGGGCTCAGTTAATATATATTGTGCTATCCTCCCAATTTGTAGTTCAAACTTGTGCTAGCATTAGCAAAACATCAATTCTTTTGACAAAAAACATGATTTATCTAGCAATTTGGGCAACATTGATGCTCAAATTGCGTCATGTATCATCTTGCTGAGGACAATTGTTGCAAGGAAGGGGAATAATGGAGGTTAAGTTCCTTGCAAAATAACAATAATCGAGAACAAGTTGAGCTGGGCATTATGGACTTTTGAATAAAGAGTGAAACGATTTGCATCTACGGTCAGCTATTAGGCACTCTAATACAGCTTGTTGATGATTTCATACTAAGAGGATCTCGAACATTAGCCTTAAAAACAAAGTCGTGCCCAAAAAACTGCTTTTAGGTCACTTCGGGCAAAAAAGAAACACATCAACAGCGGCTTTATACATATATGGTGGCCAAACAAATTTAGGCCCTACCCAAATAAATGCTACAACTGATGAAAATATGCATCACCAGCAGCAGCTGCCCAGAAACCAATTCAGCTACCGTGGGAACCCCAACCACCCAAAGTGAAACTTAATGCATCCAACTCGCCTCCTCACCGCGATCACCGTCGGCCCATTCTCACTGCCGCCACTCCGTCGGCCATCCCCAACTCCACCGGCTGAGACCCACCGCGATCCCATCAACCGCCACCGAAGCTTGGAATGTCGATGCAGATTCTGGTCATTTCCCCACCCATCTACCGGCCGAAATGGTCGGCACCGCACCACCATCAGCCGCTGAGGTCGATTAGCGGCCAGGAGACCTCCAATTGCCTAGCGCGACCACCGCTGAGCCGCAGTTCCGTTTGGAGCCCTCGACGCTCATGCGACACGAAGCCACCAGAGTTGGCACCACCCACGGCCCCTGGTCCCTCTTTATGCCATTCCTAGGTGGCCCGACGACTATCTCGGCCCCGGCGAGCTACGCTGACAAGAATTGGCCTCGATGTCCCTGCGACCGTCAGATCCACCTCTCGCATGCCGTTTGATCCTTGCGAGGGCATCCAAACTGAAATTGTAGGGAACTAGTTTTGGGTCTGTTGGAAAAGCAGAAAAAACTCTTGGAAGCATAAAACCTTCTCTCCCCACACCTAAAATCAATTTGAAGGCATCCATTTTTGGACTGTTGTTGGAGACGCTCTATGTACTAGTTTGGGCCTCCGAGGCACCAGAGATATTATGAAGTGATGGAAATGAAAGAAAGAGAGTGAAAACTTTGAGGGACAGCTTGAATTTTGAAAGTGTTAGCCTTAGTTCTAATGCTTGTGCCATCTCTTCATCTCAAAATAAGTGTTTCAACTTTGTACTAAATTTAGTACAAAGTTATACAATACAAGCTCAAGCTGCAACCTCACAAGCGCAAAAAGTACCCCAAGACTTACACAAAATTTCTCCATCAACCACCTAACAACATTTGATGCGAATCGGCTCCTTGTGGAGCTCGACGACCTCCCCTCCGTCATAGTCACACTCATCGCCGCCGACACCAAATGTGGTTGCTAGGGATCAAACTCACGAGTCCGGGCCACCGAAGCACCTCCATGGCTTGGCAACCTCGAACATGGACACTCCTCTTTCCTACAGCGCAACGCTGTGACGGCGCTCCAAGCTTGATTAAGTACTCTGGTACTCACACGATTAGAACATTCAGCCCCCACCCCTAGTCATATTGACATCCTCCCTAGTCCCTACTATCTCCACTAAAAAACAAACACATCAATTCTAATAATTTTACTTTTACTCTATTGGCATTCTCATTGTCAACCAAGACTCTCCCTTTGAGGATTCTAAAAAAAAAGATACTCCCTTCCAGTCATCTAAAAGTTGTTGTTTTAGATATCAGTCGGTCCTTCGGTCCTCAAAATACAACTTTAATCAGTGATCATGTACTAAAATCGAGAGCTAACATAGGTCCATGGCCTTTTTTTTATAACACGGTATAGGTGCTTCGTAGTCGATGAGAACGTATCCTCCCACTGAAAGGGTATCGCCGAAAATCCTGTAATAAATATGAGTAATAGGATGTCGGGGAAACGACACCTACGGGATCACGTGGATCCCTTCTACGGTTTGGCAGGGAAGAGGGGTGTGCAAAGAGTAGGTCTAACAATCAACACGATGGGTTTTTATCCAGGTTTGGGCCGCTCAGCAGCGTAAAACCCTAGTCCTGCTTGAGTGTATATTCTGTGTTCTTAAGCTTCGGCTAGCTGCTATGCATGCAAGCTGGGTTGAGAGGTTCAAAAGTTTGAATGCTCCTCGAGTACGCCTTGGGCCTCCTTTTACATGTTCAAGGGGTTGCCACAGTGGCACACAGGAGGTGTAAAGTAGCTACAATGTCTATGTTTATCACCGGCGTCTTAGGAAAAACGCATTAAATGCGCTGCTTACATGCCCCCTAGCTTTATCGGGGACGGAAACAGATCCCGTCCTGTCCATCGCCGCCTTTCCCCGTCTTGACACGCATCCAGGCTGAAGAGGCATGCAATGACAGGCTGGCTGGCTAGCCGCTGCGCTGGAACAGTGGTAGGCTCTTCACGAAGATCTGCATGCCACCACGCAGGTGCTTGCCAGGCTGGCAGGCCAGTCAGTGCGTTTAGGTGGTGGCGGAACCTGGCCAGGTGCGAATCTCGTCGGGCCTTGTACTCTTCCCCGGCAAGGACCTTGCCGGGGGCTTAGCAATTCATCTTGGCAAGGATCTCGCCGGGGGCTTCGCGAGCCACCCTGGAAAGGATCTGACGGGGCCTCCGCTTCTGGTCTTCTATTCTCTAATCACTGGCTTGACTACTTCTCTAGTGATCTTGTTTTTATCCTTGATCGTCCTCTTCAGGCCTTGCCGCAGGTGTGGCTACGACTGCCTATGCACAAGTATGGGGTGCTAAAGGCCCAGACTTTAGCACACCGACAGGAGCCCCTGGGCCTGGGCCACACACGGGTGCGGGGCAGTGTTGGGCTATAGGCCCAAACAGTGCACGGGCACGCGTGGCAGCGGTCGACTGCTATAATCTTCTCGTCTGTCGTGCTTGCAGCGGCCCGTGAATAGCCTTTATTCACGGGATGGTAACCGCCGTTTCAGCCTCCCACTACTGAAGGAATTATGCCCTAGAGGCAATAATAAAGTTGTTATTTATATTTCCTTATATCATGATCAATGTTTTATTATTCATGCTAGAATTGTATTAACCGGAAACTTAGTACATGTGTGAATACATAGACAAACAGAGTGTCCCTAGTATGCCTCTACTTGACTAGCTCGTTAATCAAAGATGGTTAAGTTTCCTAACCATAGACATGTGTTGTCATTTGATGAACGGGGTCACATCATTAGAGAATGATGTGATGGACAAGACCCATCCGTTAGCTTAGCATAATGATCATTTAGTTTTATTGCTATTGCTTTCTTCATGACTTATACATATTCCTCTGACTATGAGATTGTGCAACTCCCGAATACTGGAGGAACACTTTGTGTGCTATCAAACGTCACAACGTAACTGGGTGATTATAAAGATGCTCTACAGGTCTCTCCGAAGGTACTCCCACTTAGATAGACATCCCTCTAGTCATCTAACTAATCACGTGATCCATATCAACTAAACCATGTTCGATCATCATGTCAGATGGAGTAGGTTTCAATGGTGAACATCACTATGTTGATCATATCTACTATATGATTCACGTCCGACCTTTCGGTCTCAGTGTTCCGAGGCCATATCTGCATATGCTAGGCTCGTCAAGTTTAACCCGAGTATTCAGCACGTGCAAAACTGGCTTGCACCCGTTGTATGTGAACGTAGAGCTTATCACACCCGATCATCACACTACAAAAAAAACACTTCCGTGATGACACATGTTTGTCACAGTAGGTCGCATTTTCTGTCATGCATGTACATCCATGACAATTTTATGACAGAATCAAGATAGTCATACCTGTACTGTCGTAGAAGTGTTTCATGACATTACCAAAATTATCATCACGGAAGTGTCCACTTCCATGACGATAAATCCCACGTCACAGAAGTGTTTTCGTCAAGGGTGACCGACACGTGGCATCCACCGTAATGAAACGCTGTTAAGCTATCAGGTCGGGTTTGGATCCGATAACCCGTTAACAGCCCTGACCAATGGGGATTTTCCACGTGTAAAATCATCATTGGCTGGAGGAAACACGCATCGGCTCATCGTTGGGACAGATATCATCCACTCATTGGACAGAAGGCGCCTATGATACGTCGACACGTGGCATGACCCAAAAGAGGCCCATTCCTGTGAAAAGGCCGACCTGTTTGACTTGGTCAAAAGGTGGCGGGCCGGCCCATGTAAAGCCTGTTAACGGCCTGTTCGCATATAACCCATTTACAGCCCACTAACCCAAGGCCCGTTATGCCCTATCTGAATTAGGCCAATAGCGTCATCTGGGCCACCCAATATGATTCCAACCCATTTTCACTTATGGCCCATGATGTCTTTCGGCCCATATGAGGCCCTATGTAACTCTTGGCCTATTAACGGCCCGTGGTGAAATTGGCCCGTAATGAACAGTGTATCACTTTACACCCATTAATGGCCCATGGTGAAACTGGCCCGTAATGAACAGTGTATCACTTTATACCCATTAACGGCCCGTTATTCCGTTGGGCCGTTTCCAGCCCATGTTATCTTTCGGCCTTCTCAGAGCCCATTTATTCTTGGGCTCGTTTCCAGCATTCGTTTACTTACAGCCCGTTACTGTCATTTTCTGCTTGTGGGCCAAATTCAGCCCGTGGTTACAGTCGGCCCGTTTATGGTCCGTTAATACGTTGGGCCGTTTTCATAGCGTCATCAAATATGACCTATTAACGATGGCCTGTTATGGTCGGCTCATGAACGGACGATTCCAACTCTAGCCCGTTTACGGCCATAATGCGGCCTGTTATTGGCCCATGTTTGGCCAATCGATCATATTGCCCGTATAAGGCCCATTGATGATACGGCCCGTAGAAGGCCCATTGTTTCTACGGCCCGTAGAAGGCCCATTGTTTCTACGGCCCGTAGAAGGCCCATTGTTTCTACGCCCCATAGAAGGCCCACTGTTTCTACAGCCCGTAGGAGGCCCAATGTCACTACAGTAAATATTAGCCCATGGTTATTGTGGCCTAGTTTTAAAAAATAGGTTATTGCAGCCACTAGCAAACCGCGGAAAAAGAACTGCAATGACTACAAGCAAACAAATAAACAAGACAACAAGGAAATAAATAAGCAAGCAACTTACGCTAGGCTATCACGGCTATCACACATATTACATCCACTAGGCATCAAAGTTCGCCACCAGTGCAAATAAACGTGCCAACAAAAGAATATAAAAAACTGAGAGCACTTCAGAAGGCATTAGGCCTGGCCAGGCCGGTCCCCCCAAATAGCTGAAGAAGCTGAGTAGACCTCACTTGTGTCAATGATAGATGCATCAACACCAGATTTAAGGCATGATGGTGTACACGGCAGTCCTATGACATCTTCATTGCATCTTTGACTTCAAGTCGGAGCTGAGCTGAAGCAAGCCTTTCCGCTTTAAGTTGAGACTGAAGAAGTCGAACTGATTGAGGCAGCGACTGCACAGAGGTTGTCTCACACCTGCTGGTGAGTAGCTTCAACTCACTGTCTTCATCAAGACAGGACCTTGGGGTCATCTCGCTGTCCTCAAGATGGTTTGGCTCACTATCTTCCCTAAAGTTCTACCTGGCGTAAGAGATACGAGTCTGAAAGAGAAACAAGGAGACACGTAACAGGTTTCACAATTATATAAGCAAATAAATGGATCTGTTCTGCATAAGGAACATGTTTTTACAACTACAATTTAAAACTGGTAGTTGTTGCAAACATCCAATCAGATGTAAACAGCAAAGCAAACAACAATGGAGGAAATGATGCCTATCCAAAGCTATACTAGAACAAAGTTTGAAGGCTTGAGAAGGATGAACTTACATTACATGTTAACACGGGCTAGACAAAGCCCTTCTCCATGTTGATGGAAGGATAATTCAATAAATTCCCCAAAGAAAATTCTTTATAAGCGTTGTTGCAAAGAGTAAATATAGATCAAATAATATTGGAAGAAACAGAGGATAATGAAGCTCAGGTGCAGACTGATGATACATAATCAAATAGCAATTAATTAAGTACATCGTTACAAGGCAAAAGGGAGAGAGGTAGTGACAAGAGCAATGCAGAGCCCATTATTGTTTTGAGATCGTATGATCCTTTGAGCAAGGAGATTCATCTGTAATTAGTTTTCATACAAGAGAGAAGGTAAGGCACAAGCAGAAATTTAGGAGTTTAAATTTTGAATTGATATCATAGACAGTACCTGACGCTGGGCTCCCAGCAGTTCTAATAGGGGTTTGGCCATTGGAGTAGGGGTAAAGTGTGGTACAGTTGGGCCTGTGTTTTCTGTGGCTGCTGATCTATCTGATTTAACAGGTATCACTACCTTTTCCAAATACCTAGTTTGTACTCCTTGAGGATCTACACTCACCCTCTTCCTTTTGGACATCTATTACGAAAGAACAACATTTGACTGGAAAAACATAGTGTGACGACACATGGAATAGGTACAGAAAATGGATAGGTATGGCATATACTCATATATGATGCTTAAACTAAGCAGATGGTGTAACAAAGTAGAAGTAATGCAAGAGGTCAGATGCAAAATATGTGCGACCAATACAACTTTGCAAAGTTAGAGCAAGCACCTTGATGGGTGAATAAGATAGGCCATCCTCCACCATGCCAAGTTTGTTAGCCAGTGGATCATTCCGCAATATTCCTCCCGTTCACCCATTCTCATATTCATTTTGATAATGTTCAATATCTGACATGCATGAAAACATAAAAACAAGTGAGATTTTCTTTGTAATGCAGAAGTGATTCTAATCCAATATTGCCTCCCTGTAAACCCCTTTGTGCTATCTCTGCAATTCTTTTAAAAGATGCCATGCATGCTGTAATTTGTTTTGTGCATTAATATAATGTGGCCTACTACTCAAAATATGAGAGCTCCAGAAGTGATGACACTTCGCAGATGATAGTTTCAACATATAGTAAAGAAGAACAAGTCGACCTGACCTGACAGATTCAAAATATACTAAGGGAGAACAACTCGACCTGACCAGTCGACCGCAAGAGAAGAGTATCATATTAAAGAAGAGCAGAAAAGCAAGCAGATTGAAGATATTACAAGTCTTTCAATACAATGTCGGTTGGCCACCCATGATGAACCAGAGCGCACAGAGAAATACTATTCTTTCCGATCTCTCCATATGTGGCTCACATGCATTTCGAAACTAAAGTAGGGACATTTAGCTAACCAATTAAACATCTCTCAGTTTTACTAATATCAACAATAATATCAGATATGAATTTGTACAACTAAGCTTGTTTAGCTCGATGGGTGGAGCAGTGCTATTACGACACGAACCACATAGGTTGATTGTGGTCATCATAAAATGGGGAAAACATAAGCATGATGAGTACAGTGTTGACCGTGGCAGTGGGATGGCAGATCTGAAGCTGCAAACCGCGCAAAGGGTAGTTAGCAACCGATGTTTGCTTTGAAATAACAACTAAGATTTGGTATGGACAAGAAAGTACGGTCAACAAGTGACAAAGAAATGCAATTATGCTGTCTCTCTATATGTCGCGACATGCATTTGGAAACTCAAGTGGGACCTTTAGCTAACCAATTAAATGTGTCGGTTAACTAATATCATTATCATATCACAATCATATTTGAACAACTAAGCTTTCAAATTTTGAGTGTTGTGTTGTTTAGCTTGAAGGGTGGAGTAATGCTAGTACGACAGAAAGCACCTACGCAGATCATAGTAGAGTAGATAAAAGGGGAAAACCCTAAGCATCAAGAGAAAAATCAGGAAAGTTGAACTAGCTGGACCAGTGGGTGGTGCACATGCTTTTCGAAACAAATATAGGAACATTAGGTGACCAATTAAACGTTCTCTATTTTAGTGATATGAGCATCATATCAGATTCGTATTTCAACACGTAAGCTTTGGGTTGAGGTCTTGAGGAGCAGTGCTAGCACGACACGAAGCACCTACGATGATGGTAGTGAATATAAAGGGGAGAAACCATAAGCTTTACAAGTATAGTGCCCGTGCCATGGCGGATCTGAAGGTGCAAACCGGACAAAGCTACTTCGCAACCAATGTTTGCTTTCAACTAGCCACTATGATTTGGTACGGACAAGAAAAGTACAGTAAACAAATTACGATCTATTTTCCGGGTGAGATCAATAAATTAAGCACATATGGAAGAGTACCACCTCTCTTGCGACGTCGTGTACGCCTATGCTGATACGTTGAGGGTGCTGCGGGTGCGATGGCTGTCGGCGGCAGGGAAGAAGACTTTAGACGGCAGACGGCCGGGTCGGGGGATATATCCTGTTGTCGTGGACGAGGCGGTCGTAGGAGCGGCAACGGCAAGGTGGACGATGGCACCGATGAAGCGAGAGGAGGCGATGAAAGGATCCTGGTCCAGCACTGTGGATGAGAGACGTCCATCTCTTGCAGTGGACGACGGGGCAGGGATAGCGGCTCCGGCAAGGTGGAGGATGGGGTGGCGGACGGAGGAGGCTGGCCGCAGTGCGGAGGTTGTCGTGCCGCTGACGGTGTATGAATGGGGAAATGGAGGGGAGGGGGGATCTCAAACTTTGGGACGCGCTTCTCTGAAATGGGGGAAAGTTACGAACTTATCCCTCGTTTAAAATTTCGGACATCGCGTCGGTTGGGGATAGGACGGTAATCTCGCATCTCCCAAATATTTGTCGGTAACTATTTCGGGCGAGGAGAGGGTGTTTTGCCGCCCACGGTGTATGAACGGGGCTGACAGGTAGGGCGGTTGTGTCACGTCTGATGGAAGTTACACATCTGCCCCTATTTAAAATATTAGCCTACATCGATTTCGGACGAGGAGAGTTTGTTTTGCCGCCCACCGTGTATGAATGGGGAAATGGAGGAAGAGACACATGTCTTTCGGACGAGCTTGAATCAAATGTGTTTTGCCGCCCACGTTTGGCGCCCACCGTGTCTGAATGGGCTCAGAGGCCGTCGTGTCACGTCTGATTGAAGTTACTAGTCTACCCCTATCGACAGTAGTGTAAATCCGGTCTATAAGGATGTCAAGTGTCAGGGGTAGACAGTAATTTCCATCTCGCAAACACTTGCTTCGGGCAGCCCACAAATTATAGTGGGTGTTTAGCTGCTTCGTTCAAAACTTGGGAGAATTAGCATTCACGTTTGCCCTGGGACCTGGCAAACTAAATTCAAATCCAATTTGTATTCGATTACGAATATCCACAGGTAATTATATGTTTTGTTATTTATTTCTTCAAAACCACAACAAAGATTTATTCCACATTTATATATGATTATGATTTAGAAATGCCGTGATCTTCGAATTCAGTAGGTTGGATACACTCTGAGTCAAACAATTATTTCATCAAATACAATATGCTCACACGAAAAACAGTTCACCTTATGTCAATCATACAAGCACTGAGGATTACCTTGCCTAAAAAATTCGGATCATTACAACACATGGACAACATAGGGGGTCTTGCAACATAATCCATTCAGAGACATGACACAACATGCAAGTACAATAATCTAATGACAATTTCAACTGGTATCTAAAGAAGAACCGGGATTACCTTGGTCTTCAGATAGCAGAAACAGCAGGACCTCCTCCGTCTTCAAATGCAACATTCTTACTTCCTCCAATTCTTGGGTTGCTTGCATAATGTGTGCCGCTACTTCCGTAATTTCCAGCCTCAAGATAAAGATTACCCCATTCATGGCAGCCACACCATCTCTTTCTGCCTCTAGTAGAGCCTCAAGCACTATAATATCTGTGCTCAGACTGCTCTCCGGCGGTGTTGCCTCTGAACTGCTACCATCTGGTAACATGGATGGTGCACTGCTTTCACAAATAGATTCTGGGGTTGTACATTGTGTCGTAGTGTGAACGGCATCCTGAAAGGTTTCCGCTGGACATCAGTAAGAGATAGTTATCGTATGATCCAGGCAGTAAGCTTACATGGTAAACGACAGATGAATTATTGCCGAGCATGGCAAACTATATTTAAATGGTTCGAAGCAGCATTAGCCGAAAAGAAATTAAAATGGTAAGATGAAACTAGGGATGTAAGTGGCAAATAAACGACATCCGCCAGTCCCATCTAGTTAGTTTTTGCTACCTCCCTAGTTCATTTTCCTCAAAAAAATAAAAACTCTTTTGAACTATCATACCACTAGTGGACTTTAATCGGGATTAAATGAGACCCAGTTGACATCCCTAGTTGAAAGGGAGTGTACAACCACTATATTTAAGTTGCCAAGGCATCTAAGCAGTTGAAATAATTTGAGAAAGCACTTAACAATGTGGCCTCATATAAACTACGAAGACAGTCTTATGATGAAGTTGAGAGGAAAAGTTAAGGAGTCAAATGAAATAGGAATGCATTTCTTTACGATAGTACAGCAGGCACTGCTGACATATTGGCCAACTCAGGTATAGCGTAACAACAAATAAGCATTCGAATCAAGCAATACAGCAAAGCAGACAACTGAACTATTTGTAATTCGGTAGGATTACACGTTGAGGGCACAAGCCAAGAAAGCAGCCCACTCGCATTACATTTTACATGTACTAAAACACACTGGATTACCATATGTTGCTGTGAAGCCTAGCTGCTGTTGCAATGTTCTTTGAAGATATCATCAGCATCCCGTGGTTGCAAATCTAGTTGTTGTAGTTTATTCTGCACCATCTATTTAGGTAAAATTAATTTTAATCGCATGCACTGGTCTGAATTGATCATCAATGGTTCATCTAAACTAATGAAAGAAGGGTGTGTGCATACACGACAATATATCTGCTTCCCTATATTTTTAGGCTTGTTTGAGGTGCCAGCCCCAAAAGAACAAATATTTTGCTTGATGGGGTTGGCAGCTCCATAATTAATGGAAGCATCAAATTACTCATGCAACTTGGGAAGATCAAGAACACACAAACACGTAATGAACAGAGGCTCGGAGCAGTGATGTAATAGCTAGCATCAGAAAATGTAGGGTAAAACGAACAAAAAGCAGCGGAACCACATGCTAGTTTGCTGATGTGTAATTAAGCATAGAGAACATTAAGCAGTCTGATGGAACCAACAGGTGGCATCAGAACAAAACTAAAGCATATTAACTATATGTGCACTGGTATGTAATTTAGCACATGTAACATGTTCACTACCAGAAGTATGGCCCTACAGGTGCAAGCAGAATAACGCGTCTCATGAAAAACCGAATGATGCCCTGAAGAAATTCAAAGGTGCGGTGCTTATGCTAGGAAAGTGAATGTAGGCGCCGGCCGTTGGATAATAGTACCTGATTCTCGGTGGCGTATGGGTATCGTTGTCATACTTGATAGCTAAGGATCGTTGATGGTGCTCGTGTTGCGGTTGAGTTTGGGCTGGCTGTCGCCGTCGCTGAAGCGGCTCCGGTGCTACGGTTGCGGCGCCTGTTGACATACAAGAAAGCTCATCTATGGTAAGTGAATAGTTGCACGATAAAGAGAAAAACCGAAGGAGTACAAATCAAAATAACCTGATGAGGCTGCGGCATTGGTAAAGCAGGGCCGGTGGAGTTGAATATGGCGTCCGTGGAGCGGATCCGGTGCAGTGGACGAAGGCTTCGGCGGGCGCGTTGTACAGTGCTTTCGGTGAGGCGGATCTATTGCGGCGGACGAGGGCTTGTATGAAGGGCCAGTGAAGGGGCGGACGAGGGAGTCAGTGAAGGGCCTACGCTGTGGTGGACGAGGGTGCCGGTTAAGCAGATCCGGTGCGGTGGACCATGATGGTGGTCAAGGAGATCCGGAGCGGTGGACAAGCCAGTCGCTGAAGCGGCTCCGGTGAAGTGGTGAGCTGGCAGTTGGGGGTTCCAAGGTGCGGAAGGTAGATCCGGCGGGGTGTGAGGTCCACCGCTGTGGCGAAGGACTAGATTCGGCGGCTTGCCATGGTTGGGGGGGTCGGGGAGGGGAAGGGGAGGAGCTCTGGGGAAGAATGTTGGGGACAAAGAGGGGAAAACAATGGAGTTACCAAAGCAGCCCTTTTCCGTTCATGTGGCAGGGGTAAAACAGGAATATCGCAGGGCTAAACTTTCGGGCGCGTGATATTTCGATGTGAGCGGGAAGTTTGAAATCTTTTGGCGCCTAAAATTATAAGTATTCTGCTCTCGTACGGCCGACTATGGTATCATGGCCGACAATTTGTTTGTTTTGCATGCAAAAAATGTGCAAGTTTTGAAAATCAATGTCTCCAACTCGAAACTTAGATTGTCCATTCAATTCAAATATGTATCATTGAGCTACTACAAGCAAATACCATCATACGGTCCAATTCAAATGAAATTCCAAATGTGTTTATCCTAAATATGATGACAAAAGCAAAAATGTGTATGTGTATGAATAAAGTGGATGATTATAAAGTTTGAACATGCCCGTATGTGTATATCTCTAGGTTTGATATATGAATTTGAAATCATGAAATCCCGGCTTAGAAAATGTACCTCCGTTTAAATGAATTACAAAAGCTAATGATGGAGTCGAATTCCAAAATTCCAATCTTAGGTTTGTAATTCTGGTACATCAAGGTATATCACGCATGTTCAAAAGTATCGTTATCTCATAGTACAAATTGTGAAACAAATTGATCAACCATGAGTGCACAATATCTCAATTACTCTAAAGTCCCTCAAATATAGACACCTCACTCTTTATCTGAAGTCAACCCCCCCCCACCACACACACACACATAGAGAAGTCGTTCTCTCCCCCAAACACCAACGCACGAGCACATTAACACCCCTCTCTCTTGTAAAGTCCGGACCCCAACATAGGTCTCTATCACTTTGTCTCTCGGGCATGCACACATCTCTTCCCTCACTCTCTAGGTCTCCCGCTATCTCTCTTACCCAAGCACACGCACTATGTAGAGTGTATATTTCCCATACACACAAAACGTCACCCCCAAACGTCTATCTCCCTAGTTATGTGGTTCTCGCGCACTCACCTCACACACCACCCCCACTGCAAACAAGCACACTTTGTCTCCTTGTGCACCACTCTCCTCTTTCTATCTCTCCCACATGCGGACCCACCCCAGCTCCTTTCCTTGTATACATATATGTCGTGACTCTTTGCATAGCTCCCTAATGTATAATCGTTCTCGATTTCGCACATTGTTCTCTACACCATCTATTCTAGATCTCTCATGAAGTCCCTATCACACACACGATGACTCGCTTCCCTTGCGTCTCCGTTCATAGGCCAATTTTGGACAACATCAACATTGTCTCCCTATCTATACGCCATTTATGGACACAAACGACCCCTCTCGCCCCTCTCTTCCTCTCTCTCTCTATCTCTCTCTCTCTCTCTCCGTCGCTAGCTCTCTCTTTCTCTCGCTCTCACACCCCTCTCCCACACACACACTCGATGTCTCTTCCAAATAGTCTGCTCCCCCCGCCCGCACCCATGCTATCGCGCTACTACACATGTCACACCATTCCCCCTTCCCTTATACTAGGTTTACATCATCAGTGGTCTCTCTACTCCACATACACTCTCTCCCTCTCACACAGAAACGCGTGCACAAACACACACAGACACGCACAGACACCCATTTATCTGGATCCTCATCTCTCCTCATGTCCGCATGTGTATCGCACACACTCACTCTCTAATTATGTATATGTGTCTCCACGTTACACAACACAAAGCCCCATGTACATGTCTCTCTCTATCCTCCACACACATAGACACAAAGAATCTGTTATCATTGCCTCAGTCTCTAACATATCACACATGCACACACACACTCTCTCTCTCTCTCGCAAACACGCTCAACAAGGGTTTCCCCGTGAATAACTTACCATCTATTCATCAACAGTCATGGTAGTACGGCGAACACGAGACGTGAAAAAGAATAAATCTACACGTGCTTAGACCACCTAGTATGACTACTAGGACTAGAGCAAGCCAAAAAGCGCGCCGCCGTCACCCCCTCCTTGTCGGCGACGGGAAAATCTTTGTTTTACACAGTCGAGAAGTCATTGTGCTAAGGCCCCACATGCCGAGGCGTTGAATAGAATGTAGATGCTAGTTTACGGAAGCAAGTATCAACAATACTCTTGTATCTCCATACTTATATTTCTTCTCTTATAAAAAACCGAGTTGGTGATGATGGTACGTGTGCCATCTTGCAATATAGACCGTCCGATCTATATCTGACGGATGGAAATTAAACTAAAAGATACCCGCACCCCTCTCCACATTTGCAGACAAGGCCTTCCCTCGTTCATCCTTATCTCCAACAAACCTCATTGTTGAGCAATTAAGAAAGGAAGCCTTTGGAACAAACTGACCTGGTGGCCGCTGCCGGCATCGTCAATCCCCATGCCTCCGCTCAGTCCGACCACCAACCACCACCACACCCCACTCCTCTTCACCTTATCTCATATTTCTCGAGATATAATTAATTTTTACACATGGGATTACTCCCGCAAGGGTCAATCAAAACAAGCGTTTTATAAAAAAATGCATCTTGATGTTCCGTGCAATGCACGGATCTTGCTACTACTCCTACACAAGACTAAGTTGGTGATGCTGGTGTGTCTGCCATCCGTCGTTTCTGACCATTAGATCTACATCTAACGATTGTGAGGTAAGTTGTTGCCTTTTATCACCAAAATCCCACTTGTCTACCAATTTGCAGAAAAACCCATAATTAGTATCTTAAAACCAACCACATCCCTCCCTGACCTCACCAAAACAGCCCAAGGAATATATTCTAATTGAAACATAATATATCTCTAGTGACATATGTATATCAAAATTAGAGTGTTTTGTACCAAGTTTGTGAATAAGTATTATTCTAATTATGATTCGTTGCAACGGACATGAACATTGCTAGTATTTCCAACCATGCATTTTTCCCTAGTATTCCATAGTTTTGAGTTTTCCATCAAGATATTAGTCACTCATGGTTGATATTTACTTTCAATCATGTACACATATGCACTATGTAACTAGCCTTGCTTATTGGCTTCCAAATCTTAACTTTCACTCCTACTTACAATATGCAGAGTATTTAACAAAAAACTACCAGTTTCAACCAGCCCTAGGAAGAATCTATTGTACAAAAAATAGCAAAAACATACCCAAAATTTCTTAATCCACGCCAAAAACTACCTAGTACTCCTACCGATTAGGTTCATTTAAACCCATTTATGACAGGGTTGGCCCACACGCCCGTGCTGACAAGGTAGCTTAAACCAACACATTTTGTTTGACCGTTGACACGAGGGACCCACGTCTGACCTTCTATCCAGTTATTCCCCCTCAAATCATTATTTTTCCTGAACATTACTTCAACCAGTAGTGATGCGTGTTCGTCGGTGGCGCCGGTGATGAGCGAGTTGGCCGCCGCTCCGCCGGACGGGCCGGATGCCGCGCTGGCCTCCGCACGGGTTGGCAGGCTGGCCCGAGCGTGACTCACGAGCGAGCAAGCCACCATGCTGGCCTTCGCTCGAGCCAGATGGCTGGCCTTAGCGCGGCGCGCGCGAGCAAGCCGCCGCGCTGTCGTGCCAATCTAGCTAGGAAACCTTGCAGACAAGCAGCTGGACGGAGCTATCTTGGCTAGCTAGCGGCCGCGAGCGCCGGACGGAGCTGGCATCCGGGATGCCGCAACATGGGCTCCGCACCGCCGGCGGTTTTGACCTCGCCTTCTGCCGGCGGCGGTAGCTGCGTCCCATGGCCGAGGATGACTAGGTGGACGGGCCAGAGGTAGGAGGTCACTCGAGGATTTTTGTTGGTAAGAGCATGTACAATGGTTGATAAGGTAGTCTTATCTTAAGTCTGCCACGTATGCAAGTGGTAGTAGTTTCTTGGCATTTTTGTGGTTTCTTGCATTATTAGAGCAAGTACAATAGAGCTGAGTCAGCGGGCTATAAGAAATAAACTAGTATATTTCTGCTTAGTTGGAGGAAAGAGAAGAGGAGAGAGAAGGTAAGCGGGCTCTTCGTGAAGAGCCAGCTCTAGCACGTGCTCCTAGGCACTTTGTGAGAATGAGAAGTGGGACACATAATAAAAAAGTAGTACACTCTTTTGATCTATTATTGTACATGTTGGCTATAAGATGGGCCGTAGATGACATGGCACTGGCTTATAGCCAGTAGCTGGCTATACTATTAACCATGCTCTTAGGGGTTTCTTGTAAGGAACAATGTACGTACTACTAGAGACAAAAGGCGATTCTTGGTTGCGTTGTACTCCAACGAGTACTATTAGTGGTCACGGGAGTGTATACCTCGTTTTGTGGGGTCGATCCCGGCCGAACGCACAACGGCCTTTTTTTTTAAAATAGTACTACTACACTTCGCTGCGAGCCAATATTTTACACGGGTAGTTTGAGTTTTGAAGTCAAACGGACGTGTGGCCCCACAATCTGGGTGCACTGGACAGCCTAGCCACGTGAACGGGTTTTCCTTCCCAGCATCCCGTGGCTCGTGTGCTCGCCCTAGCCGCACCTCGCTTGCAGCTTCCTCATCAGCTAGTAGCATATTTAAACTAGTGCCTCCCAATTAAGCCCGAGGAGCTGGAAAAGCCTGGCGGGGCATTGGGAACTGTGCAATATGGCTCTATACGTAAAGTGCTCTACTACTACTCTGTAGCTTGTGGCGTTGCACGCATGGACTTCACTCCATTATCGGCTCTACTATAAAATAAATTCCTCTTGATCTGTTTTTTTAAACGGAGGCAAAAGCTTTGCTTCATCTCATTCATAAAGAAGGAACTACTAACAAAGTTCGACGAGATCCATTACACCTCCACAAATGGAAGCGAAAAGCCTAGTCTCGTTGTATCAAATAACTCAAATGTTCTGCCCCCGCAGTAACCATCGCTGATAAACAGGCTGCTAGTGTGTGTGTGAGAGGAGCGGCTGAGTAGGCCAGCTACGTGAGAGGAGCGGCTGAATAGAGCACCGCGAGTACCCACTAGGCCATACGCAGGTGTACTTCCCCTGCATTGATAGTACAATGATGGTTCTAGAGAACAGTAGTACCCTCCACTTCCAACTGTAGCTCCTTGGCCGTGAGATTTAAGAGTTCAAAACTGGTGCACTATACTAGACTAGACTAGAAGTACACTACATCACACTACTAGTTGAGAAAAGTAGTACTAGTACTGCTACAGTACGAGTACGTACTCCTCCGCCACATAACGTAAGATGTTTTTTGACACTAGTTGGCGTGTACAAAAAATGGCAAAAACATACCCAAAATTTCTTAATCCACGCCAAAAACTACTACCTAGTGCCAAAAATTTCTTACTAGTGCTATTATTTATAGTATAATGCAATCCCATAACGTTCCATAATGCTACTACTAGTAGTAAATAATAGCCTCACCCCTTCACTGAGGAACGATCTACAGTCGGAAGGGACGAGGTCCTGCGGTTACTACGCTCTTATCTCCTCCTCGCCAGTTCCCCTCCCCCCGAAGAGAAGGCAGTTCGTCGCTGCTCCCATGGATTCGCCAGGCGGTTCTCCTCCTCGTCGGGGCTGGGAGACCTTGGACGATGATCCTCTGGGAGAAATCGCACGCTGCTCTGACATCCTCACCGCCGCAAGACTCGGTGCTTCCTGCACCAACTTTTTCAAGACGCTGCTTAAACAGGCTTGGGAAAAGGCCATGCTTGCTGGTCTTCCATGCGTCCTCGAGGAGAAGGTTCTTCTATGGGACAATCCTTCGAACAGTCCACCGCTCCCTGGCCATGGTTGCACATTGACTCCGCTAGAGTTGCCGACGTTGATAGGTAGTCGGATTTTGTCCGATGAGCAGGTCAGTAATGGAGTTTGATCATGTAGTACTTAGTTATTCCATTTCCATCCCGTAATTTCTCCGCTGCCCACCATCTTATATATAGGTCTGGGTCTGTGCCAACGAAGATTGGCTTGCATACCTCCGGTCGGATACCACCATCATTTTGCACAACATCCACGTTAGTGCGGCCGTTCTGGTAGACCCCTTCTCCACCATTGGGATCGGCCTTCCGGACTGGCTAGGCTTGAATACGTATGATGATGCCTACATGAGATTGAAGAAGATAGCAATTGCGGACCCGCCGACAAAGCGACGCGGCTACGACGATTACTATCTCATCACGGTGTTCGACATAAGGATTGCCATCAATGCAAGAGGCAGTAATGTTAGAGGCTGGCGCATGTTGGCGGCGGTAGATTTGTACCCCTACACGTTCGAAGATGCCGTGCGCCATCTAGACCGCATATTCGCGGTGACAAGCCAGGGGACTTGTTTCATTTGGTTGCCATCCTACGGTACGGGAGATTACAAGCAGAATGCACAAACCAACATTTGCATCCCTAACAATACTCCATTATTTTGCAGGGACCAGTCATCCCCTGATCAAAATAAGATCATCGATCTTGGATGTGCATTTGCATCCGCGATTCAGTCTAACCTGGAACCTTGTAGTTGAATTTGGCATATTGGGATCAACTATCTTAGCAGTCGTTACCCATGGTACCACTGATGTGCAACATGGTCACACAATCTACCACGATCGGACCGTCACCATCTACCCAGGTATTCCATTTTTTAACCCTCTCGCCTTCTCTTTCATTGTTGTACTAGTAGTATACTTTGTAGTACTAGTAGGAGTACTTTTTACCTTGGAGGACGCGTATAGCTAGCTAGGCCCTTGAAGACTTGAACCCACTAGCTGCACCCATTTTTGTTTTTGCATGTCTTACTATCTCATCCATGTAGCCAAGAGTGGCTATAATAATAAGCCGGTTATTTTACTTCCTCTATACTAGAGTAGTACTATTTGTTGCACAGTATTACTGACTGCCATATTTGAGCACAACATTATTATGCATGGACCTTGACTATGTACGTCACCATGTGTCCAGATCTGGGATGCCGCGTGTACCAGATGAACGGCGCCGAGTTCGACCCCCGTGATGCTACGTGGGTGCCGAGGAACACTCTTGGAGAGTACTCACTTTTCATCGGGGATAGCTACCCCATTGTGAAGAGGATGCCACCTTCCGTGCACGACATGGAAGGCCTGCCATTCATGAAGCGTGGTTGTGTCTTCAGTGCGCACCGCCGGATGAACGACATGCTGGGACATGCTATCCCTGATTTATGTCACTTCAGCTTGGATGAGTCTCCATCATGTGGAACCGGACTAGAAAGCTGCAACAATGATTCCCGTTGCCCACCGCTATGGATCGTGCCATCCATGAAGAATACCTGGGACTGGAACCTGGAGGAGGACATGTAGCCCATCTATAACGTGTAAGTGGAGTACGGTAATTGTGAACGGTAGCGCTGTGAATATATGTATACTAATCGTGCACAAATTTATCACATGAATTGGAGATGAACTTGTGTGGCATACTGGCATTTTTCCTTTAGAATTTATTACTAGTAAATGTGTTATGTGTACGTGCAACTTGTGTGGTTTTTGCACGGGCTCCAACATGCTCTTTGAGAAAAAAGGCGGCACAGCTTTGGATATACGTGACGTGGCGGCATCATTGCAGTAGCATCGTTCGCTATAGTTGTAGTACACTCCTACTAGGATGACAACTCCTATAAAACCTTGCGCTTTGCTCTTTGCCTCTTCGGGAGGTTCAACATTTCGTACTCGTGTGAACCTTGCACTTGGCTCTTCGCCTCTTCAGAAGGTCCAACAATGATGATACTACAGTACAATATGCTTCTGGCAATATGACACCGATTGAACTGCTGCACGTCCACCGCGAGGGCGAGGGCGAGGGAGAGGGAGAGGGAGAGGGAGAGGGAGAGGGTGCTGTAGTCAAAACCCTCTCCTCGTCCTGCGAACCACCGCGCGTGTGGGCGAGGGAGAGGCGTAGTAAGCAAGCTTCTCCTCGTTCGGCGAGTTTACGGGACACATCAAAGCAGTACTAGTACTACTAGTAGTAGTCCATACTGCGTCCTTTCCGGTTAATATGGCTTAATATTAAACGAGAAAAATACACTGGCGGTCAACGTATGTAACAATACGCTCTTTACGGTCACTATATATAGTTTTGCGGCGATTATACGATCACTAGCTCATCGTAGAGCCCCATATTGCACCCCTACTGACCGGCCATATAGTCTACGTGGCACTTTGTTGACTGGTTAAATTTTCACTTGGTTTCTGGGTCCCACCTATCAGTTGGCAGAGCAAAGAAATCAGTTAAACAAAACTTTACGCAGGCGCAACACGAGTCCAACCCTTGTGCGCGAACCGCCCTGGTTGTGTATGTGAGTGCATGCATGTGTCCTCCCTCGGTCTTCCAACAAAGAGTGTACATCGGCTATAAAACAAAGAGTGTAGTACATGATGTACATCTACACTTCCAATGCATTTAGCCTTTAATCTAAATCGATATTGATTGACTAATGCACCAACTTGTGCTGTAGGTATAGGCTACATGTCTATCCTTAATTACCGCATGCAACGGCCTTCATTTAATCTTCTTATCTCAATGGTCGCATGCACACATAAGTCTGCTACTTTTGGGCATTAATTATGCCCTGGTCAATGTGTAAATCTCTAAATGTACAGTCTTTCACGGACGTAGGGAGTAGGTTGAGCACTAGAGCATGAGCGTGTGTGTTGCGTCGTGTGCTGTGTGCCGCATGGGTGCGTGAGTGTTGCGTGCGTCCATGTGTACGTGTGAGTGTTGCATGCATGCATGCATGCATGGTGCTTACTCCCTCCCATTGACATGTTCATATTTCAAGCTTCCTCTGTTCCCTCCATATGGTGATACTCCCTTTGTTCCCAAATAGTACGGAGTAAAAGCCTCCCTCTGTTCCCAAATACGGAGTATTTGTCTTTCTACAGATTTCAACAAGTGACTAGGTACGGAGCAAAATGAGTGAAGTGAGCGTAGAGGCATAGGGATACTGTAGAAAGGAAGTCCTCGCGATGCATTGTTCCCCATCTCGGTCAGAGAGAACTATTCAACTAGTCTTCGCAGTGAAGTGACAATACACGCTGCAGCAGATGGGACACATAATTAATAAGCTGAACCAGCATGTTGGTGTTACTAAATCAGCCTTACCCAGTATTGCCATCATGTTTGCCAGTAGAGCACGCTTCCGCAAATACGCCTACGCACCTCTGTCCTTCATTAACTGACATATGGGCCCTGTTGTGGTAGACCCACATGTCATCGGTGTAACTATTTACACTCCGAAGGACGGTATATCCTGGTAGTAGTACTAGTAGAATTGAGATTGAATGCACTTTCTTCCCCATCTTCCACTCTTCTTCCTCCTCTCTTCTTTTTCCTCCTCTCTTCTTCTTCCTCCTCTCTTCCCCATCGTCGGCCGCACACCATTTACCCCCGCTCACTGCTCGCCCGCCGTTGCCATATTCCTTGGTAGCTCGCGTGTACCATATCGCCCCGCTCACTGCTCGGCCACATGAGGAGAAGCTTCTTCGCTCGCCCGCCCGAATCCACTTCCCCACTGGCTTGCAGGCACCGAAAACCCCAATGGCAGAACCGACTGACGCACAGAGCCGCGATTGGAATTCCCTCCCCGATGTTCTCTTGGAGCAGATCTGTAGTCGTATGGACCTACTCAGCACCGTCCGTCTGGCCGCATGCTCGGTGTCTTTGTACCGTCTACTCGTCTGCAATCGGCCGGCTCTTTTCAAGACACCCTGCTTGCTGATGCCCGATCCTCGCAGGTGGCCCAGACACCGACTTGACGATCCTACGGAGGATCCCGTGGTGCCCCTCGACATGCTACCACTACCCGTCCACCTGTCCTTCATGCGCGACCACTACTGGGCGGGCATGAAGGTCAACTGGATCGTCCTCATCCACCACACCGGTAGTCCGTGGCGTCCCGTGGATATCTACACCCAGCGAGAGATCACCCTTCCATCGTTGGATACTGCCACCATCGAGCCTCGCGGCCTGCCGGACACTCCTGCCTACTACACACGAGACACGTCAAGCTTTTGGCTCGACCTCTGTTTGCAGAAAGTTGTAATCTGCGAAGTGCCCACACCATCAGAAGACTACATGGATTACAAGCTCATTGCCTTGTTCAACATGGGATTAGTCTATCTGGAATCCGGTCGCCATACATGGTTATGGCTCATCATCAATCCTGTTGAGGCAACGTTTCTGTCTGATGCTATAGTGCACGATGGCATCGTTTACGCGGTCGACGCACAGATTGGCTGGCTATACTGGTGGAATCTATCGTCGTGTAATTGTTCTATCTCATCTCATCTTCACTACTAGGAAAAGGGCTATAGATAATATGGACACTAATGGCGCACCATGTATGTGGTGCGCCATTGCTATATAGCAATGGCGCACCACATACAGGTGCGCTATTAGTAATATATTACTAATGGCGCACCTGGTGTGTGGTGCGTCATTAGTAGTGTTGAAAATAAAAAATAAAAAAATTGTTACTAATGGCGCACCGTGGGATAGTGCGCCATTACTAGTTGGCATAGTAATGACGCACCGTGGGATAGTGCGCCATTACTAGTTGACATAGTAATGGCGCACCACACCCACCGTGCGCCATTAGTAGTTTTGAAAAAAAAGAAATTTGTTAGTAATGGCGCAATAGTGGACAGTGTGCCATTACTAACTTGGCCCAAAAATTTCACCGAATGCACCCCCCCGTGGACCGCCTTTTCAGTTTAAAAATAAATAAAATAAAATGATGGAAATGTCAATAAAATAAAATAAAATAAGTTTCCCATGTGATATGTGGTCTACTTGTTGGGAAAATTTACAAATATGAAATTCGACTTTATTTGCAAAATCTTTCTGTAATTTGTAAAATGGGCATAACTTTTGCATACGAACTCGGATTAAAAAGTTTTTTATATGAAAAATCATCTACTCAAAAAGTTACATCCGAATTTAAATAGGGGAACCCCGTTAAAAATTTTCAAAATCCCCAAAAACCTAACAGAAAAAAGTTACGGGGCTTTTAAGATCTAGAGGGAAAAAATGGAAAAAAATTCAAACTTACTAGTGGCGCACCGTTTGCTAGGTGCGCCACTAGTAACAGAAAAAAAATTGGTTTCGAAAAAGAAAATTCATTTTTTTCAAAATATGATACATAATATGATCGGGAAGTTTGAAATATTTTTTCAAAATTTCATCATACTCATGAACATGAACAAAGTCCTAGACATCAACAAGGTTTAATAGGATTGATATGATAGATATATCAACAAGTGCCTGTGAAGTGAGCTGGTGCTAGGGTTGGATAGAACTGTCAAGTTAAGCGTGTTCAGGCTGGAGTAGTGTCAGGATGGGTGACCTTCCGGGAAGTTTGACCACAGAGTGCGATTTGACTTGAGATTAAACATATTGACTCGAGGTTAAGCCATGGTGACCTGAGATTAAAAAAATTGAAAAAAAATTCAATTTTTTTTAAAAAAAATTGTTACTAATGGCGCACTTCTATGTGGTGCGCCATTAGTATACCAGATACTAATGGCGCACTTCTATGTGGTGCGCCATTAGTATACCAGATACTAATGGCGCACCTGTGGGATACTAATGGCGCACCTGCGGTGTGCCATTAGTAAAAAAATTACTAATGGCGTGGTACTAGTGGCGTACCTGTAGTGCGCCATTAGTAGCGAAAATAGGTGCGCCACTAGTAGGCCTTTTCCTAGTAGTGCTTTACCTTATGAATATGACTGCCTGTTCATTTGTTACAAATTTAGAATGCATAGCATGTCTATAACCACATCATTGCTATATGTTCCTCTCATTTTCTAGATTTTTATGACCACACATGTCATTGTTAGAGTTGATATGAGAACAATTGGCATCTAATGATTGTTATAATACATATTATGAGAATAACATCATGATTGCTATATGTTACTCTCGTTTACAAGATTTTTATAGCAACGCATGTTATTGTTTAGAGTTGATATGAGAACAGTAGTAGTAAGTGCTATGGTAGAATATGAGTAGGCGTTGTCATAGCTGTTTTCCTCTCATTGTTAAATGATGTTTGAACCATGACATATTGCTAGAATATGAAATCCATTGGATTATTTTTTTAACTTGGGGTATGATTATGACCACGGCATTGTAATTCTCTGTCTATGATATGTGTCACTGTTATAATAATCTTAATTCCACACATACTCTGAACATGATTGTTTATTTTTGTCCTTTTGGTCTCCAATTTGAATTGTTGCAGCAGATACAAATGCGCTGGCCTTCATGATTCCAGGACCTAGAATCATACCAGCCGATGGGTGGTGGTTTATCGCTCGTTCAGCTGACGGCGGTCATTTGATGCTCATTCGCACGTACCAAATTGACCAAACCATTACATCAAACCACATGCAGTACAATGCGTGGGGTGTTCGTGACATTGATGGCTATGGCTGCTTCATGTTCGAGAAAGATCCCAGCTCCGACTAGTAAGTAGTACAGTAGCAGTACTAGTATACATCGGTCAAATTATTCATCATGTCCACACATTGAATTGACGTGACAACACGCTGCGCGTGAGGTGACACAAGAATCTTGGTGACGTGTTCGGGTATTCTGGACTTCAGATTTGGAGTACCACTTATCTGTCGAAATCTCTCATCATTCACTTAACACAGTCGATTGATCATACATTGAGTACCATATAACTGGAATTACCGATGCAAGTCGAAGAAGGATTGGCCGGTGCTGCCGGCTGGCGTCAAGTTCGATCCCACAGATCAGGAGCTGATCAAGCACCTTGAGGCCAAAGTGTGTGCTGACAGCGCGAGATTTCAGTCTCTCGTCGATTTGTTCATACCAACCATCGACAGCGGGCACGGCATATGCTACACCCAACCTGAGAAACTTCCAGGTAAGACACTGATCGGCCGTCTACTTGCACAAACATATTCCTTTGTTTATAGCTCTATTTTTCTTTTTAGACGCAGACCTGGTGAAGCAATTACAATTTGACAGTTAATAAAAGTGAAACAAGTGACTGCAACATGCCAAAGATGTTATGAAAATGGCAACTAGGTACACTAAAACCTGTATTCCAATATATTGCAGGTATCACACTGAGTGGCCTAAGGAAGCAATTCTTCCAGCGCAATTCCAGGGTGTTCAAAAGGGGCACATGGACGCGTCGCAAGATACAGTCGGAGTGCGGCATGCACGCGATGTGGCACAAGACCGACAATACCTTGCTGGTGATGGTCAGTGGCCGGCAGACAGGCAGCAAAAAAGGTTCTGGTGCTGCACACCAACAAGAACTTCGACCAGCAGAGGACCAACTGGGTGATGCACCAGTACCACCTCGGGGACCTGGAGCAAGAGAAGGAGCGGGAGCTGGTCCTCTGCAAGATTTTCTACTGGACGAACACTAGGGCCAGGAGTAAAAAGATTATAAGTTAGTTTGGTATTTGTAGTTGTACTACCTTGTCGTCCGCAAGTTGTTATTGTTGTTAACGATCTTTTGGTATGAACTTGCATTTGCTTCCAACCATCATGCCGAGGGTCGACGTGGATATAAAGCTGAATCCTTTGTTTTGAAAAAAAAATTCAGGCACCTGATTTTTATTTGATGGGTAGCATAAGCACCCGCCGTTCGAATTCCCAGTTCTCCAATTTTTTTTGAAACAAGTGCATGCACTTATTATCACGATAAAAAAAAATATCCGTGCTGCATCCTAGTTATCAGTCTGTACTTGCAGAATTCTCTCGTTTATTGAGCATGTATATTGTTTTTTCAGGTCGAGCAAGTTTCAACTGGGCTGTAGACTGCCCAGGGTTGGTTTTCTTTTTAACAGGCCCAGCCCATGACGACAACGGGGCACAAAGATCCAGAAGGTATCTACTGGCCTCTGGCCCGCCAGCGTTAGTTATATTTTGTCTTACAACATCCGCAGGCAATTTTTTTGCTGAATCAAACACACAGCCCAATTCTATTTTCCTCTTGAAACGCATGTCCTACATTCATTTTCTAATCTCTACCTATAGTTTTACTAGTTCATATACACGTATCATTATATTGAAGACACATAAAATTCCCTTTTCATATTTACATCCTTATTTTTGTTGTTTTTTCCCACCCAGCGCTGATTTTTTACCACTGGTTTTCCCTTAAACAAACTCAATTGTCCCACGTCTTATTTGCTTACAAAAACAAAACGATTTTTTTGGCAAATCAATAAGTTCTTAAAAAATGTTTATCATTTCGGGATTACAACAGTTCGGACTCCATCGAAATATGCAAAATAAGGTTGAACTTTTTGACCGTGGTCCTGGGCAGAAAATGGGCTGTAATAAATTACTTAAGAATTAGCAAATGGGTTGCAAATTGTAAAACATAGCAAATGGGCTTTATGTTGTCTGCCACAGATTTGGAGGCTGACTTGTGGGCCTATTAAGTTCATGCGTACACAAGGTTTCTCAAAAAAGAAACTTAGTCAACAATCGACTCTACCAGCATCAGACCGTTAGATGTCAATCTAACGGCAGTCGTGCTTCTTCAGTCTCTGATCTTCCTACCACAGCCGCCCAAACCAGCGCCGTCGGAACCGCCTGCTCCCACCTCCCGTGGCCGGCAGTACTGCCGGGCAGGCCTCACGGCCCCATCATACTCGCATCCCTGGCCTGTCTATCCCTCTACTCACCCACACCTCCTGTTATTTTCTGGCGACGGCAGCCAAACCAGTCAACCCTCGTACTCTCCACTGCGTTGGCAGCCACTGCCGTGTCTTCCCCGGCTCCGTGTCGTTCCCTTCGTAGGCCTCGCTGTCGTCCACCGCCCTGGTGCTCTCGGCACGGCGTGGTCAACGATGTCCATCCAACGGCCGTAGTGCTTCTTCAACCTCTGGTCTTCTTGCCCCAGCCGCCCAAAGCAGCGCCGGTTGTGCCGCATGCTCCTGCCTCCCGTGGCCGGCTGTGCTGCCGCAGAGGCCTCACCGTTCCCATACTACTCCCACCGCTGGCCAGGCAATCCCTCCACTCACCCACTCCCCCTATTATTCTGCGGTGACGGCAGCCTCACATCGCAGCCGAACCAGTGAACCCTCATACTCCTCTCCGCGTGGGCATTCACTGCCGTGTCTTCCCCGGCTCCGCGTTGTCCCCTTCCTAGGCCTCGCCGTCGTCCACCGCCGTGGTGCTCTCGGCGCGGCGTGGTCAATGTGGTCAACGACCGACTTCCATCGGAAGAGTATTGTACGTGGAGAGGCTGACAGCTGGGTCCACGACAGCCGCAAGGAAGTGCCTCCTTATTACGCGCAAAATAATTATTCCTCCACCTGACAGCAGGGACCCACCAGACGGGCCACCAGTATTTCACGGAAAAAACGTTTCCCCCTGACTGCTGGGACCCACCGGACGGGCCATCATATTTCGCGAAAAAAAAACATTTGCCCCTGACTGCTGGGACCCACCGGACGGACCACCGTATTTCGCGAAAAAACGATCCCCCCACTGTCAGCTCGGACCCACCGGAAGTGCCTCCTTATTACGCACAGAAAAATGAATACTCCCCTGCTAGTTGCGACCCACCATGGTGGGAGGCTGACTTGTGGGCCTACTAAGTTGACGGGGATGGAGGGCTTTGTCAACTTAGTCAATATGAACGATTCTAGCTCCAGTGACCGTACGATGTCCATCCAACGGCCGTCGTGCTTCTTCAATCTCTGCTCTTCCTGCTCCAGCCGCACAAACAAGCGCCGGCGGGACTGCCTGCTCACTCCTCCCTGCGGCTGGCTCTGCTGCCGCGCAGACCTCACCGCCCCACCGTACTCCCATCGTTGGCCTAGCCATCCCTCTACTCACCCACACCTGCTGTTATTCTCCGGCGACGGCAGACGAACCAGTAAACCCTCATATAGTCGTACTCCCCTCCGCGTGGGAAACAACTGCCGAGTCTTCCCTGGCTCCGTGTCATTCCCTTCCTAGGCCTCGACGTCCTCCACCGCCCTGGTGCTCTCGGCCGTCGTCCACCGCCCTGCATCTGAAGTGGACTGTACATGGAGAGGCCGACAGCTGGGTCCCCGGCCGCACGCAAGGAAATGCCCCCTTATTACGCGCAAAATAATGATTCCTCCACCTAACATCAGTGACCCACCGAAAGGGCCTCTGTATTTCACGAAAAAACGTTACCGCCGCTGACAGCTCGGACCCACCAGCTATATCTTCGCACGCAAGGAAGTGCCTCCTTATTACACACAAAAAAAATGAATACTCCCCCTATTAGCTGGGACCCAGTATAGTGGCAGGCTGACTTGTGGGCCTACTAAGTTAACGGGGATGGAGGGCTTTGTCAACTTAGTCAATATGCACGATTCTAGCTCCATTGACCGTACGATGTCCATCCAACGGCCGTAGTGCTTCTTCAACCTCTGGTCTTCTTGCTCCAGCCGCCCAAACCAGCGCTAGTCGTGCCTCGTGCTCCTGCATCCCGTGGCCGGCTGCGATGCGGCGGAGGCCTCACCGCCCCCTACTACTCCCGCCGCTGGCTAGGCCATCCCTCTACTCACCCATACCCCTTGTTATTTTGTGGCGACGGCAACCTCACACCGCAGCGAACTAGTGAACCCTTGTACTCCTCTACGCGTGGGCATCCACTGTGGTGTCTTCCCCGGCTCCGCGTCATCCCCTCCCTAGGCCTCACCGTCGTCCACCGCCCTGGCGCTCTCGGCCCAGCGTGGTCAAAGAACGGCTTCCATCAGACGTGGACTGTATGTGGAGAGGCTGACAGCTGGGTCCACAGCCGTAGCAAGGAAGTGCCTCCTTATTACGTGCAAAATAATTATTCCTCCACCTGACAGTGGGGACCCACCAGACGGGCCACTGTATTTCGCGAAAAAATGTTTCCCCCCTGACTGCTCGGACCCACTAGCTACACCTTCGCACGCAAGGAAGGGCGTTCGGGCAAAAAACAAAATGATTCGCCCCCCTGACTGCTGGGACCCACCAGCTACATCTTCGCACGCAAGGAAGTGCCTGACAGTCAGGACCCACCTGGTCGAAGAGTACGTAGCGTTGTCATTCTGGTCGCGAACGTGTACGTACATACTGGTCGATGTAGAGGCGTGCACGTGTCGTAGTAGAGGCGCGCACGTAGCATGTACACGTATGTACAGCGGCCAGGTTGCAAGAAAGAAAATACGGCCACGTATGTGTAAATACGGGCGGGGTCTCGAACGCCTACTCACGCATACGTACGGCCAGGGCTCGTGTACATGGCTGGGTTGGAACGGAGAAATAGCATCGTTGTCGTGTTCATGGGGAGGCAACGGAATGCGTCATGTTCATGGGGAGGAAACGGAATGCGTCGTGTTCATGGGGAGGCAACAGAATGCGTCGTGTTCATCGGGAGGCAACAGAACGCGTGGGAGCCAACCGACTGGGTCGGAACGGAATGCGTGGTTGTGTTCATCGGGAGGGCTTGGGCGGAATAGGCGATGGAAACGAGGCCTGGCGTACCGCAGAATGGAGGAAACGGACCTCCTATGGTCGAAACGGGGTCCTATTGATCGGGAGGGGTGTGGCGTAACGCAAAACGGAGGAAACGGACCTCCTACGGTCGAAACGGGGGTCCTGTTGATCGGGAGGGGTGTGGCGTACCGCAAAACGGACGAAATGGACCTCCTACGGTCGAAACGGGGGTCCTGTTCATCGGGAGGGGTGTGGCGTACCGCAAAACGGGACTCCACGGGATACTATTCATCTCCACCGTCGACCTCCTCCAGCCTCCACGGGCTACCGTCGACCTCCTCCAGCCTCCACGGGCTCCTGTTCATCCAGCCTCCACTGCGCGCTACTCCACCGGCTACTGTTCAACCACCCCTCCACCGTCTACTATTCATACAACCCTCCACACCACGGGGTCCTGTTCAACCACCCCTCCACGGGCACCCCTCCACCGTCTACTGTTCATCCAGCCCTCCACCACACCACGGGGTCCTGTTCATCCAGAGGCAACGCCACTGCTCACTGTTCATCCAAACCCCCCCACAACGCTCACTGTTCATCCCAGAGACAGCATCGATCGGCTTCAGTTAGCAGCAGTAGTGAAGGAATCGCTCGATCTGGTTCAGTTAACAGCCATCGATCGATCGCTCGGGTTTAGTAACGCGTAGCCTGCAGTGCAATCGCTCGGGTTCAGTTAGAGCCCAACGCCTCGCTTGGGTTCAGTTAGAGCCAACGCATCGCACACACGCGCGTACGTGTACGAGAGAAACGCGCATCACTCGGCCCCTGATCTCCCACCGTAACCGGGAACTCCCTAAAATTTTCCTCGCCCTCGCTTCTACCATGGTTTTTTCCATCATGGACGGCCCAAAGAATGTCATGCAGCTGCATCTCCGGCCCGGACGAAAAGCCCATTTTCTGTCATGATTTTTTTGTCATAGAAGTAGGAGCCCACCACATCTATGATGATACCAGGTTTTGTCACAATTATCGTCATAGAAGTGTCATATGTATGACTGAAAATTTTTCGTTCGGCCCAAAATGTCACAGATGTGTCTTTTTTTGTAGTGTCACGTGGTGTCTCGACACGACGAACTGTAGCAATGGTGCGTACTCAGGGAGAACACTTATACCTTGAAATTTAGCGAGAGATCATCTTATAATGCTACCGCCGTACTAAGCAAAATAAGATGCATAAAGGATAAACATCACATGCAATCAAAATATGTGACATGATATGGCCATCATCATCTTGTGCCTTTGATCTCCATCTCCAAAGCACCGTCATGATCTCCATCTTCACCGGCTTGACACCTTGATCTCCATCATAGCATCATTGTCGTCTCACCAACTATTGCTTCCACGACGATCGCTACCGCTTAATGATAAAGTAAAGCAATTACATGGCGATTGCATTTCATACAATAAAGCGACAACCATAAGGCTCCTGCCAGTTGCCGATAACTTCTACAAAACATGATCATCTCATACAACAATTTATATCTCATCACGTCTTGACCATATCACATCACAACATGCCCTACAAAAACAAGTTAGACGTCCTCTACTTTGTTGTTGCAAGTTTTATGTGACTGTTACAGGCTTCTAGCAAGAACCGTTCTTACCTACGCATCAAAACCACAACGATTTTTCGTCAAGTGTGTTGTTTTAACCTTCAACAAGGACTAGTCATAGTCAAACTCGATTCAACTAAAGTTGGAGAAACAAAAACCTGCGAGCGACCTGTGTGCGAAGCACGTCAGTAGAACCAGTCTCATGAACGCGGTCATGTAATGTCGGTCCAGGCTGCTTCATCCAACAATACCGCCGAATCAAAGTAAGACGCTGGTGGTAAGCAGTATGACTATTATCGCCCATAAATCATTGTGTTCTACCCATGCATATATCATCTACGCATAGACCTGGCTCGGATGCCACTGTAGGGGAACGTAGTAATTCAAAAAAATTCCTACGATCACACAAGATCTATCTAGGATATGCAAAGCAACGAGACGGGAGAGTGTGTCCACATACCCTCATAGACCGAAAGTGGAAGCGTTTAGTAACGCGGTTGATGTAGTCGAACGTCTTCACGATCCAACCGAACCAAGTACCGAGCGTACGGCACCTCCGTGTTCAGCACACGTTCATCACGATGACGTCCCTCAAGCTCTTGATCCAGTTGAGGACGAGGGAGAGTTCCTTCAGCACGACGGTGTGATGATGGTGATGATGAAGTTACCGGCGCAGGGCGCCTAAGCACTATGACGATATGACCGAGGTGTTAAACTGTGGAGGGTTGCACTGCACATGGCTAAGAGATTGTCTGTTGTGCTTTGGGGTGCCCCCTGGCCATGTATATAAAGGAGGGAAAGGAGGAGGCTGGCGGCCAGGAGGGGCGTGCCATAGGGGGAGTCCAACTAGGATTCCCAATCCTAGTTGTATTCCCCTTCCATTTCCAAGAGGAGGAGAGAGGGAAGGAGGAGGAGAGGGGGAAGGAAAGAGGGGGGCGCCGCCCCCTCCCTAGTCCAATTCGGACTTGCCATGGGGTGGGGGCACCCTTGCAGCCCACCTCTCCTTTCCACTAAGGCCCATGAAGGTCCACTACTTCTTCGGGGGGGGGGGGGGGGGGGCGTTCCGGTTACCTCTCGGTACTCCGAAAAATACCTGAATCACTTCGGAACCATTCCGGTGTCCGAATATAACCTTCCAATATATCAATATTTACCTCTTGACTATTTCAAGACTCCTCGTCATGTCCGTGATCTCATCGGTGACTCCGAACAATCTTCGGTCATCAAATCACATAACACATAATACAAATCGTCATCGAACGTTAAGCGTGCGGACCCTACGGGTTCGAGAACTATGTAGACATGACCGAGACACATCTCCGGTCAATAACCAATAGTGGAACCTGGATGCTCATATTGGATCCTATATATTCTATGAAGATCTTTGTCATTCAAACCGCATAACAACATACGTCATTCCCTTTGGCATCGGTATGTTACTTGCCTGAGATTCGATCGTCGGTATCCTCATACCTAGTTCAATCTCGTTACCGGTAAGTCTCTTCACTCGTTCCGTAATGCATCATCCCGCAACTAACTCATTAGTCACATTGCTTGCAAGGCTTATAGTGATGTGCATTACCGAAGGGCCCGGAGATACCTCTACGATACACAGAGTGACAAATCCTAATCTTGATCTATGCCAACTCAACAAACACCTTCGGAGACACCTGTAGAGCATCTTTATAATCACCCAGTTATGTTGTGATGTTTGATAGCACACAAAGTGTTCATCCAGTATTCGGGAGTTACAGAATCTCATAGTCAGAGGAATATGTATAAGTCATGAAGAAAGCAATTGCAATAAAACTAAACGATCATTATGCTAAGCTAACAGATGGGCCTTGTACATCACTTCATTCTCTAATGATGTTATCCCGTTCATCAAATGACAACACATGTCTATGGTTAGGAAACTTAACCATCTTCGATTAGCGAGCTAGTCAAGTAGAGGCATACTATGGGCACCCTGTTTGTCTATATATTCACACATGTACTAAGTTTCCGGTTAATACAATTCTAGCATGAATAATAAACATTTATCGTGATATAAGGAAATATAAATAACAACTTTATTATTGCCTCTAGGGCATATTTCCTTGAGCCGCAACTGCTCTTGCTCAAGCTCAAGCACTCGAGGTGATCTGTATGTGAGTTCTATGGGGAGAACTACTTCTGCCCCGTACACGAGGGAGAAGGGCGTTTCGCCGGTGGCTCGATTTGGAATCGTCCTGATGGACCAAAGAGCTGTTGGCAAATCGTCAATCCAGCGTCTTCCGCACTTGTGCAGCCTGTCAAAAGTCCTTGTTCTGAGGCCCCGCAAAACTTCAGCATTTGCCCTTTCTGCCTGGCTGTTGCTTCACGAATGTGCAGCAGAAGCAAAACAAATCTTGCTACTGAGGTCTTGGATGTATTGCATGAAGGTGCGGCTTGTGAACTGTGTGCCGTTGTCGGTGATGACTCTGTTTGGCACACCAAAACGACAAACTAGTCCCTTGAAGAACTTGACGGCTGATTGTGCTGTCACCTTTCTCACTACTTCCACTTCTGGCCACTTCGTGAACTTTACGATCGCAACGTACAAGTAATCAAAGCCCCCGACAGCAAGGGGAAAGGGGTCCAGTATGTCGAGCCCCTAGACCGAAAACGGCCAGGAAAGAGGGATCGTTTGAAGAGCTTAAGCTGGCTGATGGAGTTTCTTCGAATGGAACTAACACGCTTCACACTTGGTTACTAGTGCAGTTGCATCCTGGAGAGCAGTGGGCCAAAAGAAACCTTGCCGGAATGCTTTGCCGGCCAGGGCTCTTGATCCTATGTGAGAGCCATATATTCCTCCATGTACCTCTACCAACAGCTCCAGTACGTCCTCCCGGGGAATGCACTTCAATTTCACGTCGTTCGGCCTTTTCCTCTATAGGACGTCGTCCACAAACTGGTACATGCCAGACCGACGGGCCACTTTCTCTGCTTCTTCCTGTTCCTCAGGGAGTTCCCCCGTTTGGAGGAACTGAACAGTGTGCTGCACCCATGCCGGAGCCTAAGGCTCGACGGCAAGGACTAGAGGCATGTGTTCTGCCATTGGAGCAGTTGTCCCTATGGTAAGGGCTTGAGGCCCTGCCGGAGCCTGTCGCTCCCCGGCAAGCTTGGCGTCCCCGGCAACATCCTTGCCGGTAGCTCCTGGGAGCTCAGCAGGAAAGTACTTGCCGTGGAGTCCCGTTTTGCGGTACGCCACACCCCTCCCGATGAACAGGACCCCCATTTCGACCGTAGCGCTCCAACACAAGTCTGTTTCCTCCGTTTTGTACGACACACCCCTCTCGATCAACAGGACCCCTGTTTCAACCGTAGGAGGTCCATTTCCTCCGGTTTGCGGTACGCCACACCCCTCCCGATGAACAGGATCCCGTTTTGAACGTGGCCGGTCGAACACAAGGCCTTTTCCTCCGTTCTGCGGTACGCCAGGCCTCGTTTCCATCGCCTGTTCCGTCCAAGCCCTCCTGATGAACACGACGCATTCCGTTGCCTCCCCATCAACACGACGCATTCCGTTGCCTCCCCAAGAACACGATGCATTCCGTTGCCTCCCCATGAACACGTCGACGACGCTGTTTCTCCGTTCCGACCCAGCCATGTACACGAGCCCTCGTCATATGTATGCGCGAGTAGGCGTTCGAGACCCCGCCCGTATGTACACATACGTGGCCGTATTTTCTTTCTTGCACCCTGACCGTTGTACGTACATGTACATGCTACATGCGCGCCTCTACTACAACACGTGCGCGCCTCTACATTGACCAGTATATATGTACGTACACATTCGTGACCAGAATGACCGCTACGTACGCTTTGACCATGTGGGTCCTGACTGTCAGGCACTTCCTTGCGTGCGAAGATGTAGCTGGTGGGTCCCAGCAGTCAGGGGGGCGAATCATTTTTTTTGCCCAGACGCACTTCCTTGCGTGCGAAGGTGTAGCTGGTGGGTCCCAGCAGTCAGGGGGAAACGTTTTTTTCACGAAATATGGTGGCCCGTCCGGTGGGTCCCCGCTGTCAGGTGGAGGTATAATTATTTTGCACGTAATAAGGAGGCACTTCCTTGCTGCGGCCGTGGACCCAGCTGTCAGCCTCTCCACGTACAGTCCACGTCCGATGGAAGTCATTCCTTGACCATGTTAACCACGCCGCGCCGAGAGCACCAGGGCGGTGGACAACGGCGAGGTCTAGGAAGGGGACCACGGGGAGCCGCGGAAGACGCAGCAGTGGAAGCCCGCGCGGAGAGGAGTACGAGGGTTCACTAGTTCGGCTGCGGTGTGAGGCTGTCGTCGCCGCTGGGCCTGGCTAGCGGTGGGAATAGTAGGGAGCGGTGAGGCCTCCGCGGCAGTACAGCAGGCCACGGGAGGCAGGAGCATGCGGCACGACCGGCGCTGCTTTGGGCGGCTGGAGCAAGAAGACCAGAGGTTGAAGAAGCACTACGGTCGTTGGATGGACATCGTACGGTCACTGGAGCTAGAATTGTTCATATTGACTAAAGTTGACAAAGGCCCCCGTCCCAGTCAACTTAGTAGGCCCACAAGTCAGCCTCCCACCATGGTGGGTCCCAGCTAGCAGGGGGCGTATTCATTTTTTGTGCGTAATAAGGAGGCACTTCCGATGGGTCCGAGCTGACAGCGGGGGGAACGTTTTTTTCGCGAAATATGCTGGCCCGTCCAGGGGCTACGCGTTACTGAACCCGAGCGATCGATCAATGGCTGTTAACTGAACCCAATCGAGCGATTCCTTCGCTACTGCTGCTAACTGAAGCCGATCAATGGGATGAACAGTGAGCGTTGTGGAGGGGTTTGGATGAACAGTGAGCGGTGGCGTTGCCTCTGGATGAACAGGACCCCGTGGTGCGGTGGAGGGCTGGATGAACAGTAGACGGTGGAGGGGTGCCCGTGGAGGGGTGGATGAACAGGACCCCATGGTGTGGAGGGCTGGATGAACAGTAGACGGTGGAGGGGTGCCTGTGGAGGGGTGGTTGAACAGGACCCCGTGGTGTGGAGGGCTGGATGAACAGTAGACGGTGGAGGGGTGCCCGTGAAGGGGTGGTTGAACAGGCCCCCGTGGTGTGGAGGGCTGGATGAACAGTAGACGGTGGAGGGGTGGTTGAACAGTAGCCGGTGGAGTAGCGCGCGGTGGAGGCTGGATGAACAGGAGCCCGTGGAGGCCGGAGGAGGTCGACGGTGGAGATGAATAGTATCCCGTGGAGTCCCGTTTTGCGGTACGCCACACCCCTCCCGATGAACAGGACCCCCGTTTCGACCATAGCGCTCCAACACAAGTCCGTTTCCTCCGTTTTGTACGCCACACCCCTCTCGATCAACAGGACCCGCATTTCGACCGTAGGAGGCCCGTTTCTTCCGTTTTGCGGTACGCCACACCCCTCCCGATGAACAGGATCCCGTTTCGAACGTGGCCGGTCAAACACAAGGCCGTTTCCTTCGTTCTGCGGTATGCCAGGCCTCGTTTCCATCGCCTGTTCTGTCCAAGCCCTCCCGATGAACACGACGCATTCCGTTGCCTCCCCATGAACATGACGCATTCCGTTGCCTCCCCAAGAACACGACGCATTCCATTGCCTCCCCATGAACACGACGACGACACTGTTTCTCCGTTCCGACCCAGCCATGTACACGAGCCCTCATCGTACGTATGCGCGAGTAGGCGTTCGAGACCCCGCCCGTATGTACACATACGTGGCCGTATTTTCTTTCTTGCACCCTGACCGCTATACGTACATGTACATGCTACGTGCGCGCCTCTACTACAACACGTGCACGCCTCTACATCGACCAGTGTATATGTACGTACACGTTCGCGACCAGAATGACCGCTACGTACGCTTTGACCAGGTTGGTCCTGACTGTCAGGCACTTCCTTGCGTGCGAAGATGTAGCTGGTGGGTCCCAGCAGTCAGGGGGGCGAATCATTTTTTTTGCCCAGACGCACTTCCTTGCATGCGAAGGTGTAGCTGGTGGGTCCCAGCAGTCAGGGGGGAAACGTTTTTTTCGCGAAATACGATGGCCCGTATGGTGGGTCCCCGCTGTCAGGTGGAGGAATAATTATTTTGCACGTAATAAGGAGGCACTTCCTTGCTGCGGCCATGGACCCAGCTGTCAGCCTCTCCGCATACAGTCCATGTCCGATGGAAGTCATTCCTTGACCACGTTAACCACGCCGCGCCGAGAGCACCAGGGCGGTGGACGATGGCGAGGCCTAGGAAGGGGACGACGGGGAGCCGTGGAAGACGCCACAGTGGAAGCCCGCGCAGAGAGGAGTACGAGGGTTCACTTGTTCGGCTGCGGTGTGAGGCTGCCGTCGCTGCAGGGCCTGGCTAGCGGTGGGAATAGTAGGGGGCAGTGAGGCCTCCGCGGCAGCACAGCCGGCCACGGGAGGCAGGAGTATGCGGCACGACCGGCGCTGCTTTGGGCGGCTGGAGCAAGAAGACCAGAGGTTGAAGAAGCACTACAGCCGTTGGATGGACATCGTACGGTCACTGGAGCTAGAATCATTCATATTGACTAAAGTTGACAAAGGCCCCTGTCCAGTCAACTTAGTAGGCCCACAAGTCAGCCTCCCACCATGGTTGGTCCCAGCTAGCTGGGGGAGTATTCATTTTTTGTGCGTAATAAGGAGGCACTTCCGGTGGGTCCGAGCTGACAGCGGGGGGAACGTTTTTTTCGTGAAATACGCTGGCCCGGCCGGTGGGTCCGAGCAGTCAGGGGGGAAACGTTTTTTTCGTGAAATAAGGTGGCCCGTCTGATGGGCCCCTGCTGTAAGGTGGAGGAATAATTATTTTGCACGTAATAAGGAGGCACTTCCTTGTGGCCGCCTGGACCCAGCTGTCAGCCTCTCCACGTACAGTACTCTTCCGATGGAAGTCGGTCATTGACCACGTTGACCACGCCGCGCCGAGAGCACCAGGGCGATGGTCTGGACGACGGCGAGGCCTAGGAAGGGGACGACACGGAGCCGGGGAATACACGGCAGTGGAAGCCCGCGCGGAGAGGAGTACGAGGGTTCACTGGTTCGGCTGCGATGTGAGGCTGCCGTCGCCGCAAAATAACAGGGGGTGTGGGTGAGTGGAGGGATGGCCTGGCCAGCGGTGGGAGTAGTATGGGGGCGGTGAGGCCTCCGCGGCAGCACAGCCGGCCATGGGAGGCAGGAGCAGGCGGCACGACCGGCGCTGCTTTGGGCGGCTGGACCAAGAAGACCAGAGGTTGAATAAGCACTACGGCCGTTGGATGGACATCGTACGGTCACTGAAGCTAGAAACGTTTATTATTGACTAAGTTGACAAAGCCCTTGGTACGCTCCAACTTAGTAGGCCCACAGGTTAGCCTCTGAAATGGTGCGCCCCAGATGTCAGGGGGAGGAATCATTTTTTGGGCGGCCGAAGCTAAGAATACCCGAGATTGAAGAAGAAGCACGACATCACTGCTGCTAGAACCGTGTGTTGACTATAATAAGTTGGCAAAGCTTTGCATACGCGTCAACTTATTTTTTTAGGGGACGGGTCACTTAGTAGGCCCACAAGTGTGTGGCAGAGAACTTATAGCCCATTTGCGTTTTGTAAAAATGTACAACCCATTTTGGAATTCTAATGGAATTTACAACAGCCCATTTACAGTTTGTTAAAAGTACAGCCCATTTCCTAACTAGGACAATGATTAATAATTTCAACCAACCGTTGAAGACAGAATTCAATAAAATTTCCCACATTTTGATGGGCTCCAAAATATTTTTATCCCGAAATTTCTAGTCAGATTAACTATAAATTTGTATTACGCAAAAATCCAACGAAACATTGCGCGCGCAACAATGAAAATTTAAGATTTTCAAAATCCATAAATAATATTTTATAAACTAATTTCATGTTTGGTGCATTTTTTTATAGTTACTGCCCAGTTTTTATAATTACATCCCATTTATTATTTTTAAAGCCCATTTTCCTGTTAAGCCTAATGCATCCCTCCTAGGAAAGATTTGCAGCCCAGCGGGGCAGAGAATAACAAGTTGACCTTGCCTGGGTATTCCTCAAAAAGACGTATAGCTGGGCTAGCCATTTTCATCTTGAAAAAATTAGTATCTGGGATGGATATCTGGCCTGGGCTAGACGGGCCACAGCCCACCCAGTTAATACCCTGCCCTCCTCTGAACAACAATGAAATCATCGCCAAGAAAAACTCTGCAGTGCTCACGCCTCAAAAACACAAATACTTCTCGAGCTGCTTGGTCCCAGCTGTCGGCCGCACCTTGTGCAATTCTCTCGTTTATATTGACTACATAGGTTGACAATGGTGTGGGACCGTGATGTCAGGAAACCAGGAGGAAGCAAAAAAATATAGTTGTACATAATAAGGAGGCACTTGCGTACGTACGGCTATGGCCCTAGTGGGTCCCTAGTGTCATCCAGTCAAAATAAAGTCATCTCCTGAATCCTCATGTTCATTGACGATGTTAACAATGCTCGGCGCCACGACGAGCGCAACAACTCGAAGGACAACGGAGAGGGCCTCGCGGGCCCTACGGATGGTCTGATACAGCGCCTGCTACTCATTCAGGAAGTGAGGATCATCGGACACCTATGAGCACCTTCGAGAAACTGAGACGACATGAAACAGTAAGGCCGCGCTTGGGAGCTCTGGTTTATTTCAAACCTGTATTAACATACAAGTGTAATTTACTCGTCATCGAAAACAAGCGTAAAATACAGGCTAATGAAACCGAGGGCCTGAGGTCTGTAAGTAAAACCGGCAGGTTACGCGTATAATTTGAGAGACCAATGTATATTTTACGAGCACTGCTATATGGACGACATTACCAGACGATACATGCACGACGTGCGTATCATGCCATCCATGGGCAAGGCTGAAACAGCAGCTAACGGCTGGATTAGCAATCGTCCGAGTGTCGTTCAGCGTTTTTATCGTGTGTCAAGTAGTTCCGATATTTTATTAGTCGAAATCTACCAACCAAGCACCTTCGCCCGAGACCATCTGCATTAATTTACAAGCGTCAGTTTTACAAGCGGTTTTGGTTGGAAAACGATGATCCAATCACGGCCTAATATCATGAGTTGGTCGGAAGATCATATGGTTTCACATCTAACCTACCCGACTTGTCGTATAGGCTATGAATGAAACATCAGACGATGAACTTCTTAAGCACGGAAACAACAGAAGAGGATGATCTTCTTAACAAGCAAATCACTGGCATTAGATCGACATGCAAAACAATACGAAGCATTATTCTCAGGAGGCACGGTGAACAGCTCGTGATGCCGCATGCCACAACATTCCAAGCTCAACTTTGCAATCAAACACAAGGCCTGGCATTACATAGACAATATTCAGAACAAACTCTTAACACAGGAATATCTCAGCAGAGTAACTATTTACTTCTAAACTGAACACATGAATAGGAAAAAACACTCGACACTGCTCACAACAAGGGCGTCCCACTCAAAAATATCAAATGCATGTCTTCTGGCTAACATCAATGAGTAAATTTTGACAATGTTTTCCAATTCCAATATATTAAACTAACATCTTCTTGCTAACGTCAATGATTAAACTTTGACAAGCTTTTCCCATTCAAAATATGTAATGCCTATGATCGTGGAGTCCTGTCGCTTCTTGCTAACATCAATGATTAAACTTTGACAAGCTTTTCCTATTCAAAATATGTAATGCCTATGATCGTGGAGTCCTGTCGCTTCTTGTACTTGTTTGGGCACTTCTTGCCCAGGGCACTCCACGTGTTGTTAAATTGCCAATGGTCTCTGCAGACTAGTCATGTCACCGGTGTCTAATATTTATGGCACCGGCTGCAGCAATGGAGGGATTCGGTGCCAAACTAAGAAAAGGTGAAATTGGCACCTCTTTTGGCCTACATAGTGGAAGGCCTAATACTCTATAAAGCTTCTCGGTCATTCCTTCTGTAATGTAGCGCAAACAATGACTACTTCTTTCTACAAAGTGGAACGACCAACTGGACCAAGTAATGCAGCAGTTTGCCTTGGACACATTGGCTCCTTTTGTGTAGTTGAACTAAAATCGAAGTCAGAATAAAACTGAGCTTTAATTTTGATATCCCTGTAAGCAACAAAAGGTATAAGGGAAACAATTACCGAGAAATAACGGTTAATGACTTGTACTCCCAGAAGAAAAACATCTACTAATCTACCTTATCTTAATGGGAAACAAAGCAGGAGAGTAGCAATTCTCAATCAGTGTGATTCATTCATATTAACTGAGACATTATCTTAACAATGCCTTGTTTCAAGATGTATAAATAATGAAAAAGCAGAAAAGTATCATTCCTAAAACAATGCGACTGATTCATTTTAACAGAGACATTATCTTAACAATACCTTGGTTAAACATGTAGAAAGAACTACAAAGAAGGATAGTACCATTTGTAAAACATTGTAAGTCTATAACTGATATATAATAACAGAGACATTATCTGAACTATACATTTCTTAAACATGTACTCCGGTCGATCCCTAACAAAAATGGTACTCGTGGCGATCCCTAACAAGTGTTTGCAGTTTTGAACTAAGATTCAGTTCCAGGGTAGAGTGGGCGCAACAACAGTATATGCTTCCATCTACTTATAAAGGGGGTGATGCAGAGTTTGTTGTAACAAAGCAACAAGCATCATGTCTGGGTTGGTTCCATTTTTGTTCACTACTTAATGGGAAAAGACAGCAATACAATAGCTTCAATTCAACATTTATTTAAAACAGTACCAATACAAGTAGCACAACATCTCAAAGCACACTGCACAATTATGTGGATGAAGGCCTGTACTGACCTTTCATGAGACCGACAACGATAAAATACGAATCTGCCAACATGAATAGGAAATCGAATCTCGTTTTGTGCAGTTGCACTGAAATCAAGCAAAGTGTTTCGCGTAGCGAAGCAAAATGTCGCAATAGCAACAAGTTGAACAGATATCCCTGTATAAACAGAGGCAAAAAGGAATCAATTACTGGCTAATAAAGGAGGATGAAACATGCGGCCACAAAAATGGTAATCTCGCCAATCCCTAACAAGTGTTGCAGTTTTGAAATAAGATTCAGTAGTTAATTCTGAGAGTGGCATCAATTACTGGCTTATAAAGGGGGTGATGCTGAATTTGTTGTAACAAAGCAACAAGCATCATGTCTGGGTTGGTCCCATTTTTGTTCACTACTTAATGGGAAAAGACAGCAATACAATAGCTTCAATTCATCATTTATTTAAAACAGTACCAATACAAGTAGCAAAACATCTCAAAACACACTGCACGATCATGTGGATGAAGGCAAGTACCAACCTGTCATGACGCACACAAGATCACGTACGAATCTGCCAACACGAATAGGAATTCCAATCTCATTTTGTGCAGTCACTGAAATCAAGCAAAGTGTTTCGCGTAGCGAAGCAAAATGTCACAATAGCAACAAGTTGAATAGATATCCTTGTATAAACAAAGGCAAAAAAGGAATCAATTACTGGCTAATAAAGGAGGATGAAACATGCGGCCACAAAAATGGTAATCCCGCCAATCCCTAACAAGTGTTGCAGTTTTGAAATAAGATTCAGTAGCTAATTCTGAGAGTGGCATCAATTACTGGCTTATAAAGGGGGTGATGCTGAATTTGTTGTAACAAAGCAACAAGCATCATGTCTGGGTTGGTCCCATTTTTGTTCACTACTTAATGGGAAAAGACAGTAATACAATAGCTTCAATTCATCATTTATTTAAAACTGTACCAATACAAGTAGCACAGCATCTCAAATCACACTGCACAATCATGTGGATGAAGGCATGTACTGACCTTTCATGAGACGACCAACATAAAATACGAATCTACCAACACGAATAGAAAATCCAATCAAGTTTTGTGCAGTTGCACTGAAATCAAGCAAAGTTGCCAGTGTGACATTTAAGTTTTCTATAGCAACAAGTTGAATAGATATCCCTGTTTTAAGAGGCAAAAAAGAAAACAATTACTGGCCAATAAAGGAGGATGAAACATGCTGCCACAAAAAGAAGCATCTACCTTATCTTGATGGAAAACAAAGTATAGGACAATAGCATTTCTAACACGGTTGCATTGATTCATATTAACATAGAAATTCTTTTAAAACAGATCAGTAGTTAATTCTGAGATTAACAATAGCAAAATAGCTGCATGGGACATGCCATCACCATGTGCGTCCACACGTATAAATGGGTGATGCAGAGTATGTAGCTAAGCAGCATATATGCGCTGGTCCCATATTTGTTCTCTTTGAACCTTCTTCCTATGTGAGGGCAGCAAATCTAGTCGTGCACAAACTACCCGACCCCCCCCCCCCAGTTTCTTTCCCTTTTCAACAAAGAGATCGGTTCCTTACAGATGTGTGTCCTGGGTTACCCCCTTTTTCCCTTTTTGACCTACAAAGCGGCTATATAGCCAGTCTATACTACTTTCTGCCCCTCCTTTCCTCATTGAATCACGTCCTAGATTCTTGCTCCAGCCCACCGCACCCTTCTTTCCTCTTTGAACCAAGACCTAGATTCGACTATAGATCGAAAAAGATCCACATGCAGCTAGAGCAACGACGGTTTCAAAGAAACTTATACCTTAGGGTCGTCGGGATGTGGCAAGGCATGCGGCGGGAGGCCGGATCTGCCCACACTACGTACGGCAGCGAGGAAGAAGGGGTCGGTGGCCCTCCCACACAGGCGCTGGGCGAAAGAGAATAGCGCAGCCGGCAGTGGATTGCCTCCCTCGCCGAAGGCGATAGAGTGAACACCGCACCTCCTCCTCTTCACGGTGCGACGGGATACAGACGCCTCCTTCACCAGCTGTGAGGGGGGAGAGAGAGAGACAAGAGGCCAACGCAGTCTTGTTTAGATCTGGTGGAGGGTGAGAGACTGTGAATATAGCAAACCCTAGCAAATGAACGTTGAGCCTCCAGTGCTCAACCTACACATGCATGCACACACATACCCGGTCAGGGTGAGCTAGTGACCGTATGAACACCGGAAAATATATATTGAGCGCAATGAGCGTATTATGAAGTCCACTGACCATATTTTTACAAATATACAGTGACAGACGGTGTATTTATCTCGTTTGAAATTAAGCCATATTAACCGGAGAGGAGGCAGCATGGACTAGCATTACTTTGTTGTGTCCCATCAACTTGCCGAACGAGGAGAAGGTTGCAGGACGGGAGAAGCTTGTGCGCGGTGGCTCGCAGGACAAGGAGAAACTTTTGACTAATGCAAGCTCTCCCTCGCTCAGGCGGTGGATGTGCAACAGTTAATTCGGTGTCAGATTGCCAGAATCATACACTATACTACTAGTGTTATTATTGTATGACTTCCCGAACAGCCAAGCGCAAAGTTTACTAGTACTACTACTATAGTCCATAAAGGTACGTACTATACTAGTACTAGGAACCAAATGGAGGAGCATCTGCACTCTTATTATAATTTTAAAATGTGATAAAGCAATCTTCAACACATTTGGTTCTCTTAGAGGGTTCTCGCATGTGATAATGGAAGTTGATTGCATGGAACACTCGCCACAATTCTGGCTCAATTTTGGCTCATATCCTGTTACAAATACTAGCGCTCAGTAATATTTCCTCTTTTTTTGTTATTCAGCATGTAAACAGGTCCGCAAACCTTGCGGCGCATCTTCGTGCGAACCGTGCTTGCTGCACTTTGAATGTGGCCGAGAGCTGGCTTGATGAAACACCTTGCTTCCTACTTCTTTTTTTGTGGGGTACCTCACTTCCTAGTGACCAGTGTCTTGGCTGATCGTCCTAAGAATGCTTATATATGAATAAAGCTCTCTCATTTACCCGCAAAAAAGATTAAGCCATATTAACCAGAAAGGAGGGAGTATGGACTAGCACTACTTTTTGGTGTGTCCCCTCAACTCGTAGAACGAGGAGAAGCTTGCAGGACAAGGTGAAGCTCGCTTACGCCTTTTGACTAATGCAACCTACCCTCGGTGGACATGCATCAGTCCATTCGGTGTCAGATTATCAGAGGCATACACTGTAGTACCCAACATGTGGAGTACCATCATTGTTCGACTTCACGAAGGGTGAAGAGCCAAGCGCAGTAGTACGCGTACTTGGTTTTGCACCTTCATACTACGCCACCCTCCGTCACAGTTTACAGGGCGCGCTTCATTATGATGCATTTCTCTCAATGCATTTCCACCACCAGAGAGACTTTAGACATGTTTGGTTTAATGCTTAATTAATTAGGGCGTGGTAACCGCAATCAAGTCCACAATTTTCTCTCCATGTATTATACTACTACAGAGTGCATGCATGTGTGTACCCGGGGTGGAAGCACTGCATGGATGTGTGTACGCATTATTCCCTCTAGTAATAGACGCCATGCTATAACTACCAATGCTATTTTTCAGGCCGATCGCTAGTCTCCTTGGTCCCACAGATTTTTTTTCTTTTTTCTGAAGCACGCTGTATAAACAGTGATGGATGGAGTAGTATGAGCGAATTCAAAGAAGAGCGTATTGATGGTTGCTTCTTCAGAGCAACTTACAGTGGGAAAGGTGGGGCTTATGATTTGACTGCTCATTACTCACTATTAATGCGGCGCAACGACCGGGCTAAGTCTCCCATGCGGTTGTGCACTACCCCCTCGGTTCTTAAATATACTCCGGAGTATTTGTCTTTCTAGAGATTTCAATGAGTGACTACTCAAATATTTGTCTTTTTAGAGATTTCAAATGGACTGGCACATACGGATGTATATAGACATATTTTAGAGTGTAGATTCACTCATTTTGCTCCGTATGTAGTCACTTGTTGAAATCTCTGTTAAGACGAATAGAATATTTAGGAACGGAGGGAGTACACATACAAAGAAAAATGAGTGAATCTACACTCTAAAATATGTCTGTTTGAAATTTGTAAAAAGACAAATATTTAGGAAGGAAGGAGTATAATTTTGTGCATGGCACATGGACCCGGATGATGAAGAGGCTTCTGGCAATGCTATCAAGCTTCCATCATTTGTTTACATAATTGGCGTACTATACAAATAATTTTCCAACGACATGAAATTGTACAATGGTGTGAGCTTTCAGCTTTTGTTTCGCGTGTCTTGCCATCGATGCTCTTTCGGAAACAATAAAAAACTAACTTCCTTGCTAATGCATGTCAATTATTAGCAGATCAGAGCTAATAATTACATCACAACTGAAGACAAAGTTGTGAGAAGGTGTTAAATTAAAATTGATCCATGCTTTCATTGGCAGCAATGTCCCCCCAACTCTGTCTAAATCAGCAAGGCATGTTGGGAAAAAAGTAGCTGTCTGGAGCATGCAACATTCCGATCATTTTATGCAGTTCTACTAAAATAGAGCTGAGTGTCCCTGTTCCAAAGATAACAAGTGTGATTACGATAACAGAGGACTGCTGATGAAACAATAAACACACAAAAAGAAGCCTGTCACCTTTGCAGTCTCTCTTAAGACTAACTAGTTGGAGAAGATTAGGCTCGGAGTTGGATGAGGAGGATAGAGCAAAACCAATCTCCCTTTGTGCAGTCGCACTGAAATGTAGAGACGTTGCCCGTGTGACATTTTAGTACAACTGCACAAAACACTCTTAAGAAAAAAGTGATTTGTGCAGTTCACCAAAAGGTCACAACAGCAACGAGGTGAAATGGATAGCCCTGTTTGCAAAAAAAGAGGTAGAAAGGAAACAATTACTGGCCAATAACAGTTGATGACACACGCGATGACAAAAAAGAAGCATATTCCTTGTCCTAAGGGAAGATAACAACACAGTTGTGTGTGTCTAAAATGGTGTGAGGACGAGAATGCAATATGAAAAGTACGCCGGACGAGCTACGTTTTGGGCAAAGAACTATAGAAGATCCACATGCAGCGACATGGGAAAACGGGCAGTGGAGCAAGGCCGGAGGGGATACCTGGAGGTCGTCGGGATGTAACTAGGTGAGCGGCGGCGGGCGGAATCTACGAGCAGGTGGCGTAGGCCCTGCCGTGCCGGAGCTTGGTTAGAGAGAACGACGTGTACCGCAGATCGGGCGTGCTGCCTCGGTACCATCGAACGGAGAAACGATGCGCTTCCTCCCTTTCCCCCGGCGGATGGGATGCAGCCGAATCAGTGACCAACGGTGAGAGACAGAGAGGCCACCGCACTCCCTTTCCCCTGGCAGACAGGATGCGGCCGGATCGGTGACCAATGGTGAGAGAGAGAGAGAGAGAGGCCACCGCACTCCCTTCCCCCCGGCGGACGGGATGCGGCCGGATCAGTGACCAACAGTGAGAGAGAGAGAGGCCATCGGAGCCTTGTGTGAGATACTCTGAAGAGCGGACTACCTTTTCCTCCATAAAAATCATTTTACTTCTGTGTACGTGCCATTGAGCGCTATAACTTTATTTAAAAATAACACGGCAACGCGTCAAGTCGAACTTTGTTTCGTGCACGTGTGGTTCACGACCTCCCTAGGTAAACAACCGCTACAGGCGTTCAAATTAGCACGTGGGCTGCCATTTCATAAAGAAATGAGCTCCACCGTGTACCCGCGCGGGTGTGGCTGGGGCACGAAGCGTGAGTACGTGCACGGTGCACCTATTCTCTTCTTGTATACGTACACCACCTACGTGGGGTTGTGTGAGAGAGATACAAACCTAGAGACATATAGTGTGTGGGTTCTTGAGAGTTCTTTTGTGGGGGGGGGGGTCAATAAAAAAATTTAACATATGCAATGTGTGTGAAAGAGAGTCCTGGATATAACATATATATAGAGGGGGCGATCCACGAGAAGAGAGTGGAGGTATCATCGGCTTGAGGTGTCCATAGAATCGAAGAGAGGGATGATGTGTGTGTGTGCGCGCGCGATCGATAAAGAGTGCCATCAAATTTGTGTGTGCCCACGTCAAAGATATAGAGTGGCTGGCCTACTGGAACATGAGATGGGACATGTGCAGTTTGTCTCTGTGGCATGGATACCTACCTGCAGTGCTCGACTAACGGTGTGTGGTGTGGGAAGAGGGAGGCCCAATTAACTATAGAGGTACAATGGATGGTATATGTGTGGAGGAGGAGAGAGGCCTACCTCATGTATTAAGGAGATCGATCTGCCTCATGTATTAAGGGAGATCGATCGGCATCCATGCATATGTGCAGGAGATGAATAAGGTTGGGAGAGAGACAGAGCTAGACTGTTGGAGGGGGTGGTAGTGGAGTTGCTTCTAACAAATGGTGGGATAGGCTTGCTAGACAAACGGAGGGCACGCCTGCAATATCAATAAGAGAGGAGATGGCTGCTTGTTGTCTGTGCATGTGCGTGTGAGAGACGGGTCAGGAGGCATGCACGAATGATGAGGGGGACGATGTGGCTGTGGTAAGCAGACGTAACTACATAGGAAGATCAATCGCCCTTTGTAAGAGAAAGGAGAGACATAACTTGTGAGGTACGTCGATCCATGGGGGGGTTGTTAAAGTCGATCTAGGTATATGTTGGGAGATCGATTGGTATACATGCATGTGTGTGTTAGAAGCAAATGAGGCACGAGGAGAAGGATAGATAGAGGGATGCATGTAGGAGGTGGTACGAGAGGCATACTATATCGAGGGGGAGGAGTGTGCGAGTGCGAGAACGATGAAAAGAGTGGTGGGATTGAGGCATGGACGGTGACAAGAGAAGAGGGGAAGCTTGTGTTTGTGCTAGGAACACCTGGCTAGAGAGGCATATCGATCGATGTGTGCCGTAACGAAGGAGCTGGGGGGCCTACACACACCGTGGGTGAACGACCTAAAGTGAAAAGACGAATTTGCGCGATGGAGCTAGAGAATGCTGAGGGAGGGTGAGAGGGATGCGGGCGTGTGCATGCACAAGAGAAAGTTAGCGCTAGCTACAAAGATAAGAGGGTTGTGTGGGTGTAAAATACGAATAGAGATCATATATACTTCATTACAAAAAGCGAATTCGAATATTTGAAGAATTTATCATAGTGTTTCAAACCGACGGATGTGTGAATATATATAACGGTGATACACATGGTGTGGTTATGAACATGGTATACTATATTTAATATATTTTATCTCTACTCTTATAAAAAAACGGAGTTGTTGATGATGGTGTGCCTGCCATCCTGCATTATAGGCCGTCTGCTTTATATCTGGCGGATAGAAAGGAAACTATGATGGTTGAAGTTGGCAACAATCATGATTGTAGATTCTTATTGAAATAGAGAAACGAATTCAAATTTAGTTCGAATTTCAGCGGTAGTATAGACATTTGGAATGCACTAAAATGTTGGTATGAGTAGGTTACATGCATTATACAACAAGCGAAAAAATTTAATCGGACATAACATGGATTCATACTCCCTCCTTCCATCTATATAGGGCGTAATGAGATTTTTAAGACCGCCTTTGACTATTGACAAGATTAATAGTACATGACATGTACAATGTGAAAATTATATCATTGAAAGAACCTTTCACAGACGAATTTAACGGTGTGCTTTGTGTAAGTTGCATGTCATATATCATTGCTCTAATATTTGGTCAAAGTTAGCATCGAAAAACGCATTAGGACCTATATAGATGGAAGGAGGGAGTAGCTTTGCATGGCATTTGTATAGTAAAACAGGGCAAGACTCTCTCTTTGTGTGGTGTGAATAGTTTTATTTTTTCGCTTTCTTTTTGGTTGAGGGAAGTGCGAATTGATTTGGTACGTACAAGTACAATATTACTACACGTTAGGCTTGTCCCTAAAATTCAACCCGCGTCTTGTTATATCCCGAAAATTCAGATATCGTGCTCCCAAAACTAGCGCCTTCACAACCCGCGCCTTGCTATCCCGAAATAACAACGCGCACGAAAACTCCCTCCAGCTGCCAAATCCCAACATGTGAAATCCCCCTTCTAACCCTGAGCCGAAAGGGCCGCTAGTTCAAATCGGTGGGGGGGTACTTTTGTAACACACCCTACATTTTGGACAAGCGCGTTCCTAAGTCATGCTTCACCCCCTCCCATCGCCCCCTTTTCGCCATTCGAAATCCCAGGCCGCCATAACCTATCCGTTCCAGCCGCGAAACCCCACCCTCCTCCGTCCGCCACATCACCGCTGCCCAGCCGGAGCCTCTTCCCCGATGACGTCGTCCACCGCAACAGCTCGACGTCCCTCGTCCACCTCCCCGGATGAGGATCCGTCGTCCATCTCGTTGTCCCGCCGGTTCAGCCGCCCCGTCCTCCACCTCCAAGGAGCTGCTCCGACGATCGCCTCGTCTATCGCGGCTGCTCCATCCCCACAGCGCCACCTTAACCTGCTCCACCAGAACCGCAGCATCCTCACCGACTCCTCGGACGAAGCCGAGGCCTACTCGGCGCCACCAAAGAGGTTGTACACTCATCTCATCGCACCTTCTCCTTAACTCGACCTCCCGGCGCTGACGGTGTTCCATCCCGCACCCCCATGGAGCGGCTACCTTGAAGCCGGCGCCGTGGGCGACATCTCCATGGCGGCTCTCCCCCAGTGCAAGGCCCCTTCGGCGGCGGCGTCCATACCAGCCGGATCTGCTGCTGCTGCTCTGGCTCTCGCTCGATCGCTCGCTCACCTAGTTGTTGCTGCTGCTGCTCTCCCCCTCGCTCGTGCTGCTGCTCTGCTCCGATTAAGCCACACTTCAGTCGACTGAATCGACTTTTGGGTCAGTCGATTTTCAGGGGTTGGGGGGCTCGCCAGAGTTAAGGAAGAACCACCCGCAGCGGGGACGGGGGCTCGCCGGAGAGGTATCCCACTATCTATCTTAGGGTTCAGGGTGCGGGGCGGGGGGCCTAGAGGGCTGTCCGGGGCGGCGGTGGCGAGTTGTTTCGGGGCGGCGAGGCGGCGCTGGGGCCGGCGGTTCAGCCGGTGGTGGCTGGTGGATCAGGGGGTGCAGGTTGAAGATGAACTGCAGGCCCTCCCTAAACTACATGTCAAGTGCCTCTCTGCTACCATTGTGTTCAGTTTCGACAGTAGCATTCAGATTCCACGGTAAATTTCAGTTTCGACAGTTAAGTTCAGAGTCAACAGTTTTTACCTCACCTGTTATAGTCAGGTGGTTTTTGGTGATGTTAATTTTACATCCATTTTACATCATCTATTGGAGATGCTATTAGAATCCCACTTGAGATTGACGATGTCTGTCTTGTGCTGCTTCAGCCTTGACGTCTTACGGCTCACCGGAGCTGCTCCAATGACAGAACGATCCATCACAACAGAGCAGTGCCCTGGACGCTGTCTACAGATTCCTCAGATATTCCTCCACACCTCCGACAACAACCTCTGCCTCAACTGCTTCAGCGACCAACCCAATGATGCTGAGGTCGACACGGCTACGGCAAAGAGGTTGTACACTTGTTGCATCACTTATTACTATACATTCATGTCGATCCATTAGGGCTATTTTGGTTCAACGGAAAAACATCGATCCACTGGTTGTTACCATCACTCTAAATTTCTGCATGCTCTCCTTACATAATCTCACCATATATTTTTTTGTATGCATGTCAGATATTGTACACAGTCATGCTGAACATGTAGAGAAAAAGAGAAGAGTTTTGCGCGGCAATACAATGTCATGCAGACATCGCTCCATGGTGGGTTCAATGGCAAACCCTCCCCACCCCTCTCCAGATTGTAATCCAGAGGAAGATATCTGTTCTGAGGCGGATTCGGACGCCGCTGACCACTCCTATTTACCCCCCAAGGTGTTTGCTCTACCTCTTCATGCATATGTTGCCTTGCAGTGCCTACTTTTGATATCATATATGTCATCTGCTTAGTTTAGACATGTTCTGTAATGTCACCTGTTTAGTTTCTATATCATATATGGGAATTATGCAGTCTCATGTCTTTTAGCCAGCCATAATATATGTGAAATGTGCAATGCCATCCTGTTTAACCAGGCATCATATATTTGAATGATATCTTGCCCATCCTTTTCTTCATTACATTTCCATTTGTTGACAATGTTTGTACATTAAACTACTCTTCCTGTGAATCAGCCATTTGGGTGGGAGATGGAAAAATCTGGAGTGAAAACAAGGCCTTCAGAGCAGACAGTGCTACCTGTCGAAGCAGATCTCTTGTTGGGTCCCGATAGCTCCTCAGAGATGGATTCAGAGACAGATGACCAGTCCTATTCCCCCACTAAGGTGTATGCTCTAACTTGGTACAGTTTACTGCTCATATCATGCATACGGTGTCTTGCATTGCATAGTTTAGACATCATATACACAATATTCAACACCATGTTCTTAGTTCAGACATCATATCGAATGCCCTCTATTTAGCATATAAATCACATATGTGAATTAAATGATGCGATCTTGATTACTTAGATAACATGTAGGTGAATTATGTCATGCGATCCTGTTTAGTTATTCATCATATCTTTGAATTATATTATGCTATGCTATCCAGTTTAGATAGACATCATATATGTGAAATTATGTCATGCTATCCGTTTTAGTTAAACAATATACATGTCAACTATTTCATGCCCTCTTTTTTCCACACTATCTATTGCATCTGTCTCTCATACAATGTGTGTACATTCAACTATGTTTCCTGTTTATCAGCCATTTGAATTGGAGCGGGTGATGCCAGTATCTAGCGGACTAAAAACACGGTCTTCAAATAAAACAGTGCTACCTCTTGGTGGATATAGCACCCCAGTTGTACATGCACAAGAACCAGCCCTACCACACATAACCCAAACTCTCGCAGATTGTACCCCTACTACGATGGACAGAGAACCAGCTTCACCCAATCTAACCCCAACCCTAGCCGATAGTAACCCAGTTCTTGTTGACACAACACCATCTCCACCACAGAGCTCGCAAACAAGAGCAGTTAGTAAGGCAGCTCCAGTGCCCAAAGGGCCAGTACTATCACGGCGAACCCCAACTCCACCAGTTAGTACGCCAATTCCTATGGAGGAAGCACAACCAGCTAGTCGTAGTTTAGCATCTATCACATTTGATGTTGTTAAATCGTATGTGCGTATCTTCCCCTCTTGGAAATATTATACTGAAGATGAAGGAAAATGCCAGTTGCAGGTGTTTGTCCAGGAGTTATGTGTAAGTAATGTTATTCATGGCAATTACTTTGCTTCGTCCCATACATCCTACCTCCATGATGGTTATAATACAACAAATTTTCCCATTTTTCTCTATAGAGAAGGACCGATTTGCAAACTCAGGATGAGGTAACCTGTGCTAATACCTCTGCTATCTTCAAGAATGCTTGGTGGCAGTATCGAAATTACCTGAAGAAAACGTACTTCACCGGCAAAGAAACTCATCAAATTCCCTTACGTTCTCCTAAGACACATTTACTGGACGATGACTGGGAACGCCTTGTTCTGTACTGGTCCCGAACCAAGAATGTGGTAAGGTCTATGAGCTCATTTTCTATTTTTAAGTATTATATTCTTGTGTCTTACTGTACTCTGTTCATGTAGAACAAGTGCCTAACCTGAAGAACAACTGTTCTAATTTAAGATTCCATTGCTACCATAGGACATAGATATATGTTTGTTTGATGCTTTTATTATGTACTAGTACTTGGCAATAGAAGACTTGGTAGTTTAATCCTGTCCACCTTACTAATGAACTGGTTCACCGAAATGAGTTTCATATACTAGTACATGCTAAACTTGTTATGTGTCTGCTTGTTTCTTCTTTTAGAATGCTGACAGAATATTGGGGAAGAGTGCCTTATTAAGCAATGGTAAAGGAAGTAATGCAGATAAGGTCCAGGATAGTGACACATCCTGTCTTGGTTTAGTGTTGGAGTTACTGGCCACTACCGCTTGCACAAGCTATTCAAACTCACTGTCTGAATCAGTTCGGTTTCTTGAGTCTCAACTACAAGCTGAAATACATCGATCAGCTGTGCTGCGACAAGAAGCGGAAGGACTGCGGAAATCCCTGGAGCATTCAGATGCATACTTTCTGGTGCAACAGCACACTAATAGAGAAAACCCTATACACAGAATCTTAGCAGCAGCGCGGCTCAAAAAGGAGCGCTACTGCTAATTAGCAGCAGCGCGGGTGTGGAAAACCCGCTACTGACAAGTTCTTAGCAATAGCGCGCTCGGCGTAACCCGCGCTGCTACAAATATGGACCGACAGTGCCCACCCAACTCCATTTAGCAGTAGTGCGGTGCCGCGAGCCATGCTACTGCTATAGCTGTAGCAGTAGCGCGGTTTTTCTAAGGTCGCTGCTGCTAATTTTCAAATCTGGCACACTTTTGGTCCCGGTTAGCAGTAGCGCTTGTACCTAAAGCGCGTTGCTGCTACTTTCTTAGCATCAGCGCGCTTTACATCCCGTGCTACTGCTAACCCGCACCCACCACTTTTTCCCGACCCACCCTCCCCCTCCTCTCCCTTTCCCCTACCTCTCCCACTCTCACTCTTCTTCTTCCTCAATACTTCTCCCCCATTACTCCCCCTCTTCTACCTACCTTTCTCTCCCTTCATTACTCCTACCTAACTACACCACCTCTCTTTTTCCTTCCCCCTCCACTAGTTGAAGTTGTCTCCTCCCAAATTAGGTAGCTACGTAGATGTAGTATTTAGTTAAGTGACCTATTTGCCCCCTAACTAGATCTATCTTTGTCAAGAAGAGCTTTGTGCACTTTTGATCTCCCTACATCATCATCTCCACCATGTGCTCGATCTCGAGATATAGGTGATTAAAATTTCATGATTTTGCAAAATGGAAATATGTTTATGTGTGTGTGATATGTTTATGGAAATTGTGGGTGTGGCATGAGTTGATGCCAAATTGTGCTTTTGAGTTGCCTATGTTTTGCCAAAATGTCGATTTATTTCCGTTTCGGCGACTTCCGGGCAAACTCTAGATCTATATATGTCCTATTTTTAAGGAAGGTCATGCCGAATTTTTGTATGACTTTGATGCATGCACGCATTTTTATAATCAATTTGTTTATTATATTATCATGTAGAGTTGACGATGGTCAGTGGAACGATGGTGGACAGGTGGTTGCGGTCGGCGGTGCAGGACATGAAAGAAAATAACCGGACAGAGGTTTTGTGTCCGTGTCGAAAATGCAAAGGAATAGTTTGGCTCGACCCCCATGACGATGGTCGTGTCGAAGCGCACCTGCTCATGACCGGTTTCATGGATGGCTATACTCGGTGGATAATTGAAGATGAGGATGACGATGTTGAGGATGCCGACGGGGCAGGCAATGATGACACGGGGCAAGACGAAGAGATGATCGATAATGGCGGCGGGGAAGAGGCCGGACATGGCGGTGGAGAAGGGGCCGGACATGGCGGCGGAGAAGGGGCTGGACATGGTGGCGGAGAAGGGGCCGGACATGGCGGCGGAGAGAACGAAATGGACTCCACGCAGCAGAGTTCGTCGGTACTAAGTTCAATCGTGCGGGACCCTCATGTTCAAGCATTGCTTCACAAGGAGACGAGTACTGAGAGAGCTGCTTCTAGAGAGGAGGCTAAGCTGGAGCAACTGGTGGTAGACTCGAACACTCCATTGTATGATGGTTGCAATCCTGAGGTGACCGCTTGAGTTTCACGCTCCAACTCCTGAAGACGAAGGCTAAAAACAAATGGACCGACACTAGCCTCGATGAGCATCTCAAGTACCTAAAGGATGTTCTTCCCGCGGTTAATCTATGTCCTAGTAGTGTTGATGAAGCCAAGAAGATCGTGTGCCCTCTTGATCTGCCACACGTGAGATACCATGCATGCATCAACGATTGCATAATTTATTGGAAGGAGCATACGGAAAAAACAAGCTGTCCGGTGTGCAATGCTTCTCGATACAAGAAGGCCGGGAAGAAATGTCCCTAGAAAGTGGTATGGTACTTACCGATCACTCCCCGTCTCCAGAGGTATTTTGTAGATCCCAAGGAAGCAAAGCTAATGCGCTGGCACGCGGAGAGGAAGAAGCCCGATGATGGAGATGATCCGAAGCTGAGACACGTCAAGGATGGAGGCCAGTGGAGAGTGTTGAACAGTTTCTATCGGTATTTTGAATGTGATGCAAGGAACATCGTGCTCGGCGCGTGTACCGATGGCATTATCCCGTTTGGCAACCATAACACCAACCATAGCACATGGCCCGTGTTTGTATGGATGTACAACCTCCCCCTGGTTGTGCATGAAATCAAAGTACATTCACATGAGCATGTTTATTCAAGGGCCGAAACAACCAGGAAATAATATTAATTTGTATCTGGGGCTACTTGAAGAGGAGTTAGACACATTATGGAAAACACCGGCCATGACATGGGACACCAGCAAAGGCGAGTATTTCAACATGAGAGCCGCGCTGATCACGACAGTGCATGACTATCTCGGTTATGGATATGTGGTAGGACAGGTGTGCCATGGATATTGCGGATGCACGCGGTGCATGGATGATACGACGTCTTAGCAGCTAACGTCAAGGAAAGATGGCGGGTCTGGGAAAATCGTGTACATGGGGCATCGAAGATGGCTCGAACAGGACGACCCGTGGAGAAACCGTGGAGATCTATTCAATGGTCACGCTGAGCATCGAGGACCTCCACGTAAGCGGAGCAGTGCCGAAATCAATGAGCTGTTGAAAAACTGGAAGGAGTGCCCCGCGCCGGGAAAGACGATGAGAAAGGTGCTGGAGCCGCTGTTGAAGGTATGGAAGACGAGGTCTGTGTTCTGGGACTTGGAGTACTGGCACAAACTCGATACACCTCATTGCCTTGATCAAATGCATATCTGTAAGAATGTCCTTGTGAGCTTGTTCGCGACACTGATGAACATGCCGGATAAGACCAAGGATGGGCCAAAGGCAAGAAAAGACTTGCAAGATTTGAAAATCAGGGAAGATCTGCACATGTCGCCCCGTAAAATGTCAGACGAGACAGAGACGGAGACAGAGGCACGGGAGAAGAAGGGCAAGAAAATAAAGAAAGAGGATTATTGCCCCCCTTCTTGCTTCACCTTAAGTCGGGCTGAGATCCATCAATTCTTTAAGTGCCTTACCGGAGTCAAAGTTAATTCCGGTTACTGTGGCAAGATAAACAGATATCTAGACACGGACAAGAAAAGGTTCAGCGGGATGAAGTCCCATGACTGTCATGTGATGATGACGCAGATACTACCTGTTGCCCTTAGAGGGATAATGGACAAGCATGTCCGTGACACGCTTATTGGTCTCTGCAACTTTTTTGACGTCATCTCTCGAAAGTCGATCAGTGTGAAGCAGCTCTGAAGGCTACAGGAAGAGATCGTTGTGATACTGAATGAGCTTGAGATGTACTTCCCTCCCACGTTCTTTGACGTGATGGTGCATCTGTGTGTCCATATTGTGGATGAGATAATAGACCTGGGGCCGTCATTCCTGCACAACATGATGTCGTTTGAGAGGATGAATGGGATCATCAAAGGATTCGTTCGTAACATGTCCCGTCCGGATGGAAGCGTCGTCCAGGGCTATGTGACACAAGAGTGCATCTCTTTCTATGAGAATTTTCTATATGGCGCAGACCAGCCGCCTGGTGTTAGTGTTTGTTTACCCGGTAACAAGCATGATGGGAGGCTCGAATGAGAAGGTCACTACAACGGTCGCAGGGAACTGCACGTGGCATACTCAGATCGACACAGCGACTTTGACAGAGCAAACTTGGTAGTGCTACAACACCTAGACGAGGTAGATCCTTTCGTGGCACTGCACAAAGAAATTATCGCAAAGAAGTATCGTGACCGGGGGTTATGCAGGACGGATGCCGAAGTTACTAGAGAGCACAACTCCACTTTCCTGCATTGGTTCAAAGAGCATATTATTGCTAATCCCCCGGAGGAGGGCTCTAAGGACGGATTGCTCATATACGCCTTAGCACATGGCCCCTCGCCCAACCTCATAACCTATCAGGCATATGATATCAATGGATACACGTTCTGCACGGAGGCCAAAGATATGGACAGTGATGATCAGAACTCAGGGGTGACAATGGAATGCATGACCGGCAGCGACAACAGCGCAACTGAACGATTTTATTGAAGGGTCGAGGAGATCTGGGAGCTTGACTACTCTGGACTGCACAACACGACGATGTTCCGTGTCAGATGGGCTAAGAATGTCGAAAGAGAAAACCGGATTTTCACTACCATGACTATACCCGACGCCAAGAGCGCTACCTGAACGCTATCGCCAAAAACGAGCCATGGGTACACGCTAAGCACGTGGCACAATGCTTCTTCATAACCGACCCATGCAATCCCAGTCATGTTGTCGTGAGGAGAGGCAAAAGGAACATCATTGGAATGGATGGAGTCGCCAACGAGGAAGACTATGATCAATACGGCATCCCAATGAGGGAAGATGACGATGATGATGAAGTATACATCAAAATAAGAATCAATACTACATTACCTAAGAAAAATCGTACTCCATGGAAAAGGCAAAGTCACAATGAGGGGCTCAATTATTCTTCGACGAACAAGAAGGGAAAGAAGTTGACTAAAAACGAAAACGTCAGCGCTGAGGAATATATGTTCCTATTTTGTATGTTATCGGTCAAATGATGTAATATATATATGTATGTTCCTATTTTGTATACACACTTAGCCATTATTATGCATGGGTCCAATGATGTAATATATATGTTCCTATTTTGTATACATATTTAACTGTCAAATGATGCAATATATATCGCCTTCCCTTTGTTCACTGCTCTCGGGAAATAAAAGTGGGAGAAAATAAAGGAAAAGAAAAAGGAAAACTGGCAGCAGCGATTTCCTTATAAAATATCTACAGTCAAGCTAGCCGTAGCGATTTCCTTATAAAACCGCTACAGCTAGTGAAGGTAGTAGCAGCGCGTTTTATCTAAACCGCTACAACTAGTGAAGGTAGTAGCAGCGCGTTTTGTCTAAACCATCTACAGCTAGTGAAGGTAGTAGCAGCGCGTTTTGTCTAAACGCGCTACTGCTACGTCCACTTAACCCAAAATTCTCACTCTCCCTGCTTCATCCCACCTCTTTTCCCCCCAAATACCCACTCTCTCCCCCGTCGCACCGCCGCGCCCCGGTGCTCGCCCCCGACCCGGCCCTCGCCCCCGACCCCGGCGCTAGGCCCCGACCCGGCGCTCGCCCCCGACCCCAGCGCGCTCGCCCCTGACCCCGGCACACTCGCCCCCGACCCCGAGCCTGCCTCCTCGCCCCTGCACCCTCTGTAACCCCCCCTCTCTCTGCTAGCTAGGGTTCTTCGGTTAATTTACTTAGGTTTTAGTTAGGGCAGTAGGTTAATTAGGTTAAATTTATATGCAAATTTGAACTGGGCATGTGATATGTGGATATGTCATGTTTTAGACATGTCATGTTTGGAATTTGAACATGTCATTTGGACATGTGATGTTTTGGTTCCATTTTGGTAAATGATCCGAGTGGCCTATGTTACGCCGGAATGTTGATTCATTTCCGTTCCGGTGAATTCCAGGCGCTCGATATGTCCACTTTTTAGCAAAGGTCATGCCTAAATTTGCCGTGAATAAAGGCATGATTTGTGCTACATAGTTGGCATATCGAGTGCTGGCACATAGATTTCTTTTTTATGTCAGTTCTCATTTATTCATACTTTTAGAAATAAACGAGGACACTTAATCATAGGAAACATGTCGAACAACGAAGAAACTGGGCCTTCTGACCAAGATGCAGACAAGATGGATTATGAGGGTGAACAAGAGTACCTCGATATTTGACTGGTAAGCAAGGTTTGCAGGTCGGCCTCGATGATGGTTCTGACGCCGACATCGACACTGACGGCGTTCGACACCGATGGCGGCGCCAAGACCGGCGGGGAAGGTACCGGCGGGGAAGATACCAGCAGGGAAGGTACCGGCGCCGATGCCGCTACCGAAAAGAGGAAGCATAAGAAGCAGAGGATACGAAAACCTAACAAACTAGGGATTGGATGACTTGTGATCACAAAGATGGCACCTAGCAAGTTTGAGCCATTAGAGCCGGAAGAACCTCGCAAGTGCTATGGGAACCAATTAGGATGCATCCTACGGGAATGTGCGAGCATCAATGACGATGACTTAAGGAGTAAAGAACATTTGATGCAGTTGCTCCTAACAAAGTTGCACAAGAGATTCAAGTTCCCCGACCGGGATGATAACATAGAACAGCCGTGGGATGATCCGAAGATGAAAAAGATTAACAATCACGCCATGGGCATGTTTAGCAATGATTTGGCCTCCTGGAAAGGGGGGGTGAAACGAGCTATTGAGGCTGAGGAACCCCTGTCTAAGATTCTGGAGGAAAATCCGACACTTACGGAAGAGGAGTTCAAAAAGCTCAAGGACACTTGCGCTACCGAGGTAGCCAAGGCTAAGGCTGCGAAATTCAAGAGCCTTCAGCAAAGGAACACGGGGAAGCATCGCCTCTGAAGCTGTGGCTACCTCGGTAAAAGGCCCATATGGGATAAGGAGGACGCGGAACGTGAAGCCGCGGGTCTCCCAGACCCCTTCGCGAAGTTCACCAACCCCTTGGAGTGTGACTTCATCAGGGCCCGCTACAAGTGGGACAAGGAGAAAAAGGTTTTTCACACGGACCAGATCACGAGGAAATTGATTAGACTACTGGAGAAGCATCACCAGCTTGCAGCCGAAAGCCCTACTTCTCCGACAAGGCCCAAGTGTGACACCCCTCTCAACCGGTCCTTGAACGAACTTAAGGGACTCCCTTTGGGCCAGCGGCCGCAATATGGTCGTGTGCACGACGCTGGAGACGGTGCCACGTGGAAGGTGTTTTACAACAAGGGCCCGGAGGCCAAGAAGCAGAAAAAGAAGTTTAGTCAGGCGGACATCGACGCAAAGGTGAAGCTTGCGGTCGAGAAAAAAGCAGCTAAGGACGCGGAGAAAACAGCCGAGGAGAAAAATGAGTTGCTATAGCAGGCAGTCAATGCAGCTATAACTGCCTGCAAAATGATTTCGCTACTAACTTGGTTCCAGCTAGCATCAAATGGACGAAGGAAAATCCAGACAAGACGGTACATGATTTCCCGATGCCCAGTTTCGTCGAGAGAAACTCCATGAAGAACAACAACACCGCACCATCACTTGCTCACGCAACCGGGCCTCCTCTCGCGGTCGCTCCCGCTCATAGCAGCCCATCCTCAGTCTCTGGCGCGCTAGGTGCGCCTTCGTCTTTGGCTGAGCTCGACGCCGTCACGGTAATTACATGTCGCACCAACATATATATATATATATATATATATATAGAATATTCCATTTTCGTTGCCTTTCGGATGTTTTACACCACAGACATATGTGTTTGCAGTGCGAAGAAACCCGTGCACCATACTCTACTTGATCAAAGGCCAGAAGGTGGATGTGGGAAAGGGGATGATAATGAACCCCATGCAACCCACGTTCCACAACCAGCCGATCCCCGCTGGGCACTTCAGGGTTAACTTGTCCAGTGTGAAATCGAGGCACGAGCATTTGCCTCCTCCAATTTATCCCGTGGGAGAGGACGACGAGACCCCGCCACGGATTGGAAACTGCAAGGGTTGGGTGCTGCTATGGCCGAAGAATCTTATTCGTCTGGAGCCAGCCGAGAGCACACCAATAACCACACATCAACAAGCATGTGCGGAGACCACCACCCCGCCTACGCAATTACCAGCTCCTGTAGTGTCGAGTGAGAGCGGCGGACGACGTGATGAAGGGGGTGCAGTAGTACTGGCTGATGTAATCAGTCCTGTAGAGCAGATGGATGATGAGACAGAGGTCGACCCTATGGGTTTCCTCAATACAAACGTGTATGACTGTGACATAGATCTAATGAGTCAACCATATGACGAATCGGGCTATCAGCATGCTAATGAGGATATGGATGATATGCCTGGGCAGGAAGGTCGTTGGAAGGATTGCAAAAAGTCTCTCTTCATGAATTCCTCACAGGACACGCCTGAAGATGTCGCCTCAACACAGGCTCAACTATCCGAGGGCCGTACAGTGCTTAGCCCGGGAACCCTAGGGCAGGGGTTAAGGAAGGGTCTAGAAGGTGTGCCCAAGAAAAAGGAGAGGAAGAGATCGGGGAAGATAACTGCCTCCAAACAAGCCAGAGCACAAAGCAGCCAGACGATGCATTCTGAAGAGCGTGTACTCGTGAAAGGTGCGGCCATGTTCCATCTCATGGGCGAGCCGATGCTACCGCCAAAATCGCTGGAGGCACTATCAGGGGAACTCAGGAGACTGCACGACCATGTGCTGTCGACTGAGAAAAGCCTACTAGCCTCAAAGGATCCAGGATATCCGACATACGCGGCTTGTGTGCCTGAGGGGAAGTGCTACGTCGACACACGGCCCGCGGAGGTGTTCTTCCTGCGGTTTGACCATATCTTTGAGATGTTTCTGACAAGGCGGCTTGATTTTACAATCGTTCGCCTTTTTGCGCTACATATGAGCTCCGTCGTGAAGAGTGAAGAAGTCTCGCAAATCTGTGTGGCAGATCCGTACTACATGCACAAGTCTTTCTTGAGTATCAGCGACTTTGAGCATGAAACTTCTAGGGAGTACCTCCAAAACTTCATGGTACAGAATAAGGACAGGAAATTGTCCTCGTGCCTTATCATCCAAAGTAAGTCAGTTCCGGATAACCCTTTCGTACATTTCAATCATTCCTTCTCTCTCATATGGGGAATAATTTGAGGTGTCTTTTCCCCGCAGCAACGGGCGCGCCGTCCTTATCGTTCTTTACCCGCAAGTCTCCTACGCCGTGTATTTTGACCCTTCCAGAGACTACGAGAAAAAAGACTACACCCACATAATGAATATTCTAGATGATGCTCTGCAAGGCTTCAGCATTAGAGGTGGCCACATGCAGATCAGGAAACAAAGGAACAAGAAGATGGGTTTCGCGCATAAAACTAACTTCTCCTGCATCCATGTCCCAAAACCAATCAAGAAGGATGGATTCTACATCTTCCATCTCATGATTCAGTTCAACACGGATCACCAAAAGCTTCGCATGAAAAGCAGAAATGATGATCATATCCACAAGTGGCTAGAATCTCATGCAGAAGCGGATTATAAACTTAGAGATGACTTCTTTCACATCCAAAGCGACATTGCGACGATCATCATGAAAGAAGTCGTCGATGAGAAGGGGATGTTCCACCACAGCCCTATATCGCGAGCTGACGTCCGAACTCGCATAGACATGCAACGTCTAGACCTAACGCCGTTCAAGAAGCTAGGGTCCATCCTCGATGATATGGAAGGATGGAACTTCTAGTGATTTATGATGCCGATGATGATGATATGTGTCGGTTGAACTTGTATACTTTTTGTAGCGATGGAACTTTGTGATGTCCATGATCCCTGCCGAACTTGCATAATGCTACTTTGTTAGTTTGCGTACGGTGACCTGCGTACCTCTAGTTAATTAATTTGCGTACTGTATGTTGCATCTAGTTGCTAACCCTTTCTTTTTTGGTGTTGCTCTAGTATATTTTGTTGCATACATATGATTGTACATCCTCTTCATGAACATGCATCTCTAACAGGTACCTAGTTTCTTGATGATGAGATGGAAGTGCTATGTCGTGTACAAAGGGAAGGTTCCTGGGGTGTACAACGAGTAGCATGAGTGTCAGGTGCAAGTGAATGGGTTCTCGGGCGCCAGCCATAAAGGCTTCAAAAGCAGACAAGAAGGAGAAGCTAGTTACTTGAGGTTCACGCTAGCGCGAGAGAGGACTCGTAACCGCCACCTCATGTACTGCATAGTTCCGCTCTCACTCATAGTGATAGCTCTTCTCGCGTATACCTTTGTTTAGATGGATGACGTTGTAGTTGCAAGTGTCGGATTTCGGGTTCCGGCAGACCCTTAAGGTTCGAACACTGGGGTGCGCGTGGAGATTACGCCCTCTACCTCTCCGTCTTGCAAAGATCTAACTACTGAAAGAACATCACAAGAGACACAAGGTTTATACTAGTTCGGGCCACCATTGTGGTGTAATACCCTACTCTAGTTTGTGGTGGGTGGATTGCCTCCTGGGCTGATGACGATGAACAATACAAGGAAGAATAGCCTCGCGAGGGTCTGTTCTTGGCTGGGGCGATGAACTGCTGGGAGAAGTTCAGCCACCTTTCTCTCTCTCTCTCTCTCTATCTGTCTCTCTAACCAACTGGTCGACCCCTTGCCATGTGGGTGTCTGGTCCTATATATAGGGGCCTTGGTCCTCTTCCCAAATATCGAGCGGGAAGTGAGCCAACAATGGCGGGCTAATTTGAAAGGGGACAGCAAGTATCTTCTATCCTGACAAAAGCAGTCTTCGCCTGCGCAAAGCTCTGGTGATGATGCCGTCTTGGGCTCCATGGTGACCTCCGTCTCGTAGTCCTCCTCGTCCTGGTCTCGTTGCACCGAAATGGCAACCTTTGCCTGATGCCTCGGTACTCCGCGACTGCGCTTGTTCCCCTTGCACCAAAGAGGAAAGGGGGACGCTGCGCGGGCTGGCACCCGCCTGGCGCCCTGAGTCGTCATGGCTCGCGTCACGGGCACCTCGCGAGGTACCCCGCCTTGAGCTCTCCGCCTCCTCGCGAGCCAGCCTGACGAGGCCGCGCCTGAGGAAGGTCCTTGTCGTTCACCCCGCGAGGCTTGGCCCCTCGCGAGGGTCTTGAGTCTTGTGTTGATGAAGATGGGCCGTGCTGGGCCCTCTTTTGAGCCACGCCGCAGGCCGTAGGCAGGCAAGTCTGGGGACCCCCGTTCCCAGAATGCTGACAGTAGCCCCCGGGCCTAAGGCGCGCGCGGGCTTGGCCGTGCCGAGAGGTGGAAGGGCGAGGGCGAAGCGCCGCGGGCCCTAACAGCCTGCGGCCTTGGGCGCTGCGTGGCAGCTGGTTGGATGGGGGCGGCACTGTTCCCCCACGCCCGCTTATTCTGCGCCCCGCTAGGCGGACTTGCAGTTGTACACAGCCACTCCCCTTCCTGTTGCTCGGGCGTCCTCCGTTCTTCCTTCCTTCGAACGCCAGCTCCTGCCTTCAATCCAATCTCGAATCTTCCCCCTCCTTTCCATTGCCATGGCTCCGACAAATGAGGAGAGAGGGAAGAAGCCCATGCCTCTGTCTGGTATGCCGCCATCGGTGGCCCCCGCCGTCGGCCAGTCGACCATACTCGACCGAGAGTGCTTGGGCAAGGTCAGCCTGGCTCTGGCCACCATCTTCAATGAATGTGGGAGGACGACGGCCTGGCCTGCGCCCCACTTCTCCATCAATAGGATAGTTACCGAGGTCCCATGTTTTGAAGACGCCCTGTGGGCGGGTCTGGTTCCGCCCTTCTCTGATTTCTTCAATGCCGTGCTCTCCCATTATCAGATCCACATGATGCACCTAAGTCCCGAGTCCATCACCCTTCTTTCGGTCTTCGCCTTCGTTTGCGAAGCCATGGTGGGCATCCCTCCTTCGGTTGCCTTGCTGCGCCACTTCTTTTCGCTGCATCTCGTTGACCCTACCCAATGCTGGGCGTGCGTGAGCTTCGCTACCGAGCCTGAGACTGCGGCCTTTGGGATTGACTTCAAGCTTCCCCTGCCCGCAGTTGGGTTCCGCGAGCGGTGGCTGTATGTGGACGTAGGGGTGCCCAGCCCCCTGCTATTGGAGCCGACCTCGCCTGCTGTCCCCAATTCGGGTTGGGGCCAGGAGACGCTCGTGAGCCCCCGGCTCGTATTCGTCTGGAGCCGCTTCGCGCTCCTGAGGAAACTTGGCGTGACAGCGCCCAAGGTGGTGAAGGAGTTCCTGTTATGTCGTGTTGCTCCCCTCCAATGCCACTCTCGCCAGATGTGGGCCTTCTGTGGGCGCGAGGATAGCATGAGGCTCCAGGGAGAGGACCTGGCTCCTGAGGTGCTGAAGTCGGCGCTCTTGACCTTGGCCAGGGACCCCAACCCCGGCAGCGTCCGGCAAGGTGGGGCCTTGCTGTATCTCTGCCAGAGCAGGGTCGACTTCGTGAAGCAGATGCCCGTCTTTGATGAGTGGGGGCTGCGCCCCGCCGGCCTCCAGGGACCTCGCGAGAATCCAGTGGTGGTAACTGCCCTTCCAATCGGCCAAGGCGACTCCTCCTCAAGTGGCGGGGCAGGGAGGCAGGAGGCGCCGGAGGCCGAGGGGGCTCCTGATGAGGCGTCAGCGCCGGGTGATGCTCTCGAGGGGACAACTCCTGGGACCCGTGCCGCTAAGGCTGAGGGTGGCAAGCAGCCGCTCCCAGCGCCCGGGGCTGAGGCTTCGGAGGCGCTAGCCGCGTCTTCTGGCGAGGCGATGGGCGGCATGCGCCAGGCAGGCGCCCCTGACGCGGGTCGCTCCAATGCTCCGTCTTCATCGCAGGTTGATCCTTGCGCTCTTCTCTTGGGCCGCTTCCGTGTGGATTTTGGGGCCCTCTGGAGAAAAAGGGAGGCTCTGGGTGATGACTTCCCTTGTTGCGTGCTGAAGCGCAGGAAGTACTTCGCTATCGACGAGTAAGTCTTCTCCCTTTCTGATTCCTGATCCTCTTGTTGCTTTCACTGATCCTTGCTCCGCAGGCCCCTTCCGGCCAAGCTCGCGGAAGTACCCGGGGCGCCGCCTCCTTTGGCTTCGCCCCCTCTACCGTCTTCAAGTGCTCCGGACAGCTCTGCCCTTGTGGTGAGGGTGACTGAAGGGGTGGACCATCCCGGGGTGCACCATGGCCCTTCAGTCCCCCCGATTTTCCTTCGCGAGCCCTTTCGTGGCATAGCCAGCCTGCCGTGGGCTTCTTGTCTGGTCGCGGATTGCGACTGGTTGAGGCGCCCCCTGCGCCCTTCATCTGTAGAAGGCCTGGCTCTAGGCTGGGCTTTTGGTGCGGCGCGCCCGGCCGTCGCGAGGGCGGCAGCCCCCAGCCCCCTGCCCAGAGGGGAAACGATGATTCGTGGCTCCTGGCGCTTGCTTGGGGCAGACGATGGCGTGGAAGATGTGCTCGAGCGCGCCCGGGAGCGCCGCGCTCGCCGCCAGGGGTTCCTTCGAAGGGCGACTGACGCGGTGAACCTGCTTGGGGAGGAACTTGCTGACGAAGACGCACGCCTGGAGGCCAAGGGCCTGCGCCTGGCTGCGGGGAGGCGCGAGTTGGAGGCCGCCGTCGTCCTCGCGCGCCGTCAGCGTGATCTTGACGATGAAGAGGCGAAGGCGTCGCTAGAGGCCGCCCGGGAGGCCCGATCCCAGGCTGCCGAGGAGGCCCGGAGAGCTGACCAGCGGCGAGAGGCGGCGGAGGAGCGGGCTCGGGAGCTTTTGGCCTAGTGCCACTCACTAGAGGAGCAAGCGGAGCTGCGCGAGTCGGCCCTTGCGTCGATGCGGGTGGCCTCTGGCGACCCAGCTGAGCTCCTGAAGCGTGAAGAAGCGTTGACTCTGGAAGCTACCGAACGCACCCGTGAGTATGAGCGGCTGGAGACGAGGGAGCGCTTGGTGACGCAGGCAGAGGATGAGGTTGCCGCACGAGAAGCTCGCGTCCTGGAAGAGGTCAGACGTCGGGTGGCGATGGCGCGCCAAGACCTCGAGCGCGAGTTCGAGGGGAGGTTGGAGTTGATCTAGGTCGAAGCTGAAGGGAGGACCGCAGCCTTGAGGGTCAAGCGGGAGGAGGCGACACGGCTGGCCGACGCCTCCGGGGCTGCCCTTGAGGTAGCGCAAGGGGAGTTAGCCGCCTCCCAGGCCGAGGTGCTCTGTCTCCACCAGCGGGTGGAGGAGGCTGAGGGCGTCGCGCACCAGAACGCGGATGAGATACGTCAGTGGCAGGTCCTGGAGCACGTACACGGCCCCATGCTCGCCACGCTCCGGGAGAGAGCTAGCGCAGCCTTGGGCAACATCTGTGAGGCGGCGGTTGGCGAGCCGCACACAGCCAACTATGCTGGCAACCTTCAGTTCTTCACTGCCGTGGTGACGCAGCTGGAGGCGCGATCGGCCAGGGCCGACAGGTTGGTGGAAGAGAGGAACCGCACCCTGCTCGGGCGCGCCTTTTCCCATGTCTTCAGTCATCTCCTGATCATGGATCCCCGCTTCGATTTTGACGCCGTCATCGCCCCAGTTCCCCGGGCCGTCCGAGGCAATCTGGCGCACTGGGTGGAAGACAACATGGACGCCCTTGTTAGGGCCTTCGCTTCGGATGATGACGACGTGATCGTGGCTGCTGATGAGGGTGGTGCGGTGAACGGCCCTGACGCCGCTGGTGGCGACGCAGACAACGATGGCGAGTTTGGCGGCGCCAGCGACGGCTCGGGAGGGGCTTCCGAGGACGCATTGGGGGATTGGTCCGACTAAGTGTGTATCGTTCCTGTCTTTTTTACCCTACATGAATAGAACTCAGGTTTTTGACCTGATGGCCGTGAGAGCATTTTGGGAGGGGTAGCCCCTCATGCAAAACCTGTGTTCATCATATCGGTAATTGTCATATTGCACGAGCACCCGCGCCTGGTGGTTGGCTGGTTTACCTTTGTTTCGCGCAAGCCCCGAAGCAGCCTGTGGGAGGGTATGACGTCTTGGGTGTTCTTTAGCTAAATCTGTAGGATATGAGAGTTTTGCCGGCGGGAAGCTTCATAGGTGTTGGCCTCCTTCACAGGCTCCGGGCCTTTTCCCAAACGCGATAGCTTCACGGGCATTTGCCTTGCTTCACAGGCTCTGGGCCTTTTCCAAACGTGATAGCTTCACAGGCACTCGCCTTGCTTCACAGGCTCTGGGCCTTTTCCGAACGCGATAGCTTCACAGGCATTCGCCTTGCTTCACAGGCTCTGGGCCTTTTCCGAATGCGATAGCTTCATAGGCACTCGCCTTGCTTCACAGGCTCTGGGCCTTTTCCGAACGCGATAGCTTCACAGGCACTCGCCTTGCTTCACAGGCTCTGGGCCTTTTCCGAACGCGATAGCCTCCGCAGGCACCCGAAAATCCTCCCGAGAGGGAGCAACAGCGGCAGTTTGGGTTGCGCACGGGCCAGGCCTGACCCGGCTCGCGAGGGGCTCGCGAGGGGAGGCAGCCGTGGCAAAGCGGTTAACCAGAATGCGAGAAATGGCTCGAGCGAGAATAAGCACCCCTTCCCCGAACACACGCAAATCTCAAATTTGAATCCAACTTAAATCCAGCGGGGGAAAGATATAGCCAAAGGGAAAGGCAACGAAAGCAAACAAAAGGCCGCGTCCGGCACCTAGTCTAGTCTTGGACGTCTTCTCACCAGCGCGGAGCTAAGTGCTGCCACTGGGCGTGGGAGGGAGACCCAGGGCCTGAGGCCGGCACCCCTGAGACTCCGGGGCGTGTACAGCCCCACTCATTATTACGTGAGAGTGTCACGGGGCGGCGAGCTTCATAGGCACTGGGCCTTCTTCACAGGTCCTGGCCTTGCTTCATATCGCCAGATAAGGGCCCCGCCTTACGCCACACTCTAGTGCCATCAGCAACGACCGGAACCCAGGACGCCGCCCGATGGGGTAGAGCGGTCGCCAGCGGTTCCCCCGACGACCACGGGTCCTCCGCCAGGGGCAGGCCCTGAGGCACCTCCCCAGCAGAGGGCCTATCTCCTGAGAACTCCTTGCTCCGAACGCCGCGGTGGTGATGTCGGACCCCTGCCCCTCTCCTGCAGCCCCCTGCGCCCTCCTCCCGAGGGGTAGGAGACTGTGGGAGTGGGGCAGCTGCTTGCTGCGGCGACCTGCGCCTCCTGCGATCCATGGTTAGCATATACCTGCTCCTGAAGAATTAGCGGTGCCCAATAATCGTTGCCTCCAGCGTGGCCAGCGGGACCGTCCCAGGGCTCCTGGAAAGGTTCAGCTTCCAGTGCCTCGTCCCCCCAGCTTGGGCCGAGGAGCGAGCCTTGTCCGCTCTCGTGAGGGTGTCCTTGGTCCATCATGGGGGGCACGTACTCCTCCGGCGCCGTCATCCCGAATGCCACGCCGTGAAGCCCCGCATGCCACGCGGTCCCGCCTGCCACGCCTACTGCGAGGTGGCAGCACGGCCGCCCACTGGGGCCGCGGGTCGCGTTGAGTCCTCGTTCTTCGCAGGCCGGGGGCGGGGGCAGCGCCGCCGCTAGTCCGGTGCTGACGGCTTCACTGGCGTCGGAGTAGCCTTGGGGTCCGCGGGCGCGCACGGAGCCCCCGTGCGGGTCGCCCTGGGCTTGAGATGGGAGCTGGGTGGAGAATGGGTGAGCCCCCGAGGCGGCGAAGCCCAGGAGCTCCGCCACTCGCCCCAGCAGCACGTCGTGGCCGCCCTCTAGCAGTCTGCATCGCAGCAGCTCTCGGGCCACCGTGAGCGCGGCCCTTGAGTTCGTCTGCTCCCGGCGGGTGTACGGTGTCGTGGTCGCAGTGTGGTTGGAGGCCCTTGCTGCCGACCGTTCCTACCGCGGTGTAAGAGTTGTCGAAGTCTGTCCGCGTCGCCCGCGGCCCGCAGCGCCCTGCGGACCGCGAGCTGCCTGGGGCACGGGGTCGCCCGAGGCGAGCGGTTCCACGCGGGCGGGCCATGCAGCCCATGGGTCAGGGTTGCCCTGTCGGTCGCCGGGCATGGTGATGACGAAGCGACGGGTCACGGAGCGGTGGAGGACGAATTCCGGCGCACCCCTACCTGGCACGCCAAATGTCGGATTTTGGGTTCCGGCAGACCCTTAAGGTTCAAACACTAGGGTGCGCGCGGAGATTACGCCCTCTACCTCTCCGTCTCGCAAAGATCTAACTACTGAAAGAACAACGCAAGAGACACAAGGTTTATACTAGTTCGGGCCACCATTGTGGTGTAATACCCTACTCTAGTTTGTGGCGGGTGGATTGCCTCCTGAGCTGATGACGATGAACAATACAAGGAATAACAGCCTCGCGAGGGTCTGTTCTTGGCTGGGGCGATGAACTGCTGGGAGAAGTTCAGCCACCTTTCTCTCTCTCTCTATCTGTCTCTCTAACCAACTGGTCGACCCCTTGCCATGTGGGTGTCTGGTCCTATTTATAGGGGCCCTGGTCCTCTTCCCAAATATCGAGCGGGAAGGGAGCCAACAATGGCGGGCTAATTTGAAAGGGGACAACAAGTATCTTCTATCCTGACAAAAGCAGTCTTCGCCTGCGCAAAGCTCTGGTGATGACGCCGTCTTGGGCTCCATGGTGACCTCCATCTCGTAGTCCTCCTGGTCCTGGTCTCGTTGCACCAAAATGGCAACCTTTGCCTGATGCCTCGGTACTCTGCGGCTGCGCTTGTTCCCCTTGCACCAAAGAGGAAAGGGGGACGCTGCACGGGCTGGCACCCGCCTGGCGCCCTGAGTCGTCATGGCTCGCGTCACGGGCACCTCGTGAGGTACCCCGCCTTGAGCTCTCCGCCTCCTCGCGAGCCAGCCTGACGAGGCCGCCCCTGAGGAAGGTCTGTGTCGTCCGCCCCACGAGGCTTGGCCCCTCGCGAGGGTCTTGAGTCTTGTGTTGATGAAGATGGGCCGTGCTGGGCCCCCTTTTGAGCCATGCCGCAGGCCGCAGGCAGGCAAGTCTAGGGACCCCCATTCCTAGAACGCCGACAGCAAGTATTCGAGACTTGCATGTATCGCTATTTTCGAGATGATGACAACATACCACTTTGTGTTGGATGATGATTATGATGAGACTGGTGAGCATGTGCTACTGCTACGTGTTAGCTGTAGCGCCTTATTAGTAGCACCGGTCCCCGCGCTACTGATACACCTAAAACCCGCGCTGCTGCTAGCCTTTTCCCTAGTAGTGGCAAGCGTTGGAGGATTTTAGTGCCAAACAGGACAAAGCTAATCAGCTTGCTAAGCTTATTTCCAGCATGGTGGATACCCAGGATGACGTTTCTTGAGCTCTTCTGAAGTTGTTTCAGTTATGCTCTTGTTTTGCTGCCGCGTTTATTTGCACTGGTGGCCAATTTTGACGGCCAGAGTATATGATATGCTGCTTTGTTCCCTATATTTGCACTGGTGGCGAACTTTGATGCCCAGTGGATGTAATATGTGTAATAGCCGTGATAGCCTAGCATTAGTTGCTTGATTATTTATTTCCTTGTTGTCTTGTTTATTTGTTTGCTTGTAGTCATTACAGTTCTTTTTCCGCGGTTAACTAGTGGCTGCAATAACCTATTTTTAAAAACTAGGCCACAATAACCATGGGCTAATATTTACTGTAGTGACACTGGGCCTCCTACGGGCCGCAAAAACAATGGGCCTTCTACGGGCCGTAGAAACAATGGGCCTTCTACGGGCCGTATCATCAATGGGCCTTATACGGGTCGTATGATCGATTGGCCAAACATTGGCCAATAACAGGCCACATTATGACCGTAAACGGGCTAGAGTTGGAATCGTCCGTTCATGGGCCGACCGTAATGGGCCATCGTTAATAGGCCGTATTTGATGACACTATGAAAACGGCCCAACGTATTAATGGACCACAAACGGGCCGACTATAACCACGGGCTGAATTTGGCTCACAAGCAGTAAATGACAGTAACGGGCCGTGAGTAAACGAATGATGAAAATGAGCCCAAGAATAAATGGGCTCTGAGAAGGCCGAAAGATAACATGGGCTAGAAACGGCCCAACGGAATAACGGGCTATTAATGGGTATAAAGTGATACACTGTTCATTACGGGCCAGTTTCACCACGGCCGTTAATGGGTGCAAAGTGATACACTGTTCATTACGGGCCAGTTTCACCACGGGCCGTTAATAGGCCAAGAGTTACATAGGGCCTCATATGGGCTGAAAGACGTCATGGGCCATACATGGGCTAGAAGTGAAAACGGGCTGGAATCATATTGGATGGCCCAGATGATGCTACTGGGCCTAATTCGGATAGGGCGTAACGGGCCTTGGGTTAGCGGGCTGTAAATGGGCTATATGCGAACAGACCGTTAATAGGCTTTCCATGGGCCGGCCCGCCACCTTTTGATCAAGTTAAATGGGCCGGCCTTTTCACAGGAATGGGCCTTTGTTGGGATGTGCCACGTGTCGACGTATCATAGGTGCCTATCTGACCCACTGACGAGCTGACACGTGTTTCGTCCGGCCAATAAGAATTTTACACGTGGAAATTTCCCATTGGTCGGGGTTGTTAACGGGTTATCGGATCCAAAACCCGACCCGATAGCTTAACGACGTTCCGTTATGGTGGATGCCACGTGTCGGTCACCCTTGACGAAAGCACTTTTGTGACGCGCGATTTATCGTCATGGAAGTGGACACTTCCATGATGATAATTTTGGTAATGTCATGGAACACTTCTACGACAGCACAGGTATGACTATCTTGATTTTTTCATAAATTTGTCATGGATGTACATGCATGACAAAAAACGCGACCTACTGTGACAAACACGTATCATCACGGAAGTGTATTTCTTTGTAGTGTTAGTACTATAGTTTTGTTGTTTCGCATGATCCACTGATACAAACCCGATTAAACAGGAAAGGGCGGGATTTTTCCCACGCGGTAGATGATACTGGCCATACATTTCAAAGGCAATTTTAATGTATGCAAACTGAATAATTAAGTAAAATTAAAAACACATATGATTTATTGTGTTAGAGTGTAGTAGTAGTGCTCTATTGCATAGTTGTTAGATGTAACATGCGAGAACGTGTAGAGATGTAGTTTTGGAGGGCGTACAGAGAGAAAGCATAATACGGTCACCAAACTTCAGAATACGCTCATTACGGTCACTATATATGTTTTGCGGTGATTATACGGTCACTTGCTCACCGTTCAGTATCGGATTGCACTCTGTTGACCGGCCAAATAGTCTGTGTGGCACCATGTTGACTAGTTAAATTGACCATGTTCCTTGTGGGTCCCATTTGTCAGTTCGCATAGGAAAAAGGTCAGATAAACACAAATTTACGCAGGCGCGACAAAGACTCCAATCCGTGCGCGGGAATCACCTGGTTGTGTATGTGTCTATCAAGGCCTGATGTGTGCGCATGCACGTGTAGTGTCGGATTTTGGGTTCCGGCAGACCCTTGAGGTTCGAAAACTGGGGTGTGCGCGGAGATTTTGCCTCCTACCTACCTGCACCCCTCCGCCTTGCTAGGATCTAAACTGTCGAAAGAACGACACAAGAGACATAGGGTTTAGACTGGTTCGGGCCACCGTTGTGGTGTAATACCCTACTCCAGTGTGTGGTGTGTGGATTGCCTCTTGGGCTGATGATGATGAACAATACAAGGAAGAACAGCCTCGCGAGGGTCTGTTCTCGGCTGAGGCGATGAACTACTGGGAGGAGTTCAGTCACCTTTCTCTCTCTCCTTCTCTCTCTGCTTCCAACCAGCCGACCCCTTGCCATATGGGTGGCTAGTACTATTTATAGAGGCCCTGGTCCTCTTCCCAAATATCGAGCGGGAAGGGAGCCAACAATGGCGGGCTAATTTGAAGGGGGACAGCAAGTATCAGCTATCCTGACAAAAGTAGTCTTCGCCTGCGCAAAGCTCTGGTGATGACGCCGTCTTGGGCTCCATGGTGACCTCCGTCTCGTAGTCCTCCTGGTCTTGGTCACGTTGCACCGAAATGGCAACCTTTGCCTGATGCCTCGGTACTCCGCGGCTGTGCTTGCCCCCTTTGCACCAAAGAGGGAAGGAGGACGTTGCGCGGGCTGGCACCCGCCTGGCGCCCTGAATCGTCATGGCTTGCATCACGGGCACCTCGTGAGGTACCCCGCCTTGATCTCTCCGCCCCCTCGTGAGCCAGCCTGAGAGGCCGTGCCTGAGGAAGCTCCGCGTCGTCTGCCCCGCGAGGCTTGGCCCCTCGCGAGGGTCTTAGGTTTGTGTTGGTGAAGATGGGCCGTGTTGGGCCCCCTTTTGAGCCACGCCGCAGGCCGCAGGCAGGCAAGTCTGGGGACCCCCGTTCCCAGAACGCCGACAGTAGCCCCCGGGCCCAAGGCACGCCCAGACTTGGCCGTGCAAGAAGGCGGAAGGGCAAGAGCGAAGCGCCGCGGTCCCTAACAGCCTGCGGCCTTAGGCGCCGTGTGGAGGTTGATTGGACATGGGCGTCGCCACTTCCCCATGGCGCCTCGGCAACTGCACTGACTGGACAAGTCCCTGCATGAAAAACGGGTCATGATTACCTGCGATCGTGGAGGTCGGCGGTTGGCCTCCGCCGGCTATAAGTATGGAACGGCGTGCACCCTTCCGGTTCATCTCCCCTTGCTTCTCCTTCTTCTTCATGGCCCCGTCGAGGAGGTTCTTGGCCGTGGAGAAGGGGAAGGCTTGCCAGGCAGAGCATGTCTCTCCCCCGCCCAAGCGCGGCCGAGGGCACCCCCGCAAACATCCAGTGGCCGCCACGGCAGCTCCCCGCGGCCGCGGAGACGCTTTCCAGTGCGGTGGTGGGTGGATTGCTGCAGCTGGGAGGTGCGCTCCGGCTGCGCGTCCCCCTATGCCGCGCTTTCGCGCTGCAGAGGTGCTGCCGGAGTTCGTTGTGTGGTCGGTGGAGCCGACTAGCACCCGGCTCCCACTTCCTCGCTTCCTCCTCGGCGAGCTCCCGGGCGGCGCCCCGGGCGGCCTCTGGCTTCAGGCCGACAGCTGCTGCAGCCGGGCCTCATGGGTTTCACTGGAGGTCTCCAGAGCCGGGAGCCTGGCACTGGCCCGCGGTTGGCAGACGTTTGCCCGCGCGCGTGGCCTGGGCCATCGGTGCACTCTACACTTCAGGTTCGACGGCGATGCCACCCTCTACGTGAGGGTGTTTGGGGAAGATGGTCTCCGCGCAGGGTGTTCCCCGAGGGCGACGATCGCGGCTGGGAACCCGGCTCCGGCGATGATGGAGAGGATGGCGCTCGCGGGGCTGGCGTCGCTCAGGGTTCCTCAAGCTTCTCCGGTTATTCTTCAGGCGGCGACTCTTCTAGTGGTGGCCGCAGTCAGCCCCCACACCGTCGTATCTGCTTGGGAGGTGGTAGCGTGTCCGCCCACCGCCGCGCCCTGGTGAAGAACGAGAGGGAGTCCGCCTAAGCTCCGGAGGCAGCTCGGGCTTCCCTGCGGGCCGGTGCGAGGCGAGCCGCACCAGATTTGTTCTTTCTCTTCCCTTTTCCTGCGTAAAAAGGACAGTAGTGTGGTGCCCCGTGGGGGCGTGTATGGGTTATTGCTGTTAATTATCGTTTTGCTTTCTTCATCGTACCTTCCGACTATGTGCCCGCGAGTGGATGGTTCCCGGCCCCAGCCGTGGGGGCGACCGACCCAGGCCCTGTGTTTGTGTCGCGGTGCCCGAGGGGCACGGACTGGAGGGGTGCTCCTGCAAGGGGCCCAGGTCACGAACCCTTTGAGTGACTAGGATAGGAACACTCGTGTGGGCGCTCGGCTCTCCCCCTCGCGAGGCCTTGCACAAGAGAAATCGAGGCAGGAGCGTGAAAAGCCGAAGAACCGCAAGCCAAAGACGGCAACAACTTCAATAAAACTTCAAATGGAGAGGAACAAGCCAACTGTAGAAAGCAAATGAAAAGCCGCGTCCGGCACCTAGTCTAGTCTTTGACGTCTTATCACCAGCGCGGAGCTAAGTGCTGCCACTGGGCGTGGGAGGGAGCCCCAGCGCCTGAGGCCGGCGCTCCTGAGACTCCGGGGCGTGTACAGCCCCAACTCATTATTACATGAGAGTGTCACGGGCGGCGAGCTTCACAGGCGTTCACCTTGCTTCACAGGCTCCGGGCCTTTTCCGAAACGCGATAGCTTCATAGGCCTTCGCCTTGCTTCACAGGCTCCGGGCCTTTTCCAAAACGCGATAGCTTCTCAGGCATTCGCCTTGCTTCACAGGCTCCGGGCCTTTTCCAAAACGCGATAGCTTCACATGCATTCGCCTTGCTTCACATGCTCCGGGCCTTTTCCAAAATGCGATAGCTTCTCAGGCATTCGCCTTGCTTCACAGGCTCCGGGCCTTTTCCAAAACGCGATAGCTTCTCAGGCATTCGCCTTGCTTCACAGGCTCTGGGCCTTTTCCAAAACGCGATAGCTTCACACGCATTCGCCTTGCTTCACAGGCTCCGGGCCTTTTCCAAAACGCGATAGCTTCACAGGCATTTGCCTTGCTTCACAGGTTCTGGGCCTTTTCCAACACGCGATAGCTTCACAGGCATTCGCCTTGCTTCACAGGCTCCGGGCCTTTTTAGGGGTAGAACCTCCGGAGGTGCTGGATGTTCCATGCGTTCTGGACCGACACTCCCTCCTGAGTCTCCAAGCGCACTGAGCCGGGCCTGGAAACATGAACAACCTTGAGCGGGCCCTCCCACATGGGAGAGAGCTTGTGCAGCCCCTCCCTGGAGAGGACCCGCCTGAGCACGAGGTCTCCTACCTCGAATGTCCTGGGGCGGATATTGCGGCAGCGATATTGCCGCAGCGCTTGTTGGTACCTCGCCGCTCGTAGCGCGTCTTCTTGGCGACGTTCCTCCCCCAGCACGAGGTCCATCCCCCGCATGGCGTCCTGTTACGCCTCGTTGAACGCCAGGACCCGCGCGGAGCGACGTCTGACCTCGTGAGGGAGGACCGCTTCGGCTCCGTAGACCAGGAAGAACGGGGTCTCCCTAGTTGGCTTGGTCGCGGTTGTGCGGATGGACCACAACACGGACTGAAGCTCATCGTACCAACCTCTGCCGCAGGCCTCCAACTTCTTCTTGAACGTCCTGGTCTTGAGGCCCCTCAGGACCTCCGCATTGGCTCGCTCGGCCTGGCCGTTGCTTCGGGGGTGCGCCACTGAAGCGTAGCATATCTGCGTTCCAAGGTTAGCACAGTATGTTTTGAAGAGGTTATTGGTGAACTGCGAACCGTTGTCCATGATGATGCGATTCGGCACCCCGAACCGGCTCACGATGCCCTTGATGAACTTGACCGCGGAACCCGCAGGAATGGTGCGGACAGCCTCCACTTCAGCCCACTTGGTGAACTTGTCTACAACAACGTAAAGGTAGCGGTAGCCCCCTGGCGCCCAAGGAAACGGACCCAAGATGTCGAGCCCCCAGACTGCAAATGGCCACGAAAAGGGGATAGTCTGCAAGCCCCCAGCCAGCTGATGGATCTTCTTGGCGTGGAACTGGCAGGCCTCACAAGCTTTCACTAGTTCAACGGCGTCATTGAGCGCGGTGGGCCAATAAAACCCACTGCGGAACGCCTTGCTGACGAGGGTCCGTGACGATGAATGATGTCCGCAGTCCCCGCCGTGTATATCTTCCAGTAGTTCCTTCCCTTTCTCCCTGGAGATGCAGCGCAGGGATACATCGTTTGGTCGCTTTCGGTAGAGCTCTCCATCTCTGATGCAGTATGCCGTGGCCTGGCGTGCCACTCGCTCTGCTTCCTCCTCCTTCTCCGGCAGGGTCCCTTGCGTCAAGTAGCTCCGGAGCTCCGTGATCCAACATCCCTCCTGAGGTTCCATTGTCAGGAGCAGGCGTGCTCCTGAGGCCGGGCCACAGGCCGGAGCTCCGGAGGCAGGTGGCTGGGGGAGCTCCTCCCGAGGCTGAGCCGTGTTTGATAGTGACGGCAAGGCTGAAGGCTTGAAGAGCCGTTCCTCGAAAACGCCAGGCTCTTGAGGTAACTGCCTGGACGCGCATTTGGCGATGTCATCGGCCTCTTGATTGGTGCCACGGGGCACATGCTGCAACTCCAACCCCCAGAACTGCTTCTCCATCCTGCGGACCTCTGCAAGGTAGGCCTCCATGTGCTCATCCTTCGGCTCGTACACCTTGTTGGAGAAATTGACAAGGAGCTGCGAATCGCCCTTGATGGTGAGGCGTTTCACCCCCAGGGCAGCTGCGGCCTTCAAGCCCGCTATTAAACCTTCATACTCCGCTATGTTGTTGGAGACCTTTTCACCTTGCTGGAAACAAAGCTGCACGGCGTAATAGAGTTTGTCCTGGGTGGGCGATATAAGCACCGCCTCAGCCCCTGCGCCGTGTCTGGAGAACGCCCCATCAAAGTACATGACCCAGCCTTCTGGTGCCTCGCTTCCCGGGGACAGGGACCGATCCTCGTCGGCCTTGAGGCCTGGCGCCTCCGTCCATTATGCCACAAAATCCGCCAACGCTGCTCCCTTGATGACTCTAGTCGTGCTGAATTCGAGCTGAAATGCTTGCAGCTCTATGTTCCACTCAGCGACTCTCCCAGCTGAATTGGGGCTCCTGAGCACCCTCTCCAGGGGGTATGACGAGACGACCTTGATGGGGTGACCCTGAAAATAGTGCCGCAGCTTGCGCGAGGCCACCAGTAGCGCGAGGAGGAGTTTCTGAGGCATAGGGTACCGCGCCCTTGCATCCCGCAACACTGTGCTGACGAAGTACACTGGGTGCTCAACGAGGTGGAGTGCGTCAGTGCTAGCGGCTCCCTTTGGAGACCATGGCGCCTCTTGAGACAATGAGGCCTCCTGAGACTGGCCATCTGGGAGAGGGGCCTCTTCTGCCTCTGGTGCGCCCCTCTGCGGCGGCTGGTCCTCATCAGCCACTGTGGCGGCTTCTGTGTGCCTTCCTCGTACCAGTTCCGCCTTGTCCCGGGCTGCTGCCGCGGTTTTGATTCGACGCTCCTCTCTGACTGCCACCAGGGCTGCACTGGCGGAGTAGGGAGTGGCGGCGAGGTAAAGCACCAGGGGCTCTTGAGGGCGCGGAGCCACCATGACCGGTGGACTGGTCAGGTATTTCTTGAGATCCTGGAATGCCTTGTCGGCCTCTTCAGTCCACTCGAAGGGCCCCTTTTTCTTCATTAGCTGGAAAAAGGGTAGCGCTCGCTCCCCCAACTTGGAGATGAAGCGCCCTAGCGCGGTCACGCGCCCCGTGATCTTCTGCATTTCTCTAAGGGTCTTTGGCGGGCTCATGTCTTCCACTGTCTTGACCTTCTCCGGGTTAGCCTCGATGCCTCGGTCAGACACGAGGAAACCAAAGAGCTTGCCCGAGGGGACTCCAAACACACATTTCTCTGGGTTCAGCCGTAGGTTCACTGCGTTGAGGCTCGCGAAGGTTTCCTCCAGGTCTTGTATCAAGGTCCTGGCCTCCCGAGATTTTACCACGATGTCATCGACATAAGCTTCAACATTCTTCCCGAGCTGCGGGCCCAAGGTGATATGCATCAGCCGCTGAAAGGTCGCCCCTGCGTTACGCAGCCCGAATGGCATGCAGGTGTAGTAGTACACCCCACACGGGGTTAGGAAGGCTGTCTTCTCGACGTCTTCAACTGCCATCTTGATCTGGTGATACCCAGAGAAGGCATCCAGGAAGCATAGCAGGTCGCATTCTGCAGTGGAATCGACGATCTGGTCGATGCGGGGGAGCGGGAATGGATCTTGCGGGCACGCTTTGTTGAGGTTGGTGAAGTCGACACACATGCGTTCCTTCCCTCCCTTCTTTGGCATAACGACATGGTTGGCCAACCAATCTGGGTATTGGACCTCGCGAATGACCCCAGCGGCCTCTAATTTGCGGGTCTCTTGGACGATGAAGGCCTGCTTTTCTGTGGACTGCCGCCTGGCCTTCTGCTTCACAGGGCGCACATTGGGGCACACATTGAGGTGATGCTCGATTACACTCCTGGGGATCCCTGCCAACTAGTCTGGCTCCCAAGCGAATACCTTCTTGTTTGCGCGCAGGAACCTGACCCTGGCCTCCTCCTGCTCGGGTTTGAGGCGGGCGCCTATGGTGAAAGTGGCATTGGTGGATCCGTCCTCATCGACGGGTATCTGCTTGGTTTCTGCCTTGTCTTGGGTGAACAACTGTTTCTTCTTGGCAGGCGCAGCCCCCTTGGGCTCGGGGGCCTCCAAGGCGGCGGGTTGTGCCAACGCCACTGTCTTGAAGACGAGCTTGAGCACCCGCAGAGCGTCCCCAGTGTCCCCATGCACGGTGAGGACACCGCTGCTCCCGGGCATCTTCATGAGGTTGTACGCCGGGTGCGTCGCGGCCATGAACTGGGCCAGCGCTGGGTAGCCAAGGATGGCGTTGTAGGGGAGGCCGATGGGGGCGATGTCGAAGTCGACCAGCTCCGTGCGGAAGTTGTCGTAGGTGCCGAAGGTCACTGGGAGCCAGATCTGTCCCAAGGAGCTGGACGACCTGCCCCCAACGCCCGAGAAGGGCCGGCTAGGCTGCAGCCGTTCCAGGGGTATGCAGAGGAGGTTGAAGGCCTCGACTGAGAGCATGCTGAGGCCTGCCCCGCCATCGATGAGAGTTCTGGTGACGGCCACCTAGCAGATGGTGGGAGTGCACAGCATGGGGAGCGCGCCCAAGCGGGCCAAGTTGGAGGGGTGGTCCTCCGAGCTGAAGCTTAGGCCGGTCTCGGGCGCCGCCCGATCCAGGGAGCCCCCTGCCGCGTGGAAGCGACGCTGACCCGACGGATGAACGGCTTGACGTGGTAACTTGTAGGCGGTGCCTGCGAGCCGCCCAAGGGGGCCGCGACGGCTGGGGGTGTCGGTGCAGCACGATAGGCGGGGGAGAGGTTGCGGGGCTCCATGGGCGCGCGGAGCGCGCGGGACAAAGAACCAGCTGGGGCGAGCGAGGGAGTTGCGGTGCGGCCGTCTTGGCGCACGGATGGATGCTGAGACGATGCTTGCTGCTCGTCCCCCGCCGGGCCGGTGGCGGCGTTGACGGCAAGTGACGGGGAACGGCGACGACGCCCGCCGACAGGGGCCGTCTGGGCGACGCGGGAAGCGAGGGTGGCCCGGCGCTCCGCGCGGGCCTGACGAGCGTCAAACATGAGCGTGATGGTCGGAGGAGAACGGGGTGACAGAAGACGAATTCTGGCGCACCCCTACCTGGCACGCCAAATGTCGGATTTCGGGTTTCGGCAGACCCTTGAGGTTCGAACACTAGGGTGCGCACGGAGATTTCGCCTCCTACCTACCTGCACCCCTCCGCCTTGCTAGGATCTAAACTGTCGAAAGAACGACACAACAGACACAGGGTTTATACTGGTTCGGGCCACGGTTGTGGTGTAATACCCTACTCCAGTGTGTGGTGTGTGGATTGCCTCTTGGGCTGATGATGATGAACAATACAAGGAAGAACAGCCTCGCGAGGGTCTGTTCTCGGCTGAGGCGATGAACTGCTGGGAGGAGTTCAGTCACCTTTCTCTCTCTCTCCTTCTCTCTCTGCTTCCAACCAGCCGACCCGTTGCCATGTGGGTGGCTAGTCCTATTTATAGAGGCCCTGGTCCTCTTCCCAAATATCGAGCGGGAAGGGAGCCAACAATGGCGGGCTAATTTGAAGGGGGACAGCAAGTATCAGCTATCCTGACAAAAGTAGTCTTCGCCTGCGCAAAGCTCTGGTGATGACGCCGTCTTGGGCTCCATGGTGACCTCTATCTCGTAGTCCTCCTGGTCTTGGTCTCGTTGCACCGAAATGACAACCTTTGCCTGATGCCTCGGTACTCCGCGGCTGTGCTTGCCCCCTTTGCATCAAAGAGGGAAGGAGGACGCTGCGCGGGCTGGCACCCGCCTGGCGCCCTGAATCATCATGGCTTGCGTCACGGGCACCTCGTGAGGTACCCCGCCTTGATCTCTCCGCCCTCTCGTGAGCCAGCCTGATGAGGCCGTGCCTGAGGAAGCTCTGCGTCGTCCACCCCGCGAGGCTTGGCCCCTCGCGAGGGTCTTGGGTTTGTGTTGGTGAAGATGGGCCGTGCTGGGCCCCCTTTTGAGCCACGCCACAGGCCGCAGGCAGGCAAGTCTGGGGACCCCCGTTCCCAGAACGCCGACATGTAGGTTGAGCACTTGAGCATGAGAGTGTGTGTTGGTCGTGTGGTGTGTGCATGCATGCGTGTGAGTGTTGCGTGCGTGTGTGGCTGCGTGTGTACGCGTGAGTGTTGCGTGTGTGCGTTCATGGCTGCATGTGTTTGTGTGAGTGTTGTGTGCATGCAGTTCATGTGCATGCGTGCGTGTGTGTATAATCACCACACCAGCTCATGTGTGTTAAAACAGACGGCTCAGCATACCAATACAAGGCCACCTTGTCCGGTGTGCCCGTGGTCATGACTTCGAACCACCGTCCAATATTTTTTTGTCGTTTGTTTTCATTCTTACTAGCAAGATGCCCGTGCGTTGCATGTAACATCAAGATGCATTTGTATGACTAGTTTATCTTGTGAGAGAAAAGGATGAACGAGGGAAGGCCTTATTTGCAAATGTGGAGAGGTTTGTGGGTACCTTTTTGCAAAATTGCCATAGTTTCCTTCCTATCCGTCAGATATAAATCGGACGGCCTATATTGCAGGATGGCAGGCACACCATCATCACCAACTCTGTTTTTTATAAGAGTGTAGAAGAGTAGATACAAGCCGACAGGTGGCCCCAATGGTAGTGAGATAATGTGATGCAACACTAGAGGTGCCATGTGGAGCGTTTAACTGGTCAACTAGTCGTGTCTTGAGCAAATACAGAGCTGTACGGTGAGCCCGTGACTGTATAATAACCACAAAACATAAATGGTGACCGTAATGAGTGGATTCTGAAGTCCAATGTACGTATCATGCTTTTGCTCCAAATACAATGATCGTCATTGTATATATCACGAGAGAACGATGAAACATGTGTGAATGTGCTAGGGGCTTAATTTTAGAGGACCTGGAGATAGTTTGTGTGCGTACGTGAAAGGGGCGTAGAGGGGGTGTATGCGATGGGGAGAGAGATGCTCTTCATTTATTTTTGTTAGGACTAACTTTATATATAGTATAAAAATATAAAAATTCACAGTGCGGAATAAATATCATTGTGGGCACCATGCAACAAAGTAATGTTCATACTCCTCCATATAACTTTTTAATGTTGTATATATGTAGAAATTCTAAGATAATTTGTTGTCCACACTTTATTCAAAAGGAATGTTGTATACGAAATAAATGTGAAGAGAGGGCTTTTTAGATCAATGGGTTATGTGATGTAACATGTGTGAATGTGTAGTTGATGTATTTGGCAGGGCCTAGAGAGGTATGTGTGTGTATTATGTATTTGAGAGAGGCATGGATAGAGGGGCCGGCGGGGGGAGGGGGCGTGGGAGAGATAGCACGAGAAATGAGAGAGGTCTAGAGAGAGAGAGACTAATATGATGTTACGGCGAGAGATTCCCTTGAGTGTGTATATGCAAGGGGGTAGGGGATAGAGGCAAGAGGAGATTTTTTGTGTGGTTTCTGTGTTGGTATGTGTGGGTGTGAGAAGATAACGAGACCTGGGGCAGAGGGTGTGTCACCGCGTGAGGTCCGGTGGGTCGAGGTGAGGCCCTTGGTTCGGTTCCTGCGCCACATTGGTCGGCCCATGACGCATTTAAGGAGACCCATGGATGAGTTGTCATACAAGACAACGATAGCAGAATTGTGAAGGACTCTGTGTCCACTGACAAAGCCGGCTAGGATTTGTAACCCTGGGTTCTAGAACTAAGGTAACCCCTTATCTCTGAAATTACTATTCATCCAACCTAACTTTAAGGGGCATCCTATAGAATGCTCTGCTAGAATCATACTCGTCGATTAGGAAGAGAGGTGTGAGACAATGCGTGAGAGACAGACCTAAATATAATGTGCGTACAAGACACACTTAGGCAGGTCTATGTATATAGAATGGGTCGATGGGGATTGTGCATGTGTATGCTTGTGAGAGGAAGAGTGCTTGTGATAAAGGTTAGTGAAAACAGTCGTAAATGGTTACGAGAGGGTGGGAGGGTTATATCGAGAGCATGTATGCAAGAAAGACACCTCGGGAGAGAGTGTGTGAGCATGTGTGAGAGACCACCAATGGAGAGTGAAACTACACGTAAAAGACTGATGTACACATTGATTAAAGATATAAATTGTATCCAAATATTAGGATGGGATCACGATATTTGCAATTCTCGTAAGGAACGGTCATTGATCCATCAGATATCTAGATTCTATCGAATTTGAGCATGTCTATGTTATTATTCGACATAATTGATCCACATAGTTAGTATTTGAACTCCAAACAATGCATCGCTTTAGCAATCGAATATAAACGTGAGTATAGTTCATGTTGTGTGTGTAAAGCACATTATACATATGAAAGTTACACAATGAACATCATAAATAGCTAGCTATGAACTAGTATACATTTGAATTCAACTTAAGGTGGTTTAAAAAATCAAATTCAACATGAAGTCCATTCAATTATTTGAATTTGATATCATGGCATCTATAAATGATACCTAAATTATGGGGGCACCAATCTTTGCTCTGATTTTGTACATAATAGCATATATAGTTGTGTACAAAATAGATCCAAATTTAGCTCCTCCATTCCAAAATAATCGTAGTTATAGGATTTTCAAGTGTCAAAATTTCAAAAAGAAGCAGATAATTTAATGAGCTTTTCAAACATACAAGGTCAAATTTAACGTTGTCTACTTAGGTCAATCCTCAGAGTTCAAGAGTACTCTAAACGTGAATGCTTCTGTTTCAAAATTTCGAACGAAGTTCCAAAAGAGCCTCTACTCACCCGAAACCGCGTGAGACCAATGTTTGGTAGTAGAAGGAAATTACTTTTCTAACTCCGACCGTGAAACCTACCGGCCCGACGTCCAAAGGTCTAAACCGGGGTAGGTTTGTAGCTTCATCTAGATGCCACGCAACCGCCTCCGAAAAACATTCATACACAATGGCCGCCTAAGCACACATGCGCGCGGCCAAAATCGCTCCCGCCCACTATTTGGGGCACCTGGGATTACCATCCTACCCTCGACCCGCAATAGGTCCGAAATTTAAGAGGGGGGCAAAGTTTGTACTTTCCCCAAATTTCAAACAAGTGTGTCTCATCTATTCAAAAAAGCCAAAAACAAGCACGTCCTAGACCGAAACATGCTTCTCCCTTAGCTCCCCCCCGTCTGATTCCCCATTCGTACTCCATGGGCGCCAACACTACCTCTCCACCAGCCACGAAACCCCGGCGTCCTCCGTCCACCACCCCATCCCACCCATCAATCGCTGCCCTCCTCCATCACGCCGGAGCCGATACCCCGACGTCGTCGTCCACCGCAACCTCAACCGCAACACCCTCCAAGGCTAGTAGTTGAAGCCGAGGCTGAGTCGTCCGTACCCGAGCCAGTTCAACAACGCCGTTCTGCGCCTCACCGCTGCTGCTCCAACTTCGCCACCGTCCACCGCACCAGAGCTGTTCCTGCTACGCCATCCTTCACCGCCTCGGATTTGCTTCCCCTCCACCAACATAGGGTCAAAGCAACCACAGTCAACAATTTGGCCATGGGTTCCTCCAAGCCCGCACCCTCCTCCAAAACATCGATTTCCCCGGCAAAAAGAAGAAGATCAGCGTGACATGTGGAGGCGGCCACACTGGCAACCGGAAATGGTACTCCTCTTCCCTTATTCGTACAAATCTTATGTGTGTACTTGCACGGTATTCATCCCACAGAAGACACTAGTTGAACGCTTCTTCTTGATACTAGATGTTCCTAGTTACTCGCGATGCACAAGGTTTCTCCTGATATACTATTTCACCTTAGCTAGTGGTCCGTCGCCCCCCCCCCCTATATTTCAATTCCTGGTCAGTTGATTCCCAATTAACAGAAGCATTCCCCGGTGTAACAGGCGCTAGTCCGCCTATTACGCCAGGGAAGCAGCGCCTCGGTGTTTATCTTAGGGGTGTGTGGGGCCTAGAGCTGTTGGCGCCTGATCTGGAGGTCGGCCGGGATTAAAGGGATGGCCTGGGGGCGCTGCCAAGCACGACGGTGGTGTGAGGTCGAGGGGAGGGCGGGGCGGCGGAGGAAGGGGTCTGGGCTGGTGGTCGCTGGCGGTTCAAGAAAGATCGTCAACAGTGACTCGCGGGAGGTAGACGAAGGCCATCTGCCCGTTCCTTATAGATTGGATGGTTCATTAAAAAAATCGACTGACCTATTTATTTTCAGTTGACTGTTATCTTGATAGAACCACATGTGGTGGTGTGCTAGAGGAGTACATGCATTTCATGTGCTCATATATTACAAAATCATACGGAGTAGAATCTAATTTTGTTTGCCATGCAATGTTGTAGATCTATCATATATCTCCTGTCATTTATTTTCCAGCCACCTGCTATATGCTACTTTTACAGTGCACTAGTTCTGCACACACTTCACCCATACTCTCACTATTTTGTTTTTATGCAAGGGTATTTCAGACTCTACTGCCTTCACAGAAGCCCAGCATAGACAGGAATCACCTGGAAGCCAACTAAAAAGCCACGATGGTGGCGAAGCAGCCCGCCTCCCACCAGGCTCTCAGGTCCTAGATGATCATGCTCACCTCTCCAGCTGGATGTCTAGCTTGTATTGCTTCCAATTTGGTTAAATTGCATCTGCTTAGCTTACACAGTATACCTTTGAATATGACATGCCTTCCTGTTTTTGGTACATACTAGTACATCTGTCTATTAACCATGTTCTTACATCAAACTAATGTTCTTGTGTATCCCTCATCAATCACTTATGATGAGGCAGTCAGGCAAGTGGACTACTGTGAGAAAATATCCTCATTTAAAGATTGCAGCGTCAGCCTCCCCACATGATTCTCAAGAAACAACAAGGCTAGATGAAGATAGTGAACGTAGCTCTATAGTTGATTACCGCATTTCCCCTACACTAGCATCGCAGGTGCTTGCTCTAACTTGGCAGCGTGATATGTGGTTGCATGTTGCATATGGTGTCTGGATTGTAATTCTTCCAATCTGGTTAGATTGCATGTGCTATTCTGCTTAGTTTATACATTATACCTGTTAATGTGACATGCCTTCCTGTTTTTAGTACATAGTACATCTGTCTATTAAGCATGTCCTTACATTAAACTATTGTTTTTTTGTATCCTGCATAAATCATTATGACGAGACACCTTTAGTATATGCGGTGTGATATTAGTTGCATCTTTCATATGATTTATAGCATGCGCTGCTTCTAATTTGTTGAAATGCCATTTATGATGGGACGCTTTTAACTTGGCAGAGTCATATTGGTTGCATCTTTCATGTGGTGTCTATCTTGCATTGCTTCTTATTTGTTGAAATGGTTTCTGCTTACTTTACACAAACAGTTGTGAATATGCCATGCCGTCCAATTTTTCATATTATTCCATCCTAGAATCATGTCTTTGCCTTACATCAAAGTAGTAATTGTCAGTATCATGCACGAATGAGTTCTGAAGAGTGAATTTTATTGATTTTTCTTGTTGGTTTTACTTGACAATTCAAAATCAATAAAGCGGAAGGAAGTTAGCAAGGCAGCGGATGATGGTGCTCCTTCCAAACAGAGGGCCTCTACAGATTCTACTCCTCCATCCCCCCAAGATGATTTCCAAGACAACACATGCATAGACACTCAACGTAGTTGTGTTGATGATGAGCATGTCTCCCCTAGTGCACCATCACAGGTGCTCCCTCTAACTTGGCACTGTTATATGTGGTTGCATGTTATGTATGATGTCTAGCTTGTATTGCTTCTAATTGTGTTGAATTTCATCTGCTTACTTTACACATTATACTTGTGAATAAGACACATGTTCCTGTTTCTAGAACATACAATATCTGTCTATCACACCATGTTCTTACATCAAAGTACTACTATTGTGTAACCTACAACAATCACTTATCATAAGACACGTTTGACTTGGGAGTGTGATATAGGTTACATCTCGCATTCTTTTCTAGCTTGTACTACTTCTAATTTGTTGAAATGGCACTTTTAACGAGACAGTTTTAACTTGGTAGAGTGATATTCGTTGCATCTTTCATATGGTGTCTAGCTTTCATTGCTTCTAATTTGTTGAAATGCCTTCTCCTTAGTTTACACATCATAAGCTGTGAATATGCAATGCTGTGAATATGCAATGGCACTAATGACGAGAAACCTTTAACTTGGTAGTGTGATGTTGTTTGCATCTTGCATATGATTTATTTCATGTACTGCTTCACATTTGTTTAAACGGCATTTATGATGAGACACTGTTAACTTGGCAGAGCGATATTCGTAGCATCTTTGATATGGTGTCTACCTTCCATTGCATTGCTTCTAATTTAGTGAAATGTCTTCTGGTTAGTTTACACATCATAGTTCTGGTTATCTCATGCCGTCCTGTTTTTCATACATATTATATCCTCCTATCATGTGGTTGTCTAACATCAAAGTTTAGTTCATCTGTATCACGCATCAGTTTGTTCTGAAGAACTAAATTGTTATTCATTTTTCTTGTCGGCTTGACTTAACATGGCATAGAGAAAGAGGAAGAAAGACAGAACGCCAGGGAAAGAGAAGTGGAAGAATCCTGCAGATTCTATTGGTACTGATGGTGCAATAGAAGGTCAAAGTCCAGCAGAAAATTGTACCGACAGGGTATCCCATGCTACATGAGCTGCAGAACAAGCAAAACAAAAACAAATAGCTGTCACTATCGTGGAATTATCACGTCAGATGTCCTAGTGTGAGGACTTAGTCGTGGAGCCATCACAACGAAGTTAGCTTAAAGGGGTTAAACAGGATAAAGGACACGATGCGTTTATACTGGTTCGGCCCCTTGCGGTGAAGGTAAAGGCCTAATCTAGTTTGAGGTGGTATTGCTAGGGTTCCGATGACCAGGGAGCGAACCCACTAAGCCTAGCTCTCGATCTGTTGTTTCCTATCCCTAAACCGCCGCTAAGTCGTCCCTTTATATACATAGCTTGACACCCAGTCGGTTTATAGAATCCCGGCTGGCTCATAAATGTGTCCGGCTCGGTATCTACTCTTTCCTATCTTACAATATAAGTCATACACCTATGGTGGTTTATATCTATGGACCCTAACCCGTCTCTGGGCCTTCGGCCTTCTTATTAAGTCTCCTCCATAATGCGCCATCTTCTATGTCTTCATGGTCTTCAATATGAGCAGGTTACTATGAGTATAACCCGGCCCATCCTGGGCAGTTTATACTCAATAGTTATCTCCCCAACATTAGGCCCCAGGTTGATTTGAACTTGTTCACATCAATCTTCAACACTTAGAAAAAAATCCCTCCTTCATTACCTTCACGAAATTTATAACTCGCCATGATGTCATCTTCTGGAATCATGATAATCCGCCGTGACGTCACCTGCCATTAACTTTTACACAGAGCCCAGATCTTTTAACATATCCCCTTTTCATTAATGAATCTCCGGAAACCGAGGTGTCTGTACATCTATAGATCCATTTTTTTGACCTCCCCGATTCCCGCGCTTGCCACTTATCCATTTGCCTTATAAATAGGGCCGGGGGTCCCTTTCACTCCCCCCCCCCCCCGTGCCTCTTCGCCTCATCTTCTTCCTTGCGACACCCTAGCTCTCGAGCTCAGCCGCTGTCGTCGAGCTTCGTCTCTGCTTCAACGTTGGCCGCTGCATCAACCTGACTTGGACCAGATTTCACTCACACGCCTCCGCCATTCAACATCCTTGGTAAGATCTTCCTCCTCCCCTCCGTAGATCTGCTAGGGTTCGCCCGAACTCATAGAGGTTCAGCGCAGTTACTCGTCTTTTCTTCACCGTAGCATAGATGACGGATTCAAAACTTGATATATTCCTGTGCAGTAGTAGTAATAGTCCTTATTTTATCATTAAATCATCTCTTTTGCGTAGAAAACCCAACCTGTAACTTCATAAACTGCTCAAGTACCAATATTTAGGTCTGGATATTTTTCTTTTTCTGACACGCGGTAGATCCGAAATTGCCATACCAATCTGTGAATTCAGTTTTTCACCACTTAGCCATTTTTCGACTTGAGATCTATACTTTCGATGTCTGTGTAGGTGGTTTATCTTCAGAAAATAATAACCTGCCATGTACCATTAGTCCCATCTTAAACCGCCAGTTACTCATCTTTGCAACCTGATAATGTCAATCTCTGGTTTATCACACTTGCATGTTTGAATACTGTCTGCCCTTTTACCTTTAGCAGTTTGATCATGAATCTTAAACCGGCACAAACCTTCCTTCAGGTTGTTTAATAAATGGCCAAGTCATTTTATTCCTGCAACTGGGTTCCCTCCCGGGTTACAGAAGAAGAACTGAACGGATGGGTTGCTACTGGCACTTTAGCAAAAAAGGATGTCATCCATTGGAGAGATCCCGGTCTAGAAAATCTACCTGAACCCAAAGATGGGGAAGTGGTCGTTTTTGTTGATCATCTGAGTCGAGGGTTCAGCCCTCCCGGATCAAAATTTCTCCGTGACGTGCTCCATTTCTTCCAACTTCATCCTCAAGATATTGGACCTAACTCTGTGTCCAATATTTGCAACTTTCAAGTATTTTGTGAAGCTTACCTACAAGAAGAGCCCACAGTTGAATTTTTCAGAGATTGCTTCTACTTAAACCGCCGTACCGAGTTTATAGACGGACCCAATACTGAACTTGGCGGGGTGTCAATTCAGAAAAGGAAAGACGTCAGCTTCCCTCATGCTAAACATCATAGCCACCCCAAAGATTGGAATCAGACTTGGTTTTATTGCCAAGATACATCTCCAACTGGCAAGAACCCTCTACCGAGTTACCGTGCTCACCGGCTTACCAGTACACATCCACTCCCCCAAAGACTTAGTGCAAAGGAGCGGGCCAAATATGCCCCACAGCTTTCAAAGCTTAGAGCCTTTGTGGCAAATGGTTTGACAGGCATTGATTTTGTTCGTTGCTGGGTATCTTGGAGCATCTTGCCTTTAAGCCGTCGTCCCGGTTTAATGTGCGAGTACACAGGGGACGTGAAAGACCCTCAATGGCACATTGACATTCAGCTAACTGACGCTGAAATTACTGAAGCTGTCAAGAAGATGCTGGATGAACCGGTGGCTAATTGCAGCAAAACAGGGCTTAGTCCTTTCTGCGTTTCCAATAAACCGCCAGCTGTAAGAATTGCGTAAATCCTATTTTAATCCAATCTTTTTAATATTCCCTTATAACTTTTGTCAATCTTTAACAGGGTGATGATCCGTTCTAGAAGAAGAAGCCACAAGACAAACTGGCCAAAACACCTCGCCCCAAGACCAAGGTCACAAAAAAGCCTGCCAAGAATAAAACCGCCGAATCCACCGAGCTGAACATCGATGATGACCTTGATAACCCGGAGTCAGAGGTAGAACTTGATTCTCTTGGCTCCTTTTTCATACACCTCATTGACAATGATCATTATCAGGATGATGCTGAGGCTAGCCATGCTGGTGACGTAGAGGTAATTATTCTTTCCTTCGACTCAGATCCTCTGCCAACACAGAAAACCCATCAAGCAAACCGGAAAGTAAGATTTTCACACCCTCTAGCTTACTTGGATCCAAACTTTCTTTTGAAGAAACAACAACACGAAGCTCGCCGCACAACCCGGCATAGTGGCCAGGTGGTTACTTCCTCCGGTTTACCGAACACACCAGTTCATAAATGCCGTCTAAAGGTCTCTTATACACCTGACACATATTATCCCAAGGCGGGTTATTTCCGATATCCTCTTGATCCGTCTGATTCAAATTATCAGCGAACTTCCCATTCCTCCTCTGGTGAATCAATAGGGACACAAATTCCAACCCTTAAAACAGTTCCTGGGTGAGCATACTTAACTGACCCTTCATACCTTATACTTGATATCTACTGATGACCCACAAGTATAGGGGATCTATCGTAGTCCTTTCGATAAGTAAGAGTGTCGAACCCAACGAGGAGCAGAAGGAAATGATAAAAGTGGTTTTCGGCAAGGTGTTCTCTGCAAGCACTGAAATTGTAGGTAACAGATAGTTTTGTGATAAGATAATTTGTAACGAGCAACAAGTAATAAAAGTAAATAAAGTGCAGCAAGGTGGCCCAATCCTTTTTGTAGCAAAGGACAAGCCTGGACAAACTCTTATATAGAGAAAAGCGCTCCCGAGGACACATGGGAATTATCTTCAAGCTAGTTTCATCACGTTCATATGATTCGCCTTCGGTACTTTGATAATTTGATATGTGGGTGGACCGGTGCTTGGGTGATGTCCTTACTTGGACAAGCATCCCACTTATGATTAACTCCTATTGCAAGCATCCTCAACTACAAAGGAAGTATTAAGGTAAACCTAACCATAGCATGAAACATATGGATCCAAATCAGCCCCTTACGAAGCAATGCATAAACTAGGGTTTAAGCTTCTGTCACTCTAGCAACCCATCATCTACTTATTACTTCCCAATGCCTTCCTCTAGGCCCAAATAATGGTGAAGTGTCATGTAGTCGACGTTCACATGACACCACTAGAGGAGAGACAACATACATCTCATCAAAATATCGAATGAATACCAAATTCACATGACTACCGATAGCAAGACTTCTCCCATGTCCCCAGGAACAAATGTAACTACTCACAAAGCATATTCATGTTCATAATCAGAGGAGTATTAATATGCATATAAGATCTGAACATATGATCTTCCACCAAATAAACCAACTAGCATCAACTACAAGGAGTAATCAACACTACTAGCAACCTACAAGTACCAATCCCAGACTTAGAGACAAGAATTGGATACGAGAGATGAACTAGGGTTTGAGAGGAGATGGTGCTGGTGAAGATGTTGATGGAGATCGGCCCCCTACCGATGAGAGGAGCGTTGATGATGATGATGGCGATGATTTCCCAATCCCAGAGGGAAGTGTCCCCGGCAGAACAGCTCCGCCAGAGCCCTAGATTGGTTCCGCCAAGGTTCTGCCTCATGGCGGCGGAGTCTCGTCCCGAAAGCTTGCTTATGAGTTTTCTTCAGACGAAAGACTTCATATAGCAGAAGATGGCCACCGGAGGGCCACCAGGGGGCCCACGAGGCAGGGGGCGCTCCCAGGGGGTAGGGCGCGCCCCCCACCCTCGTGCCTGGTGGGTGGCCCCCTTTGGTATTTCTTCCGCTCAATATTTTTTATATATTCTGAAAATAACTTGCGTGGAGTTTCAGGACTTTTGGAGTTGTGCAGAATAGGTCTCTAATATTTGCTCCTTTTCCAGCCCAGAATTCCAGCTGCCGGCATTCTCCCTCTTTATGTAAACCTTGTAAAATAAGAGAGAATAGGCATAAGTATTGTGACATAATGTGTAATAACAGACCATAATGCAATAAATATCAATATAAAAGCATGATGCAAAATGGACGTATCAACTCCCCCAAGCTTAGACCTCGTTTGTCCTCAAGCGGAAGCCGATAACGATAAATATGTCCACATGTTTAGAGGTACAGGTGTCGATAAAATAAAATACGGACATGAAGGCATCATGATCATTCTTATAACAGCAACATATATGGATATTGTCATATGATTTCTTATGCTCAAGTAATAATCTATTCACAATGTCAACTATGAATCAGAAACTTCATTGAGAACTAACAAACTATAATATCAATCATTGAAGCAATTGCAATTTATCATAACATCAGAAAGAGTCTATGTTAGAGGTTTTCAGCAAGTCCACATACTCAACTATCATTTAGTCTTTCACAATTGCTAACACTCACGCAATACTTGTGGTTACAGAGTTTTAATCGGACACAGAGAAAGATAGGGGCTTATAATTCCGCCTCCCAGCCTCTTACCTCAAGGGTAATGTCAACAATAATAGTTCATGCTAACTTACATCCAATTGGATATATATAGCAGGATCTTTCCAACACACTATGCTTGCCAAAGGATAAAATGTAAACGAGGAAAGGTGAAGATCACCATGACTCTTGCATAAGGGTAAGAGTTAAAAGTAAAAGATAGGCCCTTCGTAGAGGGAAGTAGAGGTTGTCATGCGCTTTTAGGGTTGGATGCACAAAATCTTAATGCGAAAGAATGTCACTTTATCTTGCCACTTGTGATGTGGACCTTTATTATGCAGTCTGTCGCTTTTATTTCTTCCACATCACAAGATCGTATAAAGCTTATTTCCTCCACACTAATCACTCATACATATTTAGAGAGCAATTTTTATTGCTTGCACCCATGACAACTTACTTGGAGGATCTTACTCAATCCATAGGTGGATATGGTGGACTCTCATGGCAAAACTGGGTTTAAGGATATTGGAAGCACACGTAGTATCTCTACTTGGTGCAAAGAATTGGCTAGCATGAGGGGAAAGGCAAGCTCAACATGTTGGATGATCCATGACAATATACTTTATTTCAGATGCAAGGAAACATAACCCATTACGTTGTCTTCCTTGTCCAACATCAACTCTTTAGCATGTCATACTTTAATGAGTGCTCACGATCATAAAAGATGTCCAAGATATTATATTTATATGTGAAACCTCTCTTTCTTTATTACTTCCTATTAATTGCAACGATGACCAAAGCTATGTTTATCAGCTCTCAACAACTTTTAATCATCATACTCTTTCTATGTGAAGTCATTACTCTCCATAAGATCAATATGATCTCTTTTTATTCCTTTTTATTCTTTCTCTTTTCTTTTATTCCCTCAAGATCATAGCAAAATAATCAAGCCCTTGACTCAACACTAATCTTTATTATATATATATATATAGCTCACGGACTCGATTACATAAAGGGATCACAAAGCAAAACTCAAAACTAAATCATACTAAAACTTTATTCTACTAGATCAAGATATTACCAAAAGGATCGAACTAAGAAAACCAGTAAAGATAGGAGTGTGATGGTGATACGATACCAGGGCACCTCCCCCAAGCTTGGTAGTAGCCAAGGGGAGTGCCCATACCCATGTGATTATGTCTCCTTTTTCGGAGGTGGTGATGATGGAGATGTTGACGATGACAATTGTGCCTTTAGCTTCTTCATGTTGTAATTGAGAAGGGCAATTTCCTCCTTTAAATCATCGACCTCCGATTCCAGCTTCAAGATCTTGTCACATAAATCTCCTTTGCTTTTCTGCAGAAAACGAGAAGGAATAGATCGGTTGTTAGATAGTTTATCCCTCTTAGGGAGACTAGATTTCTTGAACTTCACATGCATATCCCCAGGTTGAGGTAGAGGGACATCCTCCTCTTCCGAACTTGAATCATTGATCCTCATCAAATGATCATCCTCCTCATCTGTAGTTTAACCACAAGGAGATAAATCCCCATAGGTCTTTGGGTCAGCAATGAGGTGTCAGACATAGCTCTCTCTATCGGAATCCTGAGATGACATCTTGCTCCAAATCTGCTACAGAAACAGCTCGAAACGAGAACAGAGGATATTTGTGTGGTACAGGAGTCAAAACCTTCGGGAGATTATATAATGAATTTTTACCAACCAAAATATGTATCGTGCAAGAAAACAGAGTCCAGAGAGCACATGAGGTGCCCACGAGGCAGGGGGCGCACCCTCCACCCTCATGGAGCCCTCGTGTCCTTCCCGGACTGATTCTTATTTTTCTATTTTTCTAAATATTCCAAAACAGAGAAAAATCGCCATTTGAACTGTTTTGGAGTCGGTTTACTTACCGTACCACATACATATTTCTTTTCGAAGTCTGAAACGTTCTGGAAAGTGTCTCTTATGTATTCCTCCGGGGTTACGGTTTCAATAACGTTGGTTTCAACATTTATAGGATTACCTGAGATATAATGTTTGATTCTTTGACCGTTCACCACCTTCGGATTTGTTCCTTCGAAGTTGTTGATTTTATGGCACCGGAATGATAGACCTCCTTGATAACGTAAGGACCTTCCCATTTAGAGAGAAGTTTTCCTGCAGAAAATCTTAAACGAGAGTTGTACAATAATACATAGTCACCTACATTAAACTCACGCTTTTTTATTCTTTTGTCATGCCATCTTTTAACTTTTTCTTTAAACAGTTTGGCATTCTCATAAGCCTGGGTTCTCCATTCATCAAGTGAGCTAATGTCAAATAACCTCTTCTCGCCGGCAAGTTTGAAATCATAGTTGAGCTCTTTGATGGCCCAATATGCCTTATGTTCTAGTTCGAGAGGTAAGTGACATGCTTTTCCATAAACCATTTTATACGGAGACATACCCATAGGATTTTCATATGCAGTTCTATAGGCCCATAATCCATCATCAAGTTTCTTGGACCAATTCTTTCTAGATCTATTAACAGTCTTTTGCAAAATTAATTTGAGTTATCTATTACTCAATTCTGCTTGACCACTAGACTGTGGGTGATAAGGGGATGCAATTCTATGATTAACATCATACTTGGCAAGCATTTTACGGAAAGCACCATGAATAAAATGTGAACCACCATCAGTCATTAAATATCTAGGGACTCCAAACCTCAGAAAATAACTTCTTTAAGCATCTTAATAGAAGTGTTATGATCAGCACTACTAGTTGGAATAGCTTCTACCCACTTAGTAACGTAATCAACAGCAACTAAAATATGTGTATATCCATTAGAGGCAAGAAACGGTCCCATATAATCAAAGCCCCAAACATCAAATGGTTCAATAACAAGAGAATAATTCATAGGCATTTCCTGACGTCTACTAATATTACCAATTCTTTGACATTCATCACAAGATAAGACAAACTTACGGGCATCCTAGAAGAGAGCAGGCCAATAAAAACCGGATTGCAATACCTTATGTGAAGTTCTATCTCCAGCGTGGTGTCCTACATAGGCCTCGGAATGACACTTGCATAGGATCTGTTCCTGTTCATGCTCAGGTACACAATGTCTAATACACCATCTACTCCTTTATAAAGATGTGGGTCATCCCAAAAGTAACGCCTCAAATCATAGAAAAACTTTTTCTTTTGCTGGTATGTGAAATTAGGTGGTATAAATTTAGCAACAATGTAATTAGCATAATCAGCATACCATGGAGCAGTACGAGAAGCATTTATGACATTTAATTGTTCATTAGGAAACCTATCATCAATAGGTAGTGGGTCATCAAGAACATTCTCTAGCCTAGACAAGTTGTCTGCAACGGGGTTCTCAGCTCCCTTTCTATCAATAATATGCAAATCAAATTCTTGTAGCAAGAGAACCCATCTAATAAGTCTAGGTTTAGCATCTTTCTTTTCCATAAGGTATTTAATAGCAGCATGATCTACATGAATAGTTACATTAGAATCAACAATATAAGGTCTAAAATTATCACAAGCAAATACAACTGCTAAGAATTCTTTTTCAGTAGTAGCATAATTCCTCTGAGCACTGTCTAGAGTTTTACTAGCATATTGAATAACATTTAATTTCTTATCAACTCTTTGTCCTAGAAGAACACCTACAGCATAATCACTAGCATCACACATAATTTCAAAGGGTAAGTTCCAATCAGGTGGCTGAACAATAGGTGCAGAAATTAATGCTTTCTTAAGTATTTCAAATGCTTCTACATAATCATCATCAAAGACAAATGGTATATCTTTTTGTAATATATTAGTTAGAGGCCGAGAAATTTTTGAGAAGTCCTTAATGAACCTCCTATAAAACCCGGCATGACCAAGGAAACTTCTAATACCTTTGATGTCCTTGGGACATGGCATCTTTTCAATAGCATCTAATTTAGCTTTATCAATTTCAATATCTCTTTCAAAAAATTTATGCCCCAAGACAATACCTTCATTACCCATAAAGTGGCACTTTTCCCAATTCAAGACAAGATTAGTTTCTTCACATCTCTGCAAAACTCGATCAAGGTTGCTCAAGCAATCATCAAATGAGGATCCATAAACGGAGAAATTGTCCATGAAAACCTCACAAATCTTTTCACAAAAGTCAGAGAATATAGCCATCATGCATCTTTGAAAGGTAGCAGGTGCATTACATAAACCAAAAGGCATACGTCTATAAGCAAAGGTACCAAAATGGCAAGTAAAAGTGGTCTTAGCTTGATCATCAGCTGACACAGGTATTTGAGAGACCAGAATAACCATCTAGAAAGCAAAAATGTGTATGTTTGGATAATCTTTCTAGCATTTGATCAATAAAAGGTAAGGGGTAATGATCTTTTTTAGTAGCTTTATTTAACTTGCGGAAATCAATTACCATCCTATGACCTGTAATAATTCTTTGCGGAATCAATTCATCTTTATCATTAGGAACGACAGTAATACCTCCCTTCTTAGGGACACAATGGACAGGACTTACCCACTGACTATCAGCAACGGGATAAATTATACCTGCCTCAAGGAGCTTTAGTATTTCCTTTCTTACCACTTCTTTCATCTTAGGATTCAGCCGTCGTTGGTGATCAATAACTGGTTTGGCATCCTCCAAATTTATTTTATGTTGATATAGAGTGGGACTAATGCCCTCAAGATCATCTAGAGTATATCCAATAGCAGCACGGTGCTTCTTCAGAGTTTTCAATAATTTTTCTTCCTCCTTCTTTGAAAGGTTAGCACTAATAATAACAGGATATATCTTCTTTTCATCAAGATAAGCATATTTAAGAGTATCAGGCAATGGTTTAAGCTCAAACACGGGATCACCCTTGGGTGGAGGAGGATCCCCTAAGATTTCAACAGCTAAGTTGTGTTTCAGAATAGGTCCCTGTTTAAAGAACACTTCATCTATTTCCCTTCTTTCATTCATAAACATATCATTTTCATGGTCTAGCAAATATTGTTCTAAAGGATCACTAGGAGGCACGCAATAGAAGCAAGACCAATAATTTCATCTTTACTAGGAAATTCCTCTTCATGGTGTTGTCTACGAAATTTTGAGAAACTAAACTCATGAGACATATCACCCAAACCAATAGTAACAACATCCTTTTCGCAGTCTATCTTAGCATTAACAGTGTTTAAGAAGGGTCTTGTAACACCCTCGATGCGACTATAGCTCCCATGTGTCGAGGCACGACTTAGAGACATAATCGCATTGAAGGCATATGTCGCAAGTTAGGCAATCTTCACAACATCCCATGTAATGTAAATAATAAAGGGGAGATAACATAGTTGGCTTACACTCGCCACGCCAATCAAGTACATAAATAACATTACATCAACCAAACACTCATGGCCCGACTACGGCGCCAAAATAAAAGATAACCCAACAAGGGACATGGTCCGTTCACCCCCAACTGGGCACCACTACTGATCATCGGGAAAGGAAACATAGTAACGTTGAGAGTCTTCGTCGAACTCCCACTTGAGCTCATACGCGTCTCCTGGAGCGGAATCATCAGGCCCTGCATCTGGTGTAATAGTAATCTGTGAGCCACAGGGACTCAGCAATCTCGCACCCTCGCGATCAAGACTATTTAAGCTTATAGGTATGGCAAGGTAAATATAAGTGGAGCTGCAGCAAGCGACTAGCAAGTATGGTGGCTAACTTATTCGCAAAGGAGAGCGAGAAGAGGAGGCAAAGCGCGAGCGAGAAACTAGAGAGCAACCTGCGCAAACATTACTCCAACACCGTGTCCACTTCTCGGACTCCGCCGAGAAGAGGCCATCACGGTAACACACTCAGTTGATTCATTTTAATTAATTAAGGTTCAAGTTATCTACAACCGGACATTAACAAATTCCCATCTGCCCATAACCGCGGGCACGGCTTTCGAAAGTTCAAATCCCTGCAGGGGAGTCCCAACTTAGCCCATGACAAGCTCTCATGGTCAACGAAGGAATAGACCTCCTCCCAAGACGTTCCGATCAAACTCGGTATCTTGGTTACTCAAGACATTTCGATAGGTTAAAACAAATCCAGCAACACCGCCCGAATGTGCCGACAAATCCCGATAGGAGCTGCACATATCTCTTTCTCAGGGCACACTCAGATTGTCTAAACTTCCGGTAGGCCAGCCCAGAGTTGCCCCTGGTAGCCACCGGCGGCTGACAGTTTGGACCAACACTCAGAGGAGCACTGGCCCGGGGGGGGGGGGGGGGGGTTAAAATAATGATGACCCTTGAGTCTGCAGAACCCAAGGGAAAGAAAAGGCTAGGTGGAAAATGGTAAAACCAAGGTTGGGCATTGCTGGAAAAGCTTTAATCAGGGCGAAATATCAAGGGGTTCCCATTATAACCCAACCGCGTAAGGAACGCAAAATCCGTGAACATAACACCGATATGACGGAAACTAGGGCAGCAAGAGTGGAACAAAACACTAGGCGAGAGGCCGAGCCTTCCACCCTTTACCAAGTATATAGATGCATTAAGATAACATGGCAATATAATGATATCCCAACAAGTAAATAAATGTTCCAACAAGGAACGGCCTCCAATCTTCACCTACAACTAGCAACGCTATAAGAGGGGCTAAACAAAGCGGTAACATAGCCAATCAACGGTTTGCTAGGACATGGTGGGTTAGAGGTTTGACATGGCAATTTGGGAGGCTTGCAAGCAAGTGGTAGGCATCATAGCAATGGCATAGCAAAAGAGCGAGCAAACTAGCATAGCAAAGATAGTAGTGATTTCGAGGGTATGATCATCTTGCCTGCACAGTTGTCAGAGTTGACTGGATCCTCAAAAGCAAACTCAACGGGCTCCTCGTTAGCGAAATCGTCTCCTGGCTCTACCCAAACAAGACAAACAAGCAACAAGGATACAATCAACCACGTGCAAACTCAAACAACATAATGCAAAGATGATATGCTATGCGGGATGCAAAATGCAAGATATGACAGGAAATGCATGATCCTGGCCTCAACTTGGAAATCCAAGTGTGCCACTGGAAAGATGAGACGAAATCTCTTGAAAACGATATAAAGAACGCCGGAATCGGAGTTACGGTTTGGAAATGGCAAGCGATTCAAAAATGACACCGGTCTGCGATTTACAGCAAGTAGGCATCTAAATGCAATGAGATGAACATGCTATAACAACCGAACATGACAAAAAAGATACATGGTAGGGATGCACACAAAATGCTTAACAAAAGTCTAGCACTGAGATATGGCCAAATCATCCATTAACAGGTTCAAACAAGCATGGTAAAAATGCATATGACAAACAGATCTCAGACTTAGTGAAATTAACACTTGTCTGGAATTTCAGATCAGGTAGCCCTCTTCAGAGCAACAAAACTACATGCTACAGGATCTGAACATGGAAAAGTAAAGCATGGCATGGAGCTACTCAAAGAGCTTAACAAAAGTCCCTTAGTGACCTTGAGCCAAAAAGGAACAGAAAATACAATTGCAAGCATGTGAACATAGCAAAAACATAATCAGTTTTCAGACTTAGTGAAAACTGGCACATGCTGAAATATAACTCAAGTAGGCATGTTTACGAGCTCGATGCACTCACTACGGTGCAAGTCATGGCAAGACAAGCATACACCATCAAGAAGGCACAAAATTCAAGCTAGACATTGCAAGAACAATAGCATAGCATGCACGGATCAACTACAACATCACCGGCAAAATTGCAAACAAGTTGACAATCTGCCCAGATTCACAAAGTAGCAAAAGTAGAGCTCGATTGACTCAAGATAGGGTGCTCCATAATTGCAAACAAAGACATGGATAGATAGAGCACTACAGTATTAACAAAACATCCTTACTTATCATCCTCAAAAGAGGCACGGATCACTAGGAAACAACATGAACATATGGCATCATGAAATAAACAGATCAAGGACTTAGTGGAATTACAAAGTCCCTGAAAAGAGAATTAGCAAGTGCACCACTTTGCAAGCTTGCACTAGTCACCACACTCATCACAAAAATACATGGGCTGCACCTCTGGAAAGATGACAAAACCCTTAACAAAACACATGTAGAACTCACGGGCATATCATGCACACAATAATCATGGCAAAAATGACAAAAGTGCTAAACGGAGTAGCAGATCTGACAATTAACTCAAGTAGCCCTCTTCTAACAGCATTTCGGGCATCAAGATGAACTCAAATGAAAATGATGCAATGGAATGAAATGATGTACTCTCTGAGATAAACATTTTGATATGCTATATGCATGAATCGGAGCTACGGATGCAAAGTTACGGGGCTACGAACATGTGCATATGGACTGAGAATTTCAGGACTTGGGCAAAAAAATCAACCTCTAGGGTTTACTGTTCATCGCGAACCGGATCTAGATCGGGCATGCAATCCGAGGTCCACCGGAGCTCTCACCGGAGCTCCTGTTCGACGGCGCCGGAGGGAGAGGCCGAGGCGAGGGGCGAGGCCGGAGGAGGCGGCGGGGCCGGCGACGCGTTCCGGCGACGGCGGCTCGCGGCGGAGGCAGCGGCCCGCGGCGAGGCGAGGTAGCAGGCGGCCTCGGGCGGCGGCGGCTGCCGGCGGAAGGAGCGGGGAGGCGGCGGAGCGACGCGGCGTGCGGGCGGAGAGGCGGCGGCGGCGCGGATGGGCCAGGCGGGCCCGCTGCGGGCTCGCCGGGCCGCGGCGGCGGAGGGAGGCGGCGGGACACGTGGCGCCTTCCGGTTGGCGCGGGCGGCGGGGCGGACAAAGTCCGGCGGCGGGATTTTTGTCCGGTGTGGCGCGGGGACGATTTCTAGGGTTTTGCCCGGGATTTGGAATGTGGGGATCTATATATAGGGGTAGAGGGAGCTAGGAGAGTCCAAATGAGGTGCGGTTTTTGGCCACGCGATCGTGATCGAACGCTCTAGATGATGGAGCAGAGTTAGGTGGGTTTTGGGCCAAATTGGAGGGGTGTTGTGCTGCAACACACACGAGGCCTTTTCGGTCCCTCGGTTAACCGTTGGAGTATCAAACGAAGTCCAAATGATACGAAACTTGACAGGCGGTCTACCGGTAGTAAACCAAGGCCGCTTGGCAAGTCTCGGTCCAATACGGAAATGTTTAATCCCCACACACGCAAGAAAGCTAGAAATGGCCACCGGAGGAGAACGAAGCGCCGGAATGCAAAACGGACAACGGGGAAAATGTTCGAATGCATGAGACGAACACGTATGCAGATGCAATGCATATGATGACATGATATGAGATGCATGATGATGACAACAACACACGGAGACAAAACCCGAACCCGAGGAAATAAATATAACTTAACGTCGGAAACGGCAAGAGTTGGAGTACAAATTGGGAAAGTTACATCCGGGGTGTTACAGGTCTACCAAATATAATGGGACAAAAGCTATCTTGTGGGGAACCAAGAACAAGAAATTCAGCAGGATATTTAGTTTTCCCACACAAGACTTCAACATCTCTAACAATTCCAATTGGTGATATAGTATCTCTATTGGCAAGCTTAATGGTAACATCAATTTCTTCTAACTCGGTAGGTGCAATATCATGCATAATTTCTTTGTATAAGTCAATAGGTATTGCACTAGCACTAGCACCCATGTCACATAGGCCATGATAAAAATGATCTCCTATTTTAACAGAAATAACAGGCATGCCTACCACAGGTCTATGTTTATCTTTAGCACAAGGTTTAGCAATTCTAGCAGTTTCATCACAGAAATAAATAACATGCCCATCAATATTATCAGCCAAGAGATCTTTAACAATAGCAATATTAGGTTCAACCTTAACTTGCTCAGGAGGTGTATAAGTTCTAGTATTGCTTTTACGAACCACAGTTGAAGCTTTAGCATGATCCTTTATTCTAACAGGGAAAGGTGGTTTCTCAACATAAGCAGTAGGAACAATAGGATCATTATAAGTGATAGTCTTTTCTTCAACTTTAATAGGTGCAACTAATTTTACTTCTATGGGAGGATGATATTTAAACCACTTCTCCTTAGGGAGATCAACATGAGTAGCAAAAGATTCACAGAAAGAAGCTACTATCTCAGAGTCAAGTCCATATTTAGTGCTAAATTTACGGAAAACATCGGTCTCCATAAAAGATTTAACACAATCAAACTGAGGTGTTATACCTGACTCATTACCTTCGTCGAGATCCCAATCTTCAGAGTTGCGTTTAATTCTTTCCAATAAATCCCATTTGAATAGTCTTCATCATAAAAGAACCAGTACAAGAAGTATCGAGCATGGTGCGATTGTTGTTAGAAAGCAGAGCATAAAAATTTTGAATAATCATTTCTCTTGAGAGCTCATGACTGGGGCATGAATATAACATTGACTTAAGCCTCCCCCAAGCTTGAGCGATGCTTTCTCCTTCGCGAGGCCAAAAATTATATATATAATTACGATCACGATGAACAAGATGCATAGGATAAAACTTCTGATGAAATTCCAATTTCAATCGTTTGTAGTTCCATGATCCCATATCATCACATAGCCTATACCATGTCAATGCATCTCCCTTCAAAGATAAAGGGAAGACCTTATTCTTGATAACATCATCGGGCATACCTGCAAGCTTAAATAGTCCACAAAGTTCATCCACATATATTAGGTGCTCATCAGGATGTAATGTCCCATCTCCTACAAAAGGATTAGCTAGCAGTTTTTCTATCATACCAGAAGGAATTTCAAAGTAGACATTTTCATTTTTAGTAGGTTCAGTAGGTTTAGGAGCAACTCTTTGCTCTACTGGTCGGGGTGAAGATACCCCGAACAAGCCGTTTAGAGGATTACTTTCCATAGTAACAAGCGATAGTAAATTTCAGCACACTATATAAATTTTTCCTTACCAAATTCAACCTACCAAAGGCACTTCACTCCCTGGCAACGGCGCCAGAAAAGAGTCTTGATGACCCACAAGTATAGGGGATCTATCGTAGTCCTTTCGATAAGTAAGAGTGTCGAACCCAACGAGGAGCAAAAGGAAATGATAAAAGCGGTTTTCAGCAAGGTGTTCTCTACAAGCACTGGAATTGTAGGTAACAGATAGTTTTGTGATAAGATAATTTGTATCGAGCAACAAGTAACAAAAGTAAATAAAGTGCAGCAAGGTGGCCCAATCCTTATTGTAGCAAAGGACAAGCCTGGACAAAATCTTATATAGAGAAAAGCGCTCCTGAGGACACATGGGAATTATCATCAAGCTAGTTTCATCACTTTCATATGATTCGCGTTCGGTACTTTGATAATTTGATATGTGGGTGGACCGGTGCTTGGGAGCTGTCCTTACTTGGACAAGCATCCCACTTATGATTAACTCCTATTGCAAGCATCCTCAACTACAGAAGAAGTATTAAGGTAAACCTAACCATAGCATGAAACATATGGATCCAAATCAGCCCCTTACGAAGCAACGCATAAACTAGGGTTTAAGCTTCTGTCACTCTAGCGACCCATCATCTACTTATTACTTCCCAATGCCTTCCTCTAGGCCCAAATAATGGTGAAGTGCCATGTAGTCGACGCTCGCATGACACCACTAAAGGAGAGACAACATACATCTCATCAAAATATCGAACAAATACCAAATTCACATGACTACTGATAGCAAGACTTCTCCCATGTCCTCAGGAACAAACATAACTACTCACAAAGCATATTCATGTTCATAATCAGAGGAGTATTAATATGCATATAGGATCTGAACATATGATCTTCCACCAAATAAACCAACTAGCATCAACTACAAGGAGTAATCAACACTAACTAGCAACCTACAAGTACCAATCCCAGACTTAGAGACAAGAATTGGATACAAGAGATGAACTAGGGTTTGAGAGGAGATGGTGCTGGTGAAGATGTTGATGGAGATTGGCCCCCTCCCAATGAGAGGAGCGTTGGTGATGATTTCCCCCTCCCGGAGGGAAGTGTCCCCGGCAGAACAGCTCCGCTAGAGCCCTAGATTGGTTCCGCCAAGGTTCCGCCTCGTGGCGGCGGAGTCTCGTCCCGAAAGCTTGCTTATGATTTTTCTTCGGACGAAAGACTTCATATAGCAGAAGATGGCCACCGAGGGCCACCAGGGGGCCCATGAGGCAGGGGGTGCGCCCAGGGGGTAGGGCGCGCGCCCCACCCTCGTGCCTGGTGGGAGGCCCCCCTCTGGTATTTCTTCCGCTCAATATTTTTTATATATTCTGAAAATAACTTCCATGGAGTTTCAGGACTTTTGGAGTTGTGCAGAATAGGTCTCTAATATTTGCTCCTTTTCCAGCCCAGAATTCCAGCTGCCAGCATTCTCCCTCTTTATGTAAACCTTGTAAAATAAGAGAGAATAGGCATAAGTATTGTGACATAATGTGTAATAACAGCCCATAATGCAATAAATATCGATATAAAAGCATGCTGCAAAATGGACGTATCATCTACATTAACCTAATGTATACTTATTATTTTCAGGGCCAAATCCAGAGCCAGTAAAAGGGCCAAAGTGAATAAACCGGCTGAAGACCCCATTCAATCTGAACCGGAAAAGACCCCTGGACTGTCTAACCCAAATGCTGAAACCAATCTTGATGATCCGCCACCGCAAGATCAAGAAACTGAAGCTGAACATATGGAAGTTGATCCGACGGGTCATGCCGATAACCCGCCAAGCCCAGCTAACACTACTAGGGAAAACCCTAGTAGTAGCGCGGGTTTTGAGGCTATCAGTAGCGTGGGCAGCCGCGCTACCGATAAGGCGCTACAGCTAACTGTTAGTAGTAGCGCGGTCTGTACCCGCGCTACTACTATTGACTATATCAGCAATGCTTTTCCGGAACGCGCTACTATTAATTAGCTATAGCGATTTTCTCGCCCCGCGCTACTGCTATATCTTTCATCATTTCCCCCTGGCTTCCTACCCCGTTTCAGCTTCAATAAACTGCAATTTCCAGATACTGGGTACTACTAGATATCAATTTCATAAAGCATTATAGGTACTAGGTAGTACTCCCTCGGTTCCAAATTACTCATCGTGGTTCTAGTTCAAATTTGAACTAAAACCACAACGAGTAATTTGGAATGGAGGGAGTACTAGATAACAATTTCATATATACTCAACATGCATCCTCAAGCAGTACTAGGTGATATCGATGATGATCATCATATGTAGTTCTAGATGATATCGACGACTATCATCATATGTAGTTCTACATGATATCGACGACGATCATCATATGTAGTTCTAGATGATATAGCCACACACACATATGTAGTTCTAGATGATATCAACGACGATCATCATCCTCAAGCCTGGGTGGTGGGTGTTCCTGATAGTAATTAGGATGGCCTGTCCAACACGAAGATTCTTGCCAACGAGGAATCTCTTCCACCCAACTGAATTTAAGTGTGTGCGGCCGTCTGTGTCCATGCGGTAAGTACAGGTGGTGACGGAGCCCCTTGCGGTAAGGCGTAGTCCAGCTGAGCCTTCTTCATCAGGCTCGATACCACAACTCACAGATAGGTTCTTTGGCAATTTCTGAATAAGAAAAACATATCAATTAATAAATAGCCTCGCACAAACTCTTGCATATATATTTCTATTAAGTCTAGATTTCTACACTATCAAAAGACACAGTACTACATATTTGTACTAATTAATCATGAATTCTACTAATAAGTATATATGGATTATCTACACTATTAATAGTTCCTTGGATTCTACACTAATAAGCATGTGATCAGACTCTACACTAAAGCATATCATCAACTAGATTCCACTAAGCATATCATCAGATAATTGCATTTGTAAGTATAACAATAAAGCATATATATATCATCAAATTACTACAGTCAGTATCAAAAGACATCCCACAACCCGGTCTTAGGTTCAGAGTCGCTTTGTGGGAACTTCAAGAGAGAGAAGAGAGATCATAGCTTAATATCAAAGGTCAGGTATACCTGCTTACGTTCGGCATACACATTCACTAGTTCCATTCGGAACCTTTCTCTAGATGGAATCCTGATTCGACTTCGTGTTTATGGATTGAACGAGATTCAAGTAGGAGAAATGGTGGAATTTGCCAGCGGTGTGAAAGGAATCGCCTTAAATCTTGAGAATGAGAATGTAGGTATTAACATACCATTTCATGTCGATCGCCCATGGTACTTGTCAGGCGGGTCAGGATTGGCACCCCGACAAAGTCATCACGTGGCGGAATTATGTCCCATAGGTTGCACACCTCCTCCTCGCTCAGCCTCATTCTTTGAGCTACGATGGCTTCATGAAGTGGGTTCTCATCATCTTCATCGAGTGGGTCCTCATTATCTTCATCATCTTCGTCATCTTCATCATCTTCGTCATCTTCATCATCTTCCACCAGGTTGAGATAAATGACAGCCAGCTTGGGTCTTTCTACTCTGAAGGAGAAGTTGATCAACGCACCACCAGTAAGACGCATGTGGGTGAGGAAACGGGCCCATCCATCTCCTCCAATCAGCAACATATTGCGTCCTTTCTCAACCTCCATAGTGTACGGCCCCCCAGGAGCCTCAAATGTCACAGTGTCTCCTATCAGCTTGTTGAATTTCAACCTCACATTGCATGGGACAATCTGTGTAAAAGAAGAAAAATGACACAATGCAGTAATGCCAACACTAAAAATAAAATAGTTGTTACATTTCATCTAATTTCTTACCGCCGCATGAAGAAAACTCAGCTGGAAGTAGATGTCGAATAGCTTGCCAGTTGCAAGGCTGCTAGCGCACCTTGACTTGCACAGTCGACATAGTGGTGGTGGTGGTGGCGCCATTTTCCTAAAGCAATATGAGCAAAGGATTAACGATCCACTTCACAGGAAAGAAAAACAGTAGCATGTGATATTTTTGGTTCTTCCGCGAGAAGCAATTTTATGGACAATTATAATCCTAAGATCTAGTAACATATTAGATGACAAGGTACCACCTAATAAAGCATTTCGGTGGCACCTATTGCCGAAAAAACTTTTCACAAATATCTACCAAATAAGGGTACCACCTACCAAGACATTTCATCTAATTTGGCCCCTATTGCCTAAGATAATTGATTAAAAGAACAAGTGGCAAATTTAACTAAATTGGCACCTAATTTTGCCAAAAAATAACTTATTACAAAAAACAAAAGCATCTACCTATCCATGTACAGAAAAAATAACAATAAAATGGTGCATACTAAATCAACTAGCCTACTAAATCCCCTAGCATACGAAATACTCTAAATCAAAATGTTCTAAATCAACTAAATCAAAATGTTCTAAATCAACTAGCCTACTAAATCAACTAAATCAAAATGTTCTAAATCAACTAAATCAACTAGCCTACTAAATCAACTAAATCAAAATGTTCTAAATCAACTGAATCAACTAGCCTACTAAATCAACTAAATCAAAATGTTGCATATGAACTAGCCTACTAAATCAAAATGTAGCAGGGAAGAGGGAGAAGGAGGGGTGATTCGAGGAGGGAGAAGAGAGTAGGACGGAGGAGGAAGGCGGAGCGAGGAGGAGCTGGCTGGCGGCGAGTCAAGGGAGGACGAAGGAGGAGGGCGGTACCGAGTCCAGTGAGGAGGAGAAGTTGACGGCGGCACAGAGGGAAGAGGGGTAGGCGACGGCGACTGGCAGGGGCGACGACGGCTGGCGGGGGAGGACCGGCGAGCGGGGAGGGTTGAGGGGGAGTGAGTGTCAGTGTGGATCGGATAGAGGAGAGCATGGGGGGATAGCTAGTTTTAGCAGTAGCGCTCTAAAGGCAAAGGCGCTACTACTAAACTACCTAGCAGTAGCGCGCTCCGAATTAACGCGCTGCTGCTAGAACTAGCTTCGCGGTGGGGTCGTGGGAATTATAGCAGTAGCGCGGCTTAGAGGAGGCGCGCTACTGCTACGTTTATTTCAGCAGCGAGTACTGCCAGAGCGCGCTACTGCTACATTGCAGCAGCGCCTTAATTTAAAACTCGCTGCTGGTAAGATCCTGTGTATAAGCTTTTCCCTAGTAGTGTAAAGCTGCTGATGACAAAACTGACGATGTTGTAGTTACTGGCCTTGGTTACAGATCTCCTGGCAACCCCATAGCTCTGTCCAAACACAGTGCTAAGGAATAAATCTCTGATGTTGACAAGGGCAAGTGGAAAGCGGACTTGGAAAGCTATGCTCACATCAGCGGCCCAAGATATTCATTCTAGGTTTTTGAACCGTTTGTATACAAGCCGTGACTATGAAGCCGGTTTAGTGAACATGATGAAGGAGCGATATGAGGTAAATGTTGTTAACTCTACACAAGTATTCTTCCCTTATGATCGGTTTTAGAATATCAACTCCAGTAGACCCAAGGGTCGGTTTATAATACCAATACAAACCGGGACTTTGTAAAATAACCATACTTCAAGTTTTCCTGTGTAGCCCCCAAGGGCCGGTTTATCTTTTCAAGATAAACCAGGACTTTAGAATAATGATTCTTCAATTTCACCTGTGTATCCCCCAAGGGCCGGTTTATCTTTTCAAAATGAACCGGGACTTTTATGCTGTAAGGCTCAAAATTCTTGTTGAATACCTTTGTAAACCGATTGACCATCAAACTAACTGATGGAAGAAAAAATCCATAGCTTTAACTTGAGAAAATACGCATTAGCCCCCAAGTGCCAAGAATAATACTTGTATTGAGCTTGGGACTTGTAAAAAAATTTATAAGAAGCCATAGGCATTAGCCCCCAAGTGCCAAGTGTATAACTTGTTATGTGCTTGGGACTTCAAATATGTTCTGTCAACTCATAAATTGCATGTCTCTTGCAGGCTGAGCTTAGCAAAAAAGAATCCCAAATCGCTGACCTTCAAGAAAATATCAAATCTCAACAAGCAGAAACTTCCATGGCCAAGGAGGAGCTAACCAGCGCTTTAACAGCCATGGAAAAACTGAAGGAGAGCTTCAAGAGCGAGCGGGCCAGCTGGGACACAGAGAAAGCAGCTCTGCTGAAAAGGGCTGAAGATGCTGAAGCGGCCCTCAATCCGATAGCAGAGGAGCTGACTGGTTTGAAATGGCAAATCAATGCCATGACTTCTGCTGTTTTTGGTAAAGACCCTCTTCATAAGCTTTAAACATGTAGTATATATGAAACTGTCGGTTTACATATGTGTTTATGTTTTATGACGCGGGAACTCGCGTTGCTCATCTTGGCTCGGATATGCGTCAGAAACTGAAGGCTGCCTACACACTGATAGAGCAATTATATACCGGTGCACAACGGATCATCTACATAGCTTCCCATAACAAACCGCCCCCAACTTTGATCAAGGAAACATTAGAAAGGCTGTCGATGATGCCTGCCCGGTTTGAAGAGATAAAGAGATCAGCTGCAAGGGCAGGTGCTCTGACCGCACTAACTCGAGCCAAAGCGTGGATACCTGATCTTGATCCGGCTGATGTGGGAAACGGTTATCCGAGCATAAAGGAGGACGGGTCAGATTTTGACAATGGTGACCTCAGAGCCTTGACAAAAGAAATGCGCCAGCTAGCAAATTGGTTGAAGAAATCAATCTTTCACATTATCAGTCGGTTTATGATGCTGACAACAAGAGAGTTAATGTGCCAACTTATGATGCTCCAACTCTTATCCCTCCAATTCGTAAGCATACTTATGCCCCTGACGTTCACCCCTCCACACTTATAAGTGATGAAGCTCTATTCAAAGCCTTAACTAGGATCGATTGGGCAACCATTGACTTCCAGCCACTGGGTAGAGAGGAGGAGGAGGAACCGGCGCAGGATGATCCGAAACCTTCAAGCCAGCCCGGCGAGGATTCATAAACCGGGGGACAGTTTAGCTTCTGCATTCTGCAGGACTTGTTGAGAACAATTATTCTTTTGGGCATCAAAACGCCTTGTAATAGGCTAGTTGAAACTCTTGATCTGCTATGCCATCGTGCATATTTACTTTGCATGGCATTGCTATTCCGCCATGTTTAAAATATGCCACATATGCTTATGATATGAGCAATTTGAATCTGTCTCTGCATTCAATAATTAAAAGTGTCCTTGTGGTTTACTGTTGGCTGGGTTGTCATGCCCAATATATAAGGCCATGAACAAATAATCATAAGTTATAACTAAAGCTAAACTTTAGGAATAACCATATATTTGAGCATATAGCATACCTGTGATATTTGATCACACTGTTGGTTTATCAAGCCAGTGTTATAAGGGTGATAACCCAAAATTGGAGCACTAATAAATAAATATATTGGCGGTTTATGAACAAAACCAAGCTGGGTTAATAAACACCGGATATCATGTTACCTTATACTGGTGACTTATAGTCAAAAACCAGGCCGGGTTAATGAACACCGGTTAATGTCATATACGACTCATAAGGCATTATAAGCCTTATTGGTTTTCAACCGTGTATTACTATGTCACAAGAGAAAAATCACAAAAGGACGTTCAAATCAAATGAACAGAAAAATCCAAGGCTTTCATAGGCCGCCAAGCCAAAAATATCTTCTTCAATGAAACTAGCATTTGCCACTGCAAGGTACGTGCTTTTCGTGAGCCGGCACTCACATTACCCAATCGACATTTTAACCCAGATAAATTCAGTTCTTATTTAAAGATAGACTTATCAGGAGTATGTGGGGTCAGAGTAGCATCGTTCATCATAGGCCGATTTATTCAAGTTTCAAGGAAGGTGGCTTTATAAACTTGAGCTTCTTCTTGCTATCCGTAAGCCGTGCCCTCACATGATAGACTGGCGTTTTAACCTTAACAAGTTCAGGTTCTTGTTGAGAAGATTGACTGTTAAGAGTTTGCCGGGTCAATCAGGATTACCTGATGGAGAAGCATCTGGCATACAGGCGGGATAACCCGGGGTTTTAGGTGAATACACCTGGCTTCCAAGCCTGGCTTTTAAGTCTATCACAAGGGTTATAGCAACTCTTGTTCTTTAGAACAAAAAGAGCCCCCAAGCAATTTTTCTGAGCTATGCTCAATGGGTACATATGTTCAATCAGGATTACCTGATGGAGAAGCATCTGGCATACAGGCGGGATAACCCGGGGTTTTAGGTGAATACACCTGGCTTCCAAGCCTGGCTTTTAAGCCTATCACAAGGGTTATAGCAACTCTTGTTCTTTAGAACAAAATGAGCCCCCAAGCAATTTTGCAGCAGACTCTCTTTGGTCCCTTTAACCTAGGCCGCAAGCCCCCAAGTTAATTTTTTTGTGGCCCATAAGCTGGATTAAAGGGTAATCATAACTTTGCTCTATAAAGCAGAAGCCCCCAAGTAACCAAAAACTCATTAAGGGAAAACGACAGAGGCCCCGCTTTAGCAGGCATGCTGGTTTATTATATTGATCATAATATATACATTATCAAAATATGTACATCAGAAGAGCCTATGGCTCAGGTGTAATAAGGCTGAAGATGAGAAATATTCCACGGCCGGTGGGTCTCCTCTTCCGACTTACGTGAGTCTTTGTGCTCTCGAACATCGATAAGGTAGTAGGACCCGTTGTTCAGATTATTGCTGACCACAAAGGGTCCTTCCCAAGGTGGGGATAGCTTGTGCATATCAGTCTGATCCTGGATAAGCTGGAGCACCAGATCGCCTTCTTGAAAAGCTCTGGTTTTAACCCAGCGGCTGTGGTAACGACACAGATCTTGCTGGTAGATGGCTGAACGAGCCACCACTATGTCCCGCTTCTCATCTAACAGGTCCAGTGCTTCTTGACATGCTTGTTCATTGTCCGCTTCAACATAAGCCGCCACCCGAGGTAAGTCATGACGGATGTCACTAGGGAGAACTGCTTCTACCCCGTAAACCATGAAGAAAGGTGTGTAACTCATAGAACTATTGGGGGTGGTATTAATGCTCCACAACACGGAAGGTAACTTCTCCACCCAACAACCCGGCGTCCTCTGCAAAGGAACCATAAGTCGGGCTTGATGCCTCTCAAGATTTCTTAATTGGCTCTCTCAGCTTGATCATTAGATTGGGGGTGAGACACTAACGATACATCAAGCCGGATATGCTCACGTTGACAAAAATCTTTCATAGCACCCTTGGAAAGGTTAGTGCCATTGTCTGTTATAATGTTGTGTGGAAAGCCAAAACAGAAGATCACCTTCTTCATGAATTGAACCGTCATTGCTGCAACACACTTATTGGCTCTGCTTCTACCCACTTGGTAAACTTATAAACCGCCACCAAAAGGTGGGTCTTCTTATCCTTGGATCTCTTAAAGGGTCCAACCATATCAAGCCCCCAAGTTTCAAACGGACAAGCGATTGGAATCATCCTCAACTCCTGAGCCGGAACATGAGCTCGACGTGAAAACTTCTGGCAACCGTCACATTTTCTGACCAAGTCCTCAGCATCAGCATGAGCTGTCAGCCAATAGAAGCCGTGACGAAAAGCCTTGGCTACTAGAGATTTTGAACCGGCATGATGACCACAATCTCCTTCATGGATCTCACGCAGAATTTCACAGCCTTCTTCAGGAGAAACGCAACGCTAAAACGCCCCTGTGACACTGCAATGATGTGACTCCCCATTGACAATAGTCATTGACTTGGACCGCCGGATTATCTGCCTGGCCAAAGTCTCATCCTCAGGTAACTCGCCCCGGGTCATATATGCCAAATATGGAACTGTCCAATCAGGGTTAACATGAAGAGCGGCCACCAACTCAGCCTCCGGGTCAGGAATAGCTAAATCCTCCTCTATAGGTAGCTTGACCGACGGGTTATGCAAGACGTCAAGAAAAACATTGGGCGGCACCGGTTTACGTTGAGAACCCAACTGGATTAAAGCGTCCGCCGCTTCATTTTTGCGCCGATCGACATGCTCGACCTGATAACCCTTGAAGTGACTAGCAATAACATCCACCTCTGGTCGATAAGCTGCCATGAGTGAATCCTTGGAATGCCAAGTACCAAAGACTTGTTGAGCCACCAAGTCTGAGTCCCCAAAGCACCTTACCCGGCTTAGGTTCATCTCTTTAGCCATCCGAAGACCGTGGAGCAAGGCCTCATATTCAGCTGCATTGTAAGTGCAAGAGAACATTAAACAGGGAACATAACAAAATTTATCACCTCGAGGGGAGGTAAGCACAACTCCAGCCCCCGAGCCCTCTAATTGCCTGGACCCATCAAAGTGAATAATCCAATATGTGTTATCTGGCTTTTCCTCCGGTGCCCGCAACTTTATCCAGTCATTGATGAAATCCACAAGTGCTTGGGACTTGATAGCCGTACGAGGCATATACTTTAACCCATGAGGTCTAAGCTCAATGGCCCACTTAGCAACCCGGCCAGTTGCCTCCCTGTTTTGGATGATATCTACAAAGGAGCATAACTAACCACAATGATGGGATGACCCTGAAAATATTGCTTAAGCTTCCGGCTTGCCATGAAAACTCCATACACAAGCTTCTGCCAATGTGGGTATGTCTGCTTAGACTCAATAAGCACCTCGCTGATATAATAAACCGGCCGTTGAACCAGATATTCCTTGCCTGCCTTCCTTTCGCTCCACCACAATGGCCACGCTGACAGCCCGGGCATTGGCAGCCATATATAACAGCAATGGCTCTTTATCAACAGGGGGAGCAAGAAATAGGTGGCTCAGCTAACTGCTTCTTCAAGTCCTCCAATGTTGCATCAGCAGCATCACTCTAGACAAAGTTGTCTGTCTTTTCATCATCTGATACAGAGGGATAGCCTTCTCTCCCAACCAGCTTATGAACCGGCTCAGCGCCACAATACGACCCGCCAAACGTTGAACATCGTTGATACACGCCGGTTTAGCCAGAGAAGTAATGGCTTTGATCTTCTCCGGATTAGCTTCAATGCCCCTGTTAGACACCAAAAAGCCCAAGAGTTTGCATGCCGGTACACCAAAGACACACTTGGTCGGTTTAAGCATCATCTTATAAACCCGGAGGTTATCAAAGCTTTCCTTCAAATCATCTATCAACATCTCCTTCTTCCTGGACATCACCACAATATCATCCACATAAGCATGAACATTGCGCCCAATATGATTATGAAGACAATTCTGCACACATCATTGATAAGTCGCCTGGGCACTCTTGATCCCAAAAGGCATAGACACATAGCAGAAGGCTTCAAAGGGAGTTATAAAAGATGTCTTCTCTTAGTCCTTAACTACCATCTTGATCTAATGATAACCAGAATAAGCATCCAAAAAACTCAAGCGCTCACAACCCGCTGTAGCATCAATAATCTGATCAATACAAGGGAGAGAAAAAGGATCAGCCGGACAAGCCTTGTTTAAATCCATGTAGTCCACACACATACGCCAAGTGCCATTCTTCTTAAGTACCAGCACCGGGTTAGCCAAGCACTCAGGATGAAAAACTTCAACAATCAACCCAGCCGCCAAGAGCCGGGCTACCTCCTCACCAATAACCTTGCGCCTTTCTTCATTGAAACGACGAAGAAACTGCTTGACCGGTTTAAACTTGGGATCAATATTGAGAGTGTGCTCAGCGAGTTCCCTCGGTACACCTGGCATGTCAGAAGGTTTCCATGCAAAGATGTCCCGGTTCTCACGGATGAACTCGATTAGCGCGCTTTCCTATTTCAGATCCAGATTAGCACTGATGCTGAACTGTTTGGATGAATTGCCAGGAACGAAATCAACTAGTTTAGTCTCATCAGCCGATTTAAACTTCAAGGTCGGATCATGCTCCGTAGTTGGCTTTTTCAAAGAAGTCATATCCGCTGGATCAACATTGTCCTTATAAAACTTTAACTCCTTTGTCGCGCAAATCGACTCAGCATAAGCTGCATCACCCTCTTCACACTCCAAAGCTATCTTCCGGCTCCCATGTACTATAATGGTCCCCTTATGAGGCATCTTGAGCTGCAGATAAACATAGCAGGGCCTGGCCATGAACTTAGCATATGCCAGCCGGCCAAATAGAGCATGATAAGGGCTCTTGATTTTCACCACTTCAAAGGTCAAGGTCTCTGATCAAGAGTCATGTTCATCTCCAAAAGCAACTTCCAGAGCTATCTTACTAACTGGGTATGCTGACTTACCAGGCACCACGCCATGGAAAACAGTGTTCGACGATTTAAGATTTTTATCTGTCAACCCCATGCAACGGAAAGTCTCATAATAGAGAATATTGATGTTGCTCCCTCCGTCCATGAGTACCTTGGTAAAGTTATACCCTCCAACCTGAGGCGCCACCACCAACGCCAGGTGACCCGGATTATCAACCTGGGGAGGGTGATCCTCCCGACTCCATACGATGGGCTGCTCAGACCAGCGTAAATAACGGGGAACTACCAGTTCAACAGAGTTTACTGCCCTCTTATGAAGCTTCTGGTCACGCTTGCATAAGCTAGTGGTGAAGACGTGATACTGCCCACTATTCAACTGCTTCGGGTTGCTCTGATAACCTGACTATTGCTGCTGTTGATTTCCCTGATTATTCTGTTGATTCTAACCACCCCGGTTGCCTTGATTGCCCGAATTACCCTGGAATCCTGAGCTTGAACCGCCTCCGCTGTAACCCAGCCCATGGAAACTGGATCCTGAACCGCCACCCGGTCCATGACCATCTTGGTAAAAATTCGAATTTTTGAACTCCTTCATAATGAAGCAATCTTTCCAGAGGTGCCCGGACGGCCTCTCTTGTGTCTCGTGTCTTGGGCAGGGCTGATTTAACAGCTGCTCAAGATAGATGCCTGACTGTTCAGTCTGCGGGGGCGGTTTACCCTTACGGCGCTGACCATTATTCTGTGCATTGGTGTTAGCCACAAAGTCAAAACTATTATCAGCCTTGCGCTTACCGTTGCCTCCTTGGTTTGTCGGGTTATGCTGTTGCCCCTTGGTGTTGCTGCTCTTCTTTCCCTTCCCCATCTTTTCATCATCAGACTCGGGGTCCTTGGTACCATCAGAGTCAGCATACTTAACCAGAGCCACCATGAGTGTCCCCTGAAGGAAATATGCCCTAGAGGCAATAATAAGGTTATTATTTATTTCCTTATAGCATGATAAATATTATTCATGCTAGAATTGTATTAACCAGAAACATAATACATGTGTGAATACATAGACAAACATAGTGTCACTAGTATGCCTCTACTTGACTAGCTCGTTGATCAAAGATGGTTAAGTTTCCTAGCCATAGACATGAGTTGTCATTTGATTAACGGGATCACATCATTAGGAGAATGATGTGATTGACTTGACCCATTCCGTTAGCTTAGCACTCGATCATTTAGTATGTTGCTATTGCTTTCTTCATGACTTATACACGTTCCTATGACTATTATGCAACTCCCATTTACAGGAGGAACACTTTGTGTGCTACCAAACGTCACAACGTAACTGGGTGATTATAAAGGTGCTCTACAGGTGTCTCCGAAGGTACCTGTTGGGTTGGCGTATTTCGAGATTAGGATTTGTCACTCCGATTGTCGGAGAGGTATCTCTGGGCCCTCTCGGTAATACACATCACTTAAGCCTTGCAAGCATTGCAACTAATGAGTTAGTTGCGAGATGATACATTACGGAACGAGTAAAGAGACTTGCCGGTAATGAGATTGAACTAGGTATTGAGATACCGACGATCGAATCTTGGGCAAGTAACATACCGATGACAAAGGGAACAACCTATGTAGAATATGTAGGAGACAATATGGGCATCCAGGTCCCGCTATTGGTTATTGACAAGAGAGGTGTCTTGGTCATGTATACATAGTTCTCGAACCCGTCGGGTCCGCACGCTTAACATTCATTGATGATATAGTACTATGAGTTATGTATGTTGGTGACCGAATGTTGTTCGGAGTTTTGGATGAGATCACGGATATGACGAGGAACTCCGGAATGGTCCAGAAGTAAAGATTGATATGTGGATAGTAGTGTTTGATCTCCGGAAAGGTTCCCGAAATCCATCGGAAGGGGTTCCGTATGTTTCCCGAGATGTTTGGGCATGAGAACACTTTATCTGGGCCAAAGGGGAAAGCCCACGAGGTTTTTGGAAAGCGCAAAAGGAAGTTTTGCGGAGTCCAGGGGCCAGACGCCAGGGTCCCTGGCGTCTGGCCATGGAGTCCGAGAAGGACTCTTGCCTTTCGACTGAAACCAACTTTGTGGAGGCTTTCACTCCAAGTTTCGACCCCAAGGCTCAACATATAAATAGAGGGGTAGGGCTAGCAGCCAAGACATATCAAGAAACACCAAGCCATGTGTCGGCAACCTCGTCTCCTCTAGTTTATCCTCTGTCATAGTTTTCATAGTGCTTAGGCGAAGCCCTGCGAAGATTGTTCTTCACCAACACCGTCACCACGCCGTTGTGTTGCCGGAACTCATCTACTACTTCGCCCCTATTGCTGGATCGAGAAGGCGAGGACGTCACCGAGCCGAACGTGTGCAGAACTCGGAGGTGCCGTGCTTTCGGTGCTTCGATCGGTCGGATCGTGAAGACATACGACTAAATCAACCGTGTTGATATAACGCTTCCGCTTACGGTCTACGAGGGTACGTAGACAACACTCTCCCCTCTTGTTGCTATGCATCACCATGATCTTGCGTGTGCGTAGGAAAAAAAATTCAATTATTATGTTCCCCAACAGTGGCATCCGAGCCAAGTTTTATGCGTTGATGTTATATGCATGAGTAGAACACAAGTGAGTTGTGGGCGATATAAGTCATACTGCATACCAGCATGTCATACTTTGGTTCGGCGGTATTGTTGGATGAAGCGGCCCGGGCAGACATTACGCGTACGCTTACGCGAGACTAGTTCTACCGATGTGCTTTGCACACAGGTGGCTGGTGGGTGTCAGTTTCTCCAACTTTAGTTGAACCAAGTGTGGCCATGCCCGGTCCTTGCGAAGGTTAAAACAGCACCAACTTGACAAACTATCGTTGTGGTTTTGATGCGTAGGTAAGAACGGTTCTTGCAAAGCCCGTAGCAGCCACGTAAAACTTGCAACAACAAAGTAGAGGACGTCTAACTTGTTTTTGTAGGGCATGTTGTGATGTGATATGGTCAAGACATGATGCTAAATTTTATTATATGAGATGATCATGTTTTGTAACCGAGTTATCGACAACTGGCAGGAGCCATATGGTTTTCGCTTTATTGTATGCAATGCAATCGCCGTGTAATGCTTTACTTTATCACTAAGCGGTAGCGATAGTCGTAGAAGCATAAGATTGGCGAGACGACAACGATGCTATGATGGAGATCAAGGTGTCGCGCCGGTGACGATGGCGATCATGGAGGTGCTTCGGAGATGGAGATCACAAGAACAAGATGATGATGGCCATATCATATCACTTATATTGATTGCATGTGATGTTTATCTTTTATGCATCTTATCTTGCTTTGATTGACGGTAGCATTATAAGATGATCTCTCACTAAATTTCAAGATAAAAGTGTTCTCCCTGAGTATGCACTGTTGCCAAAGTTCATCGTGCAATGACACCATGTGATGATCAGGTGTGATAAGCTCTACGTGAATCATATGCAGAATACTCGGGTTAAACTTGACGAGCCTAGCATATGCAGATATGGCCTCGGAACACTGAGAACGAAAGGTCGAGCATGAATCATATAGTAGATATGATCAACATAATGATGTTCACCATTGAAAGCTACTCCATTTCACGTGATGATCGGTTAGGTTTTGTTGATTTGGATCACGTGATCACTTAGAGGATTAGAGGGATGTCTTTCTAAGTGGGAGTTCTTACGTAATATGATTAATTGAACTTAAATTTATCATGAATTTAGTACCTGATAGTATCTTGCCTGTCTATGTTTGATTGTAGATAGATGGCCCGTGTTGTTGTTCCGTTGAATTTTAATGCGTTCCTTGAGAAAGCAAAGTTGAAAGATGATGGTAGCAATTACATGGACTGGGTCCGTAACTTGAGGATTATCCTCATTGCTGCACAGAAGAATTACGTCCTGGAAGCACCGCTGGGTGCCAGGCCTGCTGCAGGATCAACACCAGATGTTATGAACGTCTGGTAGAGCAAAGCTGATGACTACTCAATAGTTCAGTGTGCCATGCTTTACAGCTTATAACCGGGACTTCAACGATGTTTTGAACGTCATGGAGCATATGAGATGTTTCAGGAGTTGAAGTTAATATTTTAAGCAAATGCCCGGATTGAGAGATATGAAGTCTCCAATAAGTTCTATAGCTGCAAGATGGAGGAGAATAGTTCTGTCAGTGAGCATATACTCAAGATGTCTGGGTATAATAATCACTTGATTCAACTGGAAATTAATCTTCCGGATGATAGCGTCATTGACAGAATTCTCCAATCACTGCCACCAAGCTACAAGAGCTTCATGCTGAACTATAACATGCAAGGGATGGATAAGATGATTCCTGAGCTCTTCGCAATGCTAAAAGCTGCGGAGGTAGAAATCAAGAAGGAGCATCAAGTATTGATGGTCAACAAGACCACTAGTTTCAAGAAAAGGGGCAAAGGGAAGAAGAAGGGGAACTTCAAGAAGAATAGCAAGCAAGTTGCTGCTCAGGAGAAGAAACCCAAGTCTGGACCTAAGCCTGAAACTGAGTGCTTCTACTGCAAGCAGACTGGTCACTGGAAGCGGAACTGCCCCAAGTATTTGGCGGATAAGAAGGATGGCAAGGTGAACAAAGGTATATGTGATATACATGTTATTGATGTGTACCTTACTAGAGCTCGCAGTAGCACCTGAGTATTTGATACTGGTTCTATTGTTAATATTTGCAACTCGAAACAGGGACTACGGATTAAGCGAACACTGGCCAAGGACGAGGTGACGATGCACGTGGGAAATGGTTCCAAAGTCAATGTGATCGCGGTCGGCATGCTACCTCTACATCTACCTTTGGGATTAGTTTTAGACCTAAATAATTGTTATTTGGTGCCAGCGTTGAGCATGAACATTATATCTGGATCTTGTTTGATGCGAGACGGTTATTCATTTAAATCAGAGAATAATGGTTGTTCTATTTATATGAGTAATATCTTTTATGGTCATGCACCCTTGAAGAGTGGTCTATTTTTGATGAATCTCGATAGTAGTGATACACATATTAATAATGTTGAAGCCAAAAGATGCAGAGTTGATAATGATAGTGCAACTTATTTGTGGCACTGCCATTTAGGTCATATCTGTGTAAAGCGCATGAAGAAACTCCATACTGATGGACTTTTGGAACCACTTGATTATGAATCACTTGGTACTTGCGAACCATGCCTCATGGGCAAGATGACTAAAACGTCGTTCTCCGGTACTATGGAGAGAGCAACAGATTTGTTGGAAATCATACATACATATGTATGTGGTCCGATGAATGTTGAGGCTCGTGGCGGATATCGTTATTTTCTCACCTTCACAGATGATTTAAGCAGATATGGGTATATCTACTTAATGAAGCATAAGTCTGAAACATTTGAAAAGTTCAAAGAATTTCAGAGTGAAGTTGAAAATCATCATAACAAGAAAATAAAGTTTCTACGATCTGATCGTGGAGGAGAATATTTGAGTTACGAGTTTGGTCTACATTTGAAACAATGCGGAATAGTTTCGCAACTCACGCCACCCGGAACACCACAGCGTAATGGTGTGTCCGAACGTCGTAATCGTACTTTACTAGATATGGCGCAATCTATGATGTCTCTTACTGATTTACCGCTATCGTTTTGGGGTTATGCTTTAGAGACGGCCGCATTCACGTTAAATAGGGCACCATCGAAATCCGTTGAGACGACGCCTTATGAACTGTGGTTTGGCAAGAAACCAAAGTTGTCTTTGAAAGTTTGGGGCTGCGATGCTTATGTGAAAAAGCTTCAACCTGATAAGCTGGAACCCAAATCGAAGAAATGTGTCTTCATAGGATACCCAAAGGAGACTGTTGGGTACACCTTCTATCACAGATCCAAAGGCAAGACATTCGTTGATAAGAATGGATCCTTTCTAGAGAAGGAGTTTCTCTCGAAAGAAGTGAGTGGGAGGAAAGTAGAACTTGATGAGGTAACTATACCTGCTCCCTTATTGGAAAGTAGTTCATCACAGAAACCGGTTTTTGTGACACCTACACCAATTAGTGAGGAAGTTAATGATGATGATCATGGAACTTCAGATCAAGTTGTTACTGAACCTCGTAGATCAACCCAGAGTAAGATCCGCACCAGAGTGGTACGGTAATCCTGTTCTGGAAGTCATGCTACTTCATCATGATGAACCTACGAACTATGAAGAAGCGATGGTGAGCCCAGATTCCGCAAAATGGCTTGAAGCCATGAAATCTGAGATGGGATCCATGTATGAGAATAAAGTATGGACTATGGTTGACTTGCCCGATGATCGGTAAGCCATTGAGAATAAATGGATCTTCAAGAAGAAGACTAACGCTGACGGTAATGTTACTGCCTATAAAGCTCGACTTGTTGCAAAAGGTTTTCGACAAGTTCAAGGGATTGACTACGATGAGACTTTCTCACCCGTAGCGATGCTTAAGTCTAGCAATTACCGCATTTTATGATTATGAAATTTGGCAGATGGATGTCAAAACTGCATTCCTGAATGGATTTCTGGAAGAAGAGTTGTATATGATGCAACCGGAAGGTTTTGTCGATCCAAAGGGAGCTAACAAAGTGTGCAAGCTCCAGCAATCCATTTATGGACTGGTGCAAGCCTCTCGGAGTTGGAATAAATGCTTGGATAGTGTGATCAAAGCATTTGGTTTTGTACAGAATTTTGGAGAAGCCTGTATTTACAAGAAAGTGAGTGGGAGCTCTGTAGCATTTCTGATATTATATGTGGATGGCATATTACTAATTGGAAATGATATAGAATTTCTGGATAACATAAAGGATACTTGAATAAGAGTTTTTCAATGAAATACCTCGGTGAAGCTGCTTACATATTGGGCATTAAGATCTATAGAGATAGATCAAGACGCTTAATTGGACTTTCACAAAGCACATACCTTGACAAAGTTTTGAAGAAGTTCAAAATGGATCAAGCAAAGAAAGGGTTCTTGCCTGTGTTACAAGGTGTGAAGTTGAGTAAGACTCAATGCCCGACCACTACAGAAGATAGAGAGAAAATGAAAGATGTTCCCTATGCCTCAGCCATAGGCTCTATCATGTATGCAATGATGTGTACCAGACCTGATGTGTGCCTTGCTATAAGTCTAGCAGGGAGGTACCAAAGTAATCCAGGAGTGGATCACTGGACAGCGGTCAAGAACATCCTGAAGTACCTGAAAAGGACTAAGGATATGTTTCTCGTTTATGGAGGTGACAGAGAGCTCATCGTAAATGGTTACGTTGATGCAAGCTTTGACACTGATCCGGACGATTCTAAATCGCAAACTGGATATGTGTTTACATTGAATAGTGGATCTATCAGTTGGTGCAGTTCTAAACAAAGCGTCGTGGCGGGATGTACGTGTGAAGCGGGGTACATAGCTGCTTCGGAAGCAGCAAATGAAGGAGTCTGGATGAAGGAGTTCATATCCGATCTAGGTGTCATACCTAGTGCATCGGGTCCAATAAAAATCTTTTGTGACAATACTAGAGCAATTGCCTTAGTGAAGGAATCCAGATTTCACAAGAGAACCAAGCACATCAAGAGATGCTTCAATTCCATCCGGGATCTAGTCCAGGTGAGAGACATCGAAATTTGCAAGATACATACAGATCTGAATGTTGCAGACCCGTTGACTAAGCCTCTTCCACGAACAAAACATGATCAGCACCAAGGCTCCATGGGTGTTAGAATCATTACTGTGTAATCTAGATTATTGACTCTAGTGCAAGTGGGAGACTGAAGGAAATATGCCCTAGAGGCAATAATAAGGTTATTGTTTATTTCCTTATATCATGATAAATAGTATTCATGCTAGAATTGTATTAACCGGAAACATAATATATGTGTGAATACATAGACAAACAGAGTGTCACTAGTATGCCTCTACTTGACTAGCTCGTTGATCAAAGATGGTTAAGTTTCCTAGCCATAGACATGAGTTGTCATTTGATTAACAGGATCACATCATTAGGAGAATGATGTGATTGACTTGACCCATTCCGTTAGCTTAGCACTCGATCGTTTAGTATGTTGCTATTGCTTTCTTCATGACTTATACATGTTCCTATGACTATGAGATTATGCAACTCCCGTTTACCGGAGGAACACTTTGTGTGCTAGCAAACGTCACAACGTAACTGGGTGATTATAAAGGTGCTCTACAGGTGTCTCTGAAGGTACTTGTTTGGTTGGCGTATTTCGAGATTAGGATTTGCACTCCGATTGTCAAAGAGGTATCTCTGGGCCCTCTCGGTAATGCACATCACTTAAGCCTTGCAAGCATTGCAACTAATGAGTTAGTTGCGAGATGATGTATTACGGAATGAGTAAAGGGACTTGTCGGTAACGAGATTGAACTAGGTATTGAGATACCGACGATCGAATCTCGGGCAAGTAACATACCGATGACAAAGGGAGCAACGTATGTTGTTATGCGGTCTGACCGATAAAGATCTTCGTAGAATATATAGGAGCCAATATGGGCATCCAGGTCCTACTATTGGTTATTGACAAGAGAGGTGTCTCAGTCATGTCTACATAGTTCTTGAACCCATAGGGTCAGCACGCTTAACGTTCGTTGACGATATAGTACTATGAGTTATGTATGTCGGTGACCGAATGTTGTTCGGAGTTTTGGATGAGATCACGGATATGACGAGGAACTCCGGAATGGTCCGGAAGTAAAGATTGATATGTGGATAGTAGTGTTTCATCTCCGGAAAGGTTCCGGAATCCATTGGAAGGGGTTCCGTATGTTTCCCGAAATGTTTGGGCATGAGAACACTTTATCTGGGCCAAAGAGGAAAGCCCACGAGGTTTTCGAAAAGCGCAAAAGGAAGTTTTGCGGAGCCCAGGGGCCAGACGCCAGGGTCCCTGGCGTCTGGGCCCAGACACCGGGAACCCTGGCATCTGGCCCTGGAGTCCGAGAAGGACTCTTGCCTTTCGGGTGAAACCGACTTTGTGGAGGCTTTTACTCCAAGTTTCGACCCCAAGGCTCAACATATAAATAGAGGGGTAGGGCTAGCACCCAAGACATATCAAGAAACATCAAGCCGTGTGTCGGCAACCCCGTCTCCTCTAGTTTATCCTCCGTCATAGTTTTCGTAGTGCTTAGGCGAAGCCCTGCGAAGATTGTTCTTCACCAACACCGTCACCACGCCGTCATGATGCCAGAACTCATCTACTACTTCGCCCCTCTTGCTGGATCAAGAAGGCGAGGACATCACAGAGCCGAACGTGTGCATAACTCGGAGGTGTCGTGCTTTCGGTGCTTGGATCGGTCGGATCATGAAGACGTACGACTACATCAACCGCGTTGATATAATGCTTCCGCTTACCATCTACGAGGGTACGTAGACAACACTCTCCCCTCTCGTTGATATGCATCACCATGACCTTGCGTGTGCGTAGGAAAATTTTTAGAATTATTATGTTCCCCAACATCCCCATGTTTACAATGGCATTTAAGCCGCCCCAATTTCTACTTCAGGGGCGTGAAACGACAATTGCCTTCCAACATTAAGACTACTGAGTCGGTATTGATGCGATCCGACGAGTGCAGAATCGTTGAGACCCGGCGCACCCAATGAGTTGTTGATTCACCTTCTTCTTGGACACAGGCGGCCAAAATCCACAATTGACATGGGCTGCTTGCATGTGTCTTTAAAATTCTGGATAAACCGGGCCTTTAACTCGGCCCATGACCCAATGGAGTTAGCAGGGAGCCCCTTTAACCAAGTACGGGCCGTCCCTTCCAGCATCAGGGGGAAATACTTAGCACATGCAGCTTCACTAACATCCAGCAGTTCCATGGCCATCTCATAACTCTCAATCCATGCCTCAGGAGCTAAGTCGGCTGTGTAGTTAGGAACTTTGCGAGGACCCTTGAAATCCTTGGGCAGACGTTCATTACGTAAAGCTGGCACTAAACATGGCACGCCCAAATTTCTAAAGGTTACACATGGCTCCACTGAAGTTGTTGAACGAACCGGAGTAGGCTGACGGGCCGCATATTGTGCAGCTAACTCGTGCTCTCGATGTGCTCTGCCTTGATCCACTACATTCTGAGCATCAGCTCCCCCGCCCGCCGGGTTATGTCCACGGGGCGGGTTATGGTTCCGCCCACTGCTTGACACAGCCGGTTCATCGATATGACTGCTGTAACTCCGGCTCGGGCGAGGGGTGGAATGAATCCTGTCACGACTGTAAGAATAAGCCTGCTGCTGAACCAAAGTTGTCTGGAGAAGCTCTCTAGCCCTCCGTGTTTCAACCTCCATCAGAGACTTGCCTTCAACTGGAAGAGCTGCCAATCGCGACGCCGCAGTGATCATGTTATCCAAAGGGTTAGAGTAATGACCCGATGGTGTTGGCACATGCTGAGGCGGGTTATTGTTCTGACGAGGCGGGTCCATCGTCCATGGCTGAACCGGCCTTCTCGTCCCAGGTGCTTCGACCTGGTTTACCGCTGCCGGGTTACTGGTTCCTGCTCCTGGCGTGTTAAAGAGATTTCTTGCTTCATAAACCGGGGATGGATGAGTCTGATGCCTCCTTCTCATGACATCGTTCGAAGCGTTTTGGTCCAGCATGAGCCGGTAAGACTCCGCCTGAATCCGGTATGCCTGAGCATCCAAAGCGGCCCGCTCTTCGGCCATCCTGGTGTCCTCAGCCGCCATGCCCTCCTTGTCCTGAGCTATCTGATCTCGCAGCTTCGCGACCTCCGCGTTATGCTGATCTCGAGTATCCGGGTTAACCTCCGTCGTCAACAGTGTCGTCAAGGCATCTAATAAACCGGACAAGACTTGAGTCGGCGGGCGTGCAGGGCCTCCTGCTCCGGCTTCCGTTGCCGCTGATGACCCGGAAATTAATGCCACCGCAGTCGAAGAATGCTGCACGGGCTGCGTACCGGCCATGAAGATCACAAGCCAGTTTGGCGGTTCGAGAGGGTCCGGAATACTATTGCCATCGGAACAGCCCTCAAGCCGGCCATCTTGCAGTTGGTACAATGACTCGGTCTCACCGGTGGATGACTCGCCATCTGAATAGACAACCATCTCACTGTTAGATACCGATTTAGATTCCACACCATTAATGAATCCCGCGAAGGCACACTTCATGGTGGGTTGAACTCGGGCGGGTCATGCACGCTGAGCCGTCTCGATGATGTCAATGCAGATGTCCGGCTCAAGGCCCGGTTCGCCGATCTTGCCAATGAAGACGTGAATTCCGCCAAGGGGACCCGGTACCCATACTCGATTGAGCCGGCCTCGGGGCCCCAGCCTGCATCGTCGATGTAGAGCTTGCCACGACGACTCTTGGTCATCCGGCCCACAGCTTATCCCTTGAGCCCTTAGAAGTTGCCCTCTAAGAACTTGAAACCATCATGCGATAGCCTCACGGTGGGCGCCAATTGTCGTGGAATTGTCACGTCAGATGTCCTAGTGTGAGGACTTAGTCGTAGAGCCATTGCAACAAAGTTAGCTTAAAGGGGTTAAACAGGACAAAGGACACAAGGAGTTTAGACTGGTTCGGCCCCTTGCGGTGAAGGTAAAGGCCTAATCCATTTTGAGGTGGTATTGCTAGGGTTCGGATGAACAAGGAGCGAATCCGCTAAGCCTGGCTCTCGATCATTTCCTGTCCCTAAACCACCGCCTGGTCGTCCATTTATATACACAGGTTGATGCCTAGTCGGTTTACAGAATCCCGGCCGGCTCATAAACGTGTCCGGCTCGGTATCTACTCTTTCCTATCTTACAATATAAGTCATACGCCTATGGTGGTTTATGTCTATGGACCCTAACCTGCCTCTGGGCCTTGGGCCTTCTTATTAAGTCTCCTCCATAATGCGCCATCTTCTATGTCTTCATGGGCTTCAATATGAGCAGGCTACTATGAGTATAACCCAGCCCATCCTGGGCGGTTTATACTCAATAGTTATCTCCCCAACAGTCACCAAACAAGTAGAGATAGCCCTAGTTGTTGCAACACCTTCCACAGTACCACCAGCTGCACGATTTACTCATTGGTCAACTCAGCTAGCAGCACGTTCCCAAGCTCCCTTGCCACCTGACACTACTTCCGAAGCACTCTTGACACAAGATGAGTTGGCAAGATCAGATGAACTTTGTGAGCTTCAACAGCAAGTAGGTAGTTGCTAGAGTCAAGTTACAGTTGCATGCTTCTTTATATGTAGTCTCACAGTTTGATGTACACTAACACTTCCTATGTTTGTTGTTGGACTAGCACCTAGGCGTAAGAGGAAACAAACATCAGGGATAATGCTCGATAGGTTAACTAAATCTAGAGGAGGAAGAATGGAGATCCATTTTGAGGCAGGTTTAAAAAGGCCACGTGATGCTACAGAGTCAGCCAAGTTAGTATCAGAGGCAGTGGTTGTTGTTAGGTGTCATGTATGTATCCTCCCAACATGGATTCAGTACAGGAATAACAAGGACGAAACCCAGTTCAACACCTTCCTCGACCATTTATCTGTAAGTATGGTTATGTATGGAAACTAGTAATATCGTCTTGCTCTGTCCAATACTTTCTAGGTTGCTGATAATGAGACTCCCATAATTTTCAACAGATGAGGTTCAAGTTAGATAGCCAAGATGATGCAACCAGACAAGCTTGCACCCATGTTTTCAAGTCTACTCTGCGATAGTATCGGTATAACTTGAGGAAACTCACTTTGAAGGCAAGGCTAACAGTGAACTTGCCCAAACATCTCCAGTGGAAAATATATCGGATGAAGACTCGAGAGGCCTCGTTAAACACTGGTCCGATCCGAAGTATCAGGTACATTATATATATATATGAGATCAGATCACATGTTGAAGTCCTATTTACGCATGTGCCACACAAATCTATCTTCTTGTAGGTGAACTATTCAAAGAACAAGGCCAACCGTACGAAAGTGAAATTCCAATAGACGACAGGATCTCGTAGCTATGTTGCACACTGCGAGGCTCTTGTAATTAGCTGATGTTTCACTCTTTTCATTGCACCATATTATCAAATCTATATTGACTTGTTCCAAATGCAAAGGAAAGCCCGCAAGGACCAAAAAGTACCTGAACCAAATGCTGTGGAAATCTTCAAGGATTGTCACACCAGCAAGATGAAGGGCATGACTACACCAGTCAAAGTCGCTGTTGTAAGTCCTTAATCCTCATGCCTTTTAACTACTACTTACTCTGACTCGTGCCTTGAACTGCATGGTTTGCAGCCAATGTCTATTACTCTTTTCAATTTTATACACAATTGTCTTAGCGTATCATTGCACCTTACAAGGTTTAAAAGAGAGGAGTGATGTTCCTTTGATCTTGACCTGTAATCTAGTTCCGTGCTGGACTTGCCCATACAATGTTACAATTTCCTGTTTGTTTGTTCTCAGTTGTTTTGTGATATGAATGATGTCATATTATGCTTACCGTATTATAAACTTTGTCTCTTTATCCTTAGCTGTCAAAAGAATGTGAAGAAATAGACAATACATTAGCCATGGTACATGGTCATATGTTTGGAACCTGGTTTTATTATGTACTTTGTAGTAAAATACAACTAATATTTTACATGGGTTCACTAGAATAAGTTCCAAAGCTATTTTTTTTGGTTTTGCTGCCTCCTTAATATCTTCTGTTCTGGTACTAATGTAAAAACTCAACTTTTCAGCAAGCTATGAAAAAAATGGTGGAACCGCCACCTTCTGAAGGTGGCGAGGCAACTATAACCGCGATGTTAGCTCTTGCTGCAGTGGGTCAGTACCTGTCCACTAATAGTACCAAAAGCACGTTCCTGCGTAATACTGGGTTGGTTGTTAAGGCAATCTCGTCCAAACTACCTCATGATCAAGATATGCAAGCTCAAAACAATGTTATATGCGCTCCAGACACAAGTCTGTTCTCTAACAGAGACCCTTTGTGAAACAAGGACAGACATTGTTCGATGTCGTCAAGATATGCATGGTTTTGAAACCAGACTATCAGACATTTGTTATGTTGTTCAGGATCCTAGGAGAAATAAAGGCGAAGGTTATGGTGCTCCATCGGACAATAGAGCATGAAAACATAACAGTTAGGTCAAATGAACTGAGCTTCTGAACTTCTGGTGGTGCATTTATCTCCCAGACTGTTAACTTTTATGCCAACCTTCCTTTTGTTTTATAGCTGTAATTTGTTTTGTTGCGATACAAAATTTGTTCTTAACATGCAGCCACCGGCTGAAGAAAACAGCAAGCCATTTTTGTATAGTGTTGGGTGTTCCCTATATTTGCACCGGTGGCGATCTTTGATGCCAAGTGGATGTAATCTGTGCAATCACCTTAATAGCCTAGCGTTAGTTTCGGGCTTATTTATTTCCTAGTCTTCTTTTTCCCTGGTTTGCTAGTGGCCGCAACAACCATGGGCCATATACAGACCATGGTAACCATGACTCTGCTACGGGCCGTAGGATCCATGGGCCTCCTACGGGTCGTCTTTAAAAGGGCCTCCAACACGGCCGTAGAATCGGTGGGCCTCAGGCCGTCGGATAAATGGGTCTACATGGGCCGTAAACGGGTGTAATTGGTATCGACTCAGCACGATAACGGGTCGTTAATAGGCCGGAGGACAGCAAAGGCTTAATTCTATCACAGGCATAACAGGTCGTTAATGGGCTAGAATATAGGACGGGCTGGAAACAGCGCAACGAGTTAACAAGCCAGGAACGGGCCGACTCTTGCCACGGGCCGAATTTGGCTGATTAGGGGAACAGGCCAGTAACGGGCCTGAAGTAATCAACGGCCGGAAAGGAGCCCAAGAACATATGGGCCGTCAGTAGGCCGAAAGCTAACATGGGCTGGAAACGGCTCATGTGAATCATGGGTCATTAACGGGTACAAAGAAATTTACTGTTCATTTTGGGCTAGAGTCACCGTGGGCCTTTAAAGGGCCTAAAGATATGCAGGCCTCATATGGGCCGAAAGACGTCGTGGGCCATACATGGGCCGAAATTGAAACGGGCTGGTGTTATATTCAACGGCCCACATGACGTTGTTGGGCCGATTTTGGGTAGGCCCTAACGGGCTGTGAGTTACCGGGCCGTAAAATGGGCTATTTGCGAAGAGACCGTTAACAGGCTTTTCATGGGCCAGCCCGCTAACTTTTGACTAAGTCAAACAGGCCGGCCTTTGTAAGTTAAATGGGCCGGTGGTGGGCCGTCGCACGTGTCGACATATCATAGTCGCCTATCTGAACCACTGACGAGCTGACACGTGTTTCCTCCGGTTAATCAGAATTTTACATGTGGAAATTTCCCATTGGTCTGGGTTGTTAATGGGTTATCGGATCCAAAACCGGACCCGATAGCTTAACGGCGACCCGTTACGGTGGATGCCACGTGTTGGTCACCCTTGACGAAAGCACTTCTGTGACGCGCGATTTATCGTCATGGAAGTGGATACTTCCGTGATGATAATTTTGGTAATGTCATGGAACACTTCTACGATAGCACATGTATGACTATCTTGATTCTGTCATAACATTGTCATGGATGTACATGCATCACAGAAAATGTGACCTACTATGACAAACACGTATCATCACGGAAGTGTATTTTTTTGTAGTGTGTATAGTCAATACACAGCCTCCATTTCCCATTTGCCTTACGCACTACCACTGGATTGGTGAACCACGTGGGGTGGAGCACTCCTATGACCAAGCCTGCCGCCTCCAACTTCCTGATCTCCTCGATGATGAACTCTTGTCGCTCCAAAGCTTGCTTCCTGACCTTCTGCCTGACGGACCGTGCATGGGGACAGACAGCACGGTGGTGCTCAACCACCTCCCTCGGAACGCTGAGGATGTCGGATGCTTGCCATGCAAACATGTTGACATTCGCCCGCAGGAAGGCGACGAGCGCACTTTCCTATTTTTTGTTAAGGGTGGATGCTACCTCTTGAGCATGCATTGGTTTTCCCTTGAAGAGGAAAGGGTGATGCAGCAAAGTAGCATAAGTATTTCCCTTGGTTTTTGAGAACCAAGGTATCAATCCAGTAGGAGACAACGCACAAGTCACCTAGTACCTGCACAAACAATCAAGAACCTTGCAACCAACGGGATAAAGGGGTTGTCAATCCCTTCACGACCACTCGCAAAAGTGAGATCTAATAAAGATAGTAAAGTAAATATTTTTGGTATTTTTGTTGTATAGATTGGAAAGTAACGATTGCAAAATAGTAAATGAGATGCGATGTAAATAAAAGAGAAGCAATACAATAAGAAAGAGACCCAGGGGCCATAGGTTTCACTGGTGGCTTCTCTCAAGATAGCATGTATTACGGTGGGTGAACAAATTACTGCCGAGCAATTGATAGAAAAGCACATAGTTATGAAGATATCTAAGGCAATGCTCATGAATATAGGCATCACATCCGTGTCAAGTAGACCAAAACGATTCTGCATCTACTACTATTACTCCACACATCGACCGCTATCCAGCATGCATCTAGAGTATTAAGTTCATACGAACAGAGTAACGCATTAGGCAAGATGACATGATGTAGTGGGATAAACTCAGGCAATATGATATAAATCCCATCTTTTTATCCTCAATGGCAACAATACAATACGTGCCTTGCTGCCCCTACTGTCACTGGGAAAGGACACCGCAAGATTGAACCCAGAGCTAAGCACTTCCCCCATTGCAAGAAAGATCAATCTAGTAGGCCAAACTAAACCGATAATTCGAAGAGACTTGCAAAGATATAAAATCATGCATATAAGAATTCAGAGAAGAACCAAATAATATTCATAGATAATCAAGTTCATAAATCCACAATTCATCGGATCTCGGCAAACACACTGCAAAAGAGTTTTACATCGAATAGATCTCCAAGAACATCGAGCAGAACTTTGTATTGAGAATCAAAGAGAGAGAAGAAGCCATCTAGCTAATAACTATGGACTCGAAGGTCTGTGGTAAACTACTCACGCTTCATTGGAGAGGCTATGGTGTTGATGTAGAAGCCCTCCATGATCGATTCCCCCTCCGGCAAATTGGCGGAAAAGGCCCAAAGATGGGATCTCACGGGTACAGAAGGTTGCGGCGGTGGAAAAGTGGTTTCGTGGCTCCCCGGATGTTTTTAGGGTATAAGAGTATATATAGGCGAAAGAAGTATGTCGGTGGAGCTACGAGGGGCCCACGAGGGTGGGGGCGCCTACCCCCCGGGCGCGCCCTCCTGCCTCGTGGTCGCCTCGTGGCGTTCCAGACTTCAACTCCAAGTCTTCTGGACTGCTTTCGGTCCAAGAAAGATCATCACGAAGGTTTCATTCCGTTTGGATTCCATTAAAAACAGAAACTGGCACTGGGCCTCCGGTTAATAGGTTAGTCCCAAAAATAATATAAAAGAGCATATTAAAGCTCATTAAACATCCAAAACACATAATATAATAGCATGGAACAATAAAAATTATAGATACGTTGGAGACGTATCAAGCATCCCCAAGCTTAATTACTTCTCGTCCTCGAGTAGGTAAATGATAAAAACAGAATTTTTGATGTGGAATGCTACCTAACATAATTATCAATGTAATTTTCTTTATTGTGGCATGAATGTTCAGATCCGAAAGACTCAAGACAAAAGTTTAATATTGACATAAAAATAATAATATTGCAAGCATACTAACAAAGTAATCATGTCTTCTCAAAATAACATGGCCAAAGAAAGTTCATCCCTACAAAATCATATAGTTTGGCTATGCTCCATCTTCATCACACAAAATGCTCAAATCATGCACAACCCTGGTGACAAGCCAAGCAATTGTTTCATACTTTAGTATTCTCAAACATTTTCAACTTTCACACAATACATGAGCACGAGCCATTGACATAGCACTATAGGTGGAATAGAATGATGGTTGTGGAGAAGACAAAAAGGAGGAAGATGGTCTCACATCAACTAGGCATATCAATGGGCTATGGAGATGCCCATCAAAAGATTTCAATGTGAGTGAGTAGAGATTGCCATGCAACGGATGCACTACAGCTATAAATGTATGAAAGCTCAACAAAAGAAACTAAGTGGGTGTGCATCTAACTTGCTTGCTTACGAAGACCTAGGGCATTTTGAGGAAGCCCGTCGTTGGAATATACAAGCCAAGTTCTATAATGAAAAATTCCCACTAGTATATGAAAGTGACAAAATAAGAGACTCTCTATCATGAAGATCATGGTGCTACTTTGAAGCACAAGTGTGGAAAAAGGATAGTAGCATTGTCCCTTCTCTCTTTTTCTCTCATTTTTTTGGGCCTTCTCCTTTTTTATTTGGCCTTTCTCTTTTTTTCCTCACATGGGACAATGCTCTAATAATGAAGATCATCACACTTCTATTTATTTACAACTCAAGAATTACAACTCGATACTTAGAACAAAATATGACTCTATATGAGTGCCTCCGGCGGTGTACCGGGATGTGCAATGAATCTAGAGTGACATGTATGAAAAATTATGAATGGTGGCTTTGTCACAAATACGATGTCAACTACATGATCATGCAAGGCAATATGACAATGATGGAGCGTGTCATAATAAACGGAATGGTGGAAAGTTGCATGGCAATGTATCTCAGAATGGCTATGAAAATGCCATAATAGGTAGGTATGGTGGCTGTTTTGAGGAAGGTAAATGGTGGGTTTATGGTACCGGCGAAAGTTGCGCAGTACTAGAGAGGCTAGCAATGTTAGAAGGGTGAAAGTGTGTATAATCCATGGACTCAACATTAGTCATAAAGAACTCACATACGTATTGCAAAAATCTACAAGTCATCAAAACCAAGCACTACACGCATGCTCCTAGGGGATAGATTGGTAGGAAAAGACCATCGCTCATCCCCGACCGCCACTCATAAGGAAGACAATCAAAGAAACACCTCATACTTCACATTTGTTACACAACGGTTACCATACGTGCATACTACGGGACTTGTAAACCTCAACACAAGTATTTCTCAAATTCACAATTAATATACTAGCATGACTCTAATATCACAATCTTCATATCTTAAAACAATCATCAAGCATCAAACTTCTCATAGTATTCAATGCACTTTTTATGAAAGTTTTTATTATACCCATCTTGGTTGCCCATCATATTAGGACTAGTTTTATAGCCAAAGCAAATTACCATGTTGTTTTAAAAGACTCTCAAAATAATATAAGTGAAGCATGAGAGATCAATAATTTCTATAAAATAAAACCACCACCGTGCTCTAAAAAGATATAAGTGAAGCACTAGAGCAAAATTATCTAGCTCAAAAGATATAAGTGAAGCACGTAGAGTATTCTAATAAATTTTGATTCATGCATGTCTCTCCCAAAAGGTGTGTATAGCATGAATGATTGTGGTAAACTAAAAAGCAAAGACTCAAATCATACAAGACTCTCTAAGCAAAACACATATCATGTGGTGAATAAAAATATAGCATCAAATAAAGTTACCGATAGACGAAGACGAAAGAGGGGATGCCTTCCAGGGCATCCCCAAGCTTAGGGTTTTGGTTGTCCTTGAATTTTACCTTGGGGTGCCTTGGGCATCCCCAAGCTTAGGCTCTTGCCACTCCCTATTCCAAAATCCATCAAATTTTTACCCAAAAACTTGAAAACTTCACAACACAAAACTCAACAGAAAATCTCATGAGCTTCATTAGTATAAGAAAATAAACCACCACTTTAATGTACTATAATGAACTCATTCTTTATTTATATTGGTGTTAAACCTACTATATTCCAACTTCTCTATGGTTCATACTTATGACGTCCCCGATTCAATCATACACTAATCATGCATGCAAATGTGTACGGTCAAGATCAGGGACTCACGGGAAGATATCACAACACAACTCTAAAAACATAAATAAGTCATACAAGAATCATAATACAAGCCAGGGGCCTTGAGGGCTCGAATACAAGTGCTCGATCATAGACGAGTCAGTGGAAGCAACAATATCTAAGTACAGACATAAGCGAACAAGTTTGCCTTAAGAAGGCTAGCACAAACTGGGATACAGATCGAAAGAGGTGCAGGCCTCCTGCCTGGGATCCTCCTAAACTACTCCTGGTCATTGTCAGCGGCCTGCACGTAGTAGTAGGCACCTCCGGTGTAGTAGGAGTCATCGTCGGTGGTGGCGTCTGGCTCCTGGGCTCCAGCATCTGGTTGCGACAACCAGGAAGAAAGAAAAGGGGGGGAAAGGGGGAGAAAAGCAACCATGAGTACTCATCCAAAGTACTCGCAAGCAAGGATCTACACTACATATGCATGGGTATCTGTATAAAGAGGAAATATCGATGGACTGAACTACAAAATGCCAGAATAAGAGGGGGATAGCTAGTCCTGTCGAAGACTACGCTTCTGGCCGCCTCCATCTTGCAGCATGTAGAAGAGAGTAGATAGTAAGTTCACCAAGTAGCATCGCATAGCATAATCCTACCCGGCGATCCTCTCCTCGTCGCCCTATGTGAGAGCGATCACCGGATTATAGCTGGCACTTGGAAGGGTGTGTTTTATTAAGTATCCGGTTCTAGTTGTCATAAGGTCAAGGTACAACTCCGGGTCGCCTATTACCGGAGACACGGCTATTTGAATAAATCAACTTCCCTGCAGGGGTGCACCACATTACCCGACACGCTCGATCCCCCTGGCTGGGCACGCTTTCCTGGGTTATGTCCGGCCTCGGGAGATCAACACGTCGCAGCCCCACCTAGGCTCAACAGAGAGGTCAGCATGCCGGTCTAAATCCTAAGCGTGCAGGGGTCTGGGCCCATCGCCCATTGCACACATGCACATTGCGTACGCGGCCGAAAGCAGACCTAACCTCCTTAATACAAGTGCAGGCTTACGGTCCAGTCCGGCGCGTGATAACCCACAAGTAAAGGGGATCGCAACAGTTTTCGATAAGTAAGAGTGTCGAACCCAACGAGGAGCTAAAGGTGGAATAAATATTCCCTCAAGTTCTATCGACCATCGATACAACTCTACGCACGCTTGACGTTTCCTTTACCTAGAACAAGTATGAAACTAGAAGTACTTTGTAGGTGTTTTCGGATAGGTTTGCAAGAATATAAAGAGAGCGTAAATAAAAGCTAGGGGTTGTTGTAAGTAAAGAAGTAATAAAGTAAATATAGCGAGTGTGTAAAAGTGGTGGTAGGAGTTGCGAAATTGTCCCTTAAGCAATTGACTACTTAACTAGACCGATAGCAAGTTTTATGTGGGAGAGGCCACTGCTAGCATGTCATCCCTGACTTGGAATTCTATGCACTTATGATTGGAACTATTAGCAAGCGTCTGCAACTACTAACGTTCATTAAGGTAAAACCCAACCATAGCATTAAGATATATTGGTCCCCCTTCAATCCCGTATGCATCAATTTCTATGCTAGGCTGAAGCTTATGTCACCCTTGCCCTCCAATACATAGTCCTATCAACATACAACTAACCCTATGGTGTGATCCACGCACGCGCTCATATGATGGGCACCAAAGGACAGCAACATAACCACAAGCAAATTAAATCAATCATAGCAATTCATCAACCACCGATAGGACAACGAAAATCTACTCAGACATCATAGGATGGCAACACATCATTAGATAATAATATGAAGCATAAAGCACCATGTTCAAGTAGAGGGTACAATGGGTTGCGGGAGAGTGGACCGCTGTAGATAGAGGGGGGAAGGTGATGGAGATGTTGGTGAAGATGGAGGAGGTGTTGGTGTAGATCGCGGTGATGATGATGGCCCCCGGTGGCACTCCGGTGCCACCGGAAGCGAGGGGGAGAGAGCCCCCCTCCTTCTTCTTCTTCCTTGACCTTCTCCCTAGATGGGAGAAGGGTTTCCCCTCTGGTCCATGGTCTCCATGGCGTGGGAGGGGCGAGAGCCCCTCCGAGATTGGATCTGTCTCTCTGTCTCTCTCTGTTTTTGCGTTCTGTTCTGCTGCCTTTCACCGTTTCTTTTATATCCGGAGATCCGTAACTCCGATTGGATTGAAACCTTCGTTGTGATTTTTTTACCAAAAATTAGCTTTCTTGCGGCCAAAGAAGGGCATCAATCGCCTTACGGGTGGCCCACGAGGGTGGGGGCGCGCCCTCCTGGGGAGGGCGTGGGCCCCTGCCTCGTGGCCACCTTGGACACCATTTCGCGTTGATCTTTTTCCCAGATTTTCCATATATTCCAAAAATAAGCTCCATCCATTTTTATCCCGTTTGGACTCCGTTTGATATGGATATTCTACAAAACCAAAAACATGCAACGGACAGGAACTGGCACTGGGCACTGGGTCAATATGTTAGTCCCAAAAATAGTATAAAAAGTTGCCAAAAAGTATATGAAAGTTGTAGAATATTGGCATGGAACAATCAAAATTATAGATACGACAGAGACGTATCAGCATCCCCAAGCTTAATTCATGCTCGTCCTCGAGTAGGCAAATGATAAAAAATTGATGTGGAATGCTACCTAGCATAATCTTGATCATATGTCTAATCATGGTATGAATATTAAGACACGAGTGATTCAAGGCAATAGTCTATCCTTTGACATAAAACAATAATACTTCAAGCATACCAACCAAGCAATTATGTCATCTCAAAATAACATGTCCAAAGAAAGTTCATCCCTACAAAATCATATAGTTTAGTCATGCTCCATTTTCGTCACACAAGAATGCTCTCATCATGCACAACCCCGATGACAAGCCAAGCAATTGTTTCATACTTTAGAAATCTCAAACCTATAAACTTTCACGCAATATATGAGCGCGAGCCATGGACATAGCACTATGGGTGGAATAGAATATGATGATGGGAGTTATGTGGAGAAGACAAAAAAGGAGAAAGTCTCACATCGACGCGGCTAATCAACGGGCTATGGAGATGCCCATCAATTGATGTCAATGTGAGGAGTAGGGATTGCCATGCAACGGATGCACTAGAGCTATAAATGTATGAAAGCTCAACAAAAGTAACTAAGTGGGTGTGCATCCAACTTGCTTGCTCATGAAGACCTAGGGCACTTGAGGAGGCCCATTGTTGGAATATACAAGCCAAGTTCTATAATGAAAAGTTCCCACTAGTATATGAAAGTGACAAAACAAGAGACTCCCTATATGAAGAACATGGTGGTACTTTGAGGCACAAGTGTGGTAAAAGGATAGTAACATTGCCCCTTCTCTCTTTTTCTCTCAAAAAAATTTCTCTTTTTTTGGTGGGCTTCTTTGGCCTCTTTTTTTATTTGGGCTTCTTTGGCCTCTTTTATTTTGATAACCTCACATGGGACAATGTTCTAATAATGATGATCATCACACTTTTATTTACTTACAACTCAATATTACAACTCGATATCTAGAACAAAGATATGAATATATATGAATGCCACCGGCGGTATACTGGGATGTGGAATGATCTAGCGTAGCAATGACATCAAAAACATCATGCTAGCTATCTTACGATCATGCAAAGCAATATGACAATAAATGCTCAAGTCATGTATATGATGATGATGGAAGTTGCATGGCAATATATCCCGGAATGGCTATGGAAATGCCATGATAGGTAGGTATGGTGGCTGTTTTGGGGAAGATATAAGGAGGTTTATGTGTGACAGAGTGTATCGTATCAAGGGGTTTGGATGCACCGGCGAAGTTTGCACCAACTCTCGAGGTGAGAAAGGGCAATGCATGGTACCGAAGAGGCTAGCAATGATGGAAGGGTGAGAGTGCGTATAATCCATGGACTCAACATTAGTCATAAAGAACTCACATACTTATTGCAAAAATCTACAAGTCATCAAAAACCAAGCACTACACGCATGCTCCTAGGGGGATAGATTGGTAGGAAAAGACCATCGCTCGTCCTCGACCGCCACTCATAAGGAGGACAATCAAACAACACCTCATGTTTCAAATTTGTTACATAACGTTTACCATACGTGCATGCTACGGGACTTGCAAACCTCAACACAAGTATTTATCAATTTCACAATTACTCAACTAGCACGACTCTAATATCAACTTTATATCGCAAAACTATTGCAAGGAATCAAACATAGCATATTCAGTGATCTACAAGTTTATGTAGGATTTTATGACTAACCATGTGAATGACCAAGTCCTGTCATCTCTCTAAATAGATATAAGTGAAGCACGAGAGTTTAATTCTTTCTACAAAAGATATGCCCACGCTCTAACAAATATAATTGAAGCAAAAGAGCATTCTACAAATGGCGGTTGTCTATGTAAAGAGAAACATGCAATCCAAACTTCAAATGGTATAAGTGAAGCACATGAAGCATTCTATAAAGCCATACTCAGAAGATATAAGTGAAGTGCAAAGAGCATTCTATAAATCAACCAAGGACTCTCTCATACCAGCCTGGTGCATAAAATAAAAATGAAAACTAAATGCAAAAGACGCTCCAAGATTGCACATATCACATGAATGAAACGAATCCGAAAACATACCGATACTTGTTGAAGAAAGAGGGGATGCCTTCTGGGGCATCCCCAAGCTTAGACGCTTGAGTATCCTTGAATATTTACTTGGGGTGCCTCGGGCATCCCCAAGCTTGAGCTTTTGCCTCTCTTCCTTCTTCTCACATCGAGACCTTCTCGATCATCGAACACTTCATCCACACAAAACTTCAACAGAAAACTCGATGAGATCTGTTAGTATAATAAAGCAAATCACTACCCTAAGTACTGTTGCAAACCAATTAATATTTTGTTTTTGCATTGTGTCTACTATAATATAACTTTTTATGGCTAAATCCACTGATATAAACCGATAGTTTCATCAAAACAAGCAAACTATGCATCAAAAACAGAATCTGTCTAAAACAGAACAGTCTGTAATAATCTGAACATTCACCATACTTCTGTTACTTGAAAAATTCTGCAAAAATTAGGAAAAATAAAAAATTTGTACGGCAAGACAGTGCAAGAAGAATCAGAACCATTTGACATTCCAGTAAAAAAATAAAATCCGTGCACTACAGCCAAAGTTTCTGTCCTGCACCGTACAAACCAACAAGCATTGTAAACATCCTAAAGGCAAACCTTGGCACATTATTTTTATAATACAATGGAATTGTACAAGGGGATAATTATTTTTATTTAAAAGTTTCTGTAATTAAGATTTACAAAGTTCCCATGGGCCTGAACAAGTTTAAGGACGTCCCCCACTTTCACAATGCTCGTCTATCTCACTTTCACTTTTCTTTTTGAAAATTTTTGGGTTCCCCTCTTTATTTTTGTTGTTTTTAAACTATATGAAAGCACTCAACAGAAATAAATGACTCTCTAAAACTTCTGGGTTGTTTCCCCGGCAGCGCTTTCTTTAAAGCCATTAAGCTAAGCATATAGCACTCAAGTAGTGAATCCACCCGGATCCCAAGGTATATCAAAGCCATTTTTAATTAGCAATGATTTGTAATTTATTAATGAGCACAAAGCAACATATATCATGTAATGACAAAGTCTAACTCTCTTCCTATGCATTGGCATGTCATAAAAGAACAATTCATGCACACCTAGTAAAGGCTAATGCATAGTATAAACAGTTTCTTGCAATTTTGTCATGTGAGAAACATAGAGAGGTGGAGATATAGTTCCTCTCTCATAATAATTGCAAGTAGGAGAAGCAAGCACATGCATATTATATTCATCAAAATCATCATGCGCAACGGTAAAAGGCAACCCATCAATATAATCCTTAATAAGAGCAAACTTCTCCGATATAGTGTAGTTGGGAGAATTCAAAAAGATAATAGGACTATCATGCGTGGGTGAAATAGCAACAATTTCATGTTTAACATAAGGAACTATAGCAAGTTCATCTCCATAAGCATAATTCATATTGGCATCTTGGCCACAAGCATAACAAGCATCGTCAAAAAGGGATATTTCAAAAGAATCAAAGGGATCATAACAATCATCCTTCGGTAAGCACGAAGGGAAATTAAACAATGTATGAGTTGGAGGGTTACTCTCATTAGAAGGTGGGCACGGGTAGCTAATTCGCTCTTCCTCCTTTTGTTCTTCGCTCTCCTCATCATCTTTTTCATCCAATGAGCTCACAGTTTCATCAATTTCTTCTTCCATAGATTTCTGCAAAATATTAGTCTCTTCTTGGACAACGGACACTTTCTTAATAAGTGCATTAATATAGGAATTATATTCATCATTATCATAGCAATATTTTAGGATAGCTAAATTTTCAGGCCTATAAACATCATCATCAAAAGCTTCATACTTTTCAAACATAGATTCAATTTCATAAGCACCCTTAAAAGCAACAAATTCTTCTATTTGTTCCACATCATAGTAATCATATATACCATTAGCATAAGAAGCTAAGGTTTCATTATCATTAAATTTGCATGAAAAGGGAAGGTGTGGAGCATTCATCCTAGAGCAACAATTATAATCATAATTCAAGCATACTTGTCGAGCATACCACTTCAATATATAAATTTGATCCCATGATAGTTTCCCATTTTGTGTCAAGCGATAATCCCTAAAGTATTCACGTTGATCCAACATTACTACCATTACAGGATTATCAAAGTGGTACATAATATTTTGCACATATTGAGCATCGAGGGTTGTAGGAGGTTCCTCATCTCCATGAGTAGCAAGTACACCTAATTTTTTTGGTATTTCGTGTTCCATATCCATAACTAAAGATAGAGAAAAGATAAGAACAACAAATAAAAATTACTTAGTGATAAAGCAAACAAGCACACACGAGAATATTCACCCCACGCTATTGCTCCCCGGCAACGGCGCCAGAAAAAGGTCTTGATAACCCACAAGTATAGGGGATCGCAATAGTTTTTGATAAGTAAGAGTGTCGAACCCAACGAGGAGCTAAAGGTAGAATAAATATTCCCTCAAGTTCTATCGACCATCGATACATCTCTACGCACGCTTGACGTTCGCTTTACCTAGAACAAGTATGAAACTAGAAGTACTTCGTAGGTGTTTTCGGATAGGTTTGCAGGAATATAAAGAGAGCGTAAATAAAAGCTAGGGGCTGTTGTAAGTAAAGAAGCAATAAAGTAAATATAGAAGGTGTGGAAAAGTGGTGGTAGGAGTTGCGAAATTGTCCCTTAAGCAATTGACTACTTCACTAGACCGATAGCAAGTTTTATGTGGGAGAGGCCACTGCTAGCATGTCATCCCTGACTTGGAATTCTATGCACTTATGATTGGAACTCTTAGCAAGTGTCTGCAACTACTAAAGTTCATTAAGGTAAAACCCAACCATCGCATTAAGATATATTGGCCCCCCTTCAATCCCGTATGCATCAATTTCTATGCTAGGCTGAAGCTTTTGTCACCCTTGCCCTCCAATACATAGTCCTATCAACATACAACTAACCCTATGGTGTGATCCACGTGCGCGCTCATATGATGGGCACCAAAGGACAGCAACATAACCACAAGCAAATTAAATCAATCATAGCAATTCATCAACCACCGATAGGACAACGAAAATCTACTCAGACATCATAGGATGGCAACACATCATTGGATAATAATATGAAGCATAAAGCACCATGTTCAAGTAGAGGGTACAGCGGGTTGCGGGAGAGTGGACCACTGTAGATAGAGGGGGGAAGGTGATGGAGATGTTGGTGAAGATGGCGGAGGTGTTGGTGTAGATCGCGGTGATGATGATGGCCCCCGGTGGCACTCCGGCACCACCGGAAGCGAGGAGGGAGAGCCCCCCCTCCTTCTTCTTCCTTGACCTTCTCCCTAGATGGGAGAAGGGTTTCCCCTCTGGTCCATGGTCTCCATGGCGTGGAAGGGGCGAGAGCCCCTCCGAGATTGGATCTGTCTCTCTATCTCTCTCTGTTTCTGTGTTCTGTTCTGCCGCCCTTTCACCGTTTCTTTTATATCCGGAGATCCGTAACTCCGATTGGATTGAAACCTTCGCCATGATTTTTTTACCAAAAATTAGCTTTCTTGCGGCCGAAGAAGGGCATCAACCGCCTTATAGGTGGCCCACGAGGGTGGGGGGCGCCCTCCTGGGGAGGGCGTGGGCCCCGGCCTCGTGGCCACCTCGGACACCGTTTCGCGTTGATTTTTTCCCAGATTTTCCATATATTCCAAAAATAAGCTCCATCCATTTTTATCCCGTTTGGACTCCGTTTGATATGGATATTCTACGAAACCAAAAACATGCAACAGACAGGAACTGGCACTGGGCACTGGGTCAATATGTTAGTCCCAAAAATAGTATAAAAAGTTGCCAAAAAGTATATGAAAGTTGTAGAATATTGGCATGGAACAATCAAAAATTATAGATACGACGGAGATGTATCAACGCGCGCCGCTCAGTCACTGATGTCAAAAAGAGCTTCGATGATACCACGACGCCAGTTGCCCATATCTTGTCCCACGTGATGGTTAGTGCGTATAAGGTCAATGACCCAACTCAGATCAAATACCAAGATCTCGTTAAGCGTGTTATTATGAAGTAACCACGGACGCCGACCAGGGCCAGGCCCACCTCTCACCTAGGTAGTCTCAACCTGCCCTGTCGCTCCGCCATAAAGATCCACCCAGAGGGTCATCGAGACAAAGGTCCTTGCAGCCCCCAATCCGTGAATCACTCGCGGGTACTCTACGAGCCGACCCGACTTTAGTCACCACATGATCATATATTATGTATATAAGTATATACCCGTGATCACCTCCCGAGTGATCACGGCCCGATAGTATAGCATGGCAGACGGACAAGAATGTAGGGCCACTGATGGAATACTAGCATCCTATACTAAGCATTTAGGATTGCAGGTAAGGATAACAACTGTAGCAACAATGACAGACTATGCAGCAGAATAGGATTAATCGAAAGCAGTAACATGCTACACTACTCTAATGCAAGCAGTAGAGAGAAGGAATAGGCGATATCTAGTGATCAAGGGGGGGCTTGCCTGGTTGCTCCGGCAATATGGAGGGGTCGTCGTTGATGTAGTCGATCACGGGGGTATCGGCGGCGGTCTCGAGGTCTACCGGAAAGAAGTAACGGAGGGGAACACATATAAATAATAGAGCAATCAAAGAAACACAAAGCATAACATGGCAATACACGATGCCAAAGGTGATCTGGCGCAGGGATAGGTGATACCGACGAAGGGGAAAAACATCCGGGAAAGTATCCCCGGTGTTTCGCGTTTTCGGACAGATGAACCGAAGGGAGAAAGTTGCGTGTTTGCTATGCTAGGGATGTGTGGCGGACAAACGGGCTGCATATTCGGATTCGTCTCGTCATTTTGAGCAACTTTTATGTACAAAGTATTTTCATCCGAGTTACGGTTATTTTTTATGATTTTTCAAAGTTTAAAACAATTTCTAAAATTTACTAGATTTATTATTATTTCGAATAAAATAGGGAAAATGCTAAGTACACCCAGAAGCATACGCAACAAAGTGTTGTGAGAGGCTGACAATAGGGCCAGTCAACTGTTGACTCAGCAGTTGACTGGTCAATGCGTTGACCGGTCAAAGACTTGACTAGGCCCATGTGTCAATGTCTGATTGTTTACTTATTCGTTTTTAAAAGGTAATTTAACAGGTGGGGGGCCACTAGTCATACTACAGAGTCATTAGGGGGTGATTAGCTTAATTTAACAGGCGGGGCGCTGCGCGCGTGGGCGTACAGAGGCTGGCCGGCGTCCACGGCCAGGAGCTGCGGCAGCAGTGGCGGGCGCGGCCGGCCGAAGCGAGCGCGGCCTGGCGCTGCCCGGCGGAGGAGAATGCGGCCCGGCGTGGGCAGCTGTGGCCGGGCGCGGTAGGTGGCAGGAGCGGACGGCACGAGCGGCGGCAAAGCGGACACAGGCAGCGATGGGGCGCGGGTGCAAGCAAAGCAAGATGCGGGCGGCGCGGGCGCAGCGAGTAGCGGTGCCGAGTCAGCAGCGGTAGCAGTCAACAGCAGCAAGCAGCGAGAGTAAGCAGCAGCGGCAGAAAAACAACAGCGGGCCACGGGCGCGCGGCAGCAAGGCGCGTGCGGGCGTTGGGGGAGAGGAGAGTGGGTGGCGCGAGCCGGCGCAAAGGCACGGGGATGCGAGCGTGGCGGCCAAAGGCTCGCGGTGTGTCCAAAGGACGAGTACGACACGACGACGAGCTTCGGTCGCGACGAAAACGGTGGCTACGGGCAGGAATTTGAGTACTAGGGAGAGGGTTTTCGAGCGGGTTCTCACCGGGGAGCACAAGAAAGGCTCGGCGAGGTCTCGGAGCGCGGGGCGGCGGCGAATCGACGCGGCGGAGCTCCGGTGGCCGGAGGTAGAAGACGATGCGGATCCGGCGATGGAGAGGCGCGGATCTTGAATGAGTCCTCGTAGAGGACGTAGTGGACGACGACGCATCTCCTAGTCGCGGTCTCGAGGCGTGGGGGCGACGGTGGCCGCGAGATCGACGGAGGCCATGGCGGCAGTGCTTCGGGCTCGTGCGGGGAAGGAGAGGGATGGGGAGGTCGATGGCGGCACGAGGAAGGAAGGGGAATGGAGCTAGGGTTCGTGCAGGGAGGTCGGGGGGAACAAGTAGGCAACAGGGAGGAGCTGGATGGTCGGCACGTGGCCATCCATGGCCATAAATGTGTGAGGGGCAGCCACCCAGCCTCCTGTGAACACGGGTTGAAGATGAGAGCGGGAGTTGGGTTGGGCCTTTACTGTGGACATAGAGCCCAGTCAAACAGTGAGGCCTTTTCTCCTTTTCTTTAACTTCTCTGTTCCTTTAACTTTTATCTTTTGTTATTTTTGTTTTTTGTTTTATTTTAGTTACACCTTACTTTTACATTAGAAAAATACGACAATAGCTTCTAAAATAATGTTTCAGAACAACCCACTCTCATAAAAAGTTTTACCCAGGAATAAAATAGTTTAGTATTCTATAAAATACAAAAAGCATTTAATTAAATGTTTTCTCTACTGTTTAAATCATTATAGTGCATTTAAATATTTTATTTAAATGTGGGTTTTTCACCATAATTACCTATGCATTATTTTTCACCGTTTGTACTTTTTAGTTTTGACATTGGAAAACTTTTCTATTTTGACTTTATTTTAAATTTGAATTCCGAATCGGTTTTGAACTACGAGAGATTAACAACATCGAGGTGACGTGACATCATTAGGAGAGGGTTAATTTAGCTTAATTATCCAGACGTCACAATACCCCCGATACTACTCATAGATTCATCAAAATAAGCAAACAACACACGAAAAATAGAATCTGTCAAAATAGAACAGTTTGTAGCAATCTGGTTTGTTCGAATACTTCTGGATCTCCAAAACTTCAGAAAAACTAGCACAACCTGGATAATTTGTATGTTCATCTACTTCAAAAAGAATTAGCATTTTATCACGTTCTGGTGAATTTTAACAATTATTTTCGTGAGCACAAAGTTTCTGTCTTTTTCAGCAGGATCGAACAACTATCACCCAAGAAGATCCTATTGGTTCTACTTGGAACAAACACTAATTAAAACATAAAACCACATATAAATAGAGTCTAGATTAATTATTTATTACTAAACAGGAACAAAAAGCAAAGAACAAAAATAAAATTGGGTTGCCTCCCAACAGGCGTTATCGTTTAACGCCCCTAGCTAGGCATAAGATTTTATTGATGCTCGCATGAAGGATAAGAATTGAAGCACAAAGAGAGCTTCATATAGCATATGAAAAACACATCTAAGTCTAACATACTTCCTATGCATAGGCATCTCATAGGTAAACAAATTATCAAGGCAAGCAAAAACTAGCATATGCAAGGAAGCGAAAAGAAACAATAGCAATCTCAACATAACGAGAGGTAATTTAGTAAGATAAAAATTTCTACAACCATATTTTGCTCTCTCATAATAATTACATGTAGGATCATAGGCAAACTCAACAAAATAGCTATCACATAACATATTCTCGACACGATCCACATGCATGCGAAGTTGACACTCTTCCAAAATAGTGGGATTATCATTAACTAAAGTCATGACCTCTCCAAACCCACTTTTATCAGAAACTTCATAAGATTGAACATTGTCCAAATATGTGGTATCTAAAGTTTACACTCTTCAAAACCCAGTTTCAGTATTATTGCAAATATTATTATCAATCTCATATTCATCATGGGGCTTAAGTAAATTTTCAAGATCGTAAGAAGAATCACCCCAATCAAGATCATTGCAACAAGTAGTGCACATAGCAGAACTAGCATCCCCAAGCTTAGGGTTTTGCATATCATTAACACAATTGACATTAATAGAATTTATAGTAACATCATTGCAATCATACTTCTCATTGAAGGAACTATCGGAATCACTTCATAAATTTCATCACAATTTTCAGATTCACGAATTTCAAGCAAAACCTCATAAAGATAATCTAGTGCACAAAACTCACTAGCGATTGGTTCTTCATAATTGGATCTTTTAAAAAGAATGGAAAGGGGACGAGGATCCATAAACTCTTAGCAAGTGAAGATGCAAGCAAAAAGAAGGAACATGGCAACACGAGCAAACAAAAGGACGAACGGAAGAAGGGCGAAGAAAAGGCAAATCTTTTCGAAAATCGTTTTAGAAGTGGGGGAGAGAAAAACGAGAGGCGAATGGCAAATAATGTAATGCGAGGGAGAAGAGTTTATGAAGGGTACTTGGTATGTCTTAACTTGGCATAGATCTTCCCGGCAACGACACCAGAAATCCTTCTTGCTACCTCTTGAGCAAGCGTTGGTTTTCCTTTAAAGAGGAAAGGGTGATGCAGCAAAGTAGCATAAGTATTTCCCTCAGTTTTTGAGAACCAAGGTATCAATCCAGTAGGAGACAACGCACAAGTCACCTAGTACCTGCACAAACAATCAAGAACCTTGCAACCAACACGATAAAGGGGTTGTCAATCCCTTCACGGCCACTCGCAAAAGTGAGATCTAATAAAGGTAGTAAAGTAAATATTTTTGGTATTTTTGTTGTATAGATCGGAAAGTAAAGATTGCAGAATAGTAAACGAGATGTGATCTAAATAAAAGAGATGCAATATAATAAGAAAGAGACCCGGGGGCCATAGGTTTCACTAGTGGCTTCTCTCAAGATAGCATGTATTAAAGTGGGTGAACAAATTACTGCCGAGCAATTGAGAGAAAAGCGCATAGTTATGAAGATATCTAAGGCAATGATCATGAATATAGGCATCACGTCCGTGTCAAGTAGACCGAAACGATTCTGCATCTACTACTATTACTCCACACATCGACCGCTATCCAGCATGCATCTAGAGTATTAAGTTCGTACGAACAGAGTAACGCATTAGGCAAGATGACATGACGTAGAGGGATAAACTCAAGCAATATGATATATACCCCATCTTTTTATCCTTGATGGCAACAATACAATACGTGTCTTGCTGCCCCTACTGTCACTGGGAAAGGACACTGCAAGATTGAACCCAAAGCTAAGCACTTCTCCCATTGCAAGAAAGATCAATCTAGTAGGCCAAACTAAACCCATAATTCGAAGAGACTTGCAAAGATATCAAATCATGCATATAAGAATTCAGAGAAGAACCAAATAATATTCATAGATAATCAAGTTCATAAATCCACAATTCATCAGATCTCGGCAAACACACCGCAAAAGAGTATTACATCGAATAGATCTCCAAGAACATCGAGGAGAACTATGTATTAAGAATCAAAGAGAGAGAAGAAGCCATCTAGCTAATAACTATGGACCCGAAGTTTGTGGTAAACTACTCACGCTTCATCGGAGAGGCTATGGTGTTTATGTAGAAGCCCTCCGTGATCGATTCCCCCTCTGGCAGATCGCCGGAAAAGGCCCCAAGATGGGATCTCACGGGTACAGAAGGTTGTGGCGGTGGAAAAGTGGTTTCGTGGCTCCCCGTGATGTTTTTAGGGTATAAGATTATATATAGGCGAAAGAAGTACATCGGTGGAGCTACGAGGGGCCCACGAGGGTGGGGGGCGCGCCCTCCAGCCTCGTGGCCACCTAGTGGCGTTCCAGACTTCAACTCCAAGTCTTCTGGATTGCTTTCGGTCCAAGAAAGATCATCGTGAAGGTTTCATTCCGTTTGATATTCCTTTTCTGCGAAACACTGAAATAGGCAAAAAACAGAAACTGGCACTAGGCCTCCGGTTAACAGGTTAGTCCCAAAAATAATATAAAAGAGCATATTAAACCCATTAAACATCCAAAACAGATAATATAATAGCATGGAACAATAAAAAAATTATAGATACGTTGGAGACATATCAGTGGAGCTTATGGTAAAAGCTCCACCCATGCCATCCTCCTTGATGGGCACCTTCTTGGTTTCTAGTGGGGCCGCCTTGGACCTCTTGCTCCTGCTGGCGGAGCTCTCAGGCACGTCCTCAACGGGACACGGCGCTCCGAAGAGGCACGTTTGCTGGAGGAGGTGCAGGAGTCCTTGCCGGGGTCAGAAGTCTTGCCGGAAGGGGCCTTGCCGGCAGGGGCAGAGGCCTTCCCCTTTTTCTTCCCTCCTGGGGTCTCAACAGTAGGAACAAGTGCCTTGGCGGCAGCTGCTGGAACTGCCGCCCGGTAGAGTTGGTCGGCGCAGATAAGCGCGTCTTTCTTGTCGGAGGGACGGTGATGATGCTCATTAGCCCGCGCATCTTCAACGTGTTGTAGGCGTAATGTGATGCCGCCGTAAACTTGGCCAGCGCTGGGCGGTCGAGTATCCCATTATAGGGCAAGGGGATCTTGGCAACATCAAAAACAATCTTCTCCGTCCTATAGTTCAGCTCGCCCCCAAATGTAACGGGCAACGTGCCCTTACCCTTCGGCTGACTCCTCCCCAGGTTGACCCCTTGAAATGTGACTGTCTTCTCGAGATCTCCATCGGGGATTTGCAGCCTCTCGATCACGGCAGGCGAGATCAAGTTCAAATCGGCCCCACCGTCAACTAGCACTTTTGTCACCTTGAGGTTGTGTATTGTTGGTGAAACCAACAACGGCAAACAAACGACCGTGATTGTGCGATCAGGGTGATCCTCTGTGTTAAAAATGATAGGCGTGCTGGACCACTTCAGTGGCCTCTGGGCATCGAACGATGGCTCCGCCGCACTGACTTCACGCGCCCACTGCTTCAGTCGGCGGTGAGAGGTGTGCAATGAGCGCCACCGTCCACGCACATGGCCTTTGTAGCTTCCTGGAACTCGTGCTCGCCGGACTCGTTGTCCTCATCATGATCATCATCTCCCTCCTTCTTGTCGCGGCCCCGAGCGGGCCTCTCTTGTTTATTATCTTTGTCGTGGTGGCCTCCTCGACCGCCACGCTTCTTGCCGGACGCCTCAGCACCATCCTGGCCCTTCTCCTTATCGTGCCTCTCATACTCAGCTTTCTGCTTCTCTACAAGCAGCTCAACCTGCCGGCAATTCTGGAGGTCATGGCCCTTGGTGCGATGGATCTTGCAGTACTACTTGTCGGAGCCTCCCGGCTTGTCGGTAGCTGCCAAGGCCCGGCAGGCGGCGCACCCGGCAAGTTCCTTGCCGGGGTCGTCAGCCTTGGCCTTCTTGGGGGCGGGGGTCGCTGGATCCCTCGACGGCAAGCACGGTCTTGCCCTTACGCTTCCTATTGCGACGTCGGCCCTTCTTTGCCGGGGAGACGACGTCTTCGTCTGTGGAGTCGGTTTCGGCGCCGGCGTCTTTGCCGGGGTACTTCCTCCCTTCTTCAGCCCGAGCGCATCTATCGGCCAGAACATAAAGCTCGGCTACATCCTTAACCTTGTTCATCACCAGCTCCTTGCGCATCTTGCGGTTGCACACATTCTGATGGAATGCACTGATGACAGCGGCGGGATGAACATCTGGGATGTTGTATTGCACACGGCTGAACCTTTGTATGTACTTGCGCAGGGTTTCACCGTCCTTCTGGGGGATGACATGCAAATCACTTGCCTATCCAGGAGCTTGGTGGGCTCCGGTGAAGGTGCCAACAAACTCATGGCACAAATCCGACCAAGAAGAAATGGAATCCACTGGCAGGTGCATCAACCATGACATGTCGTTGGGCTTAAGTGCCAACGGGAAGTAGTTGGTAAGCACCTTGTCGTTGTGAGCCCTGGCAGCTTGCATCGTGATAGTGTAGATGCTGAGGAACTCCGACAGGTGAGTCTTGTCGTTGTACTTTTCTCCGACCTCAGGCTTGAAGGTGCGGTGAGTGGGCCACTGGAACTGCCGCAGCTCACGGGTAAAGGCTGGACAACCCACCTCGTAAGGTAGGTCACCGGAACCCTCGGTGCTAGGCGCTCCATAGTGGGCCCCGCACGCCTATCTGACTGGTAGCGTGCTTCTCGCCGCCGCTCGATAGTGGTCCGAGCGTCTTCCCGATCTCGCTCCCGAAGAACTTGATGTTGGTCGCAGCAGCTTCGCGGGTCAGACGACGCTGTGGAAACGTTGTCGCGGGCGTCGGCCCGACGAGCCGGCGGCTGCTGTTGCTGGCGTGGGGGAGGAGAGTGCACCGTGGTTGCAGCGTCTCCAGTCCTTCCACCACCGACGTGCACCGGCTCGATAGAGCGCCGACACGAGGGTCCCACCGGTCGCGGTTCATCTTTATTGGTGAAGCTGATGAGGCTTCGAATGGTGGCCCTCCACTCGTCGAGCTTCTCCGCGGCAGGAGGAAAGTCGAGGATCAGTTGCACACGTGCCAAAGCTTCTGCTGGTGTGGGTAGCGGCAAAAGCTGCATGGACTGTGATGCGCTCTGACTTCTAACCATGTTAGAAGGAGCTCTATCACGGTCACGCGGTCGTGCGCCATTTCTGCCAGCGTCTGGGTGTGCATGCTGGCCCGGTGCGTCTCGAGAGTGACACAAAGGGCTCTTCCCGCGGCAGTGCCCGAGGGCACCAGCATCGCGGGGTTGCTCGTCATGCGCGGCCTGGGAAGACCGTGGCGCGGGCGCTGGCTAGGGCATCCTGGAGGTCGCCGCGCCGCCCATGGGCAGCACGGCGCCGCCACTGGACCCAGCGGCGTGCGACTCGTCGTCTTGGGTACGAACGACGCTGCTTGTCTGGCTCTGATTGCCAGAGTGTCGTGGATGCTCGCAGGCCACGCCTCCGCCACCATCCGCAACCGCTCCATTGCCCGCCCGTGCTGGTATGGGTGGTCCGGCTCCAGACGATCCAATCGCCGTGATCGCCTTCTTCTTGGGGGCCATGGCGATGACGAAGTCGATGCGCTAACTTTTAGACCAGATTTTCACAGCCTTAGTGCGCCCCTACCTGGCGCACCAAAGATGTTGGGGGAAACGAAACCTATGGGATCCTGGGGAATCCCTTCTACGGTTGACGGGGCATGGAGCTGCGCAAAGAGCAGGTCTAAAAGATCGGCGCGAGGGGATTTTTACCCAGGTTCGGACTGCAAACGATGCATAAAACCCTAGTCCTGCTTTGGTGTATATTTAGTGTTCTTGAGCTCTTGAACTAGCTGCGATGCATGCCCAGTCCAAAAAGTCCGAATCCTTCCACAATACGCCTTGGGCCTCCTTTTATATGTCAAAGGGGTCACCACAGTGGCACACAAGAGGTGGAAAATATCTACAGTGTACAAGTTTATCGCCTGGCACCATAGGACAAATGCATTTAATACGCTGCCGATGTGCCCTCTTGCTTTATCAGGGGCGGCAACCGAGCTCGTCCCGTTCGTCGCTGCCTCGCCCTGCATCGACGCGCGTCCATGCTGACGAGGCATGCATCGCCATGCTGGATGGCCGGTTGTTGTGTTGGTGCGGTGACATGGTCTTCACAAAGATCTGCATGCCACCACGCAGGTTCTTGACTAGTTGACCAAGAAGCCGCATGCTGCCACGCAAGCGCTTGACTAGTTGGCCTACAAGATGCATGTTGCCACGCAAGCTCTTTCCTAGTTGGTGGGCTGGTTGCCATGTCGGAACGGCCGCGGGGCAGCGAAACGTTGGCGGGCGCGGGCCTGGCCGTGGCCCCGCGGATGTCCCCGACAAGGATCTTGCTGGGGTCTCGCAGGCATCCCCGGGAAGGATCTTGCCGGGGGTCTTCGGCCATACCCGGCAAGGATCTTGCCGAGGGTCTTCGTTTGTCCCTGGCAAGGATCTTGCCGGGGGTCTTCGTCTTCTGGTTTCCATCTAGACTTGCAGGCCTTTGGTCTTCACAAAGATCTGCATGCCATCATGCAGGTGCCCCCGAGTCTTGGTCTCGACGTTGTTGATGGTATAAGAACTCTCAGGCTCAAGGGCGGCGGCCTTGCTAGTATTGGGCAAGTCGCCCCAGCAAGGCTCTTGCCAGGGCTACGTAGGCCGCCCCGGCAAGGGCCTTACCGGGGGAAGTCTATCTTGTCCCTTTGCTCTTCATGCCTCCGGCTTGAGTGATGCCTTGGCAGTCTGGTACCTTTTCTTTCTCTGCCCCGCCAAGCATGGCCATAGGTGTGGCTATGACTGCCCATGCACAAGTAAAGGGGTATAGAAAGGCCCCTACTTTTGTACACCGACAGCACCCGACCGCGGTTATGCAATCAGGGTGATCCTCGGCGTCGAAAATGATATGCGTGTTGGACCATTTCAGTGGCCTCTGGGCACCTATCGATGGCTCTGTCGCATTGATCTCGCGCCCCCACTCTTTAAGCTAGTGGTGAGAAGATTGCAACGAGGCACCACCATCGATGCACATGGCTTTTGTGGCCTTTTGGAATCCGTGTTCACTGGACTCGTCGTCCTCTTCATGGTCATCATCATCATCATCCCCTTCTTTCTTGTCGCGGCCCCGAGCAGGCCTCTCTTGTTGCTTTTCCTTGCCGCGGCGCCCCCCTCGGCCACCGCGCTTCTTGCCGGACCCCTCAGCGCCATCCTAGCCCTTCTCTTTGTCCCGTCTTTCATACTCATCTTTCTGCCTCTCTACAAGCTGCTCAACTTGCTGGCGGTTCTGGAGGTCATGGCCCTTGGTGCAATGGATTTTGCAGTATTGCTTGTCGGAGCCCTCCGGCTTGTTGGAGCCACCAAGGCCTGGCAGGTGGCGCACCCGGCAACCTCCTTGTCGGGGTCGTCAACCTTGGCCTTCTTGGCAGTGCCGGGGTTGCCAGATTCCTTGACGGCAAGCACGGTCTTGTTGGGGAACGCAATAATTTCAAAAAAATTCCTACACACACGCAAGATCATGGTGATGCATAGCAACGAGAGGGAGAGTGTTGTCCACGTACCCTCGTAGACCAATAGCAGAAGCATTATGACAACGCGGTTGATGTAGTTGTACGTCTTCACGATCGACCGATCCTAGTACCGAACGTACGGCACCTCCGCGATCTGCACATGTTTAGCTCGGTGACGTCCCACGAACTCACGATCCAGTAGAGCTTCGAGGGAGAGCTTCGTCAGCACGATGGCGTGATGACGGTGATGATGAAGCTACCGGCACAGGGCTTCACCTAAGCACTACGACGATATGACCGATGTGGATTATGGTGGAGGGGGCACCGCACATGGCTTGGAACAAACAACTTGTGTGTTCTAGAGTGCCCCCCTGCCCCCGTATACAAAGGAGCACGGTGGGAGGCCGGCCGGCCTTGGGGCACGCCAAGGAGAGGGGGGAGCCCTCCTCCTAGTGGGAGTAGGACTCCCCTTTCCTAGTTCAACTAGGAAGGAGGAAGGGGGGAGGAAGGAGATGGAGAGAGGGAGGAAAGAGGGGGCGCCGACCCCCTCCTTGTCCAATTTGGACTCCCAAGGGGGGGGGGCAGCCCTAGGCCCTCTCCTCTCTCTCTCCCACAAGGCCCATGTTGGCCCATTATATCCCCTGGGGATTCCGATAACCCCCCGGCACTCCGATAAATATCCGGTGACCCCCGAAACTCATCCAGTGTCCGAATATATTTGTCCAATATATCAATCTTTATGTCTCAACCATTTCGAGACTCCTCGTCATGTCCGTGATCACATCCGGGACTCCGAACTATCTTCGGAACATCAAAACACATGAACTCATAATATCGATCGTCACCGGACGTTAAGCATGCGGACCCTACGGGTTCGAGAACTATGTAGACATGAGTGAGACATGTCTCCGGTCAATAAAAAATAGCGGAACATGGATGCTCATATTGGCTCCTACATATTCTATGAAGATCTTTATCGGTCAAACCGCTTAACAAACATATGTTGTTCCCTTTGTCATCGGTATGTTACTTGCCCGAGATTCGATCATCGGTATCTCAATACCTAGTTCAATCTCGTTACCGGCAAGTCTCTTTACTCGTTCCGTAATGCATCATCTCGCAGCTAACTCATTAGTTACATTGCTTGCAAGGCTTATAGTGATGTGCATTACCGAGAGGGCCAAGAGATACCTCTCCGACAATCAGAGTGACAAATCCTAATCTCGATCTATTCCAACTCAACAAGTACCATCAGAGACACCTATAGAACACCTTTATAATCACCCAATTACGTTGTGATGTTTGATATCACACAAAGTGTTGCTCCGGTATTCCGGAGTTGCATAATCTCATAGTCATAGGAACATGTATAAGTCATGAAGAAAGCAATAGCAATATACTAAACGATCAAATGCTAAGCTAACGGAATGGGTCAAGTCAACTACATCATTCTCTAATGATGTGACCCCGTTAATCAAATGACAACTCATGTCTATGGTTAGGAAACATAACCATCTTTGATTCAACGAGCTAGTCAAGTAGAGGCATACTAGTGACACTCTGTTTGTCTATGTATTCACACATGTACTAAGTTTCCGGTTAATACAATTCTAGCATGAATAATAAACATTTATCATGATATAAGGAAATATAAATAAAACTTTATTATTGCCTCTAGGGCATATTTCCTTCAGTCTCCCACTTGCACTAGAGTCAATATTCTAGATTACACAGTAATGATTCTAACACCCATGGAGTCTTGGTGATGATCATGTTTTGCTCGTGAGAGAGGCTTAGTCAACGGGTCTACAACATTCAGATCCATATGTATCTTGCAAATCTCTATGTCTCCCTCCTTGACTTGATCGCAGATGGAATTGAAGCGTCTCTTGGTGTGCTTGGTTCTCTTGTGAAATCTGGATTCCTTTGCCAAGGCAATTGCACTAGTATTGTCACAAAAGATTTTCATTGGACCTGATGCACTAGGTATGACACCTAGATCGGATATGAACTCCTTCATCCAGACTCCTTCATCTGCTGCTTCCGAAGCAGCCTACTGATATGTCTCCAACGTATCTATAATTTTTTATTGTTCCATGCTATTATATTATCAACCTTGGATGTTTTATATGCATTTATATGCTATTTTATATGATTTTTGGGACTAACCTATTAACCTAGAGCCCAGTGCCAGTTTCTGTTTATCCTTGTTTTTGAGTTTTACAGAAAAGGAATACCAAACGGAGTCCAATTGACATGCTAATTTTTGACGATTTTTTATGGACCAAAAGAAGACCCTAGAGTAAAAGAGTTGGGCCAGGAGAGTCCCGGGTTTCCCATGAGGGTGGGGCGCACCCACCCCCCTGGGCGTGGGCCCCTGCCTCGTGGACAACCCGGAGACCCCCCCTTACGTGAGACCTACGCCAAAAATCCTATAAATACTGAAACCTCCAGAAAACAGAAGAGATCAGGAGTTCCGCTGCCGCAAGCCTCTGTAGCCACCAAAAGTCAATCGGTACCCTGTTCCGGCACCCTGCCGGAGGGGGGATCCCTCACCGGTGGCCATCTTCATCATCCCGGCACTCTCCATGACGAGGAGGGTGTAGTTCACCCTCGGGGCTGAGGGTATGTACCAGTAGCTATGTATTTGATCTCTCTCTCTCTCTTGTGTTCTTGATTTGGCACGATCTTGATGTATCGCGAGCTTTGCTATTATAGTTGGATCTTATGTTTCTTCTCCCCCTCTACTCTCTCGTAATGGATTGAGTTTTCCCTTTGAAGTAATCTTATCGGATTGAGTATTTAATGACTTGAGAACACTTGATGTATGTCTTGCCGTGCGTATCTGTGGTGACAATGGGATATCACGTGATTCACTTGATGTATGTTTTGTTGATCAACTTGCGGGTTCCGCCCATGAACCTATGCATAGGGGTTGGCACACGTTTTTGTCTTGATTCTCTGGTAGAAACTTTTGGGCACTCTTTGAAGTACTTTGTGTTGGTTTGAATAGATGAATCTGAGATTGTGTGATGCATATCGTATAATCATACCTACCGATAATTGATGTGACATTGGAGTACCTAGGTGACATTAGGGTTTTGGTTGATTTGTGTCTTAAGGTGTTATTCTAGTACGAACTCTAGGGCTGTTTGTGACACTTATAGGAATAGCCCAACGGATTGATTGGAAAGAATAACTTTGAGGTGGTTTCGTACCCTACCATAATCTCTTCGTTTGTTCTCCGCTATTAGTGACTTTGGAGTGACTCTTTGTTGCATGTTGAGGGATAGTTATACGATCCAATTATGTTATTATTGTTGAGAGAACTTGCACTAGTGAAAGTATGAACCCTAGGCCTTATTTCCTAGCAGTGCAATACCGTTTATGCTCACTTTTATTATTAGTTACCTTGATGTTTTTATATTTTCAGATTACAAAAACCTATATCTATCATCCATATTGCACTTGTATCACCATCTCTTCACCGAACTAGTGCACCTATACAATTTACCATTGTATTGGGTGTGTTGGGGACACAAGAGACTCTTTGTTATTTGGTTGCAGGGTTGTTTGAGAGAGACCATCTTCATCCTACGCCTCCCACGGATTGATAAACCTTAGGTCATCCACTTGAGGGAAATTTGCTACTGTCCTACAAACCTTTGCACTTGGAGGCCCAACAACGTCTACAAGAAGAAGGTTGTGTAGTAGACATCAATCTCTTTTCTGGCGCCGTTTCCGGGGAGGTGAGTGCTTGAAGGTATATCTTTAGATCTTGCAATCGAATCTTTTTGTTTCCTGTTTTAGCACTAGTTTAGTTTATAAAATAAAACTAAAAAATGGAATTGAGTTTACCTCATACGCTTCATCTTTTTAATATCTTTCGTGAGTATGATGGGAAGGGAAATTGTGCCAAAGTGTTAGAAGAAGAATGCATTAAAATGTTTGGCACTAAATATTTGAATAATGAGCATGATTGCAATGTTGTTAGTATGAATTACTTGAATATTCATGATGCTAATGATATGCAAAGCCACAAGCTTGTGGAAGCTATGTTTGATGAAGATGATATTTTTTGTCCCCCAAGCTTTGATGAGCAAATTTACTATGATGAAAGCATGCCTCCTATCTATGATGATTATTGTGATGACACGTATGCTATAAAGAATAATGATAACCATGAAACTTTTCATCTTGATCTTAATTTTCAATCACATGATAGTTGTTTTGTTGAGTTTTCTCCCACTACTATTCCGAATGAGAAGAAGTTTGCTTATGTGGAGAGTAATAAAAATTCTATGCTACTAGATCATGAAAAGAATGCTTTATGTTCTGGTTATATGGTTGAATTCATTCATGATGCTACTGAAAATTATTATGAGAGAGGATCATATGCTTCTACATATTGCAATAATATCAAGTTTCCTCTCTATGTGCTTAAAATCTTGAAGTTGTGCTTGTTTTACCTTCCTATGCAAGTTGATTCTTGTTCTCATAAGTTGTTTGCTCAAAAAATCCCTATGCATAGGAAGTGGTTTAGACTTAAATGTGCTAGTCATATTCTTCATGATGCTCTCTTTATGTTTCAATTATTATCTTTTATGTGAGCATCATTGAAATCATCATGCCTAGCTAGGGGTGTTAAACGATAGCGCTTGTTGGGAGGCAACCCAATTTTATTTTAGTTTCTTGCTTTTTGGTTCTGTTTAGGAATAAATAACCCATCTAGCTTCTGTTAAGATGTGGTTTTATGTTTTAATTAGTGTTTGTGCCAAGTAAGACCTATAGGATCTTCTTGGATGATAGTTATTTAATCTTGCTGAAAATTCCAGAAACTTTCTGTTCACGAAAACAATTGTTAAAAATCACCAGAACGTGATAAAATACTGATTCCAATTGAAGCAGATCAATAAACAAATTATCTAGGTCTTCCTATTTTTGTAGAACTGTTCTGCTTTTGACAGATTCTGTTTTATATGTGTTGTTTGCTTATTTTGATGAATCTATGGCTAGTAAAATAGTTTATAAACCATAGATAAGTTTGAATACAGTAGGTTTAACACCAATATAAATAAAGAATGAGTTAATTACAGTACCTTGAGGTGGTGTTTTGTTTTCTTTCGCTAACGGAGCTCACAAGATTTTCTGTTAAGTTTTGTGTTGTGAAGTTTTCAAGTTTTGGGTAAAGATTCGATGGACTATGGAATAAGGAGTGGCAAGAGCCAAAGCTTGGGGATGCCCAAGGCACCCCAAGGTAATATTCAAGTACAACCAAGAGCCTAAGCTCGGGGATGCCCCGGAAGGCATCCCCTCTTCCGTCTTCGTTCATCGGTAACTTTACTTGGAGCTATATTTTTATTCACCACATGATATGTGTTTTGCTTGGAGCGTCAATTTATTTTGCTAGTATTTGCTTGCTGTTATTTAGAATAATGTTTTGCATCTTTATTTTCAATAAAAATGTCAAGGATAGCCTTTACTATGCTTATTTTGCAAGTTTAGACGTTGCTGTTTGAAAACAGAAAGTTTACCGCGGTTGCAAAAATTCCTTAGAAAAGTCAGAATGTGATAAAATGTTGAAACCTTTTGCATAATAAGATCTGATAAATTTACTACAGTGTGAATTTTCTTTCATAACTTTTGGAGTTAGGGAAGTATGATGAATCTTGCATTCTTTACAGACTGTACTGTTTTGACAAATTGCTATTATGTTTGCATTGTTTGCATATGTTTGCTTGTTTAATGATTCTATTTGAGGATAGGAGTATTAAATATGCATAGACATTTAGTATGCGATGTTGAATAATAATTTTAGTGATTTGTTACAGTAGAAAATGATAAGGTTTTGCATTGGTTTATACTAACCTATCTCACGAGTTCTTGTTGAGTTTGGTGTGGATGAAGCTTTCGAGATTTAGGAAACCGAGATATAAAAGGAATTAAGGAGACACAAAAGCTCAAGATTCGGCATGCCCAAGGCACCCCAAGATATTGTTTCAAGAAGTCTCAAGCATCTAATCTTGGGGATGCCCCGGTAGGCATCCCACCTTTTCTCTTCGACAACTATCGGTTAGTATCGGTTGAACCTAAGTTTTTGCTTCTTCACATGAATTGTGCTATCCTTGCAATGTAGTTTTATTTTGTTTTGCTTGCTGTTTGAATAAAGTATCAAGATATGAAATTCTTAAATGTTAGAGAGTCTTCACATAGTTGCATAATTATTCGACTACTCATTGATCTTCACTTATATCCTTTTAGAGCATGGCAGTGGCTATTTTAAAGAAATATATGAACTCTCATGCTTCACTTATATTATTTTGAGAGTCTTTAGAACAGCATGGTAATTTGCTTTGGTTATGAATTTAGTCCTAATATGATGGGCATCCAAGAGGGATATAATAAAAACTTTCATATAAAGTGCATTGAATACTATGAGAAGTTTGATTCCTTATGATTGTTTTGAAATATGAAGATGGTGATATTAGAGTCATGCTAGTTGAGTAGTTGTGAATTGGAGAGATACTTGTGTTAAAGTTTGTGATTCCCGTAGCATGCATGTATGGTGAACCGTTATGTGATGAAGTCGGAGCATGATTTATTTATTGATTCTCCTCCTTATGAGTGGCGGTCGGGGACGAGCGATGGTCTTTTCCTACCAATATATCCCCCTAGGAGCATGTGCGTAGTACTTTGTTTCGATAACTAATAGATTTTTGCAATAAGTATGTGCGTTCTTCATGACAAATGTTGAGTCCATGGATTATACGCACTTTATTCCTTCCACCATTGCTAGCCTCTCTAATACCGCGCACTTTTCGCCGGTATGATACACCCACCATATACCTTCCTCAAAACAGCCACCATACCTACCTATCATGGCATTTCCATAGTCATTCCGAGATATATTGCCATGCAACTTTCCACCGTTCCGTTTATTATGACATGCTCCATCATTGTCATATTGTTTTGCATGATCATGTAGTTGACATTGTATTTGTGGCAAAGCCACCGTTCATAATTCTTTCATACATGTCACTCATGAGACATTGCACATCCCGGTACACCGCCGGAGGCATTCATATAGAGTCAATTTTGTTCTAAGAATCGAGTTGTAATTCTTGAGTTGTAAGTAAATAAAAGTGTGATGATCATCATCATTAGAGCATTGTCCCAAGTGAGGAAAGGATGATGGAGACTATGATTTCCCCATAAGTCGGGATGATACTTCGGACTAAATAAAAAAGAGGCCAAAAAGAGAGAAAAGGCCCAAATAAAAAAATAAAAAAATAAAAAAAGAGAGAAAAAGAGAGAAGGGACAATGCTACTATCCTTTTACCACACTTGTGCTTCAAAGTAGCACCATGATATTCATGGTAGAGAGTCTCCTATGTTGTCACCTTCATATACTAGTGGGAATTTTACATTATAGAACTTGGCTTGTATATTCCAATGATGGGCTTCCTCAAAATGCCCTAGGTCTTCGTGAGCAAGCGAGTTGGATGCACACCCACTTAGTTTCTTTTTGAGCTTTCATACACTTATAGCTCTAGTGCATCCGTTGCATGGCAATCCCTACTCACTCACATTGATATCTATTGATGGGAATCTCCATAGCCCTTTGATACGCCTAGTTGATGTGAGACTATCTTCTCCTTTTTGTCTTCTCCACAACCACCATTCTATTCCACCTATAGTGCTATGTCCATGGCTCACGCTCATGTATTGCGTGAAGATTGAAAAAGTTTGAGGACATCAAAAGTATGAAACAATTGCTTGGCTTGTCATCGGGGTTGTGCATGATTTAAATACTTTGTGTGGTGAAGATAGAGCATAGCCAGACTATATGATTTTGTAGGGATAACATTCTTTGGCCATGTTATTTCAAGAAGACAAGATTGCTTTGTTAGTATGCTTGAAGTATTATTGTTCTCATGTCAATATTAAACTTCTATCTTGAATCTTATGGATCTGAATATTCTTCCCACAATAAAGAAGATTACATTGGTAAATATGTTAGGTAGCATTCCACATCAAAAGTTCTATTTTTATCATTTACATACTCGAGGACGAGCAAGAATTAATCTTGGGGATGCTGATACGTCTCCAACGTATCTATAATTTTTGATTGTTCCATGCTATTATATTATCAACCTTAGATATTTTATATGCTATTTTATATGATTTTTGGGACTAACCTATTAACCTAGAGCCAAGTGTCAGTTTCTGTTTTTTCCTTGTTTTTGAGTTTTACAGAAAAGGAATACCAAACGGAGTCCAATTGACATGCCAATTTTTGACGATTTTTTACGAACCAAAAGAAGACCCTGGAGTAAAACAGTTGGGCCAGGAGAGTCCCGGGCTGCCCACGAGGGTGGGGGGCGCGCCCACCCCCCTGGGCGTGGGCCCCTGCCTCGTGGACAACCCAGAGACCCCCCCTCTTACGTGAGACCTATGCCAAAAAATCCTATAAATACTGAAACCTCCTCTTGATGTATTGTGAGCTTTGTTATTATAGTTGGATCTTATGTTTCTTCTCCCCCTCTACTCTCTTGTAATGGATTGAGTTTTCCCTTTGAAGTAATCTTATCGGATTGAGTCTTTAATGACTTGAGAACACTTGATGTATGTCTTGTCGTGCGTATCTATGGTGACAATGGGATATCACGTGATTCACTTGATGTATGTTTTGGTGATCAACTTGCGGGTTCCGCCCATGAACCTATGCATAGGGGTTGGCACACGTTTTCGTCTTGATTCTCCGGTAGAAACTTTTGGGCACTCTTTGAAGTACTTTGTGTTGGTTTGAATAAATGAATCTGAGATTGTATGATGCATATTGTATAATCATACCCATGGATACTTGAGGTGACATTGGAGTACCTAGGTGACATTAGGGTTTTGGTTGATTTGTGTCTTAAGGTGTTATTCTAGTATGAACTCTAGGGTTGTTTGTGACACTTATAGGAATAGCCCAACGGATTGATTGGAAAGAATAACTTTGAGGTGGTTTCGTACGCTACCATAATCTCTTCGTTTGTTCTCCGCTATTAGTGACTTTGGAGTGATTCTTTGTTGCATGTTGAGGGATAGTTATATGATCCAATTATGTTATTATTGTTGAGAGAACTTGCACTAGTGAAAGTATGAACCCTAGGCCTTGTTTCCTAGAATTGCAATACCGTTTACGCTCACTTTTATTATTAGTTACCTTGATGTTTTTATATTTTCAGATTACAAAAACCTATGTCTATCATCCATATTGCACTTGCATCACCATCTCTTCGCCGAACTAGTGCACCTATACAATTTACCATTGTATTGGGTGTGTTGGGGACACAAGAGACTCTTTGTTATTTGGTTGTAGGGTTGTCTGAGAGAGACCATCTTCATCCTACGCCTCCCACAGATTGATAAACCTTAGGTCATCCACTTGAGGGAAATTTGCTACTGTCCTACAAACCTCTGCACTTGGAGGCCCAACAACGTCTACAAGAATAAGGTTGTGTAGTAGACATCACCTACCCATTGGAGAGGGTGCTCAGGAGCCCTAACTCGGCTGGAAGGGTCGCTGAGTGGAACATCGAGCTGCAAGCATTCCAGTTGGAGTTCAGCACTACCAGGGTCATCAAAGGGGCCGCGCTCGCTGATTTTGTGGCAGAATGGAAGGACGACCCAACACTTGAAGAAGGCGAAGATCGATCCACCTCACCAGGGAGCGAGGCTCCAGATGACTAGGTCATGTATTTCGATGGTGCATTCGCGCACCAGGGCACGGGGGCCGGAGCAGTTCTCATTTTGCCCACTTAGGACAAGCTTTACTACCCCGTGCAACTCTGCTTCCAGCACGGCGAGAGGGTCTCCAACAATATCGCAGAATACGAAGGCCTCATAGTTGGCCTGAAGGCTGCGGCGGCCCTAGGGGTAAAGCGCCTCACCGTCAGAGGCAACTCGCAACTCCTCGTCAACTTCTCCAGCAAGGTGTACGAACCGAAGGACGAGCATATGGAGGCCTACCTCGCGGAGGTGCGCAAGATGGAGAAGCAGTTCTCGGGTCTGGAGCTGCAGCACGTGCCCCGGGGCACCAACAAGGAAGTCGACGACATTGCCAGGAGGGCATCCAAGCGGCATCCACACGAGCCCGGTGTCTTTGAGGAGCGGCTATTCAAGCCGTCATCTACGCCACCTCTGTCAAGCATGACTCAGCCTCGGGAGGAGCTCCCACAGCCTCCAGCCACGGGAGCCCCAGCCTGCGGCCCGACCTTAGGAGCTCGGCTGCTCTTGGTGCTCGAGCCCCAGGAGGAATACTGGACCAAGGAATTCAAGGAGTAACTTACGCACGGGACACTGCCGGAGAAGGAAGAGGACGCGGAGTGTGTGGCCTGGCAAGCCATGGCATACTGCATCCAAGACGGCGAGTTGTACAGGAAGCGACCGAACGATGTCACACTGCACTGCATCTCTAGTGATCAAGGAAGGGAGCTGCTGATTGACATACACGGCGGGGACTGCGGACACCACTCATCGTAACGAACCCTTGTCGGCAAGGTGTTCCGTAGTGGATTCTACTGGCCTACAACACTCAACGACGTAGCCGAGCTGGTGAAGTCTTGCGAAGCTTGCCAATTCCACACCAAGCAAATCCATCGGCCAGCTCAGGGCCTCCAAACCATCCCGCTCACATGGCCGTTCGCGGTTTGGGGGCTGGACATCTTAGGCCCGTTCCCTCGGGAGCCGGGGGGCTACCGCTATCTCTACGTCGCCATCGACAAGTTCACCAAGTGGGCAGAAGTGGAAGCCGTCTGAACTATCCCGGCCGGCTCTGCTATCAAGTTCATCAAGGGCCTCGTGAGCCACTTCGGGGTCCCCAACCGCATCATCACAGATAACGGCTCACAGTTTACTAGTAACCTCTTCAAAACCTACAATGCTAACCTTGGAACGCAGATCTGCTACGCTTCGGTGGCCCACCCTAGGAGTAATGGTCAGGCTGACTGCGCCAACACGGAGGTTCTGAGGGGCCTCAAGACTAGGACCTTCAAGAAGAAGCTGGAGGCCTGCGGCAGGGGCTAGCACGACGAGCTCCAGTCCATGTTGTGGTCCATCCGCACCACCGCCACCAAGCCAACGGACGAAACTCCATTCTTCCTCATCTACGGAGCCGAAGCAGTCCTTCCTCACGAGGTCAAGCATCGCTCTGCACGGGTCCTAGCGTTCGATGAAACGCATCAGGACGCCATGCGGGGGATGGACCTCGTGCTGGGGGAGGAATGTCGTCGCGAAGCTGCGCCGAGGGCGGCAAGGTACCAGCAAGCGCTGCGGCGATACCACTGCCGCAACATCCGCTCTAGGACGCTCGAGACGGGTGACCTAGTCTTGAGGCGGGTCCTCTCTAGGGAAGGGCTGCATAAGCTTTCACCAATGTGGGAGGGCCCGTTCAAGGTCGTCCACATCTCCAGGCCTGGCGTCGTGCGCCTGGAGACACAAGACGGGGTACCCATCCAAAATGCCTGGAACATCCAGCACCTCCGGAAGTTCTACCCATGAAGCAAAGCCCAGAGCCTGTGAAGAAAGGCCCAGAGCCTGTGAAGAATCGCCGCACGTGACACTCTCACGTAATAATGACTTGGGGCTGTACACGCCCCGGAGTCTCAGGAGCGCCGGCCTCAGGCCCAGGGGCTCCCGCCCACGCCTAGTGGCAGCACTTAGCTCTGCGCTGGTGAGAAGACTTGAAGACTAGATTAGGTGCCGGAGGCGGCTTTTCATTTTCTTTCCGTAGTTGGCTTGCTTTTCCTTAATCGAAGTTTGCCTTTGGCGTTCCTTGCTTATTTGATTCCCTCGCCTCTCACCGCATTTTCCGGCTATGGTTTGCTCGTGTTCTCTCTTTCGCATACCTCGCCTCGCGAGGGGGCTAGGAAGGTGCCCTCGTGAGCATTTTTCTCCTCTCTACCTTCTCGCGAGCCACCCTCGTTCGAGCCCAAAAGCCGGCGCACCTCTCCTAGTCTGTGCCCCTCGGGTACCGCAATACAAAGCGCCAGGGTGAGCGGTAAACCTTTTAATGCACTTCCTAACGAATTTTTGCAGTTCCTGAGCGAAAGCAGGCCACCAAGGCAAGATGGACATGAGGAAACAAACACCTCATGAGGAAGAGGGTGTCCTGAATATACCAGGTTAAGTTATCTTTGCGCAAAATAACGACGCGGCACGGGAACAACACGCATAGTGCAATAACCAAGGAACCATAGTTCGGTACACGCCCCCTGGGCCCCTGCTGGTTTCATTCTTGATGCAGGAAAAAGAGTAAAACAAAAGTAGCGTTGCAGCGATCTGCGGAGGCAGGCCCCTAGCGACACCCTGAGCCTAGCCGGACCCTTCCTCGCACTTCACAAAGGCGTGGCGACGAGACGACCCGCTGCCGCCTTCAAAGCGGGCGTGGCAGCACGGTGGCTGGTCGTAGCCGCCACTGCTGGAGCTGGCGCTGGAGGAAGAGCCACCGTAGCTGGACAAGACATGGTCGCCGTCGAGGGCAGGCTCGCCCTCATCCTCGTCGCGACCGTCACAAAGGCCGAGCACTGCTACCTCTTGAGCACTGCGTTGGATTTCCCCGAAGAGGAAAGGATGATGCGGCAAAGTAGCATAAGTATTTCCCTCAGTTTTTGAGAACCAAGGTATCAATCCGGTAGGAGGCTACGCGCGAGTCCCTCGTACCTACACAAAACAAATAACTCCTCGCAACCAACACGAATAGGGGTTGTCAATCCCTTCATGGTCACTTATGAGAGTGAGATATGATAGATAATGTTTTTGGTATTTTTGTGATAAAGATGCAAAGTAAAATAAAAGGCAAAGTAAAAAACCAAAGCAATAATAAAGTGATGGAAGATTTATATGATGAAGATAGACCCGGGGGCATAGATTTCACTAGTGGATTCTCTCAAGAGCATAAGTATTCTATGGTGCGTGAACAAATTACTGTTGAGCAATTGACAGAATTGAGCATAGTTATGAGAATATCTAGGTACGATCATGTATGTAGGCATCACGTCTGAGACAAGTAGACCGACTCCTGCCTGCATCTACTACTATTACTCCACTCATCGACCGCTATCCAGCATGCATCTAGAGTATTAAGTTCAAGAAAACAGAGTAACGCCTTAAGCAAGATGACATGATGTAGAGGGATAAATTCATGCAATATGATAAAAAAACATCTTGTTATCCTCGATGGCAACAATACAATACGTGCCTTTCTGCCCCTACTGTCACTGGGAAAGGACACCGCAAGATTGAACCCAAAGCTAAGCACTTCTCCCATTGCAAGAAAAACCAATCTAGTAGGCCAAACCAAACTGATAATTCAAAGAGACTTGCAAAGATAACCAATCATACATAAAAGAATTCAGAGAAGATTCAAATATTGTTCATAGATAATCTTGATCATAAACCCACAATTCATCTATCTCAATAAACACACTGCAAAAACAAGATTACATCGAATAGATCTCCACGAGAGAGGGGGAGAACATTGTATTGAGATCCAAAAAGAGAGAAAAAGCCATCTAGCTACTAACTATGGACCCGAAGGTCTGAGGTAAACTACTCACACTTCATCGGAGGGGCTATGATGATATAGAAGCCCTCCGTGGTGGATGCCCTCTCCGGTGGAGCTCCGGAACAGGCCCCAAGATGGGATCTCGTGGGTACAGAAGGTTGCGGCGGTGGAATTAGGTTTTTGGCTCCGTATCTGATCGTTTGGGGGTACGTAGGTATATATAGGAGGAAGAAGTACGTCGATGGAGCTTCGTGGGCCCCACGAGGGTGGGGGTGCTCCTGGGGGGTAGGGCACGCCCCCCTACCTCGTGCCCACCTCGGAGCTTTATTGACGTAGGTTCCGAGTCTCCTGGATCATGTTCGGTGAGAAAATCACGTTCCTGAAGGTTTCATTCCGTTTGGACTCCGTTTGATATTCCGTTTCTTCGAAACTCTGAAATAGGCCAAAAAACAGCAATTCTGGGCTGGGCCTCCGGTTAATAGGTTAGTCCCAAAAGTAATATAAAAGTGGAAAATAAAGCCCAATATGGTCCAAAACAGTAGATAATATAGCATGGAGCAATCAAAAATTATAGATACGTCGGAGATGTATCAAGCACCTCCTCACCGTCGTTCGCCTCGGGGCAGCACCCGGCGCGACGACCACCTTCCCCAAACACCCTCACGTAGAGGGTCGATCCACCATCGTACTTGAAGTGGAGGGTGCACCACCTGCCCAGGCCGCACGCGCGGGGCGAACGTCTGCCAGCCGCGGGCCATGGCTATGTTGCCCGCGGCGGAAGTCTCGACCGCAACCCAAGAGGCCTTACTGCAGCTACCATCCGCCTGCAACCAGAGTCCGCCTGGACTAGAGGCCGGCAATTCGCCAGCGAAGAAGCGCAGAAGTTGGAGCCAGTTGCCGGCCGGGTTCTCTAACCAGACGACAAACTCCGGCGACACCTCCGCCGAGTGGAAGCGCGGACGGGGGGGCGCAACCATAGCACGCCTCCCCTCGTCAACTAGACCGCCATGGCTGGGACGCCCCCCTCTGCTTGCCGCGGCGCCGCCTTGATAGTGGGCCACGGCGGGGGTCGCGGCGTGCTTGCGCGGACGGCCGCGTCCGCGCTTGGGCGCCGGGGAGCCGGGTCCCTCGCGAGGAGCCTTTCCCTTCTCGGCGGCGGAGAACTTCCTTCGTGGCGCCATTGGTGGCACTGCAAGCAATGGAGCGAGGGGGGAGAAGCAAGCGAGCAAGGAAGAGATAGGTGACGGGGGCTCCGCCCCTCCCCATTTATAGCAGGAGAAGGCCAACTGGCACCTCCCATGATCGCAGGTAATAATGGTTTTCCTCGCATGTCGCAGGGACTTGTCAAGTCGAGCAGTTGCCGAGGCAGCATGGGGAAGCGGAGACGCCCACGTCCAATCAACCGCCATGCGTCAACCGAGGCCGCAGGCTTTTGGAGCCCGCGGCGCTCCAAACTTGACCTTTGGCTTCTTCGCGAAGCCAAGCTCGAGCACACCTTGGGCCCGGTGGCTACTGTCGGCGTTCTAGGAACGGGGGTCCCCAGACTTGCCTACCTGCAGCCCACGGCGTGGCTAGGCCAGCAGGCCGAACGGCCCATCTCCGTCAACAAGGCATCCAAGACCCTCGCGAGGGGCCAAGCCTCGCGAGGTGGACGACGCAAGACCTCCTCGGGAGTGGCCTAGTCAGGCATGCTCACGAGGAGAGGAGATATCAAGGCGAGGCAAACCTCACGAGGCTCTCATGACGTGAGCCATGATGATCGGCACCAGGCGGGCGCCAGTGTGCACAGCGTCCTTGTTTCCTCTTTGGTGCTAAGGAGGCCAGCGCAGGCGAGGAGTACCGAGGCATCAGGCAAAGGTTGCCATATCGGTGCAACGAGACCAAGACCAGAAGGACAACAAGACGGAGGTCATCGTGGAGCCCAAGACGGCGTCACCACCAAAGCCTTTTGCAGGCGAAGACCACTTTTGTGAGGATAGCTTGTACTAGTTTTCCCCCTTCAAATTTGCCCGCCGTTGTTGGCTCCCTTCCCACTCAATATTTGGGGAGAGGACCAGGGCCTATATAAGTAGAGCTAGCCACCAAAGTTGGGGTATATGGTCTTAGCTTGATCCAACCCGATCGAGAGCCTACCCTAGCCACAAGAACACCTCAACCTCAGGAGGATGTTCTTCCCTTTGTACTGTTCTTCATCATCCCAAGAGGCAGTCCACCACCACCACACTGGAGTAGGGTATTACACCACGACGGTGGCCCGAACCAGTATAAATCTCGTGTCTTTCTGTGCTGTGAGTTTGTCGAGTTCATCCGCAGGATCTTAGCGAGCCAGGGCGTAGATTGGTAGGAGGGAAAGACTTCGCGTGCACCCAAGTGTTCGAACCTTAAGGGTTTGCCAGAACCCCACATCAGATAGAGATGGAGTAGTTTTCAATGGTGAACATCTCTATGTTGATCATATCTACTATATGATTCACGCTCGACCTTTCGGTCTCAGTGTTCCGAGGCCATATCTGCATATGCTAGGCTCGTCGAGTTTAACCCGAGTATTCTGCGTGTGCAAAACTGGCTTGCACCCATTGTATGTGAATGTAGAGCTTATCACACCCGATCATCACGTGGTGTCTCAGCACGACGAACTTTCGCAGTGGTGCATACACAGGGAGAACACTTGTACCTTGAAATTTAGTGAGAGATCATCTTATAATGCTACCGCCGTACTAAGCAAAATAAGATGCATAAAAGATAAACATCACATGCAATCAATATAAGTGATATGATATGGCCATCATCATAATGTGCCTTTGGTCTCCATCTCCAAAGCACCGTCATGATCACTGAGGGAGTCCTGGATTAGGGGGTGTCCGGATGGCTGGACTATACCTTCGGCCGGACTCCTGGACTATGAAGATACAAGATTGAAGACTTCTTCCCGTGTCCGGAAGGGACTTTCCTTGGCGTGGAAGGCAAGCTTGGCGATACGGATATGTAGATCTCCTAACATTGTAACCGACTCTGTGTAACCCTAGCCCTCTCCGGTGTCTATATAAATCGGAGAGTTTTAGTCCGTAGGACGAACAACAATCATACCATAGGCTAGCTTTTAGGGTTTAGCCTCTCTGATCTCATGGTAGATCTACTCTTGTACTACCCATATCATCAATATTAATTAAGCAGGACGTAGGGTTTTACCTCCATCAAGAGGGCCCGAACCTGGGTAAAACATCGTGTCCCCTGCCTCCTGTTACCATCCGACCTAGACACACAGTTCGGGACCCCCTACCCGAGATCCGCCAGTTTTGACACCGACATTGGTGCTTTCATTGAGAGTTCCTCTGTGTCGTCACTTTTAGGCCCGATAGCTTCTCCGATCATCAACAGCGATGCGGTCCAGGGTGAGACTTTTCTCCCCAGACAGGTCTTCGTATTCGGTGGCTTTGCACTACGGGCCAATTCTCTTGGTCATCTGGAGCAGCTCGAAAGCTACGCCCCTGGCCATCAGGTCAGATTTGGAAGTTTGAACTACACGGCTGACATCCGCGGAGACTTGATCTTCGACGGATTCGAGCCACAGCCGAGCGCGCCGCACTGTCATGATGGGCATGATTTAGCTCTGTCGCCGAATAGTGCCCTGGAGGCCGCACCCGTGTCCGCTCCGACCCCTAGCTCGGAGCCGATTACACCAACCGAGGATGGGTGGTTAGACACCGCCTCGGGGGCTGCAATCTCTACGGCGATCGAGCCGAACACCAGCCCTATTCTCTGCGAAGCCCGTGACTCCAAGGAGCCGGACTCCTCTCCGGACTCCGAGCCCTCTGCGCCCCGACCGATCGAACCCGATTGGGCGCCGATCATGGAGTTCACCGCCACGGACATCTTTCGGCACTCGCCCTTCGGTGATATTCTGAATTCACTAAAGTCTCTCTCTTTGTCAGGAGAGCCCTGGCCGGACTATGGTCGGCAAGGTTGGGATGCGGATGATGAAGAAATTCAAAGCCCACCCACCACCCACTTCATAGCCACTGCCGATGGTTTAACCGACATGCTCGACTTCGACTCCGAAGACATCGACGGTATGGACGCCGATGCAAGAGACGATCAAGAAACAGCGCCTATAGGGCACTGGAAAGCCACCTCGTCGTATGATATATACATGGTGGACACCCCAAAAGAAGGCAATGGCGATGGAACAGCGGAGGATGACCCCTCCAAGAAGCAGCCTAAGCGCCGGCGTCAGCGGCGCCACTCTAAATCCCGCCAAAACAAAAATGGTGATTCCAGCACGGGGGATAAGAACACCCCGGACAGTGCCGAAGACAACCACCTCCAGCAAGATTCAGCACAGGAGGATAGAGAAGCCAGCCCTCATGAGGGAGCGGCAGACAGAGAGGTCGAGGACGATAATTATATGCCTCCCTCCGAAGACGAGGCAAGCCTCGACGATGACGAATTTGTCGTGCCGGAGGATCCCATTGAACAAGAGCGTTTCAAATGCAGGCTTATGGCCACGGCGTGCAGCCTCAAGAAAAAACAGTAACAGCTTAGAGCTGATCAAGATTTGCTAGCCGACAGATGGACTGAAGTCCTTGCGGCCGAAGAGTATGAACTCGAGCGCCCATCCAAGAGCTACCCAAAGCGCAGGTTGCTACCCCAATTAGAGGAGGAAGCACCTAAATCACCAGCGGATGATGCGGCCGACCGGCCACCCCGTGGCCGCGACAGAGAGGCCTCTCGGCCCTCCACTCAAGCCGCACCCCGGTGCCGCTCAAAAACTACCAAGGCATGGGAAAATGCGCCAGACCTGCGAGATATATTGGAGGATAAGGCAAGGCAAACAATATCGATCTACGGATCACGTGGGTGCCCCACGGCACGAGACGGTACTCGTCACGCCGGATACAGTAAATCCAGCCGGGCCGAACACAGTAGACAAAGCTCGTTTGAGCTGCGTTGTGATGTAGCCCAATACAGAGGCGCCGCACACCCACTATGCTTCACAGATGAAGTAATGGATCATCAAATCCCCGAGAGTTTCAAACCCGTGAACATCGAATCATACGATGGCACAACAGATCCTGCGGTATGGATCGAGGACTATCTCCTTCATATCCACATGGCCCGCGGTGATGACCTACACGCCATCAAATACCTCCCACTCAAGCTTAAAGGACCAGCTCGGCATTGGCTCAACAGCTTGCCAGAAGAATCAATTGGTTATTGGGAGGACCTGGAAGCCGCATTCCTCGACAATTTCCAGGGCACTTATGTGCGACCACCAGACGCCGATGACCTAAGCCACATAATTCAGCAGCCAGAGGAATCGGCCAGACAATTTTGGACACGGTTCCTAACCAAGAAAAATCAAATCGTCAACTGTCCGAACACAGAGGCCCTAGCAGCCTTCAAGCATAACATCCGCGACGAGTGGCTTGCACGGCACCTAGGACAGGAAAAGCCGAAATCTATGGCAGCCCTCATGACACTTATGACCCGCTTTTGCGCGGGAGAAGACAGTTGGCTAGCTCGCAGCAATAACATGACCAAGAGCCCTGGTAATTCGGATACCAAGGATAGCGGTGGCAGGTCGCGTCGCAACAAGCAAAAGCGTCGCATTAACGGCGACAATACTGAGGATACGGCAGTTAACGCCGGATTCAAAGGCTCTAAACCCGGTCAGCGGAAAAATCCATTCAAAAGAAACACTCCGGGCCCGTCCAGTTTGGACCCAATACTCAACCGCTCATGCCAGATACATGGCACCCCCGAAAAACCAGCCAATCATACCAACAGGGATTGTTGGGTGTTCAAGCAGGCAGGCAAGTTAAATGCCGAAAGCAGAGACAAGGGGCCGCATAGCGATGATGAGGAGGAGCCCCGGCCGCCGAACAACAGCGGACAAAAAGGTTTTCCCCCACAAGTGCGGACGGTGAACATGATATACGCAACCCACATCCCCAAGAGGGAGCGGAAGCGTGTGCTAAGGGACGTATACGTGATGGAGCCAGTCGCCCCAAAGTTCAACCCATGGTCTTCCTGCCCGATCACTTTTGATCGAAGGGACCACCCCACTAGCATCCATCATGACGGATTCGCCGCATTGGTTCTAGACCCAATTATTGACGGATTTCACCTCACTAGAGTCCTTATGGACGGCGGCAGCAGCCTGAACCTGCTTTATCAGGATACAGTGCGGAAAATGGGCATCGATCCCTCGAGGATTAAACCCACCAGAACGACCTTTAAAGGCGTCATACCAGGTGTAGAAGCCAACTGTACAGGCTCAGTTACACTTGAAGTGGTCTTCGGATCTCCGGATAATTTCCGAAGCGAGGAGTTAATCTTCGACATAGTCCCGTTCCGCAGTGGCTATCATGCACTGCACGGGCGAACCGCATTTGCCAAGTTCAATGCGGTGCCACACTACGCATACCTCAAGCTCAAGATGCCAGGCCCTCGAGGCGTCATCACGGTCAATGGAAACACCGAACGCTCTCTCCGAACGGAGGAGCATACGGCGGCTATCGCAGCGGAAGTACAAAGCAACTTCTCAAGGAAATTCTCCAGTCCGGCCATTAAACGTCCGGACACCGTCAAGCGCGCCCAGAGTAACCTACAACAAGACCGCCTGGCACGTTTTGAGCAAGCGTAGCAATGCGGCCCCAACCCCAGCCCTCGCGAACTTGCAAAACTAGTGTTGCGCGTACATAACTACGCTCTAGAAATACCATGGGAACAGGGGGAGGGGCACCATCACGGCACGCCCGAAACGCGGCTTAAACCGCACTAGGGGCTGCCGATTTCTTAATTTTCTCTTATTTTCAGGACTCCATTCTTCGGAAGGCTTGTCCGGCAGTACAATTGCCGCACAAACGATACAACCAGGGAAGCAGAAAGCTACGCCGCACTACGGAACTCTAAGGTGGTCTCTATAACGAGCAGTATACCTGTTTCGCATAAAATTCCGCAGCTCGCCTCTGGAAAGGACATACTTGATAGTCCCATCTTTTGCTTATCGCACTATTTGTATCGTTCTGCTTTGATCGCAGCTTTTTTAAATAAACAATGCATAGCTTCCGTCTATTATTTCATTACCTCTTTTTTACGAATATATGTTCATTAATGACATGTTGCACCCGTACACTTTGGTACGGCCAATACGCAGGGGCTTAAGTACCCCACAATACAGCGTGAGAAGTCCGAACACTTTCAAAAGTGCGGCACCCCGAACTTATAGCATTATATGCATCGGCTCCGAATCATGTCTTGGGTCAAATGTTGGGTTTGCCCGGCTCCTATGTTTTGGTACCTTACGTTCCGTTATATCGGCTAAGGTAGCACTAGGAGAACTACTGCGATTGTGCCCCAGTTGAGCTGGGCTAAGCACCTCAGTAGAGAAAGCTAAAACTGAACGTCATGATGAGGCGAGAGCTGGTCGCTGTTCGAGAGGTTTTCGAGTCCCTAAAGACTTATGCCGCTTAGAGCGAGGAGTCAGCTTTATCCGGCCTAGGCGTGGATAGCACCCCGAACTCGGTCTTCCGAACACTAGGGGCTTTGCCGAAATTTAAAATTATAGAATTCTATGGCTAAGTGAGAGTGTTCAAGCATTATAGTCCGATTGCCCTGTTTGTTGCACTACTAGGAAAAGGCCTACTAATGGCGCACCGGTTTTGCCTACTAATGGCGCATCACCGGTGCGCCATTAGTAGCACGCCACTAGTAATTTTTACTAATGGCGCACCAGTGGTGCGCCATTAGTATCTGGTACACTAATGGCGCACCAACAAGTGCGTCATTAGTATGTAACAGCATGCGCCATTAGTGTGCCTCCCGGGGGGCCATACGTAAGCATGGCTTTGTCATACTAATGGCGCATTCTCTGTTGATGCGCCATTAGTATCCTTTGGCATACTAATGGCGCACCTGGTGGTGATGCGCCATTAGTATGAATATTTGGTTTTTTTTCCTTTTTTGATTTTTGCGCAGGTTATAAAATATATTATTAGACAGAATATAAAATATATTATTAGACAGAATATAGACAGCAACATCAGATTCATCGAATACAATAGAAGATTAGTCTCCGAATACAATTCATCATATTAGTCTCCGAATTCAAAAGACCAAACAAAGATAAAACATTACAAGTCTCAAGACCGCGAGTATCGAGTTTGTCGGAAGTAATACTAATCCTAACAAGTCCTACTAATCATCATCATACAACTTCTACTCGTTATTCATAACAAGTCATACGATCATCATCTTGATAGTCTTCGAACCAACCCTACTTAATTGTTCATCAGCACATGATCATCAGTATTAGGCAGGACCTAAATACCCTATTTAAGCTAAAATAGCATAAAACAATATAGATCCTGACTCTCGATTATGGAGAATGGAGAACATCATGTCTCCAATTGTTGCGCTTCGCTTCCTTTTGCTTCCAAGAAGCTCCTTACGACTGTCCATACATTTTTTCCATCCTTTGATTTTCATGTCTCCACTTCTTTTAGAAATCTCATATGGACAGTTGAGATTCGTAGGACGACCTGGCTGTATGTTCAAAACATTAACACTACCTTTCAGATACATCATATGAGGCACACAATTCTCTGGGATTATCTGTTGAAAAACATAGTAATAACTTCATAGTTAGCAATTATGTACTAGTTTTAGAAGTATGCAAAAGATGCACGGATGTCGTAATAGTAAAAATCTTACCAGGGTATCTCCATGGTAGTTACCGTAGTTGAACACATGCACTAGTGGCACGTATTACCATAATGTTGAGGAGTTTGTTTGTGGATAATGTAATTCTCAATGTCAGTACAAAATCCGACCAGATGATTTTTCTCCTTGTAAGTTGTTAATTCGGAGCCATCGGTGTAGTGGGTTTTGTCTACCATCTCCCGCACATTCTTTGAACAATAAAAATAAGCTGTCAATGGAAATAAGCTGTCAACTATTTTGAAATAAACAATATAAATTAGCTAATAACTATGTTTGAGAAACTCACATAGCGGTAGAACTGGAGGCGTATCAACAAGGACCCAAATGCCCATATTGTCTTGGTTGATGTCAGGATTACCAAGATCCATGGTGATAAGCATACCCTCATCAAAACCATACATCTTGCAAAATGCTTCCCAATTTTTGCAACCAAAATGGGTTACGCTCTCAGAATTATACAGATTTACTTCAAAGTCCACATCGTGATGAGTCCTTAGGTGAATTTTCTTTTTTTCAGAAATTTCATGGTCTTCAAAATCCATCCTCTCCAAGACATAGCGTCTTGCATGGCATGGGATAAGCTATACTCTAATTGTAAAAGATGAAAATTACACGTTGAAATAGTTGAAGTCATGCTTAATTATGAAAATAACACTTGTCGTCGTTGTGTACCATTTCAACTTCGAAGGTCTCCTCGAGCTTAATGCTGAAGTGCCGATCATCGTCCAGGTGAGGCATGTCGCACAGACCTTGATTGTCGTGGCACCAGTCGCACTCCGCCGGGAGACTTTCATCGTCCGATGATGATGACGACATATCCTGGGACAGCTCCCAGAATTGCTTGCCGCCCGAACCACCGGCCTCATCGTTGTGGGCCATGTTTCTCTCTAAATAGGAAAAAAGTTTGGTCAAAAAGTTGGTTATTGTCAAGGAACAAGATCATGGTCTCATCATTTAGGGTTTGTTGACACCGAGGCACCCTAAAAGCCTAAGCTTTCATCATTTAGGGTTTGTCGACGCCGAGGCACCCTAAAAGCCTAAGCGTACATCATTTAGGTTCTCATCGACACCGAGGCATCCGGGGCAGCCAAGTTAAGTTTTCATCATTTAGGGTTTATCGATGCCGAGGCACCCTAGGTTGGGCCTAATCACTTGGCACTAATCACTTGGCTCTATTGCCACCTATGGTTTAATGCAGCAAGAATGGCGGGGCAGTTGATCCTACTTAACTAAGTAGTAAGATACCCCGGCCCATGCATTAGTCGCAAGTACCCCATATGTCCTATTTTTAGCAAAGTCATGCTAAAATTCACGGAAAATTTCAGCATGACCTTTGCTGAAAATAGGACATATGGAGTACCCGAATTTGCCGGAACGGAAGTTAATCGACATTCCGGCAAACTCAAGGGCCTCTCGGGGTACCTGCAAATTCATCACGACACAATGGTCAGAGACAAAACCCAGCCACAGACCATATGGTCCTCTGCTCTCATATGGACAAAAATTAGCTCAACTTATGTGAGCTTCCATTCCAGATATAATATGTCTCCCAACAAAAAATCATCAATAGTTTAGCAAGTCTGTACAAACACAGAAAGAATGACAAATGTATTTTATAGATCATGGCATTGTTTTTACTATATGCACCATGGCAAATTTCTTTTCTTTTTGCAACATGGCAAATTTCTTTTGCACCGGGCCATGGCAAATATAGTCTATGCATCATGAAAATTATAGTGTATGGATCATGGCATTTTTTATTCTACATTTTTATTCTATTGATCATGCCAGGAAATTATAGTCTATGCATTTTTTTAATCTCTGGATCATGATCTAACAAAATTGCCATCTCCCATGGCAAATATAGCCTATGCACCATGGACACTTGCAGGTGCACATTTTTTTCTTTCAAAGCACACCTCTTTGTTTCAGCTATCTATATATCTTGTTCTATGTTGCATTTTTAATTCCTGATGTTAACAAGAGTGTTTGTCAAAAGGAAAAACAAAGTTCATGGCAGTGTAGCTAGCTTCTCATGCATCCCTCTTATCATCTAGCTAGCTAACACTTGAATCCATGATGCTTCTAGACTTGAGCATTGAGAGTTTCAGACTAGAACTCACCTCGATGGACGCGGTCGCAGACGAGGTCGTAGACGGCGGCGGAGCAAAGACAAGGTCACAGACACGGTCGTGGTGCTCCAGTGGACGCAGCTGCATCAATCGTTTGAATTGGCATTCAATCAAACACCTCACAGGCAAGAACAGAAGGTGGAGACAGAGAAGAGAGGGGATCGAGAAGAGAGGGAGAGGGCAAGGAGGGAGGAGCAGAGAGGGGAGTCTAGGGGGAGGGAGCTTATGGGCGGAGGAGGACGGGCGGAGGAGGAGGAGGGGGCTTACGGGCGGCGGCGAGACGGTTGCGGGTCGGCGGCGGTCGTCGTCCTGCACCCCGTGCAGTCGGCGGCGGCGGGATGGTTGGGGGCCGCGGCGGCTTGCTGTCCGGTGGGAGGCGGAGGAGCTGCAGTGGTGGAGGCGCGGGGGCGCGGGGGCGGCGGCGCACGTAGGGGCGGCGGCGTCGTGGGTCATCGGGGCAGCGGCCAGGGATTGGCGATGTGAGATGTGAGATGGGATCGGCCGGGGATTGGGGCCAAGATTTTAGTCGGGGGAGGTATAGCAATGGCGCACCACCTTGCGGTGCGCCATAAGTAAGTTTTTTTCTGATAGCAATGGCGCACCCTCCTCTGGTGCGCCATTAGTAACTTTTTTTTCTGACAGCAATGGCGCACCCTCCCCTGGTGCGCCATTAGTAACATTTTTTTTCATTATTTCTTGTTGCATCTAATAATTTGTTTATTTATCAAATTTGTTATTTTCATGAGGACTAGAACAGAAGATATCATCAAATATCATCAAATTTTTTTTTGAAAATATCATCAAATTTGTTTTTTATTTTTAATTGAAAATATCATCAAATTTGTTATTTGAAGATATCATCAAATTTCTTATTTCAAAATATCATCAAATTTGTTATTTAAAAATATCTTCAAAAAGTGGGGGAGGGTGCGGGTGTCGGCGGCGGCGGTGGAGCGGGCCGGGGGAAGGTGCGGGGTGTCGGCGGCGGTGGTGGAGCGGAGGAGGGTGCGGTGGGTCGTCGGCGGCGGTGGAGCGGGGGAGGGTGCGGTGGGTCGGCGGCGGTGGAGCGGGGGGGTGCGGGGGGTGCTCGGCGGCGAGGGGGATCTGGCGAGGGGGATAGCTATCGAGAGGGAGGGGGATCGAGATCGAGTGTCCTCATGAATATTCAATATTTTTTCATATTGAATACAATCAATCTTCTGTAGGCCCGAGAAATATTTTTTCATATTGAATACAAAAATATTCATGATATCAAAAAGTGCCCGAGAAATGAAGGCTACAATTTAAATACAATCGATCTTAGCTAGCTATCTGTTCACAATCTTCTTGCCCTTCTTTTTCGCAAATGGAGTTCTTCTGTGGAACGGACGTCCTTTAGGTAGGGTGGTCCTGCTTCTTCTTGTGGTGTATGCTGCTACTTCATCGTCGTCGTCATGTTCGATCTTCGGGTCGCCGTACTTGTCGAAGTCTTTCTCATTGGCTACTCCATCCATTCCGATGATCTTCCTTTTGCCTCTCCTCACGACAATACGACTGGGCTTTGACGGATCGGTAATGAAGAAGCATTGGTCCACTTGTGAAGCCAGTACCCATGGCTCATTTTTCGCGGTGATGTTTGCGCCCGCAGTCTTGGATTTGGCTTCGGGTATAACCATGGTGGTGAAATACCGTTCTTCTTTTAGGACGCTCTTGGCCCATCTGACACGGAACATCGGGACCTTCTCTCCAGCGTAGCTCAGCTCCCAGATCTCCTTGATCCTTCCATAGTATCTGTCCTTGTCGTTACCGGTGTAGGATTCCATCGTTACCCCGGAGTTCTGATAACCATCGCTCTTCATGTCCTTGTCCTCGGTGTAGAATGTGTAGCCGTTGATATCGTACGCCTCATAGGTCATCAGGTTGTGCTCAGCGCCCTGTGACAAGGCGAATATGAGTTGTTCTTCCGCAGAAGAATCCTCATGTAAAGGGTACGACAGAAGCTTCTGCTTGAACCAACGCGTGAAATATGAGTTGTGCTCTTTGAGTATATCTCCGTCTGTCCTCTGTTGGCCTCAGTCATTGTACGTCTTCTCAATAAAGGTTTTGTGCTCTACCACCCAAGGATTGACCACGTCTATGTGTTGTAGCGCGACTAGGTTTTCTCTTTCAAAGTCGGCGAGTCGACCCTCGAAGTCGACATGCATTTCACGGCGACCCTCACGGTGACCCCATCCAGCGAGCCTGCCGAGGTACCTGTTGACGGGCAGACCAACGGGGTTCTCGATGCCTAGATAATTCGTGCAGTAGGAGATGCACTCTTCGGTCAGGAAGCCCCTGGCTATACTTCCCTCTGGACGTGACATGTTGCGAACGTATCCTTTAATGACACCATTCATCCTTTCGAACGGCATCATGCTGTGCAGGAACGTCGGCCCGAGTTGGATGATATCCTCCACGATATGGACCAGCAGATGCACCATAACGTCGAAGAATGCGGGCGGGAAGTACATCTCAAGCTCGCATAGTATCACCACGATCTCTTCCTGTAGCCTTCTGAGTTGCCTCACGCCAATCGACTTCCGAGAGATGACGTCGAAAAAGTTGCATAGGCCAAATAGCGTTTCACGGACGTGCGCGTCCATGATCCCACGGATTGCAACTGGAAGTATCTGCGTCATCAGCACGTGACAGTCGTGAGACTTCATTCCGCTGAACTTCTGCTTCGCTGGGTCTAGGTATCTGCTTATCTTCACCGCGTAACCGTAAGGAAGTTTTACTCCTAGGAGGCAGGTGAAAAACTGCTCGATCTCCTCCTGACTTAGAGTGAAGCACGTGGGAGGGTAGTCATTTCCAGTCTTCTTGGCCTTTTTGCCTTTGCGACGACTTTCTGTGTCCTGCTTCGCCTCATCATCATCATCATCATCATTAGCGTGAAGCTCCTGCCTGATGCCCATTGATTTCAAGTCTGCCCTTACTTTCGGCCCATCTTTGGTCCTCTCTGGCATTTGAGCAGGGTACCAAGCAGACTCTCGCACACGTTCTTCGTGATATGCATGACATCAAGGCTGTGAGGCACACGGTGGATCTTCCAGTACGGCAAGTCCCAGAAAACAGACCTCGTTTTCCATACCTTCAGCAGCGGCTCTGGCGCCTTTCGCTTCTTTCCCGGCAGTGGGCAGTCTTTCCAATTTTTCAACAGCTCGTTTATTTCCTCGCCGCTCCTCGTACACGGGCGTTTTCGGGGTTCGGTTTCACCATCGAATAGATCCTTGCATTTCCTCCACGGGTCATCGTCGCGAAGCCACCTTCGATGTCCCATGAACATGGTTTTCGAGGACCCGGGATCTCTATCTAGCTGGCGATACGTTGTGTCATCCATGCACCTTACGCATCCAGAAAATCCGTGGACTACCTGCCCCGCGAGATATCCGCAACCGAGATAGTCGTGCACCGTCGTGAGCAGTGCGGCTCTCATAGGGAAATATTCTTTCTCTGCGGCGTCCCACGTATTGGCTGGCGTTTTCCACAGCGTGTCTAGCTCATCCTTCAGCAGCCCCAGATACAGATTGATGTCATTCCCTGGTTGTTTCGGCCCTTCAATTAGCATACTCATGTGAATGTACTTCCTCTTCATGCACAACCAGGGGGGAAGGTTGTACACGCACACAAACACAGGCCAGGTGCTATGTGTGCTTCTCTGGCTGCCAAACGGATTGACTCCATCGGTGCTCGCGCCCAGCACGATGTTCCTTGGATCCTTCCCAAATTCTGGGTATTCGAAGTTCAACGCTTGCCACTGGCTCGCATCCTTAGGGTGACTCAGCATCTTGTCTTTTTTATTTATCTCCGGATCATTTCCATCATCTTCCCGCTTCTTCTCCTCCCTATATGCGTGCCAACGCAGGAGCTTTGCTACCTTAGGGTCCACGAAATACCGCTGCAGACGAGGAGTGATCGGAAAGTACCACACCGATTTTCGAGGAGCTTTCTTCCTCTTCTTGTATCGAGTGACGCCGCACACCGGACATATGGTAGACTCCGCGTGCTCGTCCTGATAAATGATACAATTGTTCATGCACACATGGTATTTCACATGTGGTAAATCCAGAGGACACACGATTTTCTTCGCCTCCTCAAAACTGGTCAGGCACTTGTTCCCCTTGGGAAGACGTTCGTGCCAGAATGACATGTTCTCGTCGAAGCATGCGTCGGTCATTTTGTGTTTTACTTTCATCTCCAGAGCCATGAGCGTTACTTTCAGGCGGGTATCCTCGGGCCTGCATCCTTCATACAATGGAGTAACCGCGTCTATCTCCAGTTGATCCAGCTTGGCTTTCTCTCGGGCGGCAGCTCTTGCGTTATCCGTCTGCTTGAGATGCAGCTCTTGAATATGAGGGTCCTACACCCAGCCTCCATCGTCGTCTGCTCCGGCATCTTCATCTTCATGATCATGCCCTTCGTCTTGATCTTCCTCATCATCATGTACGACATCTTCTACATGATGACTGTGTACAGCATCACCGTCGTGATCATGTCCTGGAGATTCTTCGTCTTCTTGCCCGCCCTCGCCGTGGTGGTACTTGTCTTGTTGCCCTTCCTCATTTCTTGCCCGGCCCCAGCCATGGATGACTTCATAGTCATCTTCATCACCTTGCCACCGATAGCCATCCATGAAACCACGCAAGAGCAGGTGGTCCTGCACCTACCCGGAATCCGGGTCCGTAATAAGGCTCTTCAGCTTGCATCTTTGACACGGACATCTTATCTCCGTATCGTTCTTTTGAAGCATCTCGGCCTTCGTGGAGCTCAAAAACCTATTCACGATGCCTTCAGTCATCGTGCGGACCATGGTCGCCTGCGGGGTAGAGCAAAACGATATTTTAGAACCAAGACAAAATTTGGCATGACCTTCCCTAAAAATAGGACCAAAAAGAATGCATAGTGCCAAAATTCTCGCCGAAACGGAAATGAATCAAAACATTCCGGCAAAATATTGGCAACTATCGCATTTCAAATACCGGTACCTTCAAACACAAACATATATGCAACACCACAAACACATGCAACACCACAAACATACATAGATCTAGCTAGGCCACCAAAAGTGCATGTGCACGTTGTTGGAGCGAGCTAGGGAGAAAAAAAGTAGATCTACATCATGAAGATAGCTTTCCCCTTACTTACCTATCAAAAAAAGGTAATTTCACCACTTAATTTTGATGAATCTATGGTGCAAATAGGGTGAGGAGGAGGAGGCAGCCGAAAGCTTGGAGAAGGAGGTGGAGGGAATGAAGTGGGGAAAGTGAGTGGGTAGGTGTGGGGCTGTCCAAAATATCTTGTTGGGGTCCCAGGTTACTAATGGCGCACCACAAGGGAATGCGCCATTAGTAACCCTAGTTACTAATGGCGCACCTGCAGGTGGTGCGCCATTAGAAGTTTTGCAAAAAAGTAAAAAATATAAATATATATACTAATGGCGCACCGTCTAATAGTGCGCCATTACTAATTTAAACTAGTAATGGCGCACTGTGAAACGGTGCGCCATTAGTAGTTTTGCAAAAAAAAGAATAAGAAAAAAATTATAGTAATGGCGCACTCACTGCCAGGTGCGCCATTACTAGTTAGAACTAGTAATGGCGCATTGTCTACCTGATGCGCCATTAGTATGTATGAAAAAATGGAAAAAAATTAATACTAGTGGCGCACCCTGTTTCTGGTGCGCCATTAGTGTCTTCCACACTAATGGCGCATCACCAGCAGGTGCGCCATTAGTATATAGTAGTGGCACACTGCTTCCCTGGTGCGCCATTAGTATCAATCCTATCTATAGCCCTTCTCCTAGTAGTGTTGTGTTGAGCGCCTCCCTCGAAGGACCTAAGAATGGGAAAAAGAGCGCTCATGTTTATCCCGAACACCCCAACACTCGTGCCATGGGGGCAGAAGCCGACGACTCGCCATCTCTCAAATTTGATAAACGGCCGCACAGAAGGTAATATTTTAAATTCAAAAGCGTTGCTTAGCGCATATGAACAAGTTTTCAGCGTACAGGATCACAAATGCGAGTTTACTCAAAAATTACATCTTTGGGGCATTCATCCGCTATAAGGCGGGCACCCTTCAGGACGCCCTCATAATACGCTTCCGGGACGCGATGCTCCTTGCCCGGCGGCGGCCCGTCCTTCACCAGCTTCTCCGCATCCACCTTGCCCTAGTGCACTTTAGCACGGGCAAGCGCCCTACGGGCACCTTCGATGCAGACGGAGCGCTTGATTAATTCAAGCCGTGGACAGGCATCCACCAGCCGCCTCACCAGCCCGAAGTAGCTCCCAGGCAAAGCCTCTCCAGGCCACAGCCGAACTATGAGGCCCTTTATGGCCTATTTGGCAACCTTGTGGAGCTCGACCATTTGCTTCAGCTGGTCGCTCAAAGGCACCAGGTGTCCGGCCTCAGCATACTGAGACCAGAACACCTTCTCCATCGAGCTCCCCTCTTCAGCTCGGTAGTAGGTGGCGGCATCCGACGCACTACGGGGCAAATCTGCGAACGCTCCTGGAGAGCTCCGGACTCGGGTAAGTAATAAGTAATTCACTTTCACGTGCTTGCTTTGCATAATGAATGCCTTACCCGCCGCTATCTTCTTCATTGCGTCAATTTCTTTGAGGGCTTTCTAGGCTTCGGCCTTTGCAGACTTCGCGCTTTTGAGGGCTGCCGCAAGCTCGGACGCTTGCGTCTTTGAGTCAAGCTCCAAACTCTCGTGTTTTTTCACGAGAGCCCGGAGCTCTTTCTGCACCTCCTCCACCCACGCCTCCTGCTTCTCTCTCTCCGTGCGCTCCGCGGCCGCCCTGTTTTTGGCCTCGGATAGCGCTTGCTTAAGGGTTGCCACCTCGGTCGTGGCCCCTATAATAGCACGTTGATCCTGTCATTTTTTGCAACCACATCTTCTCTATATAATTGCGCAAGGTATTACCTACCTTCCTTCTCCTCGAGTTGCCTCTTGGCATGGCCGAGCTCGTTCTCGGACCGTGCGAGGTTTTGCTTCAGCGTATCCACCTCCGTAGCCAGTGCGGCGGAGGCCAGCAGCGAAGCCTGCATACGCATATTGACTTGATTATGTTAGACTCCTGCGAATGTTACTAGATCTTCTATTCGGCTTTTCTTTCCAAACGCCGAACAGAGCATCAGGGGCTACTGTCTATGCGGTAATATTTTTACATATTCTTTACCTACCTCAAAGCCTATTAGAAGGTTGGCACAGGCTTCAGTCAGTCCGCTCTTGGCGGACTGAACCTTCTGGATCACCGCACTCATAATAGTGCAGTGCTCCTCGTCGATGGAGGCGCCGTTAAGCGTCTCCAGCAAATTGTCCGGTGCCTCCAGTTGCACGGAGGTCACCGGCTCGGTAGGCTCGCCTACTGGAGTCTAGAACCATTGAAGGTTCCGGCGCGGTGTCCGGCTCAAGGCCGGACTCGAAGCCCTTGGGGGTTTTATCCCCTTTGCTCCTGGAGTCCGGGAGGTCGCCTTGCGGCGCCTCCAGGACCACCTCCTCCTGGCTTGGAACCTGTTGGGATAGCGCCTCGGCGTTGTCCGTAGGGTGGGGGGAGGTAGCCGTCGGAAGCGAATTCACATCGGACGAATCCAGGGAACCGCTCGACGACATGTCGAGCCGGTCTTTGGGTGGACTGCATAAACATGTTCGACATAAGGAAAAGCCGTGCAATGGAAGAATACTATGAATCATTCTGGTATCCGGACACTTACGATCTTGCCAGGGGCTTGGCCATGTGCGGCCACTCCTCTTCGCCGTCGTCGGTGTTGGTGGAGCCGTCCGGAGGAAGGGTTTTCCCCTTCTTTGACCCTTCGGCCTCCCCAGTTGGGGCGGCCTTCCTTTTCTTCTCTCCCCCCGCTGGAGGGGGAGAGGTCTCTTCTTCCTCCTCCTCGTCTTCACGGGAGGAGTGCGTCTTGGAGTCATCGGATGATGAATCCGAGACCCCCAGGCGCCGGGCACTCTTCCGAGTCCCCGTGGCCTTCTTCTTGGCCTTCTTCTCCGGCACCGCATAGGGTGCCGGAACCAGCAGCTTCGCCAAGCGAGCGTCCGCTGGGCCTTCGGGCAAAGGAGCCAGACAGTTGATCTGTCCGGACGTCTCCTGCCAATCCTGTCAAAGGTAAGGGAACTTAGATCCCGCATGGGGTCAAACTATGAACAACTAATACCCTGTAAAAGGTGAAAACAGCTTACCGCACGAGCGTGATGCTGCGTGCTGAATCCGCGATCCTCGGTAGCGGATGTGGGGACCTCGGCGCCCTTGAAAAGCACCTTCCAGGCATCTTTGTACGTCGTGTCGAAGAGCCTGCTCAGAGTTCGGTGCCGCGCCGGGTCGAACTCCCACAGGTTGAAAGCTCGTTGTTGACACGGGAGGATCCGACGGATGAGCATAACCTGGACTACGTTGACAAGTTTGAGATTCTTGTCCACCAGGGTTTGGATGCGTGTTTGGAGTCCGGTCAGCTCTCCTTCTTTACCCCACGACAGGCTCATCTCTTTCCAGGAGGTGAGCCGCGTAGGGGGTCCGGATCGGAACTCGGGGGCTGCGACCCATTCAGGGTCGCGCGGCTCGGTGATGTAAAACCACCCCGATTACGACCCCTTTAGGGACTCCACGAAGGAGCCCTCGGGCCATAGGACGTTGGGCATCTTGCCCACCATGGCACCTCCGCACTCCCCCTGAGTGCCGTGCACCACCTTCGGCTTGACATTAAAAGTCTTGAGCCATAGGCCGAAATGGGGGCGGATGCAGAAGAAAGCCTCGCACACGACGATAAACGCCAAGATATTAAGGACAAAGTTCGGGGCCAGATCGTGGAAATCCAGGCCATAGTAGAACATGAGCCCCCGGACAAATGGGTGGAGAGGGAAGCCCAGTCCACGGAGGAAATGGGGGAGGAACACCACCCTCTCATGGGGCCTAGGGGTGGGGATGAGCTGCCCCACTTCAGGAAGCCGGTGCGCAATGTCGTTAGACAAGTATCCGGCCTTCCTCCGTTTTTTGATGTGTCCCTCCGTGACGGAGGAGACCATCCACTTGCCTCCCGCTCCGGACATGGCTGGAGAAGGTTGAGGTGGGGTGTGCAGACTTGGGCGCTGGAGCTCGAGTGCGCGGAAATGGATAGGCAAAGGAGGAAGAAGGCGTGGATGAAAAGGTGGATCCTTATCCCCTTATATGGGCAGACGCGACTATGCGCCCCCACCAGCCTGGTAAAACTCGCTCCCAAGCGCCGTAGTCAATGGCGTGGTTGGGTTACCCACACCCGTATTGATGAGAATCCCGGAATAAGGGGACACGATCTCTGCTTTAACAAGACGTGCCAAGGAAACCGCCTCGCTAAACGCGCTGAGGTGGGACAGTAAAACGATTCGAATAAAAACTTGGCCGTGGTGTGATGTCATGCTACGGAATACGTCAGCAGATTAGATTTGTGTAAATATTATTCTCTCTATGGCAATATGTGGAAACTTATTTTGCACAGTCGGACACTACCTTTGTGTTCAAAATCTTCTATGAAGTACTTGGAGGAGGAACCCGCCTTGCAATGCCGAAGACAATCTACGCGCTGGACTCATCGTCATTGAAGCCCGGTTCAGGGGCTACTGAGGGAGTCCTGGATTAGGGGGTGTCCGGATGGCCGGACTATACCTTCGGTCGGACTCCTGGACTATGAAGATACAAGATTCAAGACTTCGTCCCGTGTCCGTAAGGGACTTTCCTTAGCGTGGAAGGCAAGCTTGGCGATACGGATATGTAGATCTCCTACCATTGTAACCGACTCTGTGTAACCCTAGCCCTCTCCGGTGTCTTTATAAACCGGAGAGTTTTAGTCCGTAGGACGAACAACAATCATACCATAGGCTAGCTTTTAGGGTTTAGCCTCTCTGATCTCGTGGTAGATCTACTCTTGTACTACCCATATCATCAATATTAATCAAGTAGGACGTAGGGTTTTACCTCCATCAAGAGGGCCCGAACCTGGGAAAAACATCGTGTCCCCTGCCTCCTGTTACCATCCGACCTAGACACACAGTTCGGGACCCCCTACCCGAGATCCGCCGGCTTTGACACCGACAATCACCATCGTCACCGGCATGACACCTTGATCTCCATCGTAGCATCGTTGTCTGATAACCCACAAGTATAGGAGAACGCGACAGTTTTCAAGGGTAGAGTATTCAACCCAAATTTATTGATTCGACACAAGGGGAGCCAAAGAATATTCTCAAGTATTAGCAGTTGAGTTGTCAATTCAACCACACCTGGAAGACTTGATATCTGCAGCAAAGTATTTAGTAGCAAAGTAATATGGAAGTAATGGTAACGGTGGCAAAAGTAATAGTGATAGTTTTGTAGTGATTGTAACAGTAGCAACGGAAAAGCAACTAAGCGAAGAACAATATGTGAAAAGCTCATAGGCATTGGATCGGTGATGGAGAATTATGCTGAATGTGATTATTCATGCAACAGTAATAACATAGGGTGACACAGAACTAGCTCCAATTCATCAATGTAATGTAGGCATGTATTCCGAATATAGTCATACGTGCTTATGGAAAAGAACTTGCATGACATCTTTTCTCCTACCCTCCCGTGGCAGCGGGGTCCTAATGGAAACTAAGGGATATTAAGGCCTCCTTTTAATAGAGTACCGGACCAAAGCATTAACACATAGTGAATACATGAACTCCTTAAACTACGGTCATCACCGGGAGTGGTCCCGATTATTGTCACTTCGGGGTTGCCGGATCATAACACATAGTAGGTGACTATAGACTCGCAAGATAGGATCAAGAACTCACATATATTCATGAAAACATAATAGGTTCAGATCTGAAATCATGGCACTCGGGCCCTAGTGACAAGCATTAAGCATAGCAAAGTCATAGCAACATCAATCTCAAAACATAGTGGATACTAGGGATCAAACCCTAACAAAACTAACTCGATTACATGATAAATATCATCCAACCCATCACCGTCCAGCAAGCCTACGATGGAATTACTCACACACGGCAGTGAGCATCATGAAATTGGTGGTGGAGGATGGTTGATGATGATGATGGCGACGGATTCCCCTCTCCGGAGCCCTGAACGGACTCCAGATCAGCCCTCCCGAGAGAGATTAGGGCTTGGCGGCGGCTCCGTATCGTAAAACGCGATGAATCCTTCTCTCTGGTTTTTTTCTCCTCGAACGTGAATATATAGAGTTGGAGTTGAGGTCGGTGGAGTTCCAGGGGGCCCACGAGGCAGGGGGCACGCCCAGGGGGTAGGCGCGCCCCCACCCTCGTGGACAGGGTGTGGGGCCCGTGGCCTTGATTCTTTCGCCGGTATTTTTTATTAATTCCAAAATAATTCTCCGTTGATTTTCAGGTCATTTCGAGAACTTTTGTTTCTGCACAAAAATAACACCATGGCAATGCTGCTAAAAACAACGTCAGTCCGGGTTAGTTCCATTCAAATCATGCAAGTTAGAGTCCAAAACAAGGGCAAAAGTGTTTGGAAAAGTAGATACAACGGAGACGTATCAACTCCCCCAAGCTTAAACCTTTGCTTGTCCTCAAGCAATTCAGTTGATAAACTGAAAGTGATAAAGAAAAACTTTTGCAAACTCTGTTTGCTCTTGTTGTTGTAAATATGTAAAGCCAGCATTCAAGTTTTCAGCAAAGATTATGAACTAACCTTATTCACAATAACACTTAGGTCTCATGTTTACTAAATGTCAATGACATAATCAACTAGCGAGCAATAATAATAAATCTCGGATGAAAACACTTTCTCAAAACAATCATGATATGATATAACAAGATGGTATCTCGCTAGCCCTTTCTGAGACTGCAAAACATAAATGCAGAGCACCTTTAAAGATCAAGGACTGACTAAACATTGTAATTCATGGTAAAAGAGATCCAGTCATAGTCATACCCAATATAAATTAATAGTAATGGATGCAAATGACAGCGGTGCTCTCCAGCTGGTGCTTTTTAATAAGAAGGTGATGGCTCTACATAAGAGTAAATAGATAGGCCCTTCGCAGAGGGAAGCAGGGATTTGTAGAGGTGCCAGAGCTTGATTTTGAAGCAGAGATAAATAATATTTTGAGCGGCATACTTTCATTGTCAACATAACAACCGAGAAAGATCTCGATATCTTCCATGCTACACACATTATAGGAAGTTCCCAAACAGAATGGTAAAGTTTATACCCCCCCCCTCCACCAACAAGCATCAATCCATGGCTTGCTCGAAACAACGAGTGCCTCCAACTAACATGAGTCCCGGGGGAGTTTTGTTCGCAATTATTTTGATTTGATTTGCATAAAGCATGGGACTGGGCATCCCGGTGACCAGCCATTTTCTCGTGAGTGAGGAGCGGAGTCAACTCCTCTTGAGAATAACCCTCCTGGCATGGAAGATACAGACAACCCTAGTTGATACATGAGCTATTCGAGCATACAAAAAAGAATTTCATTTGAAGGTTTAGAGTTTGGCACATACAAATTTACTTGGAACGGCAGGTAGATACCGCATATATAGGAAGGTATAGTGGACTCATATGGAATAACTTTGGGGTTTATAGAAGTTGATGCACAAGCAGTATTCCCGCTTAGTACAAGTGAAGGCTAGAAAAAGACTGGGAAGCGACCAACTAGAGAGCGGCAACATTCATGAACATGCATTAAAATTAATAAACATTAAGTGCAAGCATAAGTAGGATTTAATCCACCATGAACATAAATATCGTGGAGGCTATGTTGATTTGTTTCAACTACATGTGTGAACATGTGACAAGTCAAGCCACTCGAATCATTCAAAGGAGGATACCACCCTATTATACCACATCACAACCATTTTAATAACATGTTGGCACACAAGGTAAACCATTATAAACTCCTAGCTACTTAAGCATGGCATAAGCAACGATAATCTCTAATTGTCATTGCAAACATGTTTATTCATAATAGGTTGAATCAGGAATGATGAACTAATCATATTTACAAAAAAAGAGAGGTCGAGTTCATACCAGCTTCTCTCATCTCAATCAGTCCATCATACATCGTCATTATTCCCTTTCACTTGCACGACCGAATGGTGTGGATAATAATAATAATAATAATAATAGCACACGTGCATTGGACTAAGTTGGAATCTGCGAGCATTCAATAAATAGGAGAAGACAAGGCAATACAGACTCTTGGTTAAATCAACAATAATGCATATAAGAGCCACTTTAACATTTTCATTATGGTCTTCTCCTCTCGACCCCCAAAGAAAAGAAAATAAATAAAACTATTTACACGGGAAAGCTCCCAACAAGCAAAAGAAGAATATGAAATCTTTTTGGGTTTTCTTTTTAATTATTACTACAAGCAAGAAAAGTAAGCTAGCTAAAAGCTACAACTAATTTTTTTGTTTTTCTTAAGGTTTATCAAATACACAAGAAGAAAGCACAAAAAGGAAAATAATCTAACATGGATAGTACAATGAAAAAGTATGAGCACCGACAACTAGCATGAGTGTGTGAATATGAATGTAATGTCGGTGAGAAATACGTACTCCCCCAAGCTTAGGATTTTGGCCTAAGTTGGTCTATGCCCATGGATCAAAGTTGTAGTTGGGGTCGTACTGAGAAGGAGCCTCGGATTGCCACTGGTTGGCAATCTCCTCTGGATACCACTAGTAAACAGACTGTCGTGAAGGATCAAATTGTGGTTCTGACTCTGGCTCTGTAGCTGATGTGGGGTTTCGGTAGGCGTGAATGGCCTCCAGTGGAACCAGGTACTTGCCTGCAGATAAGTCAAACAAGGAAGGAGTAGGCAAAGTAATAGTCTCAGGGTGATTTTTATCAAATATCATGCTATAGTTAAGCTCCTTTTTCTTGTTCTTACCAATGAAATCATGTGCAACCATACTCTTGTAGTCTAGAAAAACAGGAGGCAACAACTTTTCTTCTTTCTCATAATGCCTAATAGGTATGTTAAAGTATGCAGCGAGGCGCGAGGCGAAGATGCCTCCCAAGATGGGGCCCTTTATATGGTTAAGATTTAACCGCTTTGCAACAATAGCGCCCATACTAAATGTATCGTCACGAAATAGGGCATGGCACAAAAGAAACAATATCAGGGGCACTTAGGTTGTCACAGTTTCCGCGACCAATCAAGCATCTACTAGCAAAAATTGCAAAGTAACGTAGGACTGGAAAATGTATGCTAGTAATTCTTGCATAGGAAACATTCCTAGTTTCCCCTACAACAATTGTATCAATAAACCCCTCACATCGTTACGATGTGGTTCCTCTACGCTGCCCAAAAAGGGCAATTTGCAAACCTCACAAAATTCAGAGAGGGGCATCTCCTTATACTCATCATATAAATAGAAATCCACCGAAGGTGGTGACCTCCTAGCATGGAAATGAAAATTTTGCACAAAGATATTAGTGAGCAGGAGATACTGTTCGCATTGGTCGCGGAGGAAGTCGGTGAGGCCAGCATTCTCAGCCAACTCATAAAAATCATCATAAATCCCGGCTGCTCTCAAGAAATCACCACAAAGCCATTCACACGGCCGAACCTCCGCGGTGCGAGGGAGATTATATTTGGGCCTCTTGTCTTCTTCATCTTGCTTATCCTTCGAGCTTCGGCTCGAGGAGCCCCTCAAAAATATCTTCATCATTTTCTGAAAATTTCTGAAATTTTTAGTAACTTCAAATAAAAGTGAACCAAACTCAACAAAATTGATAGCAACTACTCCCACAAGTGCCTAGAGACTATATCATGCATTAGAACTACTTGGGACCAAATAAATTTGACATGCAAGCTCAAGAACAGGGTCACCTAAGCAGCAAAAATTTGCAATGAATAAAGCACTAGAACAAAAACTAATTGGACCGTTGTAGGAGTCACATACCGAAGAACAATCCCCCAAAGCAGTTTTGTGAGTGGAGCTTTGAGCAAGGAGATCGAAAATGGCAGCAAAATGAGCTAGAACTCGTGCTTGAGCTGGTTGGTGATTTTTTTGGGAGGAAGAAGGAGTGTGTGATTGCTGGAATAAGTGGAGGGGAGCCACTATGGGCCCGCAAGGCAGGGGGCGCGCCCAGGGGGTGGGCGCGCCCTGGACCCTCATGGCCAGATGCTTGCTCCCCCTGCTGTGTTCTCAGTGCCATATATTCTCAAATATTCCAGAAAAAATCTTATTTCATTTTTGGGGCATTTGGAGAACTTTTATTTTCGGGGTATTTCTTATTGCATGGATAACTCAGAAAACAGACAAAAAATACTATTTTTGCTTAATTTAATCTAATTTACAGAAAGTAAAAGAAGGGTACAGAAGGTTGTGCTTTCTAACTTCATCCATCTCATGCTCATCAAAAGGAATCCATTAACAAGGTTGATCAAGTCTTGTTAACAAACTCATTCCGAATAACATGGAACCGGAGAAATTTTGAATAACACTAGGTTATCTCAACGGGGATATGCACGTCCCCAATAATAAGAATATCATATTTCTTCTTGACAGTGTGAAGAGGAAATTCAAAACCTCCAAAAATAATCGATGGAATTTTTCCAATAGAATTGATATTGTGGACTTGAGGTTGTTTCCTCGGAAAGTGTACCGTATGCTCATTACCATTAAAATGAAAAGTGGCATTGCCTTAATTGCAATCAATAGCAGTCCCTGCAGTATTCAAAAAGGGTCTTCCAAGAATAATAGACATACTATCGTCCTCGGGAATATCAAGAATAACAAAGTTCGTTAAAATAGCAATGTTTGCAACCACAACAGGCACATCCTCACAAATGCCGACAGGTATAGCAGTTGATTTATCAGCCATTTGCAAAGATATTTCAGTAGGTGTCAACTTATTCAAATAAATTCTACGATATAAACAGAGATGCATAACACTAACACTGGCACCAAGATCACATAAAACAGTTCTAACATAGTTTATTTTAATGGAGCATGGTATAGTTGGTACTCCTAGATCTCCAAGTTTCTTAGGTATTCCACCCTTAAAAGTATAATTAGCAAGCATGGTGGAAATTTTAGCCTCCGATATCTTTCTTTTATTTGTAACAATATCTTTCATATACTTAGCATAAGGATTCATTTTAAGCATATCAGTCAAACGCATACGCAAGAAGATATGTCTAATCATTTCAGCAAAGCGCTCAAAATCCTCATCATCCTTTTTCTTGGATGGTTTGGGAGGAAAAGGCATGGGTTTCTGAACCCATGGTTCTCTTTCTTTACCGTGCTTCCTAGCAACAAATTCTCTCTTATCGTAACGTTGATTCTTTGATTGTGGATTATCAAGATCAACAACAGGTTCAATTTCTACATCATTGTTATTACTAGGTTGAGCATCAACATGAACATCATCATTAACATTATCACTAGGTTCATGTTCATTACCAGATTGTGTTTCAGCATCAGAGATATAAATACCATTAGGAGTCTCAGGTGTGTCTACAACAGGTTCACTAGAAGTATGCAAAGTCCTATCATTTTTCTTTTTCTTCTTCTTAGAAGGACTAGGTGCATCAACATTATTTCTTTGAGAATCCTGCTCAATTCTCTTAGGGTGGCCCTTAGGATACAAAGGTTCCTGAGTCACTTTACCCCCTCTAGTTGCAACTCTAACAGCAAAGTCATTATTCTTACTATTCAATTCATTGAGCAAATCATTCTGAGCTTTAAGTACTTGTTCTACTTGAGTGGTAACCATAGAAGTATGTTTACTAATGAGTTTAAGTTCACCTTTAACTCTAGACATATAATCACTCAAGTGTTCAATCATATAAGCACTGCGTTTTAGTTGTCTACCAAAATAAGCATTAAAATATTCTTGCTTAACCATAAAGTTATCAAACTCATCCAAACATTGGCTAGCAAACTTAGTAGGAGGGATTTCAACTTTATCATATCTATAGAGAGAGTTTACCTTTACTACCTGTGTCAAGTTATCAAGACCGTGTGTTTCTTCAATAGGTGATGAGTTAAGACCATGTATTTCTTCAATAGGAGGTAAATTCTTAACATCTTCAGCTTGTATACCTTTTTCTTTCATAGATTTCTTTGCCTCTTGCATATCTTCAGGACTGAGAAATAGAATACCCCTTTTCTTCGGAGTTGGCTTAGGAGTTGGTTCAGAAGTGTCCAATTATTTTCATTGGTCAACATATTATTCAATAGAATTTTAGCTTGATCAACTATTCTTTCCCTCGAATCACAACTAGCACAACTATCCAGGTGGTCTCTGGAAGCATCAGTTAGTCCATTGTAAAAGATATCAAGTATTTCATTTTTCTTGAGAGGATGATCAGGCAAAGCATTAAGTAATTGGAGAGGCCTCCCCCAAGCTTGTGGGAGACTCTCTTCTTCAATTTGCACAAAATTATATATTTCCTTTAAGGCAGATTGTTTCTTATGAGTAGGGAAATAATTAGCAGAGAAGTAATAAATCATATCCTGGGGACTACGCACACAACCAGGATCAAGAGAATTAAACCATATCTTAGCATCACCCTTTAATGAGAACGGAAATAATTTAAGGATATAATAGTAGCGATTTTTCTCATCATTAGTGAACAGGGTAGCTATATCATTTAATTTAGTAAGATGTGCCACAACATTTTCAGATTCATAGCCATAGAAAGGATCAGATTCAACCAAAGTAATCATATCAGGATCAACAAAGAAATCATAATCCTTATCAATAATAAAGATAGGTGAAGTAGCATAAGCAGGATCATATTTCATTCTAGCATTCAGAGTTTTTTCTTTCAGCTTAGCTAATAATTTTTTAAGATCAATTCTATCATTGCAAGCAAGAAAGTCTCTAGCAGTTTCTTCATCCATAACATAACCCTTAGGCACAACAGGCAATTCATATCTAGGGGGAGAATCTTCATCATCACTTTCATCAATATTATCGGTTTCAATAATTTCATTCTCTCTAGCCCTAGCAAGTTGTTCATCAAGAAATTCACCAAGTGGCACAGTAGTATCAAGAATAGAAGTAGTTTCATCATAAGTATTATGCATAGCAGAAGTGGCATCATCAATAACATGCGACATATCAGAATTAATAGCAGAAGCAGGTTTAGGTGTAGCAAGCTTACTCAAAACAGAAGGTGAATCAAGTGCAGAGCTAGATGGTAGTTCCTTACCTCCCCTAGTAGTTGAGGGATAAATTTTTGTTTTCTCCTCTTTTAAGTTCCTCATAGTGACCAGCAGATATAAATCCCAAGTAACTCAAAGAATATAGCTATGCTCCCCGGCAACAGCGCCAGAAAATAGTCTTGATAACCCACAAGTATAGGGATCGCAACAGTTTTCGAGGGTAGAGTATTCAACCCAAATTTATTGATTCGACACAAGGGGAGCCAAAGAATATTCTCAAGTATTAGCAGTTGAGTTGTCAATTCAACCACACCTGGAAGACTTAATATCTGCAGCAAAGTATTTAATAGCAAACTAATATGGAAGTAACGGTAACGGTGGCAAAAGTAATAGTGATAGTTTTGTAGTGATTGTAACAGTAGCAACGGAAAAGCAACTAAGCGAAGAACAATATGTGAAAAGCTCGTAGGCATTGGATCGGTGATGGAGAATTATGCCGGATGCGATTATTCATGCAACAGTTATAACATAGGGTGACACAGAACTAGCTCCAATTCATCAACGTAATGTAGGCATGTATTCCGAATATAGTCATAAATGCTTATGGAAAAGAACTTGCATGGCATCTTTTCTCCTACCCTCCCGTGGCAGCGAGGTCCTAATGGAAACTAAGGGATATTAAGGCCTCCTTTTAATAGAGTACCGGACCAAAGCATTAACACATAGTGAATACATGAACTCCTCAAACTACGGTCATCACCGGGAGTGGTCCCGATTATTGTCACTTCGGGGTTGCTGGATCATAACACATAGTAGGTGACTATAGACTCGCAAGATAGGATCAAGAACTCACATATATTCATGAAAACATAATAGGTTCATATCTGAAATCATGGTACTCGGGCCCTAGTGACAAGCATTAAGCATAGCAAAGTCATAGCAACATCAATCTCAGAACATAGTGGATACTAGGGATCAAACCCTAACAAAACTAACTCGATTACATGATAAATCTCATCCAACCCATCACCGTCCAGCAAGCCTACGATGGAACTACTCATGCACGGCAGTGAGCATCATGAAATTGGTGATGGAGGATGGTTGATGATGACGATGGCGATGGATTCCCCTCTCCAGAGCCCCGAACAGACTCCAGATCAACCCTCCCGAGAGAGATTAGGGCTTGGCGGCGGCTCCGTATCGTAAAACGCGATGAATCCTTCTCTCAGGTTTTTTCTCCCCGAACGTGAATATATAGAGTTGGAGTTGAGGTCAGTGGAGTTCCAGGGGGCCCACGAGGCAGGGGGCGCACCCAAGGGGTAGGCGCGTCCCCACCCTCATGGACAGGGTGTGGGCCCCCTGACCTTGATTCTTTCGCCAGTATTTTTTATTAATTCCAAAATAATTCGCCATTGATTTTCAGGTCATTCTGAGAACTTTTGTTTCTGCACAAAAATAACACCATGGCAATTCTGCTGAAAACATCGTCAGTCCGGGTTAGTTCCATTCAAATCATGCAAGTTAGAGTCCAAAACAAGGGCAAAATTGTTTGGAAAAGTAGATACGACGGGGACGTATTGATACGTCTCCAACATATCTGTAATTTTTTATTGTTCCATGCTATTATATTATCTATTTTGGATGTTTATGGGCTTTATTAAACACTTCTATATTATTTTTGGGACTAACCTATTGACCCAGAGCCCAGTGCCAGTTCCTGTTTTTTCCCTTGTTTCAGTGTTTCGAAGAAAAGGAATATCAAACGGAGTCGAAATGGAATGAAACCTTCTGGAGAAGTTATTTTTAGAAAGAAAGCAACCCGGGAGACTTGGAGTCCACGTCATGAAAGCAACGAGGGAGGCACGAGGCAGGGGGGCGCGCCCTCCACCCTCGTGGGCCCCTCATGGCTCCCCTGACGTACTTCTTCCTCCTATATATACCCATATACCCTAAAAACTTCGGGGAACAGAATAGATCAGGAGTTCCGCCGCCGCAAGCCTCTGTAGCCACCAAAACCCAATCGGGGCCCTATTCCGGCACCCTGCCGGAGGGGGGGAACCCTCACCGGTTGCCATCTTCATCATCCCGACGCTCTCCATGACGAGGAGGGAGTAGTTCACCCTCGGGGCTGAGGGTATGTACCAGTAGCTATGTGTTTGATCTCTCTCTCACGTGTTCTTGAGGTGATACGATCTTGATGTATCGCGAGCTTTGCTATTATAGTTGGATCTTATGTTGCTTCTCCCCCTCTACTCTCTTGTAATGGATTGAGTTTTCCCTTTGAAGTAATCTTATAGAATTGAGTCTTTAATGATTTGAGAACACTTGATGTATGTCTTGCCGTGTGTATCTGTGGTGACAATGGGATATCACGTGATTCACTTGATGTATGTTTTGGTGATCAACTTGCGGGTTCCGCCCATGAACCTATGCATAGGGGTTGGCACACGTTTTTGTCTTGACTCTCCGGTAGAAACTTTGGGGCACTCTTTGAAGTACTTTGTGTTGGATTGAATAGATGAATCTGAGATTGTGTGATGCATATCGTATAATCATACCCACGGATACTTGAGGTGACATTGGAGTATCTAGGTGACATTATGTTTTGGTTGATGTGTGTCTTAAGGTGTTATTTTACTATGAACTCTAGGGCTGTTTGTGACACTTATAGGAATAGCCCAATGGATTGATTGGAAAGAATAACTTTGAGGTGGTTTCGTACCCTACCATAATCTCTTCGCTTGTTCTCCGCTATTAGTGACTTTGGAGTGACTCTTTGTTGCATGTCGAGGGATAGTTATATGATCCAATTATGTTATTATTGTTGAGAGAACTTTCACTAGTGAAAGTATGAACCCTAGGCCTTGTTTCCTAGCATTGCAATACCGTTTACGCTCACTTTTATCATTAGTTACCTTGCTATTTTTATATTTTCAGATTACAAAAACCTATATCTACCATCCATATTGCACTTGTATCACCATCTCTTCGCCGAACTAGTGCACCTATACAATTTACCATTGTATTGGTTGTGTTGGGGACACAAGAGACTCTTTGTTATTTGGTTGCAGGGTTGCTTGAGAGAGACCATCTTCATCCTACGCCTCCCATGGATTGATAAACCTTAGGTCATCCACTTGAGGGAAATTTGCTACTGTCCTACAAACCTCTGCACTTGGAGGTCCAACAACGTCTACAAGAAGAAGGTTGTGTAGTAGACATCAAGCTCTTTTTTGGCGCCGTTGCCGGGGAGGTGAGTGCTTGAAGGTATATCTTTAGATCTTGCAATCGAATCCTTTTGTTTCTTGTTTTATCACTAGTTTAGTTTATAAAAGAAAACTACAAAAATGGAATTGAGTTTGCCTCATATGCTTCATCTTTTTAATATATTTCGTGAATATGATGGAAAGGAAAATTGTGCCGAAGTGTTAGAACAAGAATGCATTAAAATGTTTGGCACTAAATCTTTGAATGATGAGCATGATTGCAATGTTGTTAGTATGAACTCCTTGAATATCCATAGTACTAATGATGATTGCACTAGTCATGATGAAAATGTCTCCTATAAACATGTCAATTTTTGTGGAGTGCATTGGGTTTGCAAGTACACACCAAATAGGGAAGATAGATATTGCAAGAGGCATAAGCACTTAGAAACTAAATGGTTGCAAGAGAGGCTAGATGTTTGTGCTGAAAATTTAAATTTTCTTAGCCGTACTTGTGAACTTTGCAATGAACATGATCATTTCAGTACCCAATGCAAATTGTTTCATGATCGTATCGTGTCCAAAAATTGTGATGACTTGATTTCCCTTGCGCATCATAATGAACTTAGTTTGCTCTTAGGTTATGAAGAAATGAAACGTATAACTAAGGATATTCCAGAATTTGCCCCTAATAGAGTTCTTCATTTTGATCTAGAGGAAATTTATATGCATTGTGCGGTGAATTGCATGGAAAATCCTTATATTGCCAATTACATAAAGAAAAGAAAAACAAATAGAAGATGAAGAGAATACTAACAAAAGGGAAGAGACTTCCCAATATCCTCCTATTATTTCTTATGATGAATCAGGTAACGAGGAGGAGCCTTCTATCCAACCAATTTCATTAATAAGGAGCTCCAAAAAGAGGATTGAACCCACACATTATGTGGTGAAGAAGAAGAAAAGAAAAAGGAAGAGAGGTAAAAAGATATCTCCCCCAAATAATGTTGCTCCTATTATTGTTGTGCCTCATGAAAATGAATCAAAAATAATTGTGGAAGATGATGCACTTGATGATGATCTCATTATGCCTATTGCTTGTTGTGATGATTATGATTGGGAGGATAATGATACTTATTATGATCTTGAAAATCTTTTTGGCACTTGCTTGGAAGAATATGATAATAATGTTTGCTATATTGGTGCTATCCATACTATTAATGATGAGAGTGATTATGCTTATGATATGAAAAGGCTCAAGCTTGGGGATGCTATGTTTGATGAGGATGACATGTTTGAGAATATATTTGCTGCAATTAATGTTTGTCCCAAGCTTGGGGATGCTACGTTTAATGAAGATGATATTTTTAGTCTCTCAAGTTTTGATATGCAAATGTATAGTGATGATAGCATGCCTCCTACTTATGATGATTATATTGATGAAAGTGGGTTTGGAAGAGTCTCAACTTTAGGAAGTAATGATCCCACTATTTTGGACGATGTTGAATCTTATTATGATAATTATGAAAGTGGATTTGGAGAGGTCATGACTTTATTTAGTGATGTATCCACTATCTTGGAAGAGGTTTCAATCGATTGTGATGAGAACAAAGTTGCTACTTATGATGATTATTGTGATGAAACTTATGCTATAAAAAGTAGTGATGATTATATTTATAAAACTTATCATGATTATGATTACCCTTTTTCTGAACATTACTCTTTTAATGTGTAAACAATTTATAGTATTCAAGTCTCTTATGATACTCTCACTATCCCGAATGAGAAGAATTTTGCTTATGTGGAGAGTAGTAAATTTCCTATGAAAGTAGATCATGAAAAGAATGCTTTAGGTGCTGGTTATATTGTTGAATTCATTCATTATGCTACTGAAAATTATTATGAGGGAGGAATATATGCTTGTAGGAATTGCAATAATATCAAGTTTCCTCTCTATGTGCTTAAAGTTTTGAAGTTATGCTTGTTTTGCCTTCCTATGCTAGTTGATTATTGTTCCCATAAATTGTTTGATCACAAAATCCCTATGCATAGGAAGTGGGTTAGACATAAATGTGTTAGTCATATTCTTCATGATGCTCTATTTATGTTTCAATTCCTATCTTTTATGCGAGCATCATTGAAATCATCATGCCTAGCTAAGGGCGTTAAACGATAGCGCTTGTTGGGAGGCAACCCAATTTTATTTTAGTTCTTTGCTTTTTGGTTCTGTTTAGTAATAAATAACCCATCTAGCTTCTATTAAGATGTGGTTTTATCTTTTAATTAGTGTCTGTGCCAAGTAGAACCTTTGGGAAGACTTGGGTGAAGTCTTTATGATCATGCTGTAAAAAAACAGAAAGTTTAGCGCTCACGAGATTAGCTTCAACGTTTTACTGGAGAGTGATATTTAGTTGATTCTTTTTGAAGATGATTACTAGACAAATTCCTCAGGACCACCAATTTATTTTAGAATTTTTGGAGTTCAAGAAGTTTGCGTTAGTTACAGATTACTACATACTGTTCTATTTTTGACAGATTCTGTTTTCATTGTGTTGCTTGCTTATTTTGATGAATCTATGGCTAATAAAATAGTTTATAAACCATAGAGAAGTTGGAATACAGTAGGTTTAACACCAATATAAATAAAGAATGAGTTAATTACAGTACCTTGAAGTGGTGTTTGGTTTTCTTTCGTTAACAGAGCTTACGAGTTTTCTGTTAAGTTTTGTGTTGTGAAGTTTTCAGGTTTTGGGTAAAGATTCGATGGACTACGGAATAAGGAGTAGCAAGAGCCAAATCTTGGGGATGCCCAAGGCACCCCAAGTTAATATTCAAGGATAACCAAGAGCCTAAGCTTGGGGATGCCCCGGATGGCATCCCCTCTTTCGTCTTCGTTCATCGGTAACTTTACTTGGAGCTATATTTTTATTCACCACATGATATGTGTTTTGCTTGGAGCGTCATGTCATTTTATTTTGCTTTGCTTGCTGTTTGAATAAAGTAGCAAGGTCTGAAATTGTTAAATGAGAGAGAGTCCTCACATAGCTAAATAATTATTTAACTACTCATTGATCTTCACTTCTATCTTTTGGAGTAGTTTGTCATTTACTCTAGTGCTTCATTTATATCTTTTAGAGCACGATGGTAGTTTTATTTTGTAGAAATTATTGAACTCTCATGCTTCACTTATATTATTTTGAGAGTCTTAAACAGCATGGTAATTTGCTTAAATTGGGAAATTAATCCTAATATGTTAGGTATTCAAGATTAGTAAAAACTTTCTTATGAGTGTTTTGAATACTAAGAGAAGTTTGATGCTTGATGATTGTTTTGAGATATGGAGGTAGTGATATTAAAGTTGTGCTAGTTGAGTAGTTGTGAAATTGAGAAATACTTGTGTTGAAGTTTGCAAGTCCCGTAGCATGCATGTATGGTAAACGTTATGTAACAAATTTGAAACATGAGGTGTTCTTTGATTGTCCTCCTTATGAGTGGCGGTCGGGGACGAGCGATGGTCTTTTCCTACCAATCTATCCCCCTAGGAGCATGCGCGTAGTGCTTAGTTTTTGATGACTTGTAGATTTTTGCACTAAGTATGTGAGTTCTTTATGACTAATGTTGAGTCCATGGATTATACGCACTCTCACCTTTCCATCATTGCTAGCCTCTTTGGTACTGTGCATTGCCCTTTCTCACATTGAGAGTTGGTGCAAACTTCGCCGGTGCATCCAAACCCCATGATATGATACGCTCTTTCACACATAAACCTCCTTATATCTTCCTCAAAACAGCCACCATACCTACCTATTATGGCATTTCCATAGCCATTCTGAGATATATTGCCATGCAACTTTCCACCGTTCCGTTTATCATGACACGTTCATCATTGTCATATTGCCATGCATGATCATGTAGTTAACATCGTATTTGTGGCAAAGCCACCATGCATAATTTTCATACATGTCACTCTTGGTTCATTGCATATCCCGGTACACCGCCAGAGGCATTCATATAGAGTCATACTTTGTTCTAGTATCGAGTTGTAATCATTGAGTTGTAAATAAATAGAAGTGTGATGATCATCATTTTCTAGAGCATTATCCCAAGTGAGGTAAAAAGAGAAAGGCCATAAAAAGGAGAAAGGCCATAAAAAAGAGAAGGACCAAAAAATGAGAGAAAAAGAGAGAAGGGACAATGTTAGTATCCTTTTACCACACTTGTGCTTCAAAGTAGCACCATGATCTTCATGATAGAGAGTCTCTTGCACTGGTAGAAAAAGGGCATATAGTCCCGGTTCGTAAGGGCCTTTAGTCCCGGTTCCGGAACCGGGACTAAAGTGTCGGTACTAATACCTCCCCCCTTTAGTCCCGGTTCAATCCAGAACCGGGACTAAAGGCCCTCCACGTGGGCAGTGCGCAGAGCCCAGTCAGGAGACCCTTTGGTCCCGGTTGGTGGCACCAACCGGGACCAATAGGCATCCACGCGTCAGCACTTCTGTGGCTGGGGTTTTTTTTTGAAAGGGGGGGGGTTGGGGGTTTTGGGGGTTAATTTAGGTGTTTCATATATTGTGTTAGCTAGCTATAATTAATAGAGAGAAGTGTCCTCTGTTATGTCCGTGCTTGGTCGACGCTACGTACTATACATACGTATAGAGAGGAGTAGACACGCTAGCTAGCTAGTAAGCAAACGAAGGAAACAGAAGATCGTCATGAACATATATGCATACAAAGAGAAGTGATATCGACCACCTCTCCTTCTCCGAGAGATTGGTTGAACAAGAAGTTCTCGTATATCTATCTGACACTACCGGCTACATATATACAATAATTATCTCTTACAAATATAATCATACAGACTCAGGGTCCACATAGAATTCTCCGTCTTTAGGGATCACGTGGTCAAGAAAGAATGCTGCCAATTCCTCTTGAATTGCTCGCATGCGAGCTGGTGCTAGGAGTTCATCCCGCTTCCGAAACATCTAATTTGAAGAAGGGGGTCACTACATATATATATATATAAATGAAAGAAACTCAACACAAATGATGGTAATAAAATAAAATTGTGAATGTTGTTATTTACGTACTTCATATTGTTCGTTAGAGTACCCGCCCTGCTCACAGGTCGTGTGGCGGATGGACTCGCAGATGTAGTATCCACAAAAATCATTCCCTTGTTCCTGCCACAACCACTTTACAAGAAATAGAGGTCAATCAAACTGATAAGCAAGAATGCTAAATGGTATTGATGAAACTAGCGCTTGAATCACTAGGAGATGCGCGGAACATGCTACTATAGCACTTACTTTCGGGTGTCTAAATTCCAGCTCCTTCGGCAGTCCCGGAACTGTTTTGGTGAATTTTCTCCAAACCCTGCCGGACAAAGAAAACAATTACTTGATATCAGGAAATGAACAAAGTTGCTGATATGGTGGATAATGATCGATTTAACTTACTTCTTGAGGATTTCAGTCATGTCCGCATACTCCTGGGGATCTTTTCGTTTAGAGTCCAAGACGGTTACTACTCCCTGCTCAAGCTTAATCTCTAGGAGAATATAGTGGAAACTGCACACACATGCATAACTCATGAATTACATTACTATAACCTTGACTAATATGTAAGGGAAACCGAATACGCACAAGACAGTAACACTCACCTGAAGTTGTAAGGAAAGAGTATTATATCTTTGTTTTGATTTATTATGAACGATCGTAGCAAGTTGGCCTCGGTAGCTGCGGCATGAAGTTTAACCTGAGTTGCATCTATGAGATATGTGTTAATGAACCCAATATCACCGACTTGTATTTTCTTCAATTCGGCGATCTTCAATCTGCATAATATAGTGAGGATGATTATAAATACATGCAATGAAAGAGCTAAGCTATATAGAGAAACTTAATGACAGAAGTAGTACTACTTACAGACAGTAGCAGGTGACCGTTGTTTTATCGAGGGCCAATTGATTGAAAAACTGATAGAACTCCTCAAATGGAACAGGCAACAGATCAATTCCAACAAGGTCATGCTCCTTTTTAACTTTCACATACAAAGTACTCCTCCCCCCAGAGTCTCTGCAGATTTTCAAGTACCAATCATGCAATCTTCGCATCATCGTTGATAGAGATCTTTCATCTTTGACGAGAGGCTTCCCGTACTCGTATCTTTGTATCTGCACGTCCATGGGTTCATAATGTACTTCGTCGGGCAGGTAATCTGCAAGATTGCTATAACCGGGCACCATCCTCGGATCATTAGCGACGTTGTGGCTAGGCACCTTGAGCAGGGGGCACGATTGCTTCGCTTGTTCGCCGAGCTGGGCAATTTGTTTCCCAGCTCGTCGTTCTTTCAGCCTTTGATCACTGACAGTACTTCCCGACCGCTCCGCTTCGGCAAATTCCTTTCCAATAATGCGGTCATAGTTTCCTTTCGGCGGATCAGACTTCGGTGGTTCTGTCAGGGCAGCCAGAGTGCGCTTCACTTTCACCCGATCTACCTTCTCCTCCGGAGGTGGATGTTTCTTTGCTTTCACCCCTTCAAAGAAGTTCCTCACTTCTTCTCGCGCGATCTCGGCGTTCTCCTCTAGGGTCCTCTCATATGGTAACTTCTCTGGAGTCTTCAGAGAAGGACCGAATCTATATGTCCTCCCGCCTCTGGTTGTACTGCTAGACGCCGACCGAGCACACGGAGCGGTTGTCTTCTTTACTTGCTTAAGAGGCAGAGGAGAAGGACTACGACACGCCGGAGCAGCTGGAGCGGCGGCAGGTCTCTTCCACCCTTGCTGACGAGGCGGAGAAGGAGGAGGCTGGCTGCTCGGGCGCGTCGGCGCAGGCGGAGAAGGAGGCGGAGTGCCGCCACGCGCCGGAGAAGGAGCCGGCCGAGGGCCCTGATTGTCACTCGCCGGAGGAGGAGGCAGTGGAGGCGGAATGCCCTGACTCGCCGGAGGAGGAGGAGGAGGCGGTGGCGTCCAGTTCGGAAGGTTGATGAGCTCCTTCCTCCATAGGCATGGAGTGTTCAGAGCAGACCCCAGCCGAGTCTCCCCTTCACCGGTAGGGTGGTCAAGCTGGAGGTCCTCAAATCCCTCCGTTATCTCATCCACCATCACCCTAGCATATCCTTCTGGAATCGGCCGGCAGTGAAAAGTTGCGCCGGGTTCAGTAGGATAAACAGAGCCAACAGCCGCCTTGACCTTCAAATTCATCCATTGCGTCATAAGGTGGCAATTTTGAGACTCCGTTATAGCATCCACGGGATAGCTGGCAGGAGCCGTCAAGGCATGCTCCAGCTGAAGCAGCTCGGTGGAAGCCACGCTGCTTCTGCGCTAAGATGGCGGGGTAGCTTCGGGGGAGGCTTCGGCAGTACGTTTGCTGTGATTTGCTTCTCGTTCCTCTATCGCGTCTACCCTTGCTTGTAGCGCCTGTATTTGGGTCTGCTGCACTTTTTTCCTCCTCTCATGGGATTTGTAACCGCCTGCGTCCGGAAACCCAACCTTCCACGGAATGGAGCCTGGCATGCCTCGTGTCCGTCCAGGGTGCTCCGGATTCCCGAGGGCCATTGTGAGCTCGTCGTTCTCTCTGTCTGGAAAGAACGTCCCTTCCTGCGCTGCTTCGATATACTGCTTAAGCTTACTGACTGGTATGTCCATTTGATCATTCATCCAAATGCACTTCCCTGTTACAGGGTCCAGGGTTCCGCCAGCCCCGAAGAACCAAGTCCGGCAATGGTCTGGCCAGTTAATTGTCTCTGGTTCGATCCCTTTATGAACCAGATCATTCTCAGTCTTGGACCACTTAGGTCGGGCTACGAGGTAACCACCTGACCCTGTGCGATGGTGAAGCTTCTTCTTCGCAGAATTTTGCTTGTTTGTCGCCGACATCTTCTTACTCTTTTCTGATGTCTTGTGGGCCACAAATGCGGGCCAGTGATCTCTGATCTTCTCATATCTGCCCTTGAATTCTGGTGTCTCATTATTTTCGACAAACTTATTCAGCTCTTTCTTCCACCTCCTGAATAGTTCTGCCATCCTCTTCAGAGCAAAAGACTTGATTAATTTCTCTTTAACTGGGTTCTCTGGATTATCCTCAGGCGGTAGGGTGAAATTTGACTTCAGCTCAGTCCAAAGATCATTTTTCTGCATATCATTGACATAAGACACCTCAGGGTCTTCTGTAGCCGGCTTAAACCATTGCTGGATGCTTATCGGGATCTTGTCCCTAACCAGAACCCCGCACTGAGCAACAAATGCGCTCTTTGTCCGGAGGGGTTCAATAGGTTGGCCGTCGGGCGCGATTGCTATGATCTCAAACTTTTCATCCGAGCTCAACTTTTTCTTCGGGCCTCGTCTCTTTACCGAAGTTGTGCTCGATTCGGAGGGCTAGAAAAAAGAACAAAGACTTAATTAATATGTGTACATACCAAAACAATGAATGCATCAATCAGCTAGTCAGCATAGGCTTAACTAATATATATACCTGGCCGGACTCGGTTCGGTCACCGGAGCCGTCATCACGGTCTCCTTCTTGCACCGGCATTGGGTCACCGGAGCTGTCCTCATGTTCTTCTTCTTGCACCGGCATTAGGTCACCGTAGCCAGCTTGTTCACCCTCTCCTTCCAGACCATCGGTTTCATTGAGAAACAACGAGATGGCATCACTTCCTTCTGCGATTATGTCCCTCAACAACGCTTCTTTTGTTGCTTCATCTAGGGCGGTGTCCATAGTTTCTACAAATATTTACAACATGGCAATTATTATTCAAACATGACAAATGGATATATTAGTGCCAAACGTAGAACTAGCTACCTAATCATAGTAAGCTATCGGGAGGGGGTATATATCGACAACGACGACACTACATCTATGTCCCTCGACGACCCTCGTTCCCGATAAAAAAAGAGGAAGAAGAAGAAAAAAAAAAGAGGAGAAGAAAGAATAGAGGAGAAGAATCTCCTCTATTCTTTCTTCTCCTCTTTTTTTTCTTCTTCCTCTTCTTTTTTTATCCTCTTCTTCCTCTCATGTTCGAGAGGATCGCCGAGGGGTCAGGAGGTTGCCTAGTGTCAAAGGATTCAACAAAACCATGTCTTCATCATTAGGCGAAAGTAACATGTGCATGATGGTACGAAGCTCTTCAAAGTTGTTCTGGAACGGAGTCCCAGATAGGATAATTCGCTTTTTGGTACAAAGTTCAGAAAGAGCCTTCCGAATATCGCTATTTGGAAGGCCTTTGCTGAATTCGTACCAAAAGGCGGATTATTCTATCTGGGACTCCATTCCAAAACAACTTTGCAGAACTTCGTACCAACATGCCCTGGTTACTTCCGGCTAATGATGAAGGCATGGATTTCTTCAATACTTTGACACTAGGAAACCTCTCTCGACCCCTCGGCGATCCTCGACCCCTCGAACCCTCGACGACCCTGGAACCCTCGACCCCTAGACGACCCTCTTCTTCCTCTCATGTTCGAGAGGATCGCCGAGGGGTCGGGAGGTTGCCTAGTGTCAAAGGATTCAGCAAAACCATGTCTTCATCATTAGGCGAAAGTAACATGTGCATGATGGTACGAAGCTCTTCAAAGTTGTTCTGGAACAGAGTCCCAGATAGGATAATTCGCTTTTTGGTACAAAGTTCAGAAAGAGCCTTCCGAATATCGCTATTTGGAAGGCCTTTGCTGAATTCGTACCAAAAGGCGGATTATTCTATCCAGGACTCCATTCCAGAACAACTTTGCAGAACTTCGTACCAACATGCCCTGATTACTTCCGGCTAATGATGAAGGCATGGATTTCTTCAATACTTTGACACTAGGAAACCTCTCTCGACCCCTCGGCGATCCTCGACCCCTCGAACCCTCGACGACCCTGGAACCCTCGACCCCTAGACGACCCTGCTGGAACCCTCGACCCTCGACCCTATAGAACCCTCAACCCGAAGAAGAAGAAGAAGAAGAAGAAGAAGAAAATAGAGGAGAAGAAGAAAGGAATAGCTAGAGGAGAAGATCGAAGAAAAAAAAGAAGAAAAAAAGAGGAGAAGAAGAAAGGAATATTCTATTTTCTCTTCTTCTCCACTATTCCTTTCTTCTTCTCCTCTTCTTTTTCTTCTTTTTTCTTCTTCTTATTTATTTCTCCTCTTCTTTTCCTCTCCTCTTCTTCTTTCTTTCCTCTTCTTATTTTCTTCTTTCCTATCCTTCTTTTTCTAAAATTGTAACTTTTGCATATATAAAACTCTTCTAAAATTGTAACTTTCTATATAAAACTTTCCTATCGGGAGGGGGAGAAGATCGAAGAAAAAAAAGAAGAAAAAAAAGAGGAGAAGAAGAAAGGAATAGAGGAGAAGAAGAAAAAATAGAAATTTTCTATTTTTTCTTCTTCTCCTCTATTCCTTTCTTCTTCTCCTCTTCCTTTTCTTCCTCTCCTCGTCTTCTCCTTCTTCCTCTCCACTAACATAAAATGCACTAACCTAAAATGCAACAAACATAAAATACACTAAATCAATCAACTAACCTAAAATCAGTGATAAAATGCACTAACCTAAAATCGATATCTACTAACAACTTAAAAAAATTAGTACATATATGAAAAAATGCATATATGAAAAAAAACATCATCATATCATCAACAGAAAAAAACATCATCATATCATCAACAGAAAAAAAAACATCATCATATCATCAACATCATCATATCATCAACCTAAAATCAGTGATAAAAAGGGCGCCGGCGGCCGGACCGAAAGTGGCGGCGTGTGGTCGGGGTGACGGCGACGGGGTTGGGGAAGGGGCGGCGCGCGCGGCGACGGCGACGGGGTCAGGGAAGGGGCGGCGCGCGGCGGGCGCGGGGCGGGGCGGGCTCGGGGACGGGGCGGGGCGACGACGGGCTCGGGGACGGGGCGGGGCGACAGCGCGGGGACGGGGCGGGCTCGGGGACGGGGCGGGGCGGGCTCGGGGACGGGGCGGGGCGACGACGGGCTCGACGACGGGCTCGGGGACGGGGCGGGGCGACGGCGGTGGGCGCAGGACGACGGTGACGGTGACGGGGTCAGGGAAGGGGCGGCGCGGGGCAACGACGGGCTCGGGGCGGCGCGCGGCGGGCGCGGGGCGACGACGGGCTCGGGGCGGCGACGACGACGACGAACGGCCTGGGGGCGAATGGGGGCGGTTGGCCAAAATTTCACAAGTGTTGGCTTATATAGCCAGAGCAATGGTCCCGGTTCGTGACACCAACCGGGACTAATGCCCCTCTTTGGTCCCGGTTGGTGCCACGAACCGGGACCAAAGGCCAATTTTCAGCAGCCGAAAGGGCGGGAAGCGGCGGCCTTTGGTCCCGGTTGGTGGCACCAACCGGGACTAAAGGGGGGCATTGGTCACGGTTGGTGCCACGAACCGGGACCAATGCCCCCTTTAGTCCCGGTTGGTGCTACCAACCGGGACCAATGGCCTTTGCTGCCCCGCACCCAAAAGTTTAGTCCCACATCGCTAGCTGAAGGGCGCCGGCACTGGTTTATAAGCGCGGGTGTGCCTCCCCATTCGAGCTCCTCTCTAATGCAGGCTTTCGGGCCTAAACTTGCTACTGCCTGTGGGCCTATTGGGCCTTCTGCGGGCCTGAATCCTGGCCCATGTAGGGTTTCTAGTCGTATTCAGGCCGTGGAGGCCCAGTAGGAGGCATTTTTTTGGTTTTTTCTTTTTTATTTCTACATTTTTTTGGTTTTTTATTTTTTTATTTCTACTTACAACTAAATACTTACAGTTTTTTTAGTGATTTCTTTTTCCTTTTAGGTCACAAAAATTATAAACTTTCTATTAGTGCCATTAGTTTTAAATTTTGAATAGTTTAAATTTGAATTTTTAAAAAATTTTGTGAATCACTAGTTTATGAATAACTTTGCTAGAAAAATAGAATTTTTTTCTATTTATTTTTTATTTATACTTACAACTAAATACTTATAGTTTTTTAGTGATTTCTTTTTGATTTTAGGTCACAAAAATTATAAACTTTCTGTTAGTGCCATTAGTTTTAAATTTTGAATAGTTTAAATTTGAATTTTTAAAAATTTGTGTGAATCACTAGTTTATGAATAACTTTACTATAAAAATAGAAAAAAATTTCTTCTTTGCTATTTATTTTTTATTTATACTTACAATTAAATACTTATAGTTTGATTTTAGGTCACAAAAATTATATTCTTTTTGCTATTGAAGAATATTATAGTTTTATTTTAGTTGATCATAACATAATATTTTAATTGATTGTTTTTATTTTCATAAAAGTTTTGTAGTTCATTCTGTTTGCTATTAATTCATTCTTTGAGCTAAATGACTCTGAAATTGGAAAGCATTTCAAAATGAACTCTGAAAAGGTTGACAGTTGGCATGGTATCATCATTTCACCCACATAGCATGTTCCAATAAGTAGAGAGGGTTATGACAAAAACTTGATGCACTTCGTGTACAAAATGGACAATCACTTTCGAAGTATCAAAGTTTCGAACCATAAGACATGAAAGCATTTCAAATGAACTCTGAAAAAGTTGAAAGTTGGGATGGTATCATAATTTCACCCACATAGCATGTGCATGTACAAAACGGACAATGGTAGCATGTTCGTCTGTTACAAATTTGGCATGGTATCATCATAATAGTTGCGGGAGAAAGTCTTCACTTTTTCTTCGCTTGTGTCATTTGCTTATTGCGCCGTAACCATGGATAATCTTCATTGTTTATCAGGATGCTTGGGTCAGCCTTGACATTGAAGGGAGGAATTTCATGAAACTTTTCATAATCTTCAGACATGTCTGTCTTGCCGTCCACTCCCAGGATGTCCCTTTTTCCTGAAAAAACTATGTTGTGCTTTGGCTCATCGTATGATGTATTCGCTTCCTTATCTTTTCTTTTTCTCGGTTTGGTAGACATGTCCTTCACATAGATAACCTGTGCCACATCATTGGCTAGGACGAACGGTTCGTCAGTGTACCCAAGATTTTTCAGATCCACTGTTGTCATTCCGTACTGTGGGTCTACCTGTACCCCGCCGCCTAACAGATTGACCCATTTGCACTTAAACAAAGGGACCTTAAAATCAGGTCCGTAGTCAAGTTCCCATATGTCCACTATGTAACCATAATATGTGTCCTTTCCGCTCTCGGTTGCTGCATCAAAGCGGACACCACTGTTTTGGTTGGTGCTTGTTTGATCTTGGGCGATCATGTAAAATGTATTCCCATTTATCTCGTATCCTTTGTAAGTCAATACAGTCAAAGATGGTCCCCTGGACAACAAGTACAACTCATCACAAACAGTGTTGTCACCTCTGAGACATGTTTCCAACCAACTGCTGAAAGTCCTGATGTGTTCACATGTAAGCCAGTCGTCGCACTGCTCCGGGTGTTTGGAGCGCAGACTATTCTTGTGTTCATCGACATACGGGGTCACCAAGGTAGAGTTCTGTAGAACTGTGTAGTGTGCTTGATACCAAGAATATCCGTCCCTGCATATTATTGAGTCTCTTCCAAGAGTGCCTTTTCCAGTCAGTCTCCCCTCATACCGCGATTTAGGGAGACCTATCTTGTTAAGGCCAGGAATGAAGTCAACACAAAACCCGATGACATCCTCTGTTTGATGGCCCATGGAGATGCTTCCTTCTGGCCTAGCGCGGTTACGGACATATTTCTTTAGGACTCCCATGAACCTCTCAAAGGGGAACATATTGTGTAGAAATACGGGCCCCAGGATGACAATCTCGTCGACTAGATGAACTAGGACGTGCGTCATGATATTGAAGAAGGATGGTGGGAACACCAGCTCGAAACTGACAAGACATTGCGCCACATCACTCCTTAGCCTTGGTACGATTTCTGGATTGATCACCTTCTGAGAGACTGCATTGAGGAATGCACATAGCTTCACAATGGCTAATCGGACGTTTTCTGGTAGAAGCCCCCTCAATGCAACCGGAAGCAGTTGCGTCATAATCACGTGGCAGTCATGAGACTTTAGGTTCTGAAACTTTTTCTCTGGCATATTTATTATTCCCTTTATATTCGACGAGAAGCCAGTCGTGACCTTCATACTGAGCAGGCATTCAAAGAAGATTTCTTTCTCTTCTTTCGTAAGAGCGTAGCTGGCAGGACCTTTATACTGCTTCGGAGGCATGCCGTCTTTTTCGTGCAAACGTTGCAGGTCCTCCCGTGCCTCAGGTGTATCTTTTGTCTTCCCATACACGCCCAAGAAGCCTAGCAGGTTCACGCAAAGGTTCTTCGTCACGTGCATCACGTCGATTGAGGAGCGGACCTCTAGGTCTTTCCAGTAGGGTAGGTCCCAAAATATAGATTTCTTCTTCCACATGGGTGCATGTCCCTCAGCGTCATTCGGAACAGCTAGTCCACCGGGACCCTTTCCAAAGATTACGTAGTGTAAATCATTGACCATAGCAAGCACGTGATCACCGGTGCGCATGGCGGGCTTCTTCCGGTGATCTGCCTCGCCTTTGAAATGCTTGCCTTTCTTTCGACATTGATGGTTGGTCGAAAGAAATCGACGATGGCCCAGGTACACATTCTTCCTGCATTTGTCCAGGTATATACTTTCAGTGTCCTCTAAACAGTGCGTGCATGCGTGGTATCCTTTGTTTGTCTGTCCTGAAAGGTTACTGAGAGCGGGCCAATCGTTGATGGTCACGAACAGCAACGCCTTAAGGTTAAATTCCTCCTGTCTGTGCTCATCCCACGTACGTACACCGTTTCCATTCCACAGCTGTAAAAGTTCTTCAACTAATGGCCTTAGGTACACATCAATTTCGTTGCCGGGTTGCTTAGGACCTTGGATGAGAACTGGCATCATAATGAACTTCTGCTTCATGCACATCCAAGGAGGAAGGTTATACATACATAGAGTCACGGGCCAGGTGTTGTGATTGCTGCTCTGCTCCCCGAAAGGATTAATGCCATCCGCGCTTAAAGCAAACCATACATTCCTTGGGTCCTTTGCAAACTCATCCCAGTACTTTCTCTCGATTTTTCTCCACTGCGACCCGTCAGCGGGTCCTCTCAACTTCCCATCTTTCTTTCGGTTCTCACTGTGCCATCGCATCAACTTGGCATGCTCTTCGTTTCTGAACAGACGTTTCAACCGTGGTATTATAGGAGCATACCACATCACCTTCGCAGGAACCCTCTTCCTGAGGGGCTCGTCGTCAACATCACCAGGGTCATCTCGTCTGATCTTATACCACAACGCACCGCATACCGGGCATGCGTTCAGATCCTTGTATGCACCGCGGTAGAGGATCAGTCATTAGGGCATGCATGTATCTTCTCCACCTCCAATCCTAGAGGGCATACGACCTTCTTTGCTGCGTATGTACTGTTGGGCAATTCGTTATCCTTTGGAAGCTTCTTCTTCAATATTTTCAGTAGCTTCTCAAATCCTTTGTCAGCCACAGCATTCTCTGCCTTCCACTGCAGCAATTCGGTACCGAGCTTTGTGTTGCCATCTTCGCAATTGGGGTATAACTCTTTTTTGTGATCCTCTAACATGCGATCGAACTTCAGCTTCTCCTTTTGACTAATGCATTGCGTCCTTGCATCGACAATGACCCGGCGGAGATCATCATCATCGGGCACATCGTCTCGTTCCTCTTGATCTTCAGCAGCTTCACCCGTTGCAGCATCATTGGGCACATCGTCTGGATCCTCTTGATCTTCACCAGCTCCCCCCGTTGCAGCATCACCGTATTCAGGGGGCACATAGTTTTCATCGTAGTCTTCTTCTTTGCCGTCTTCCATCATAACCCCTATTTCTCTGTGCCTCGTCCAAACATTATAGTGTGGCATGAAACCCTTGTAAAGCAGGTGGGAGTGAAGGATTTTCTGGTTAGAGTAAGACCTCGTATTCCCACATTCAGTGCATGGACAACACATAAAACCATTCTGCTTGTTTGCCTCAGCCGCATCGAGAAACTCATGCACGCCCTTAATGTACTCGCGGGTGTGTCTGTCACCGTACATCCATTGCCGGTTCATCTGCGTGCATTATATATAATTAAGTGTCCAAATTAATAGAAGTTCATCATCACATTAAAACCAAAGTGCATACATAGTTCTCATCTAACAACATATAGCTCTCCAGAGCATCTAATTAATTAAACCATACATTGAAACTATGTAAAACATTTCAATGCGAAAACAAATGCGATCATAATCGCAACCAAGGTAACAATTGATCCAACGGCATAATGATACCAAGCCTCGGTATGAATGGCATATTTTCTAATCTTTCTAATCTTCAAGCGCATTGCATCCATCTTGATCTTGTGATCATCGACGACATCCGCAACATGCAACTCCAATATCATCTTCTCCTCCTCAATTTTTTTTTTATTTTTTCCTTCAACAAATTGTTTTCTTCTTCAACTAAATTTAACCTCTCGACAATAGGGTCGGTTGGCATTTCCGATTCACATACATCCTAGATAAATAAAATCTATGTCACGTTGGTCGGCATAATTTTCATAAACAATAAATGAACCAATAGTTATAAAGATAATATACATACCAAATCCGAATCATAGACAGGATGAGGACCGACGGGGGCGGATACCAAAACCATCGCACTATATAAGATGCAATAATAAATGTAAGAAAATGATACAAGTATCTATCTAAACATACAAGTAAGAATATTTTTCCTTTCAGAAAGAAGATAAGAACAAGAGGCTCACCACGGTGGTGTCGGTGATGAGATCGGCGCGGGTGATCGACAGCGGTGAAGACGGGGACGGGGCGTGACGGACCGCTAAATCTAGACAAATCTCGAGGAAAATGGAGCTTGGAGGTCGAGCTTCGAGAGGAGAAAGCTTAAGTAGTGTGGCTCGGGCATTCCATCGAACACCTCATGTGCATAGGAGGTGAGCTAGAGCACCACAAAGCCCTCTCCCCCTCGGCCAGAAAAAACAGAGCACTGTGCTCTGCTCTTGCGCGAGGGGGTATATATAGGCACCTCATTGGTCCCGGTTGATGACATGAACCGGGACTAAAGGGAAGCCTTTGGTCCCGGTTCAAGCCACCAACCGGGACCAATGGTGGTGGGCCAGGAGCGAGGCCCATTGGTCCCGGTTCGTCCCACCAACCGGGACCAAAAGGTCCAGACGAACCGGGACCAATGGCCCACGTGGCCCGGCCGGCCCCCTGGGCTCACAAACCGGGACCAATGCCCATATTGGTCCCGGTTCTAGACTGAACCGGGACTAATGGGCTGAGCCGGCCTGGACCATAGCCCTGTTTTCTACTAGTGTTGTTTTGTCACTTTCATATACTAGTGGGAATTTTTCATTATAGAACCTGGCTTGTATATTCCAACAATGGTCCTCCTCAAGTGCCCTAGGTCTTCGTGAGCAAGCAAGTTAGATGCACACCCACTTAGTTTCTTTTGTTGAGCTTTCATGTATTTATAGCTCTAGTGCATCCGTTGCATGGAAATCTCTACTCCTTGCATTAACATCAATCGATGGGCATCTCCATAGCTCATTGATTAGCCTCGTTGATGTGAGACTTTCTCCCTTTTTGTCTTCTCCACATAACCCCCATCATTATATTCTATTCCACCCATAGTGCTATATCCATGGCTCACGCTCATGTATTGCGTGAAGGTTGAAAAAGTTTGAGATTACTAAAGTATGAAACAATTGCTTGGCTTGTCATCGGGGTTGTGCATGATGAGAGCATTCTTGTGTCACAAAAATGGAGCATGACTAAGCTATATGATTTTGTAGGGATAAACTTTCTTTGGCCGTGTTATTTTGAGAGGACATAATTGCTTAGTTAGTATGCTTGAAGTATTATTACTTTTATGTCAATATGAACTTTTATCTTGAATCTTTCGGATCTGAATATTCATACCACAATTAAAAGGGTTAGATTAAAAAATTATGCCAAGTAGCATTCCACATCAAAAAATTTGTTTTGTCATTTACCTACTCGAGGACGAGCAGCAATTAAGCTTGGGGATGCTGATATGTCTCCAACATATCTGTAATTTTTGATTGTTCCATGCTATTATATTATCTATTTTGGATGTTTATGGGCTTTATTAAACACTTTTATATTATTTTTGGGACTAACCTATTGACCCAGAGCCCAGTGCCAATTCCTATTTTTTCCCTTGTTTCAGTGTTTCGAAGAAAAGGAATATCAAACGGAGTCGAAACGGAATGAAACCTTCTGGAGAAGTTATTTTTAGAAAGAAAGCAACCTGGGAGACTTGGAGTCCACGTCAAGAAAGCAACAAGGGAGGCACGAGGCAGGGGGGCACGCCCTCCACCCTCGTGGGCCCCTCGTGGCTCCCCTGACGTACTTCTTCCTCCTATATATACCCATATACCCTAAAAACTTCGGGGAACAGAATAGATCAGGAGTTCCGCCACCGCAAGCCTCTGTAGCCACCAAAACCCAATCGGGACCCTATTCCGGCACCCTGCCGGAGGGGGGGGGAACCCTCACCGGTTACCATCTTCATCATCTCGACGCTCTCCATGACGAGGAGGGAGTAGTTCACCCTCGGGGCTGAGGGTATGTACCAGTAGCTATGTGTTTGATTTCTCTCTCGTGTTCTTGAGGTGATACGATCTTGATGTATCGCGAGCTTTGCTATTATAGTTGGATCTTATGTTGCTTCTCCCCCTCTACTCTCTTGTAATGGATTGAGTTTTCCCTTTGAAGTAATCTTATAGAATTGAGTCTTTAATGATTTGAGAACACTTGATGTATGTCTTGCCGTGCGTATCTGTGGTGACAATGGGATATCATGTGATTCACTTGATGTATGTTTTGGTGATCAACTTGCGGGTTCCGCCCATGAACCTATGCATAGGGGTTGGCACACGTTTTCGTCTTGACTCTCCGGTAGAAACTTTGGGGCACTCTTTGAATTACTTTGTGTTGGATTGAATAGATGAATCTGAGATTGTGTGATACATATCGTATAATCATACCCACAGATACTTGAGGTGACATTGGAGTATCTAGGTGACATTAGGGTTTTGTTTGATGTGTGTCTTAAGGTGTTATTTTACTACGAACTCTAGGGTTGTTTGTGACACTTATAGGAATAGCCCAATGGATTGATTGGAAAGAATAACTTTGAGGTGGTTTCATACCCTACCATAATCTCTTCGTTTGTTCTCCGCTATTAGTGACTTTGGAGTGACTCTTTATTGCATGTTGAGGGATAGTTATATGATCCAATTATGTTATTATTGTTGAGAGAACTTTCACTAGTGAAAGTATGAACCCTAGGCCTTGTTTCCTAGCATTGCAATACCGTTTACGCTCACTTTTATCATTAGTTACCTTGCTGTTTTTATATTTTCAGATTACAAAAACCTATATCTACCATCCATATTGCACTTGTATCACCATCTCTTCGCCGAACTAGTGCACCTATACAATTTACCATTGTATTGGGTGTGTTGGGGACACAAGAGACTCTTTGTTATTTGGTTGCAGGGTTGCTTGAGAGAGACCATCTTCATCCTACGCCTCCCACTGATTGATAAACCTTAGGTCATCCACTTGAGGGAAATTTGCTACTGTCCTACAAACCTCTGCACTTGGAGGCCCAACAACGTCTACAAGAAGAAGGTTGCGTAGTAGACATCACTTATAATTGTCGTCTCGCCAACTATTGCTTGTATGACTATCACTACTGCTTAGTGATAAAGTAAAGCAATTACATGGCGATTGCATTTCATACAATAAAGCGACAACCATATGGCTCCTGCCAGTTGCCGATAACTCCATTACAAAACATGATCATCTCATACAATAAAATTTAGCATCATGTCTTGACCATATCACATCACAACATGCCCTGCAAAAACAAGTTAGACGTCCTCTACTTTGTTGTTGCAAGTTTTACGTGGCTGCTACGGGCTGAGCAAGAACCATTCTTACCTACGCATCAAAACCACAACGATCGTCAAGTATGTGATGTTTTAACCTTCACAAGGACCGGGCGTAGCCACACTCGATTCAACTAAAGTTGGAGAAACTGACACCCGCCAGCCACCTGTGTGCGAAGCACATTGGTAGAACCAGTCTCGCGTAAGCGTACATGTAATGTCGGTCCGGGCCGCTTCATCCAACAATACCGCCGAATCAAAGTATGACATGCTGGTAAGCAGTATGACTAGTATCGCCCACAACTCACTTGTGTTCTACTCGTGCATATAACATCTACACATAAACCTGGCTCGGATGCCACTATTGGGGAACGCAATAATTTCAAAAAAAATTCCTATGCACACGGAAGATCATGGTGATGCATAGCAATGAGAGGGGAGGGTGTTGTCCACGTACCCTCGTAGACCGAAAGCGGAAGCGTTATGACAACGCGGTTGATGTAGTCGTACGTCTTCACGATCGACCGATCCTAGTATCGAACGTACGACACCTCCGTGATCTGCACATGTTCAGCTCGGTGACATCCCACGAACTCATGATCCAATAGAGCTTCGAGGGAGAGCTTCGTCAGCATGATGGCGTGATGATGGTGATGATGAAGCTACCGGCGCAGGGCTTCGCCTAAGCACTACGACGATATGACCAAGGTGGATTATGGTGGAGGGGGGCACCGCACACAGCTTGGAACAATCAACTTGTGTGTTCTAGGGTGCCCCCTTGCCCCCGTATATAAAGGAGCAAGGGGGGAGGCCGGCCGGCCTTGGGGCGCGCCAAGGAGAGGGGGGAGTCCTCCCCCTAGTGGGAGTAGGAACCCCCCTTCCTAGTTCAACTAGGAAGGAGGAAGGGGGAAGGAAGGAGAGGGGAAGAGGGAGGAAAGAGGGGGCGCTGCCCCCCCCCTCCTTGTCCAATTCAGACTCCCAAGGGGGGAGGCCAGCCCTAGGACCTCTCCTCTCTCTCCCACAAGGCCCATGTTGGCCCATTATATCCCCCGGGGGTTCCGATAACCCCCCGACACTTCGATAAATATTCGGTGACCCCCGAAACTCATCCGGTGTCCGAATATAGTCATCCAATATATCAATCTTTATGCCTCAACCATTTCGAGACTCCTCGTCATCTCAGTGATCACATTCGGGACACCGAACTATCTTCGGTACATCAAAACACATAAACTCGTAATACCGATCGTCATCGAACGTTAAGCGTGCGGACCCTATGGGTTCGAGAACTATGTAGACATGACCGAGACATGTCTCTGGTCAATAACCAATAGCGGAACCTGGATGCTCATATTGGCTCCTACATATTCTACGAAGATCTTTATCGGTCAAACCGCATAACAACATACGTTGTTCCCTTTGTCATTGGTATGTTACTTGCCCGAGATTCGATCGTCGGTATCTCAATACCTAGTTCAATCTCGTTACCGGTAAGTCTCTTTACTCGTTTCATAATGCATCATCCCGCAACTAACTCATTAGTTACATTGCTTGCAAGGCTTATAGTGATGTGCATTACCGAGAGGGACAGAGATACCTCTCCGACAATCAGAGTGACAAATCCTAATCTCGATCTATGCCAACTCAACAAGTACCATCGGAGACACCTGTAGAGCACCTTTATAACCACCCAGTTACATTGTGACATTTGGTAGCACACAAAGTGTTCCTCTGGTATTCGGGAGTTACATGATCTCATAGTCATAGGAACATGTATAAGTCATGAAGAAAACAATAGCAATATACTAAACGATCAAATGCTAAGGTAACGGAATGGGTCAAGTCAATCACATCATTCTCTAATGATGTGATCCTGTTAATCAAATGACAACTCGTGTCTACAATTCTAGCATGAATAATAAATATTTATCATGATAAAAGGAAATATAAATAACATCTTTATTATTGCCTCTAGGGCATATTTCCTTCAGGTCTTGCCCTTGCGCTTCCTGTTGCATTGCCGACTCTTCTTTGCCGGGGCGATGACGTCTTCGTCTCCAGAGTCACTTTCCGTGCTGGCATCTTCACCGGGGTACTTCCTTCCTTCTTCAGCCCGAGCACATCTATCGTCCAAAACATAAAGTTCGGCAACATCCCTAACCTTGTTCATTGCCAGCTCTTCACGCATCTTGCATTGCGCACGTTCTAATGAAATGCGCTGATGACAGCGGCATGATGAACATCTGGGATGTTGTACTGCACATGGCTGAATCTCTGTATGTACTTGCGCAAGGATTCGCCATCCTTCTGGGGGATGAGATGCAAATCACTTGCCTGGTCAGGAGCTTGGTGGCCTCCGGTAAAGGCGCCAACAAACTCATGGCACAGATCCGACCAAGAGGGGATGGAATCTACTGGTAGGTGCATCAACCATGACCTGACATTGGGATTGAGCACCAACGGGAAGTAGTTGGCGAGCACCTTGCCATCCCGATCCCCGACAGCTTGCATCGCAATGGTGTAAAAGCTCAGGAACTCGGACGGATGAGTCTTGCCATCGTACTTCTTCGGGACATCTGGTTTGAACGTGCGGGTAGTGGGCCACTGGAACTGCCGCAGCTCACGGGTAAAAGCTGGACAACCTACCTTGTAAGGCAAGTCACCAGAATCCCTCAGTGCAGGCCTGTACACAGTGGGCCCTGCACGCCTATCAGATTGATGGCGTGCTTCTCGTCGCTGCTCGATGGTAGTTCGAGCGTCCTCTTTAACCCGCTCCCGAAGAACTTGACGTTGGTCGCGACGAGCTCGTGGATCAGACAAAGCCGTGGATCCATCATCATGGGCATCGGCCCGCCGAGCTGGCGACCGTTGCTGTGGTGGCGGAGGGGAGTTCACCGTGGTTGCAGCACCTCCGGCCCTTCCACCATCAGCACGGGCCGGCTTGGTGGACCGATGCTGCGAAGGGCCTGCCTCCTGGTATCGATCTTTATTGGCATGGCCAATAAGGCTCTGGATAGCAGCCCTCCACTCTTCTTGCTTCTCCGCAGTAGGAGGGAAGTCGAGGAGTAGCTGCGCTCGCGCTAATGCTTCTGCTGGCGTAGGTGGTAGCGACAACCGTGAGGAACAGGAGGTGCTCGGACTTCTAACCATGTTAGAAGGAGCGCCATCACGGTTCCGCGTCCGTGTGCCGTCTTGACCAGCATCTTGGCATGCATGGCGGCCCTGCGCATCTCAAGAATGATGCAGCTGGCTCTTCCCGCGGCGGCGCCCAGGGTCACAAACGTCGCGGCGCTGCTCGTCGCACATGACCTGGGAGGACCGCGGCACGGGCGCCGGCGGTGGTGTCTTGGAGGTCGCTGAAGGAAATATGCCCTAGAGGCAATAATAAAGTTATTATTTATTTCCTTCTATCATGATAAATGTTTATTATTCATGCTAGAATTGTATTAACCGGAAACATAATACATGTGTGAATACATAGACAAACAGAGTGTCACTAGTATGCCTCTACTTGACTAGCTCGTTGATCAAAGATGGTTAAGTTTCCTAACCATAGACATGAGTTGTCATTTGATTAACGGGATCACATCATTAGGAGAATGATGTGATTGAAATGATCCATTCCGTTAGCTTAGCACACGATCGTTTAGTATGTTGCTATTGCTTTCTTCATGACTTATACATGTTCCTATGACTATGAGATTATGCAACTCCCGTTTACCGGATAAACACTTTGTGTGCCACCAAACGTCACAACATAACTGGGTGATTATAAAGGTGCTCTACAGGTGTCTCCGAAGGTACTTGTTGGGTTGGCGTATTTCGATATTAGGATTTGTCACTCCGATTGTCGAAGAGGTATCTCTGGGCCCTCTCGGTAATGCACATCACTTAAGCCTTGCAAGCATTGCAACTAATGACTTAGTTGCGGGATGATGTATTACGGAACGAGTAAAGAGACTTGCCGGTAATGAGATTGAACTAGGTATTGAGATACCAACGATCGAATCTCGGGCAAGTAACATACCGATGACAAAGGGAACAACGTATGTTGTTATTGTTGGGGAATGCACATAGGTGGCTGGCGGGTGTCAGTTTCTCCAACTTTAGTTGAACCAGTATGGCTACGCCCGGTCCTTGCGAAGGTTAAAACAACACCAACTTGACAAACTATCGTTGTGGTTTTGATGCGTAGGTAAGAATGGTTTTTGCTAAGCCCGTAGCAGCCACGTAAAACTTGCAACAACAAAGTAGAGGGCGTCTAACTTGTTTTTGCAGGGCATGTTGTGATGTGATATGGTCAAGACGTGATGCTATATTGTATGAGATGATCATGTTTTGTAACCGAGTTATCGGCAACTGGCAGGAGCCATACGGTTGTCGCTTTATTGTATGCAATGCAATCGCCCTGTAATGCTTTACTTTATCACTAAGCGGTAGCGATAGTCGTGGAAGCATAAGATTGGCGAGACAACAAAGATGCTACAATGGAGATCAAGGTGTCGCGCCGGTGACGATGGTGATCATGACAGTGCTTCGGAGATGGAGATCACAAGCACAAGATGATGATGGCCATATCATATCACTTATATTGATTGCATGTGACGTTTATCTTTTATGCATCTTATCTTGCTTTGATTGACGGTAGCATTATAAGATGATCCCTCACTAAATTATCAAAGTATAAGTGTTCTCCCTGAGTATGCACCGTTGCGAAAGTTCTTCGTGCTGAGACACCACGTGGTGATCGGGTGTGATAGGCTCTACGTTCAAATACAATGGGTGCAAAACAGTTGCACACGCGGAATACTCAGGTTAAACTTGACGAGCCTAGCATATAACAGATATGGCCTCGGAACACGGAGACCGAAAGGTCGAGCATGAATCATATAGTAGATATGATCAACATAGTGACGTTCACCATTGAAACTACTCCATCTCACGTGATGATCGGACATGGTTTAGTTGATTTGGATCACATGATCACTTAGAGGATTAGAGGGATGTCTATCTAAGTGGGAGTTCTTAAGTAATATGATTAATTGAACTTAAATTTATCATGAACTTAGTACCTGATAGTATCTTGCTTGTCTATGTTGATTGTAGATAGATGGCCCGTGTTGTTGTTCCATTGAATTTTAATGTGTTCCTTGAGAAAGCAAAGTTGAAAGATGATGGTAGCAATTACACGGACTGGATCCGTAACTTGAGGATTATCCTCATTGCTGCACATAAGAGTTACGTCCTGGAAGCACCGCTAGGTGTACCTCCTGCGCCAGCAACTGCAAACATTGTGTATGCCTGACAGTTGTGTGTTGATGACTACTCAATAGTTCAATGTGCCATGCTTTACGGCTTAGAACCGGGACTTCAACGACGTTTTGAACGTCATGGAGCATATGAGATGTTTCAGGAGTTGAAGTTAATATTTCAAGCAAATGCTCGGATTGAGAGATATGAAGTCTCCAATAAGTTCTATAGCTACAAGATGGAGGAGAATAGTTCTGTCAATGAGCATATACTCAAGATGTCTGGGTATTGTAATCACTTGATTCAACTGGGAGTTAATCTTCTGGATGATAGCGTCATTGACAGAATTCTCAAATCACTTCCACCAAGCTACAAGAGCTTCGTGATGAACTATAATATGCAAGGGATGAATAAGACAATTCCCGAGCTCTTCGCAATGCTAAAGGTTGTGGAGGTAGAAATCAAGAAGGAGCATCAAGTGTTGATAGTCAACAAGAACGCTAGTTTCAAGAAAAAGGCCAAAGGGAAGAAGAAAGGGAACTTCAAGAAAGACAGCAAGCAACTTGCTAGTTAAGAGAAGAAACCCAAGTCTGGACCTAAGCCTGAAACTGAGTGCTTCTACTGCAAGCAGACTAGTCATTGGAAGCGGAACTGCCCCAAGTATTTGGCGGATAATAAGGATGGCAAAGTGAACAAAGGTATATGTGATATACATGTTATTGATGTGTACCTTACTAATGCTCGCACTAGCACCTGGGTATTTGATACTGGTTCTGTTGCTAATATTTGCAACTCGAAACAGGGGCTACGGATTAAGCGAAGATTGGCTAAGGACGAGGTGACGATGCGCGTGGGAAATGGTTCCAAAGTCGATGTGATCGCGGTTGGCATGCTACCTCTACATCTACCTTCGGGATTAGTATTAGACCTAAATAATTGTTATTTGGTGCCAGCGTTGAGCATGAACATTATATCTGGATCTTGTTTGATGCAAGACGGTTATTCATTTAAATCAAAGAATAATGGTTGTTCTATTTATATGAGTAATATCTTTTATGGTCATGCACCCGTGAAGAGTGGTCTATTCTTATTGAATCTCGATAGTAGTGACACACATATTCATAATGTTGAAGCCAAAAGATGCAGAGTTGATAATGATAGTGCAACTTATTTGTGGCACTGCCGTTTAGGTCATATCGGTGTAAAGCGCATGAAGAAACTCCATACTGATGGACTTTTAGAACCACTTGATTATGGATCACTTGGTACTTGCGAACCGTTCCTCATGGGCAAGATGACTAAAACGCCGTTCTCCGGAACTATGGAGAGAGCAACAGATTTGTTGGAAATCATACATACAGATGTATGTGGTCCGATGAATGTTGAGGCTCGTGGCGGATATCGTTATTTTCTCACCTTCACAGATGATTTAAGCAGATATGGGTATATCTACTTAATGAAGCATAAGTCTGAAACATTTGAAAAGTTCAAAGAATTTCAGAGTGAAGTTGAAAATCATCGTAACAAGGAAATAAAGTTTCTACGATATGATCATGGAGGAGAATATTTGAGTTACGAGTTTGGTCTACATTTGAAACAATGCGGAATAGTTTCGCAACTCACGCCACCCGGAACACCACAGCGTAATGGTGTGTCCGAATGTCGTAATCGTACTTTACTAGATATGGTGCGATCTATGATGTCTCTTACAGATTTACCGCTATCGTTTTGGGGTTATGCTTTAGAGACGGCCGCATTCACGTTAAATAGGGCACCATCAAAATCCGTTGAGACACCGCCTTACGAACTGTGGTTTGGCAAGAAACCAAAGTTGTCGTTTCTAAAAGTTTGGGGCTGCGATGCTTATGTGAAAAAGCTTCAACCTGATAAGCTCGAAGCCAAATCGGAGAAATGTGTCTTCATAGGATACCCAAAGGAAACTGTTGGGTACACCTTCTATCACAGATCCGAAGGCAAGACTTTTGTTGCTAAATTCAGAAACTTTCTAGAGAAGGAGTTTCTCTCGAAAGAAGTGAGTGGGAGGAAAGTAGAACTTGATGAGGTAACTGTACCTGCTCCCTTATTGGAAAGTAATACATCACAGAAATCGGTTTCTGTGACACCTACACCAACTAGTGAGGAAGTTAATGACAATGATCATGAAACGTCAGATCAAGTTGCTACTGATCTTCGTAGATCAACCAGAGTAAGATCCGCACCAGAGTGGTACGGTAATCCTGTTCTGGAAGTCATGCTACTAGATCATGATGAACCTACGAACTATGAAGAAGAGATGGTGAGCCCAGATTCCGCAAAATGGCTTGAAGCCACGAAATCTGAGATGGGATCCATGTATGAGAACAAAGTGTGGACTTTGGTTGACTTGCTCGCTGATCGGCAAGCAATTGAGAATAAATGAATCTTCAAGAAGAAGACTGACGCTGACGGTAATGTTACTGTCTACAAAGCTCGACTTGTTGCAAAAGGTTTTTGACAAGTTCAAGGGATTGACTACGATGAGACCTTCTCACCCGTAGCGATGCTTAAGTCTGTCCGAATCATGTTAGCAATTGCCGCGTTTTATGATTATGAAATATGGCAGATGGATGTCAAAACTGCATTCTTGAATGGATTTCTGGAAGAAGAGTTGTATATGATGCAACCGGAAGATTTTGTCGATCCAAAGGGAGCTAACAAAGTGTGCAAGCTCCAGTGATCCATTTATGGACTGGTGCAAGCCTCTCGGAGTTGCAATAAACGCTTTGATAGTGTGATCAAAGCATTTGGTTTTATACAGACTTTTGGAGAAGCCTGTATTTACAAGAAAGTGAGTGGGAGCTCTGTAGCATTTCTGATATTATATGTGGATGACATATTGCTGATTGGAAATGATATAGAATTTCTGGATAGCATAAAGGGATACTTGAATAAGAGTTTTTCAATGAAATACCTCGGTGAAGCTGCTTACATATTGGGCATCAAGATCTATAGAGATAGATCAAGACGCTTAATTGGACTTTCACAAAGCACATACCTTGACAAAGTTTTGAAGAAGTTCAAAATGGATCAAGCAAAGAAAGGGTTCTTGACTGTGTTATAAGGTGTGAAGTTGAGTAAGACTCAATGCCCGACCACTGCAGAAGATAGAGAGAAAATGAAAGATGTTCCCTATGCTTCAGCCATAGGCTCTATCATGTATGCAATGCTGTGTACCAGACCTGATGTGTGCCTTGATATAAGTCTAGCAGGGAGGTACCAAAGTAATCCAGGAATGGATCACTGGACAGTGGTCAAGAACATCCTGAAATGCCTGAAAAGGACTAAGGATATGTTTCTCGTATATGGGGGTGACAAAGATCTCATCGTAAACGGTTATGTTGATGCAAGCTTTGACACTAATCTGGACGATTCTAAATCGCAAACTGGATACGTGTTTACATTAAACGGTGGAGCTGTCAGTTGATGCAGTTCTAAACAAAGCGTCGTGGCGGGATCTACATGTGAAGTAGAGTACATAGCTGCTTCGGAAGCAGCAAATGAAGGAGTCTGGATGAAGGAGTTCATATCCGATCTAGGTGTCATACCTAGTGCATCGGGTCCAATGAAAATCTTTTGTGACAATACTGGTGCAATTGCCTTGGCGAAGGAATCCAGATTTCACAAGAGAACCAAGCACATCAAGAGATGCTTCAATTCCATCCGGGATCTAGTCCAGGTGGGAGACATAGAAATTTGCAAGATACATACGGATCTGAATGTTGCAGACCCGCTGACTAAGCCTCTTCCACGAGCAAAACATGATTAACACCAAGCCTCCATGGGTGTTAGAATCATACTGTGTAATCTAGATTATTGACTCTAGTGCAAGTGGGAGACTGAAGGAAATATGCCCTAGAGGCAATAATAAAGTTATTATTTATTTCCTTCTATCATGATAAATGTTTATTATTCATGCTAGAATTGTATTAACCGGAAACATAATACATGTGTGAATACATAGACAAACAGAGTGTCACTAGTATGCCTCTACTTGACTAGCTCGTTGATCAAAGATGGTTAAGTTTCCTAACCATAGACATGAGTTGTCATTTGATTAACGGGATCACATCATTAGGAGAATGATGTGATTGAAATGATCCATTCCGTTAGCTTAGCACACGATCGTTTAGTATGTTGCTATTGCTTTCTTCATGACTTATACATGTTCCTATGACTATGAGATTATGCAACTCCCGTTTACCGGAGGAACACTTTGTGTGCTACCAAACGTCACAACGTAACTGGGTGATTATAAAGGTGCTCTACAGGTGTCTCCGAAGGTACTTGTTGGGTTGGCGTATTTCGATATTAGGATTTGTCACTCCGATTGTCGGAGAGGTATCTCTGGGCCCTCTCGGTAATGCACATCACTTAAGCCTTGCAAGCATTGCAACTAATGACTTAGTTGCGGGATGATGTATTACGGAATGAGTAAAGAGACTTGCCGGTAATGAGATTGAACTAGGTATTGAGATACCAACGATCGAATCTCGGGCAAGTAACATACCGATGACAAAGGGAACAACGTATGTTGTTATTGTTGGGGAACGTAGCAGAATTTTAAAATTTTCTATGCATCACCAAGATCAATCTATGGAGTCATCTAGCAACGAGGGAGAGAGGAGTGCATCTACATACCCTTGTAGATCGCGCGCGGAAGCGTTCAAGAGAACGGGGTTGATGGAGTCGTACTTGACGTGATCCAAATCATCGATGACCAAGTGTCGAACGGATGGCACCTCCGTGTTCAACACACGTACGGTTGGGAAGACGTCTCCTCCAACTTGATCCAGCAAGGGGCAAGGAGAGGTTGATGAAGATCCAGCAGCACGACGGCGTGGTGGTGGAAGCAACGGTGATCTCGGCAGGGCTTCGCCAAGCGCAGGGAGACGGAGGAGTGTCACGGGAGGGAGAGGGAGAGGCCAGGGGCTTGGGTGCGGCTGCCCTCCCTCCCCCCCCCCACTATATATAGGGTTCCTAGGGGGGGCGCCGGCCCTAGGATATCCAATCTTCTAGGGGAGCGGCTGCCAAGGGTGTGCCTTGCCCCCCAAGGCAAGGGTGGCGCCCCCACCCACCCTAGGCGCAGGGGGAGGCCCAAGGGGGGCGCACCAGCCCACTAGGGGCTGGTTCCCCTCCCACTTCATCCCATGGGGCCCTTCCGGGATAGGTGGACCCCCAGGACCCTTCCGGTGGTCCCGGTACAATACCGATTACCCCGAAACTTTCCCGATGGCCGAAACTTGACTTCCTATATATAAATCTTCACCTACGGACCATTCCGGAACTCCTCGTGACGTCCGGGATCTCATCCGGGACTCCTAACAACTTTCGGGTTACCGTATGCTAATATCTCTACAACCCTATCGTCACCGAACCTTAAGTGTGTAGACCCTACGGGTTCGGGAGACATGCAGACATGACCGAGACGCCTCTCCGATCAATAACCAATAGCGGGATTTGGATACCCATGTTGGCTCCCACATGCTCCATGATGATCTCATCGGATGAACCACGATGTCGAGGATTCAATCAATCCGTATACAATTCCCTTTGTCAATCGGTACGTTACTTGCCCGAGACTCGATCGTCGGTATCCCAATACCTAGTTCAATCTCGTTACCGGCAAGTCACTTTACTCGTGCCGTAATGCAAGATCCCGTGATCAACCACTTGGTCACATTGAGCTCATTATGATGATGCATTACCGAGTGGGCCCAGAGATACCTCTCCGTCATATGGAGTGACAAATCCCAGTCTCGATTCGTGCCAACCCAACAGATACTTTCGGAGATACCTGTAATGTACCTTTATAGTTACCCAGTTACGTTGTGATGTTTGGCACACCCAAGGCACTCCTACGGTATCCGGGAGTTGCACAATCTCATGGTCTAAGGAAATGATACTTGACATTCAAAAAAGCTACAGCAAACGAACTACACGATCTTTGAGCTAAGCTTAGGATTGGGTCTTGTCCATCACATCATTCTCCTAATGATGTGATCCTGTTATCAATGACATCCAATGTCCATAGTCAGGAAACCATGACTATCCTTTGATCAACGAGCTAGTCAACTAGAGGCTCACTAGGGACGTGTTGTGGTCTATGTATTCACACATGTATTACGATTTCCGGATAACACAATTATAGCATGAACAATAGACAATTATCATGAACAAAGAAATATAATAATAACCATTTTATTATTACCTCTAGGGCATATTTCTAACAGTCTCCCACTTGCACTAGAGTTAATAGTCTAGTTACATTGTGATGAATCGAACACCCATGCAGTTCTGGTGTTGATCATGTTTTGCTCTAGGGAGAGGTTTAGTCAACGGATCTGCCACATTCAGGTCCGTATGTACTTCACAAATCTCTATGTCTCCATTTTGAACACTTTCACGAATGGAGTTGAAGCGACGCTTGATATGCCTGGTCTTCCTGTGAAACCTGGGCTCCTTGGCAAGGACAATAGCTCCAGTGTTGTCACAGAAGAGAGTCATCGGGCCCGACGCATTGGGTATGACTCCTAGGTCGGTAATGAACTCCTTCACCCAGACTGCTTCTTGAGCTGCCTTCGAGGCTGCCATGTACTCAGCTTCACATGTAGATCCCGCCACAACGCTCTGCTTGCAACTGCACCAGCTTACTACCCCACCATTCAAAATATACACGTATCCGGTTTGTGACTTAGAGTCATCCAGATCTGTGTCGAAGCTAGCATCGACGTAACCCTTTACGACGAGCTCTTCGTCGCGTCCATAAACGAGAAACATATCTTTAGTCCTTTTCAGGTACTTCAGGATGTTCTTGACCGCTGTTCAGTGTTCCATGCCGGGATTACTTTGGTACCTTCCTACCAAACTTACGGCAAGGTTTACATCGGGTCTGGTACACAGCATAGCATACATGATAGACCCTATGGCCGAGGCATAGGGGACGACACTCATCTTTTCTCTATCTTCTGTCGTGGTCGGACATTGAGCCGTGCTCAATCTCGTACCTTGCAATACAGGCAAGAACCCCTTCTTTGACTGATCCATTTTGAACTTCTTCAATATCTTGTCAAGGTACGTACTCCGTGAAAGACCAATGAGGCGTCTCGATCTATCTCTATAGATCTTGATGCCTAATATATAAGCAGCTTCTCCAAGGTCCTTCATTGAAAAACACTTGTTCAAGTAGGCCTTTATGCTTTCCAAGAATTCTATATCATTTCCCATCAACAGTATGTCAACCACATACAATATGAGAAATGCTACAGAGCTCCCACTCACTTTCTTGTAAATGCAGGCTTCTCCATAAGTCTGCGTAAACCCAAATGCTTTGATCATCTCATCAAAACGAATGTTCCAACTCCGAGATGCTTGCACCAGCCCATAAATCGAGCGTTGGAGCTTGCACACCTTGTCAGCATTCTTAGGATCGACAAAACCTTCCGGCTGTATCATATACAACTCTTCCTTAAGGAAACCATTAAGGAATGCCGTTTTGACGTCCATTTGCCATATCTCATAATCATATAATGCGGCAATTGCTAACATGATTCGGACGGACTTCAGCTTCGCTACGGGTGAGAAAGTCTCATCGTAGTCAACCCCTTGAATTGTCGATAACCCTTAGTGACAAGCCGAGCTTTATAGATGGTCACATTACCATCCGCGTCTGTCTTCTTCTTAAAGATCCAATTATTTTCTATGGCTCACCGATCAACGGGCAAGTCAGTCAAAGTCCATACTTTGTTTTCATACATGGATCCTATCTCGGATTTCATGGCTTCCAGCCATTTGTCGGAATCCGGGCCCTCCATCGCTTCTTCATAGTTCAAAGGTTCACTGTTGTCTAACAACATGATTTCCAAGACAGGGTTGCCGTACCACTCTGGTGCGGAACGTGTCCTTGTGGACCTACGAAGTTCAGTAGTAACTTGATCTGAAGTTTCATGATCATCATCATTAACTTCCTCTCTAGTCGGTGCAGGCACCTCAGGAACATTTTCTTGAGCTGCGCCACTTACCGGTTCAAGAGGTAACACTTCATCAAGTTGTACTTTCCTCCCACTTATTTCTTTCGAGAGAAACTCTTTCTCTAGAAAGGACCCATTCTTGGCAACAAAGATCTTGCCTTCGGATCTGAGGTAGAAGGTATACCCAACAGTTTCTTTAGGGTATCCTATGAAGACGCATTTTTCTGACTTGGGTTCGAGCTTTTCAGGTTGAAGTTTCTTGACATAAGCATCGCATCCCCAAACTTTTAGAAACGACAGCTTAGGTTTCTTCCCAAACCATAATTCATACGGTGTCATCTCAACGGATTTCGACGGAGCCCTATTTAAAGTGAATGTGGCAGTGTCTAAAGCATAGCCCCAAAATGACAGCGGTAAATCAATAAGAGACATCATAGATCGCACCATATCCAATAGAGTGCGATTACGACGTTCGGACACACCATTACGCTGAGGTGTTCCAGGCGGCGTCAGTTGTGAAACTATTCCACATTTTCTTAAGTGTGTGCCAAATTCGTGACTCAAGTATTCTCCCCCACGATCTGATCACAAGAACTTGATTTTCTTGTCACGTTGATTCTCAACCTCACTCTGAAATTCCTTGAACTTTTCAAAGGTCTCAGACTTGTGTTTCATTAAGTAGACATACCCATATCTACTCAAGTCATCAGTGAGGGTGAGAACATAACGATAGCCACCGCGAGCCTCAACACTCATTGGACCGCACACATCAGTATGTATGATTTCCAATAAGTTGGTTGCTCGCTCCATTGTTCCTGAGAATGGAGTCTTGGTCATTTTACCCATGAGGCATGGTTCGCACGTGTCAAATGATTCGTAATCAAGAGACTCTAAAAGTCCATCTGCATTGAGCTTCTTCATGCATTTGACACCTATGTGACCAAGGCGGCAGTGCCACAAGTATGTGGGACTATCATTATCAACCTTACATCTTTTGGTATTCACACTATGAATATGTGTAGCATTACGCTCGAGATTCATTAAGAATAAACCATTCACCATCGGAGCATGACCATAAAACATATCTCTCACATAAATAGAACAACCATTATTCTCGGATTTAAATGAGTAGCCATCTCGAATTAAATGAGATCCTGATACAATGCTCATGCTCAAAGCTAGCACTAAATAACAATTATTGAGGTTTAAAACTAATCCCGTAGGTAAATGTAGAGGCAGCGTGTCGACGGCGATCACATCGACCTTGGAACCATTCCCGACGCGCATCATCACCTCGTCCTTCACCAGTCTCCACTTATTCCGCAGCTCCTGCTTTGAGTTACAAATGTGAGCAACCGCACCGGTATCAAATACCTAGGAGCTACTACGAGTACTGGTAAGGTACACATCAATTACATGTATATCACATATACCTTTAGTGTTGCCGGCCTTCTTGTCCGCTAAGTATTTGGGGCAGTTCCGCTTCCAGTGACCACTTCCCTTGCAATAAAAACACTCAGTCTCGGGCTTGGGGTCCATTCTTTGGCTTCCTCCCGGCAGCTTGCTTACCGGGCGTGGCAACTCCCTTGCCGTCCTTCTTGAAGTTCTTCTTACCCTTGCCTTTCTTGAACTTAGTGGTTTTATTCACCATCAACACTTGATGTTCCTTTTTGATTTCCACCTCTGCTGATTTCAGCATTGAATACACCTCAGGAATGGTCTTTTCCATCCCCTGCATATTGAAGTTCATCACAAAGCTCTTGTAGCTCGGTGGAAGCGACTGAAGGATTCTGTCAATGACCACGTCATCCGGGAGATTAACTCCCAGCTGAGTCAAGCGGTTATGCAACCCAGACATTCTGAGTATGTGCTCACTGACAGAACTATTTTCCTCCATCTTACAGCTGAAGAACTTGTCGGAGACTTCATATCTCTCGACCCGGGTATGAGCTTGAAAAACCATTTTCAGCTCTTCGAACATCTCATATGCTCCGTGTCTCTCAAAACGCTTTTGGAGCCCCGGTTCTAAGCTGTAAAGCATGCCGCACTGAACGAGGGAGTAATCATCAGCACGTGACTGCCAAGCGTTCATAACGTCTTGGTTCTCTAGGACAGGTGCGTCACCTAGCGGTGCTTCTAGGACATAATCTTTGTTGGCAGCTATGAGCATGATCCTCAGGTTCCGGACCCAGTCCGTATAGTTGCTGCCGTCGTCTTTCAGCTTGGTTTTCTCTAGGAACGCGTTGAAGTTGAGGACAACGTGGGCCATTTGATCTACAAGACATATTGTAAAGATTTTAGACTAAGTTCATGATAATTAAGTTCATCTAATCAAATTACTCGATGAACTCCCACTCAGATAGACATCCCTCCAGTCATCTAAGTGAAACATGATCCGAGTTGACTAGGCCATGTCCGATCATCACGTGAGATGGACTAGCCAACATTGGTGAACATCTTCATGTTGATCGTATCTTCTATACGACTCATGCTCGACCTTTCGGTCTTCCGTGTTCCGAGGCCATGTCTGTACATGCTAGGCTCGTCAAGTCAACCTAAGTGTATTGCGTGTGTAAATCTGGCTTACACCCGTTGTATTCGAACATTAGAATCTATCACACTCGATCATCATGTGGTGCTTCGAAACAACGAACCTTCGCAACGGTGCACAGTTAGGGGGAACACTTTCTTGAAATTATTATGAGGGATCATCTTATTTAAGCTACTGTCGTTCTAAGCAAATAACATGTAAAACATGATAAACATCACATGCAATCAAATAGTGACATGATATGGCCAATATCATTTTCTCCTTTTGATCTCCATCTTCGGGGCTCCATGATCATCATTGTCACCGGCATGACACCATGATCTCCATCATCATGATCTCCATCATCGTGTCTTCTTGAAGTTGTCACGTCATCTATTACTTCTACTACTATGGCTAACGCTTTAGCAATAAAGTAAAGTAATTACATGACGTTTATGTTGACACGCAGGTCATAAATAAATAAAGACAACTCCTATGGCTCCTGCCGGTTGTCATACTCATCGACATGCAAGTCGTGATTCCTATTACAAGAACATGATCATCTCATACATCACATATATCATTCATCACATCCTTTGGCCATATCACATCACAAACCACTTGCTGCAAAAACAAGTTAGACGTCCTCTAATTGTTGTTGCAAGTTTTTATGTGGCTGCTATAGGTTTCTAGCAAGAACGTTTCTTACCTACGCCAAAACCACAACGTGAATTGCCAATTTCTATTTACCCTTCATAAGGACCCTGTTCATCGAATCCGATCCGACTAAAGTGGGAGAGACAGACACCCGCCAGCCACCTTATGCAACTAGTGCATGTCAGTCGGTGGAACCAGTCTCACGTAAGCATACGTGTAAGGTCGGTCCGGGCCGCTTCATCCCACGATGCCGCCGAATCAAGATAAGACTAGTAACGGCAAGAAAATTGGCAATATCGACGCCCACAACTGCTTTGTGTTCTACTCGTGCATAGTAACTACGCATAGACCTAGCTCATGATGCCACTGTTGGGGAACGTAGCAGAATTTTAAAATTTTCTACGCATCACCAAGATCAATCTATGGAGTCATCTAGCAACGAGGGAGAGAGGAGTGCATCTACATACCCTTGTAGATCACGCGCGGAAGCGTTCAAGAGAACGGGGTTGATGGAGTCGTACTCGACGTGATCCAAATCACCGATGACCAAGTGCCGAACGGACGGCACCTCTGCGTTCAACACACGTATGGTTGGGAAGATGTCTCCTCCAACTTGATCCAGCAAGGGGGAAGGAGAGGTTGATGAAGATCCAGCAGCACGACGGCGTGGTGGTGGAAGCAACGGTGCTCTCGGCAGGGCTTCGCCAAGCGCAGGGAGACGGAGGAGTGTCACGGGAGGGAGAGGGAGAGGCCAGGGGCTTGGGTGCGACTGCCCTCCCTCCCCCCCACTATATATAGGGTGCCTAGGGGGCACCGGCCCTAGGAGATCCAATCTCCTAGGGGGGGCGGCGGCCAAGGGTGTGCCTTGCCCCCCAAGGCAAGGGTGGCGCCCCCCACCCCTAGGGTTTCCAACCCTAGGCGCAGCGGGAGGCCCAAGGGGGGTGCACCAGCCCACTAGGGGCTGGTTCCCCTCCCACTGCAGCCCATGGGGCCCTTCCGGGATAGGTGGCCCCACCCGGTGGACCCCCGGGACCCTTCCGGTGGTCCCGGTACAATACCGATTACCCCGAAACTTTCCCGATGGCCGAAACTTGACTTCCTATATATAAATCTTCACCTCCGGACCATTCCGGAACTCCTCGTGACGTCAGGGATCTCATCCGGGACTCCGAACAACTTTCGGGTTATCGTATGCTAATATCTCTACAACCCTAGCGTCACCGAACCTTAAGTGTGTAGACCCTACGGGTTCGGGAGACATGCAGACATGACCGAGACGCCTCTCCGGTCAATAACCAACAGCAGGATCTGGATACCCATGTTGGCTCCCACATGCTCCATGATGATCTCAACGGATGAACCACGATGTCGAGGATTCAATCAATCCGTATACAATTCCATTTGTCAATCAGTACGTTACTTGCCTGAGACTCGATCGTCGGTATCCCAATACCTAGTTCAATCTCGTTACCGGCAAGTCACTTTACTCGTGCCGTAATGCATGATCCCGTGATCAACCACTTGGTCACATTGAGCTCATTATGATGATGCATTACCGAGTGGGCCCAGAGATACCTCTCCGTCATATGGAGTGACAAATCCCAGTCTCGATTCGTGCCAACTGTAGGACCTTGAAGTAGATGTGTCTAGAGGGGGGGTGATTAGACACTTAATGCTAAAGTTGCAATTTTTAAGATTTTTCGGTTTAAGTGGAGTTTAGGCATAATTTCAACATTCACAATACATATCAAGCAAGCATGCAAAGAGTGTATAGGCAGCGGAAAATAAAGCATGCAACTTGCAAGAATGTAAAGGGAAGGGTTTGGAGAATTCAAACGCAATTGGAGACACGGATGTTTTTCCCGTGGTTCGGATAGGTGGTGCTATCCTACATCCACGTTGATGGAGACTTCAACCCACGAAGGGTAACGGTTGCGCGAGTCCACGGAGGGTTCCACCCACGAAGGGTAATGGTTGCGCGAGTCCACGGAGGGCTCCACCCACGAAGGGTCCACGAAGAAGCAACCTTGTCTATCCCACCATGGCCATCGCCCACGAAGGACTTGCCTCACTAGCGGTAGATCTTCACGAAGTAGGCGATCTCCTTGCCCTTACAAACTCCTTGGTTCAACTCCACAATCTTGTCGGAGGCTCCCAAGTAACACCTAGCCAATCTAGGAGACACCACTCTCCAAGAAGTAACAAATGGTGTGTAGGTAATGAACTCCTTGCTCTTGTGCTTCAAATGATAGTCTCCCCAACACTCAACTCTCTCTCATAGGATTTGGATCTGGTGGAAAGAAGGTTTGAGTGGAAAGCAACTTGGGGAAGGCTAGAGATCAAGATTCATATGGTAGGAATGGAATATCTTGGCCTCAACACATGAGTAGGTAGTTCTCTCTCAGAAATAGGATGCTGGAAGTGTAGGCTTAGTCTGATGGCTCTCTCCACGAATGAAGAGGAGGTGGAGGGGTATATATAGCCTCCACACAAAATCCAACTGTTACACACAGTTTTCCAATCTCGGTGGGACCGAATCAACAAACTTGGTCGGACCGAAAAGGTAAACCTAGTGACCGTTAGAGATTTTCGGTGGGACCGACTGGATCAACTCGGTGGGACTGGTGTGCTACGGTTAGGGTAAATACAAAACTCGGTTTGACCGATTACTCAAACTCGGTGGGACCGATTTGGGTAATAAGTGAAACGGAGAGTTGGCCAAGCAAACTCGGTGGAGCCGATTGCATATCTCGGTGGGACCAAAAATATTGCAATAGGTAACAGAGAGTTTGCAAGCCCATCTCGGTGAGACCAAGATCCCATCGGTGAGACCGAACTGATTAGGGTTTCTGGCAGTGGCTATGACAGGTGAAACTCGGCGGCGCCGGATAGGAATAATCGGTAGGTCCGAGTTTGGCTTTGGGTTTAGGTCATATGTGGAAGTGGGAAAGTAGCTGAGGATTTTGGAGCATATCATTAAGCACATGAAGCAAGAGGCTCATTAAGCAACACCTCATCCCTCCTTGATAGTATTGGCTTTTTCTATGGACTCAATGTGATCTTGGATCACTAAAATGTAAAATGAAGAGTCTTGAGCTTGAAGCTTTAGCCAATCCTTTGTCCTTAGCATCTTGAAGGAGTTCCCACAACCTTTAGTCCATGCCACTCCATTGTTGAACTTATCTGAAACATGCTAGATAGAAATGTTAGTCCAACAAGAGATATGTTGTCATCAATTATCAAAACCACCTAGGGAGGACTTGTGCTTTCACCAACCCAATAGATACTTTCGGAGATACCTGTAATGTACCTTTATAGTCACCCAGTGATGTTGTGACGTTTGGCACACCCAAGGCACTCCTACGGTATCCGGGAGTTGCACAATCTCATGGTCTAAGGAAATGATACTTGACATTCAGAAAAGCTATAGCAAACGAACTACACGATCTTTGAGCTAAGCTTAGGATTGGGTCTTGTCCATCACATCATTCTCCTAATGATGTGATCCCGTTATCAATGACATCCAATGTCCATAGTCAGGAAACCATGACTATCCTTTGATCAACGAGCTAGTCAACTAGAGGCTCACTAGGGACGTGTTGGGGTCTATGTATTCACACATGTATTACGATTTCCGGATAACGCAATTATAGCATGAACAATAGACAATTATCATGAACAAAGAAATATAATAATAACCATTTTATTATTGCCTCTAGGGCATATTTCCAACAGTTATGCGGTCTGACCGATAAAGATCTCCGTAGAATATGTAGGAGCCAATATGAGCATCCAGGTTCCGCTATTGGTTATTGACCAGAGACGTGTCTCGGTCATGTCTACATAGTTCTCGAACCCGTAGGGTCCGCATGCTTAATGCTACGATGACAGTTATATTACGAGTTTATATGTTTTGATGTACCGAAGGTTGTTAGGAGTCCCGGATGTGATCACGGACATGACAAGGAGTCTCGAAATGGTCAAGACATGAAGATTGATATATTGGAAGCCTATGTTTGGATATCGGAAGTGTTCCGGGTGAAATCAGGATTTTACCGGAGTACCGGGAGGTTACCGGAACCCCCCGGTAACTTAATGGGCCTTAGTGGCCTAGGTGGAATAGAGGAGAGGAGGCAAGGGCCGGCCGCGCGCCCCTCCCCCTAGTCCGATGTAACGCCCCGAGTCCGATGCGCCAGGTGTCTCCCAGTTATTCGCCGTTGTTGCCATGTCTTTTGCCTGCGTGTTGCATTTCATCATGTCATCATGTGCATTGCATCATCATGTTTTCAAAACTTTCATCCGTCCCGGTCTCCCCGTTCTTTCCGTTGCCCGTTCTGACTCCAGTCATACTTGCACGCGCTCGCGGCATGTCCGAAATAGTATTTTATAAGTGGCCAGAAAATGTTCTCGGAATGGGTTGAGAGTTGGCGTGCGGTCTTATTATAGTGTAGATAGGCCGCCTGCCAAGTTTCATCGCATTTGGAGTTCGTTTGATAGCCCAACCTTTAAACTATAGCGGCATTATAGGCGGTCTAACGTCGGACGTTTTCGGTCTCCGGAAACTGCTGCCGGGCCCCCCCCTCTCTCTCTTCTCTCCTCTCAGCCTCGCCACAGCCCACCTAGTCCATCCACCTACCCCTCTTCGCGTCCGGAGCCGTCCGTTGCGATCGCACGGTCCGAAACCCCTCTTTGCTCAGTGCATCGACCCCTCGCGCGTGTCCGAGACTCACCTGAACCCGAATCGGGCAGTCGTCACCGTTGGATCCGGATCATCCCCAAACATCTACAAAACATCTCCGATTCTTTGTTGGGTTCCCCTAAGCTATTTATTCTCGCCCGCCCGGTTACGATCGGAGGGACGAGGTAGCCCCTAATCTAATCCACGCGATGTATATATGCGTCAAAACCCTAGTCCTAAGAGTTGTCCCATCCATCTTTTCCCATCGCGCCGCCGCCACCCACTCACCATCTCCATCGGGATCCTCCCAGATCCACCTCTCCGCCACCGAAGCCTCCGACCACTTCCCTCGTTTTCAGCTTCTGGCCAACCACCTCCTCCCATCGATCCGACCCATCAAGCATGGAAGCCCCGCAGGCATCCAGCGCGCCCACAAGCCCCTTCTCCCTGATGCCCATCGTCCCCGCCATGGTTTTGGAGCTCACCTCGGTCGCTGATCCGAGCCGCCCCGGGAATCAACGTCGCCGGAGTCCCTCCTCACCTACAAGACCACGCCGCCCTACCACCTCGTCTCCTTGTCCGACGCGACTCCTGTTGGGGAACGTAGTAATTTCAAAAAAATTCCTACGCACACGCAAGATCATGATGATGCACAGCAACGAGAGGGAAGAGTGTTGTCTACGTACCCACGCAGACCGACTACGGAAGCGTTGACACAACGTAGAGGAAGTAGTCGTACGTCTTCCCGATCCGACCGATCCAAGCACCGTTACTCCGGCACCTCCGAGTTCTTAGCACACGTACAGCTCGATGACAATCCCCGGGCTCCGATCCAGCAAAGCGTCGGGGAGGAGTTCTGTCAGCACGACGGCGTGGTGACGATCTTGATGTTCTACCGTCGCAGGGCTTCGCCTAAGCACCACTACAATATGATCGAGGTGGAATATGGTGGCAGGGGGCACCGCACACGGCTAAGGAACGATCTCAAGGATCAACTTGTGTGTCCTAGGGTGCCCCTTGCCTCAGTATATAAAGGATGGAGGAGGAGGAGGCCGGCCAAGGCTTGGTGCGGCCAGGATGTGGAGTCCTACTAGGACTCCAAGTCCTAGTAGGAGTCCACCAAGAGGGGAGGAAGGGAGAAGGAAGTAGAGGAGAAGGAAAGGTGGCCGGCCCCCTTTTCCCTAGTCCAATTCGGACTAGAGGGGAGGGGGGGCGCAGCAGCCCCTTGGCCCTTTTTCCTCTTCCCACTAAAGCCCATCAAGGCCCATTGCTTCTCCCGTAACTACCCGGTACTCCGAAAAATACCCGAATCACTCGGAACCTTTTTGATGTCCGGATATAGTCGTCCAATATATCAATTTTTACGTCTCGACCATTTCGAGACTCCTCGTCATGTCCCCGATCTCATCCGAGACTCCGAACTCCTTCGGTACATCAAAACTCATAAACTCATAATATAACTGTCATCAAAACCTTAAGCGTGCGGACCCTACGGGTTCGAGAACAATGTAGACATGACCGAGACACGTCTCCGGTCAATAACCAATAGCGGGACCTGGATGCCCATATTGGCTCCTACATATTCTACGAAGATCTTTATCGGTCAGACCGCATAACAACATACGTTGTTCCCTTTGTCATCGGTATGTTACTTGCCCGAGATTCGATCGTCGGTATCTCAATACCTAGTTCAATCTCGTTACCGGCAAGTCTCTTTACTCGTTCCGTAATACATCATCCCGCAACTAACTCATTAGTTGCAATGCTTGCAAGGCTTAAGTGATGTGCATTACCGAGAGGGCCCAGAGATACCTCTCCGACAATCGGAGTGACAAATCCTAATCTCGAAATATGCCAACCCAACATGTACCTTTGGAGACACCTGTAGAGCACCTTTATAATCACCCAGTTACGTTGTGACGTTTGGTAGCACACAAAGTGTTCCTCCGGCAAACGGGAGTTGCATAATCTCATAGTCATAGGAACATGTATAAGTCATGAAGAAAGCAATAGCAACATACTAAACGATCGGGTGCTAAGCTAATGGAATGGGTCATGTCAATCAGATCATTCACCTAATGATGTGATCCCGTTAATCAAATAACAACTCTTTGTTCATGGTTAGGAAACATAACCATCTTTGATTAACGAGCTAGTCAAGTAGAGGCATACTAGTGACACTTTGTTTGTCTATGTATTCACACATGTATTATGTTTCCGGTTAATACAATTCTAGCATGAATAATAAACATTTATCATGATATAAGGAAATAAATAATAACTTTATTATTGCCTCTAGGCCATATTTCCTTCAGTCTCCCACTTGCACTAGAGTCAATAATCTAGATCACATCACCATGTGATTAACATCGATAGTTCACATCATCATGTGATTAACACCCATAGTGCAGATCGCCATGTGACCAACACCCAAAGGGTTTACTAGATTCAGTAATCTAGTTCACATCGCTATGTTATTAACACCCAAAGAGTACTAAGGTGTGATCATGTTTTGCTTGTGAGAGAATCTTAGTCAACGGGTCTGCCACATTCAGATCTGCATGTATTTTGCAAATTTCTATGTCAACAATGCTCTGCATGGAGCTACTCTAGCTAATTGCTCCCACTTTCAATATGTATCTAGACCGAGACTTAGAGTCATCTAGATTAGTGTCAAAACTTGCATCGGCGTAACCCTTTACGACGAACCTTTTTCACTTCCATAATCGAGAAACATATCCGTATTTCACTAAGGATAATTTTGACCGATGTCCAGTGATCTACTCCTAGATCACTATCGTACTCCCTTGCTAAACTCAGTGGTAGGGCATACAATAGATCTGGTATACAGCATGGCATACTTTATAGAACCTATGACCAAGGCATAGGGAATGACATTCATTCTCTTTCTATCTTCTGCCGTGGTCGGGCTTTGAGTCTTACTCAATTTCACACCTTGTAACATAGGCAAGAAACTCTTTCTTTGACTGTTCCATTTTGAACTACTTCAAAATCTTGTCAAGGTATGTATTTATTGAAAAAACTTATCAAGCGTCTTGATCTATCTCTATAGATCTTGATGCTCAATATGTAAGCAACTTCACCGAGGTCTTTCTTTAAAAAAACTCCTTTTAAACACTCCTTTATGCTTTGCAGAATAATTCTACATTATTTCCGATCAACAATATGTCATTCACATATACTTATCAGAAATGCTGTAGTGCTCCCACTCACTTTCTTGTAAATACAAGCTTCACTGCAAGTCTGTATAAAACTATATGCTTTGATCAACTTATCAAAGCATATATTCCAACTCCGAGATGCTTACACCAGTCCATAGATGGATCGCTGGAGTTTGCACATTTTGTTAACACCTTTAGGATTGACAAAAACTTCTGGTTGCATCATATACAACTCTTCTTTAAGAAATCCATTAAGGATTGCAGTTTTGTTTATCCATTTGCCAGATTTCATAAAATGCGGCAATTGCTAACATGATTCGGACAGATTTAAGCATAGATACGAGTGAGAAACTCTCATCGTAGTCAACACTTTGAACTTGTCGAAAACCTTTTGCGACAATTCTAGCTTTGTAGATAGTAACACTACTATCAACGTCCGTCTTCCTCTTGAAGATCCATTTATTTTCTATGGCTTGCCGATCATCCGGCAAGTCAACCAAAGTCCATACTTTGTTCTCATACATGGATCCCATCTCAGATTTCATGGCCTCAAGCCATTTTGCGGAATCTGGGCTCATCATCGCTTCCTCATAGTTCGCAAGTTTGTCATGGTCTAGTAACATGACTTCCAGAACAGGATTACCGTACCACTCTGGTGCGGATCTCACTCTGGTTTACCTACGAGATTTGGTAGTAACTTGATCTGAAGTTACATGATCATCATCATTAGCTTCCTCACTAATTGGTGTAGTAGTCACAGGAACAGATTTCTGTGATGAACTACTTTCCAATAAGGGAGCAGGTACAATTACCTCATCAAGTTCTACTTTCCTCCCACTCTCTTCTTTCGAGAGAAACTCCTTCTCTAGAAAAATTCCGAATTTAGCAACAAAAGTCTTGCCTTCGGATTTGTGATAGAAGGTGTACCCAATAGTTTCCTTTGGATATCCTATGAAGACATATTTCTCCGATTTGGGTTTGAGCTTATCAGGTTGAAACTTTTTCACATAAGCATTGCAACCTCAAACTTTTAAGAAACGACAACTTTGGTTTCTTGCTAAACTATAGTTCATATAGTGTCGTCTCAACGGATTTAGATGGTGCCCTATTTAACGTGAATGCAGCTGTCTCTAATGCATAACCCCAAAACGATAGTGGTAGATCGGTAAGAGACATCATAGATTGCACTATATCCAATAAAGTACGGTTATGACGTTCGGACACACCATTATGCTGTGGTGTTCCATGTGGCATGAGTTTGTGAAAATATTCCACATTGTTTTAATTGAAGACCAAACTCGTAACTCAAATATTTGTCTCCGCGACCAGATCGTAGAAACTTTATTTTCTTGTCACGATGATTTTCCACTTCACTCTGAAATTCTTTGAACTTTTCAAATGTTTCAGACTTATGTTTCATCAAGTAGATATACCCATATCTGCTCAAATCATCTGTGAAGTTCAGAAAATAACGATACTTGCCGTGAGCCTTAACACTCATCGGACCGCATACATCAGTATGTATTATTTCCAATAAGTTAGTTGCTCGCTCCGGAGAACGGAGTCTTAGTCATCTTGCCCATGAGGCATGGTTCGCAAGCATCAAGTGATTCATAATCAAGTGATTCCAAAATCCCATCAGCATGGAGTTTCTTCATGCGCTTTACACCGATATAACCTAAACGGCAGTGCTACAAATAAGTTGCACTATCATTATTAACTTTGCATCTTTTGGTTTCAATATTATGATTATGTGTATCACTATGATCGAGATCCAGCGAACTATTTTCATTGGGTGTGTAACCATATAAGGTTTTATTCATGTAAACAGAACAACAATTTATTCTCTTACTTAAATGAATAACCGTATTACAATAAACATGATCAAATCATATTCATGCTTAACGCAAACACAAAATAACACTTATTCAGGTTTAACACTAATCCCGAAAGTATAGGGAGTGTGCGATGATGATCATATCAATCTTGGAACCACTTCCAACACACATCGTCACTTCACCCTTAACTAGTCTCTGTTTATTCTGCAACTCCCGTTTCGAGTTACTAAACTTAGCAACTGAACTAGTATCAAATACTGAGGGGTTGCTATAAACACTAGTAAAGTACACATCAATAACATGTATATCAAATATACTTATGTTCACTTTGCTATCCTTCTTATCCGCCAATCACTTGGGGTAGTTCCGCTTCTAGTGACCAGTCCCCTTGCAGTAGAAGCACTTAGTCTCAGGCTTAGGACCAGACTTGGACTTCTTCACTTGAGCAGCAACTTGCTTGCCGTTCTTCTTGAAGTTCCCCTTCTTCCCTTTGCCCTTTTCTTGAAACTAGTGGTCTTGTTAACCATCAACACTTGATGTTTTTCTTGATTTCTACCTTCATCGATTTCAGCATCACGAAGAGCTTGGGAATTACTTTTGTCATCCCTTGCATATTATAGTTCATCACGAAGTTCTACTAACTTGGTGATGGTGACTAGAGAATTCTGTCAATCACTATTTTATCTGGAAGATTAACTCCCACTTGATTCAAGCGATTGTAGTACCCAGACAATATGAGCACATGCTCACTAGTTGAGCGATTCTCCTCCATCTTTTAGCTATAGAACTTGTTGGAGACTTCATATCTCTCAACTCGGGTATTTGCTTGAAATATTAACTTCAACTCCTGGAACATCTCATATGGTCCATGACGTTCAAAACGTCTTTGAAGTCCCGATTCTAAGCTGTTAAGCATGGTGCTCTAAACTGTCAAGTAGTCATCATATTGAGCTAGCCAAACGTTCATAACGTCTGCATCTGCTCCTGCAATAGGTCTGTCACCTAGCGGTGCATCAAGGACATAATTCTTCTGTGCGGCAATGAGGATAAACCTCAGATCACGGATCCAATCCGCATCTTTGCTACTAACATCTTTCAACACAATTTTCTCTAGGAACATATCAAAATAAACACAGGGAAGCAACAACGCGAGCTATTGATCTACAACATGATTTGCAAAATACTACCAGGACTAAGTTCATGATAAATTTAAGTTCAATTAATCATATTACTTAAGAACTCCCACTTAGATAGACATCCCTCTAATCCTCTAAGTGATCACGTGATCCAAATCAACTAAACCATAAACGATCATCACGTGAGATGGAGTAGTTTTCAATGGTGAACATCGTTATGTTGATCATATCTACTATATGATTCACGCTCGACCTTTCGGTCTCCGTGTTCCGAGGCCATATCTGCATATGCTAGGCTCGTCAAGCATAACCCGAGTATTCTGCGTGTGCAAAACTGGCTTGCACCCATTGTAGATGGACGTAGAGCTTATCACACCCGATCATCACGTGGTGTCTGGGCACGACGAACTTTGGCAACGGTGCATACTCAGGGAGAACACTTCTTGATAATTTAATGAGAGATCATCTTATAATGCTACCGTCAATCAAAGCAAGATAAGATGCATAAAAAGATAAACATCACATGCAATCAATATAAGTGATATGATATGGCCATCATCATCTTGTGCTTGTGATCTCCATCTCCGAAGCACCGTCATGATCACCATCGTCACCGGCGCGACACCTTGATCTCCATCGTAGCATCGTTGTCGTCTCGCCAATCTTATGCTTCCACGACTATCGCTACCGTTTAGTGATAAAGTAAAGCATTACATCGCGATTGCATTGCATACAATAAAGCGACAACCATATGGCTCCTGCCAGTTGCCGATAACTCGGTTACAAAACATGATCATCTCATACAATAAAATTCATCATCATGCCTTCACCATATCACATCACAACATGCCCTGCAAAAACAAGTTAGACGTCCTCTACTTTGTTGTTGCAAGTTTTACGTGGCTGCTACGGGCTTAAGCAAGAACCAATCTCACCTATGCATCAAAACCACAACGATAGTTTGTCAATTTGACTCCGTTTTAACCTTCGCAAGGACCGGGCGTAGCCATACTCGGTTCAACTAAAGTTGGAGAGACAGTCGCCCGCAAGCCACCTATGTGCAAAGCACGTCGGGGGAACCGGTCTCGCTAAGCGTACGCGTAATGTTGGTCCGGGTCGTCTCGTCCAACAATACCGCTGAACCAAAGTATGACATGCTGGTAGGCAGTATGACTTATATCGCCCACAACTCACTTGTGTTCTACTCGTGCATATAACATCAACATATAAAACCTAGCTCGGATGCCACTGTTGGGGAACGTAGTAATTTCAAAAAATTTCCTATGCACAAGCAAGATCATGATGATGCACAGCAACGAGAGGGGAGAGTGTTGTCTACGTACCCACGCAGACCGACTGCGGAAGCGTTGACACAACGTAGAGGAAGTAGTCGTACGTCTTCCCGATCCGACCGATCCAAGCACCGTTACTCCGGCACCTCCGAGTTCTTAGCACACGTACAGCTCGATGACAATCCCCGGGCTCCGATCCAGCAAAGCGTCGGGAGGAGTTCTGTCAGCACGACGGCGTGGTGACGATCTTGATGTTCTACCGTCGCAGGGCTTCGCCTAAGCACCGCTACAATATGATCGAGATGGAATATGGTGGCAGGGGGCACCGCACACGGCTAAGGAACGATCTCAAGGATCAACTTGTGTGTCCTAGGGTGCCCCTTGCCTCAGTATATAAAGGATGGAGGAGGAGGAGGAGGCCGGCCAAGGCTTGGTGCGGCCAGGATGTGGAGTCCTACTAGGACTCCAAGTCCTAGTAGGAGTCCACCAAGAGGGGAGGAAGGGAGAAGGAAGTAGAGGAGAAGGAAAGGTGGCCGGCCTCCTTTTCCCTAGTCCAATTCGGACTAGAGGGGGGGGGGCGCAGCAGCCCCTTGGCCCTTTTTCCTCTTCCCACTAAAGCCCATCAAGGCCCATTGCTTCTCCCGTAACTGCCCGGTACTTCGAAAAATACCCGAATCACTCGGAACCTTTCCGATGTCCGAATATAGTCGTCCAATATATCAATTTTTACGTCTCGACCATTTTGAGACTCCTCATCATGTCCCCGATCTCATCCGGGACTCCGAACTCCTTCGGTACATCAAAACTCATAAACTCATAATATAACTGTCATCGAAACCTTAAGCGTGCGGACCCTACGGGTTCGAGAACAATGTAGACATGACCGAGACACGTCTCCGGTCAATAACCAATAGCGGGACCTGGATGCCCATATTGGCTCCTACATATTCTACGAAGATCTTTATCGGTCAGACCGCATAACAACATACGTTGTTCCCTTTGTCATCGGTATGTTATTTGCCCGAGATTCGATCGTCGGTATCTCAATACCTAGTTCAATCTCGTTACCGGCAAGTCTCTTTACTCGTTCCGTAATACATCATCCCGCAACTAACTCATTAGTTGCAATACTTGCAAGGCTTAAGTGATGTGCATTACCGAGAGGGCCCAGAGATACCTCTCCGACAATCGGAGTGACAAATCCTAATCTCGAAATACGCCAACCCAACATGTACCTTTGGAGACACCTGTAGAGCACCTTTATAATCACCCAGTTACGTTGTGACATTTGGTAGCACACAAAGTGTTCCTCCGACAAACGGGAGTTGCATAATCTCATAGTCATAGGAACATGTATAAGTCATGAAGAAAGCAATAGCAACATACTAAACGATCGGGTGCTAAGCTAATGGAATGGGTCATGTCAATCAGATCATTCACCTAATGATGTGATCCCGTTAATCAAATAACAACTCTTTGTTCATGGTTAGGAAACATAACCATCTTTGATTAACGAGCTAGTCAAGTAGAGGCATACTAATGACACTTTGTTTGTCTATGTATTCACACATGTATTATGTTTCCGGTTAATACAATTCTAGCATGAATAATAAATATTTATCATGATATAAGGAAATAAATAATAATTTTATTATTGCCTCTTTCCTTCAACTCCTGACTCCTCTGCTTCACCCCGCGTCGAACGACAAGCTGCAACCGTCATCCCAAGGTCCAGGCCGTCGTCGCTTGCCCAAGCTCCTCCACCCCCTGCAGACTCGTCTCCGACCGTGCCAGCGACCAATGGCCGCTCGCCGAAGCACACCGAACCAGCAACTGCTCCAGGCCGTCGCCCTAGTCTTCCTCGACCTCCACCGCCTCCTCCCCGTCCCGTTCGTCCGCACCGCTGCCGTCACGCCAAGGCCGGCGTCCCTCTGTTCGTCTCGAGCTCAAGCCCCATCTCTGTTGCCTCTTGCTTCGTCTGAACCGCGCCCCCATCATTGCCTCTACTCATGCCCGAGCGCACGTCGCGCCGTCTCCTGCCTCCTCATCCACGCACCCCCAGCAGCCTCACCTCCGACCGCGCAGGTGAGCAGCCACAGCTCCCGAAGCATCGAGAGGCCGTGCCCTGCTCCTTTTCTCTCCCATCTCCCTGTCGTCTCTCCCTTCTTCCCGTCCGCGTTTTTCCCCTCTGAATTTTTCTTCCCTGTCTTTTCTTCAGGCAACAGCTGCAGCCATGGACTGGTAGCACGTTTCCCTACTCGGAGACCCGATCCGCACCTCCCGTAGTAGGATCTGGACCCAGGCGCCTCCTCGCGCCATCCCGTTGTGCCCCACGCTCGCCGGAGTCCTCAGCGCTGCCGCGCCTGCTTCCTGTCGAGCAGAGGAGGACGGCGCCTCTGTCTCGAGCCGTTCGAGCGCACGCCGCGCCTGTTGACCGCTCAGTGAACCGCGCCTGGGCCTGTCTCGCGCGCCAGACCCAGCTCCTCTCGGCCAGATCCAGCGGGCCTTGGCCCATGGTGGTTTGCCCTGCGCCCCTCTTTTTTTCCCTTCCTTGTTGGGCTTCTTGTTCAGTTCCGGCCCGAGTGCCTGTTTTTTTTCCTGAACGATTTTGCTAATTATCAGAGAACTGCTAGTTTTACAGAGAACCCCCTAGACTTCATGCATACTTTAACTCACAAACTAAGCATCACATGTAAAAACTTAATATATGAAACTTGCTTAGATTTTCGTGTAGATTAATAATTTGCCACTTTCATCTATGTTTAAAATGTTTAAAAATGTTGTTTGTTTAAATTTGCTAAAATAACTTGCTAAAATGATTTAATTCATAACTTAATAACCGTAGCTCGGTTTTAAATAAACTTTATATGTAAATGGGATAGAAAAATGCCTAGTTTAACATGATGTACTTGCCTTGCATGTTTAACAACTCAAATATTGTGTTAGGGCAGATCAGTACCAAACCTAATATATGCACATGAGGAGTTTCCGGACTTGTTGTTTTGTTGTTCCGGCCTCATTTAAACTTGCCTAGATAGATAGTTTTTATTATGCTTCACCTCTTGCCATGCTAACAACATTTAATATTGTTGAGTACATAAACGAGATCAAACTAAATAAGTCATGTGGTGTTTTCTTCAATATGCAACTCCGTTGCATATTGAGCTCCACTTAATTTGTAGTGTTGTTTGTTGCACTTTGCCATGCCATGCCATGTATCATTAAACCGGACATGCATCATACTTGTTGTGCATCATGCCATGATCGTGTGATAGTTGTTTACTATGTTGTGTGCTTCTTTCCGGTGTTGCTTCTTCGGGTTGGTTCCGATAACATCGCGTTTGTGAGGATCCGTTCGACTACGTTCGTTTGTCTTCTTCACGGACTCGTTCTTCTTCCTTGCGGGATTTCAGGTAAGATGACCATACCCTCGAAATAACTTCTATCTTTGCTTGCTAGTTGCTCGCTCTTTTGCTATGCCTATGCTACGATACCTACCACTTGCTTATCATGCCTCCCATATTGTTAAACCAAGCTTCTAACCCACCTTGCCCTAGCAAACCGTTGTTTGGCTAGGTTACCGCTTTGCTCAGCCCCTCTTATAGCGTTGTTAGTTGCAGGTGAAGTTTGGAGCTTGTTCCATGTTTGAAACATGGATTTTTGTTGGGATATCACAATATCTCTTATTTAATTAATGCATCTATATACTTGGTAAAGGGTGGAAGGCTCGGCCTTATGCCTGGTGTTTTGTTCCACTCTTGCCGCCCTAGTTTCCGTCATATCGGTGTTATGTTTCCGGATTTTGCGTTCCTCACACGATTGGGTTATAATGGGAACCCCTTGACAGTTCGCTTTGAATAAAACTCCTCCAGCAATGCCCAACATTGGTTTTACCATTCGCCACCTAGCCTTTTCTTTTCCCTTGGGAGTCGCGCTCCTGAGGGTCATCTTTATTTCACCCCCTGGGCCAGTGCTTCTCTAAGTGTTGGTCCAACTGAGCGATGTCCGAGGCTACCAGGGGCAACTCTGGGCTGGCTTACCCGACGTCTTGCTCATCCGGTGTGCCCTGAGAACGAGATATGTGCAGCTCCTATCGGGATTTGTCGGCACATTTGGGTGGCTTTGCTGATCTTGTTTTACCATTGTCGAAATGTCTTGTAACCGGGATTCCGAGCCTGATCGGGTCTTCCCGCTAGAAGGAATATCCTTCGTTGACCGTGAGAGCTTGTGATGGGCTAAGTTGGGACACCCCTGCAGGGATTTGAACTTTCGAAAGCCGTGCCCGCGGTTATGGGCAGATGGGAATTTGTCAATGTCCGGTTGTAGAAAACCTGAAGTTGACCTTAATTAAAATGCATCAACCGCGTGTGTAACCGTGATGGTCTCTTTCCGGCGGAGTCCGGGAAGTGAACACGGTGTTGGAGTAATGTTTGACGTAGGTTGTTCTAGGATCACTTCTTGAACATAGTTTCTCGATCGTGCTTTGCCTTCTCTTCTCGCTCTCTTGCGTATGTTAGCCACCATATATGCTAGTCGCTTGCTGCAGCTCCACCTCATACCTTTACCTTACCCATAAGCTTAAATAGTCTTGATCGCGAGGGTGTGAGATTGCTGAGTCCCCGTGACTCACAGATACTTTCAAAACCAGCTTGCAGGTGCCGTTGAATCGCGCAGATGACGCAACCAAGCTCAAGGAGGAGCTCGATGAAGATCTTGTCCTTTGTGTTGTTCCGTTTCCAGTTGATCAGTAGTGGAGCCTAGTCGGGACGATCGGGGATCTGTGTAGCATTTGGGGTAGTCTTCTTTTATTTTGGTTCTGTAGTCGGACCTTGATTGTATTTGGATGTTGTAATGCCTTATTCATGTAATTGTGTGAAGTGGCGATTGTAAGCCAACTATGTATCTCTTTCCCTTATGTATTACATGGGTTGTGTGAAGATTACCTCACTTGCGACATTGCTTTCAATGCGGTTATGCCTCTAAGTCGTGCTTCGACACGTGGGAGATATAGCCGCATCGAGGGCGTGACATCCGAATAGGACAATGAGAGGGGGGCGGCGCCCCCTTCCTTCTCCTCCACTCCTTCCCCCTCCCAAGTCCTATTCCAACTAGGAAAAGGGGGGGAGTCCTACTCCCGGTGGGAGTAGGACTCCTCCTGGCGCGCCCCAAGGCTGGCCGCACCTCCCCCCCTTGCTCCTTTATATACAGGGGCAGGGGGGCACTTCTAGAGACACAAGTTGATCAAGTTGATCGTCTCTTAGCTGTGTGCGGTGCCCCCCTTCATCATAGTCCACCTCGATAATACTATAGCGGTGCTTAGGCGAAGCCCTGTGTCGGTAGAACATCAACATCGTCACCATGTCGTCGTGCTGACGAAACTCTCCCTCAACACTCGGCTGGATCGGAGTTCGAGGGACGTCATCGGGCTGAACGTGTGCTGAACTCGGAGGTGCCGTGCGTTCGGTACTTGATCGGTCGGGTCGTGAAGACGTACGACTACATCAACCGCGTTGTGCTAACGCTTCCGCTTTCAGTCTACGAGGGTACGTGGACAACACTCCCCCCTCTCGTTGCTATGCATCACCATGATCTTGCGTGTGCGTAGGAATTTTTTTGAAATTACTACGTTCCCCAACAGTCGTCGCGCCGCCCGTAGGCAGCACGGCTCCGCCCTTGGACCCCGTGGCGCGCGGCTCGTCGTCTTGGGCACGAACCATGCCGCTCGCCTGGCTTCGGTTGCCAGAGTGTCGTGGATGCTCGTGGTCCACACCTCCGCCACCATCCGTGACTACTCCGTTGCTCGTCCGTGCTGGCACGGGCGGTTCGGCTCCAGACGAACCGATCGCCGTGATCGCCTTCCTCTTGGGAGCCATGGTGATCAAGGAAACGACGCGCTAATTGCTAGACCAGGTTTGCACCACCTGACCCCCTTACCTGGCGCGCCAAGGATGTCGGGAAAACGACACCTAGGGGATCACGTGGATCCCTTCTACGGTTTGGCAGGGAAGAGGGGTGTGCAAAGAGCAGGTCTAACGATCAACACGATGGGTTTTTACCCAGGTTCGGGTCGCTTAGTAGCGTAAAACAGTAGCCCTGCTTGAGTGTATATTCTGTGTTCTTGAGCTTCGGCTAACTGCTATGCATGCAAGCTGGGCCGAGAGGTTCAAAAGTCCGAATCCTCCTCCAGTACGCCTTGAGCCTTCTTTTATATGTTCAAGGGGTTGCCACAGTGGCACACAGGAGGTGTAAAGTAGCTATAGTGTCTATGTTTATCACTGGCGTCTTAGGACAAACACATTAAATGCACTACTTACGTGCCCCCTAGCTTTAGCGGGGATGGAAACAGATCCCGTCCCAACCATCGCCGCCTTTTCCCGTCTTGACACGCATCCAGGTTGACGAGACATGCAATGCTAGGCTGGCTGGCTAGCCGCTGCGTTGGAACGGTGGCAGGCTCTTCACGAAGATATGCATGCCACCACGCAGGTGCTTGCCAGGCTGGCAGGCCAGTCGCTGCGTTGGGGTGGTGGCGGAACCTGGCCAGGCGCGAATCTCGCCGGGCCTTGTACTCTGCCCCGGCAAGGACCTTACCGGGGGCTTAGCAATTCATCCCGGCAAGGATCTCGCCAGGGGCTTCGCGAGCCACCCTGGCAAGGATCTGCCGGGGCCTCGACTTCTGGTCTTCTATTCTCTAATCATTGACTTGACTGCTTCTCTAGTGATCTTGTTTTTATCCTTGATCATCCTCTTCAGGCCTTGCCGCAGGTGTGACTACGACTGCCCGTGCACAAGTATGGGGTGCTAAAGACCCAGACTTTAGTACATCGACACAGGACTTAAACTCTGATGTGTTGGAAGTACCGCTCTCCTCTTGACCATCCAAAACTAGTGGAGATCGATTTTATCCTCGTAAAATGTCAACGTTTTTCTTCCTGGAGAAAAAAAAACCCAACGTAGTGCAGTAGTAAGCAAGTTTTTTTTTGAGGGTTAGTAGTAAGCAAGTGTGCAACCAAATCTGGGCCGGATACGAACCCGACCCCGAACCACAGTCCGTTTCAATTTTTCGACATAAAAAAAAGCCCTCCCGTGTGTCCACGGACCTGATTTACGTGGAACATAAGCTTTTGATATTTCTCTGCCGAGCCTTTCCCCCGACGCAAGAATAAACGGGAGCGAAAAGCCCAGACCCTTCTTCCCCTCTCCTCCTTTGCGGCGGCGCGACGGTAGGGGAACTCCCCATCCAACACATGGCCGCCGCCGTCGCCGTCCGCTCGAAGCGCAGGCTCCTACCCCACCTCTACCGTCTCCTCCACTCCACCGCCGCCCCCTCGCCCAACCGCTTCCTCCGCCACGCGTCGCCGGTGCCCCGCGCCGCCGACCACTCCCCTTTTCTCCGCCTCCCCGCCGCGCGCGTCTCCACGCTCCCCACCGGCCTCCGCGTCGTCACCCAGTCCTACCCGGCCGCCACCCGCATGGCCTCCGTCGGCGTCTGGGTCGACGCCGGCAGCCGCTTCGAGCTGCCCGGCACGAACGGCACGGCGCACTTCCTCGAGCACATGGCCTTCAAGGGCACAGAGCGCCGCCCCACCGCGAACGCGCTCGAGGTGGAGATAGAGGACATGGGCGCGCGCCTCAACGCCTACACCTCCCGCGAGCAGACCACCTTCTTTGCCGACGTGCAGGGCCGTGACGTGCCAGCCGCGCTCGATGTTCTCAGCGACATCCTTCAGCACCCGCGCTTTCCGCAGCAGGGCATCCAGCGCGAGCGCGGCGTCATCCTCCGCGAGATGGAGGAGGTGAGCTGTCGCCCCTTTTGCTGAGTTACCCCTCCTTTTCCCTATACAGCTAGAATTAGATTCCTAAATTTACTAGTCCATGGGTGTAAGCTTTCCTGATACTTACTCTTACTTGATGTTCTCTGGCATTGGTAATTTGGTCATCTGACCATTGGCCAGAGAGTATTGATTGTTATGTATGGTTGATGCCTACATGATGTTTGATGCATGGCTGCATATGTTTATGGGTGGACAGGTGCAAGGAATGATGGAGGAGGTGATATTTGATCACCTGCATACCGCAGCATTCCGAGACCATCCGCTGGGGGACACGATATTAGGTCCTACGGAGAACATTAAATCTATCTCGAAGAAAGATTTGCAGCAGTACATTTCAACGCATTATACCTGTCCTAGAATGGTATGGTTATGTACCTATTTGGAATAATTTAGCCATTTCTTATGTGTAACTTGAGTGGTAAAACTTTCTATTTTGTCGGTTGGCTTAGGTTGTATCTGCTTCTGGAGCTGTCGATCACGATGAGGTTGTTGATCAAGTCAGAAAATTGTTTACAGGATTCTCTACTGATCCAACTACTGCAGATCAGCTTGTTGAGGCAAATCCGGCTATTTTTACTGGCTCAGAGGTCTGCTTTTAGTTTTATCAAAATGTTATTGTAGTAAATTATTAGACTATGTGAATTGATTATCTTTTGAACTTTTTAATGTATCATTAGGTTCGTGTGGAGAATGCCGAGATGCCTCTAGCGCATATTGCAATTGCTTTCAAGGGTTCATCCTGGACTAACCCTAGCTCTATTCCTCTTATGGTGACCCAAAGCATATTGGGATCTTGGAATAGGAGCATCGGCGTAGGGAACTGCTCAGGGTGAGAAGGATTTTCACTGATTGATTGACCAATAATTTGCCCTCCTAGTTTCTTCTTACTGAATTTCTTGCTAAAGCTGTTGTTATATATTGAAACTGCAAGGTCTGCTTTAGCTCGTGGCATCAGCAATGGCGAGCTAGCTGAGAACTTGATGGCATTCAACACTAACTATCGCGATACAGGATTATTTGGCATCTATACTAGTGCTCCGGTAAAGTTTATTTCTCAATCTTGTATTTTCAGTTGCTTGTTGCTTGAATGTTGAATCAACTTAAATAAAGTCTGATCTGATGTAATTTTTCCCAGTATCTCTTTGTCAACTATTATGAGTAATAGTTATCTTTATTGTTAAGTTTACTGCTATATTATCCGTTATTATAGTGCAAACCGAATACTGATTAGTTTAAATCTGAAGTTTTGAGGTAATATTTGGGGCAATATATTTGTATAACTAAGCATTTTATTTATGTATTACTCTCCACTTAGGGAATGTGTAAGAAGTGATTAGTGAGAAACATTGTTACCACTTAGGATTATAATTAGTAAACTTCCAGTTCTTTCTTGTTAGTCAAACTGTTCTTTACCCTTGTATCATCTGCGTTGGCTACGAGTTTGAAATATTGTAGCAATCACTTCATCACTTCTGTGTGTGCCAGACAAAGTTTCTTCCAAGTTTAATGTGATAATGCAATTTCCCAGCGATGGAGATGAGTTATCAGTTATGCTATGTATCAGACCAAATGGTTTATCTGTAAAACATCATCTTATAATTTTTGTAATATGATTGCAGCCTGACGCACTACATGACCTGTCACGGTTAATAATGGAAGAATTTAGAAGACTTGCATTCAGAGTGTCAGAGACAGAGGTTGCTCGTGCTCGTAATCAGGTAGCTATGGTCTCCAAGAGTATTCACTAGATTTACACGTTTTTCTTTTATTGTCTGGTTTTCCATGTGGATATTTATAGAAGACAAAATCACACAGTTGCTCCTACATTATTAACAATATTAGAGAAAATCCTTGAATTTGGTAGATTTGAACTTGCACTTGAAGTGTTCCAGTTTGTTTAATAGGACCATGCTTCTTTGTGGGCTGCAGGTGATTGTAGAGATGTCTCAGTTCTATTTTTGTCTGTCTTTCAGTTATCTTTTTATCCATTCAACTATGCTACTACTATTGCTGCTAAGTCCATGGTGCCCTACTTAACAACAACAGTGACAAGGTGGCTGCATGTAATATTGTTAAAAATGTGACCGATGATTAATCTTTTATAGCTTCAGCAATAGGTAAACTAGTAACAAGTTCATCAACAGCAAAACCTCTCCCGTTTTCGTGAAATGACACTAGCAGCTTGTGATAATGGGTCTATTTACATGATATTGTGTTACACTGTATGACGAGTAGAGTAATTAATTATGATGCATGTCATGCAAACTTGTACTCCCTCCATTCCTAAATATTTGTCTTTTTAGAGATTTCAAATGGACTACCATATGCGGATGTATATAGACATATTTTAGAGTGTAGATTTACTCATTTTGCTTCGTATGTAGTCACTTGTTGAAATCTCCAGAAAGACAAATATTTAGAAACGGAGGGAGTAGGTGTTACAACATTCTCAAAAAAAGATTTTTGGATACATCAATCCTATAGTTGTCACTTGCAAGAAAGCCTCAATATTTCTTGGCTTCACTTGCAAGCAATTTGTTTTGTATGCATCAAATAAACCTGTTTTCATCACAAAAAGAAGCAGGTAACAAGAACTAACATTTTTATCCTTTTCAGTTGAAGTCCTCTCTTTTGCTTCACTTTGATGGATCAACTGCAGTTTCTGAAAATAATGGTCGCCAGGTATGTTTTATTTATTTTATCATGGCGTTGTCAGTAGCGACCGCTACTGCTGTCCTGATTAACAACTTTCCCTCAACCATCTCACGCAGATGCTTACTTATGGACGAGTAATGCCATTCTTGGAGCTTTTTGCTCGGATTGATGCTGTTGACTGTGATACAGTAATGAAAACAGCCAAGGAGTTTATAATTGACAAGGTAGATCTTCTAATTCTCAGTTTGTGATTGATGTGCTTAACTTATACTCCCTCCGTCCCAAAATTCTTGTCTGTCTAGATACGGAATTATCTAACACTAAAATGTGACTAGATACATTAGTATCTAGACAAATCTAAGACAAAATTTTGGGACGGAGGTAATACTCCCTCCGTCCCAAAATTCTTGTCTTATACTTGTCTAAATACAGATGTATCAAGTCACGTTTTAGTATTAGATACATCCGTATCTAGACAAATCTAAGACAAGAATTTTGTGACGGAGGGAGTAGTATAATATATGCTATGGAAAATTAGCCACGGATGCAAGAAAGATTGGTTGTTCATCAATTCATCAAAAGTTAAAATTGGCAAAAGATTGCTGCGCAAACGGGACTACCATAAAATCCACCGCAATACCAAATGTAGCCTAAAACTCCATATCACAGTAATACTGTCCAATATGATTGAGTAGTTGAGCCATTCTGAAGTTTTATGCAGTCGAGTGACTTGTTTGACGTTTTGCAGGATGTTGCCCTTGCTGCAGTTGGGCCGATCTCTAATTTGCCAGAGCTCAGTTGGTTTCGCTCACAGACTGTTTCTGACGACAAATTTACTTCAAGAATATTTTCGCTGTTCGCACAGAATAACTGAAGCTGCTGCTCTGGGATATTGTTGTTGTAACTCATAGTTCGACCGAAGAATTGATAGCTAGCCTCAAGCGGTCTCATTATTGGTCTCATTATTTCCTATAGATAGGAGTACGTTCTTTTGTCCTGTATGCCATTTTATTTTTTGATAATCTCCTTCTCTCTGGTGGTAGTAACAAGTTTAATGCCTCCGTGCTATTTGGAAGTTGAATCATCTTCACGCCTCGCTGATGCAGTTATGCAGCACCTCGAAATAATATGTTGGCAACATAAAGTACAGTAGTAGAGAAGACTGCCGGAAGAGAATATTACCTTTTTTTTTCATCTTATAAGGCTTTGCAGAGTAGCATCCTAAAAACGTGCAACCGAATTCCTTTGACCCTCTGGTAATTAGTAAAAACAAGGTCAAAATTGCAAGAGCATTGCATTCTTTTCGATGTATGCTTGTTGTGTACAAATGTTTCGCTAGTGAGAGATTCTCATAGAGCATATACCCTGTTGCAAAACCAGAGGAAAAACAGGATAACTCTATTGCGGGGGGTGGTTATGTTTCCTAGTGGCCAGATTTCCATAATGGCAAGTACATTAGTTGATAAGACAGTTTTATTTTAAGCTTGCATGTAGTTTAGAGATGACAATAAAAGTATATGTATAATGGGTTATCTTTTGATTTTATTTTTAAGGGTCTATCTAGAACTCATCTAAATGTGACATAACTATATCACATCTAAGTATGACATCAGCACACATCATCAAACAAATAACCTCCGTCATGTCCTACTGATCGTTTGTTTGTTTGTTTTTCTGTTGTTGCGTGCATCTCCAGCCCAAGAAAAGGAACTCACGCGCCCACTACCACACCCCCTGTCTTTACTTGGCCTGCTATGAGTACTGAACATGTTTTTTCTAAACAAGCCTACTAAACAGGTTGTTTCACGGGCCTGAGAATAGGCTAGTGGACAAAAGCGAAAACGCTAAGTGGGACTAAAAGAGAGGGCTACTGCACAAAATAGGCACCACTTGTTTGCAAAGGTTTATCACCTTTTCTTCTTCATGTTTTACCCTGATAGCCCCTGCGAATGACATGTGTAACACATACAAAAAGGTGTTAAAAAAACTATTATGGACTTATGTAAAATTGATACATGATCTGTATAAACTGACAAACCCTGTAAAGAAACAAACAAGTATTCGCTCTTTGAAAATTATGTCCAGAACTAAAAGATCATTTTATATGTGAACTCCGAAATCATCTTTCGAGGAAAGAGAAAGCATAGACTTCTTTACATACAATACAGTACAGTCTATGAGAGTAGGTTCTGGGTTCAAAAAAATGTAAGATTAAGTATTCAAAAAGGGCCCCAAAAAACTTTACAAAACTTACATATATATCCTACCTAATTTACATGAAGTAATATATACTGAAATTTATGTTTCAAATTTTTTTGACAAACAAATGGCCTATAGATAACAGTCAAAAGTATTCTTAGATTTTCCAGGGAGAGCTATTGCGGAAAAACGAAAGGAAAACATGTATAATTCGGTGTTCGAATGCACAAAATTTTCATTCCTTTTCACTTGGACAACCTAATCCTGCCTAAAAAGCAAAAAAATAAAAAAATCATACATATGTTTTCCCTTGTTCTAGACTAACAATGCAACCACTCTAGTGTTTGTGCAACCCAATTACATTTCACAGCATGGAATAAACAATGACATAATATCGTCAGTAATAACAGGACTCTCGATAAACACACACACTCCTAGTTGCAAGTCGATGCTTGGCTTGCAATTGGGGACTCTCGACAAACACACACACTCTTAGTTGCGAGTCGATGCTCGGCTTGCAACCGGGGACTCTCGACACACACACACACACACACACACACTCTTAGTTGCAAGTCGATGCTCGGCTTGCAATTGGGGACTCTCGACAAACACACACAACCCCTAGTTGCGAGCCGACGATTGACATGCAACTGGGTACCCTCGACAAACACACACACACACCCTAGTTGTGAGTCGATGGTCGGCTTGCAACTGGGCGCCATCGACAAACACACACCCCTAATTGCGAGTGGATGGTCGGCTTGCAACTCACACACACACACACACACACACACCTAGTTGCGAGTCGACGGTTCATATGCAACTGGGGACCCTCGACAAACGCACACACCCCCTAGTTGCGAGTTGGTGGTCGGCTTGCAACTGGGGACCCTCGACAAACACACACACACCCTAGTTGTGAGTCGCTGGTCGACTTGCAACTGGGAAATCTTGACAAACACACAGGCACCCTTAGTTACGAGTCAATGGTTGACTTGCAACTGGGGATCCTCGACAAACACACAAAAACACCCCTTAGTTGCGAGTCTATAGTTGGCTTGCAACTAAGGACCCTCGTGAGTTGATGGTTGACATGCAACTGTGCGCCATCGACAGACACATCCTCCTAGTTGCGAGTCGATGGTTAGCTTGCAACTGGGCGCCATCGACAAACACCCCCTAGTTGTGAGTCGATGGTCTGCTTGCAACTGGGGACCCTTGACAAACACACAAAAAACACCCCTTAGTTGCGAGTCTATGATTGGCTTGCGACTGAGGACCCTCGACACACACACACACACACACACACACTAGTTGCGAGTCGATGGTCGGCTTGCAACTGAGCGCCACTGACAAACATACCCCCAGTTGCGAGTCGATGGTGAGCTGGCAACTAGGGACCCTCGACAAACACACACACCCCTAGTTGCGAGTCGACGTTTGACATGCAACAGGGGACCCTCAACAAACACAAACACTCTTAGTTGCGTATCGATGGTCGGCATGCAACTTGCTACCATCGACAAACAAACACACCCCCTAGTTGCGATTTGATGGTCAACATGCAACTAAGGACCCTCGACAAACACACATTGACAAATGGGGACCATGACAAACACACACGCTCTTAGTTGTGAGTTGATGATTGACATGCAATTGGGGACCACGACAAACACGGACACCCTTAGTTGTGTGTCGATGGTCGGCTTGCAACTGGGAGCCATTCGACAAACACACCGCCCCTAGTTGCGAGTCAATGGTAGGCTTGCAACTGGGGACCCTCGACAAACACAAACACTCTTAGTTAGGAATCGATGGTCGACATGCAACTTGGTGCCATCGACAAACACACACAACCCCCCTAATTGCGAGTCGATTGTTAACTTGCAACTGGGGGCCTCGACAAACACAGACATCCTTAGTGACGAGTCGATGGTTGAATTGCAATTGGACCTGTAGAAACACACTTTCCCACCCCCACCCGCCTAGTTGCGAGTTGATGGTCAACATGCAACTACGAACCCTCGACAAACACACACTCCCCCTAAGTTGCAACTCTATCTTTGGCTTGCAACTAGGTGCCTATGACAAAACAGACACACCCCTAATGAGGAGTTGATGGTCGACATGCAACTGGGGACCCTCAACAAACACAAACACTCTTAGTTGCGAGTCGATAGTCGGCTTGCAACTAGGGGCCACAACAGAACATACACACTCCCTAGTTGTAAGTCGATGGTCCGCATGCAACCTGGGCCACGACAAAACACACATACACACGGTAGTTGCGAGTCAATGGTCGGCATGCACCTAGGACCCTCGACAAAAACACACACACCCTAGTTGTGAGTCGATGATTAACATGCAACTAGGGAGCACAACAAACATAGACACGCTTAGTTGTGAGTCGATGGTTGACTTGCAACTGGACCTTTAGAAACACACTTCGCCTCCACCTCCTCCCAGTTGCAAGTCGATGTCTGACTTGCAACTATGGGCCCTCGACAAACACACACACACAACCTTAGTTGCGAGTTGAAGTGTTGACATGCATCTGGGGACCCTCGAAAAACACACAAACACACCCCTAGTTACGAGTCGACGGTTGACATGCAACTGGGACCCTCGACAAACACACACACACACCCTAGTTTCGAGTTGATGGTCGGCTTGCAACTGGGGGCCCCGACAAACATAAAACACCCTTAGTTGCGAGTCGATGGTCAGCTTGCAACTGGTGGCCCCGACAAACACACACACCCTCTAGTTGCAAGTCGATGGTCGACATGCAACTAGGGACCCTTGATAAAACACACACTCCCCTAGTTGTGAGTCGATGGTTGACATGCAACTGGGGATCCTCGACAACCACAAACACCCCTAGTTGTGAGTCGATGGGTGACTGGCAACTAGGGACCATGACAAAACATGCAACTGGGGACCGCGACAAACACACACACACACACCCTAGTTCTGAGTCGATAGACAACTTGCAACTAGGGACTCTCGACAAACACACACACCCCTAGTTGTGACTTGATGGTCAACATGCAATTGGAGACCCTCGACAAACATACACTCCCCGTAGTTGCGACTCAATGGTTGACATGCAACCAGGACACTCGACAAACATAAACACCCATAGCTACGAGTCGATGGTTGGCTTGCAACTAGGGACCATGACACACACACACAAGTTGCGAGTCGATGGTCAACTTGCAACTGGGGACCCTCGACACGCTCCCCATAGTTGCGAGTCGATGGTTAACACGCAACTGTGGATCCTCGACAAAACACAAACACCCTTAATTGTGAGTCGGTGGTCGGCTTGCAACTAGGGGCCATGACAAAACATGCAACTAGGGACCACGACAAACACCCTCCTAGTTGCGAGTCGATAGTCAGCTTGCAACTGGGGACCCCCGATAAACACACACACCCTTAGCTGTGAGTCGATGGTCGACTTGCAAGTGGGGGCCTCGACAAACACACACACCCTAGTTGTGAGTCGATGGTCAACATGCAACTAGGGACCGTCTACAAACACACACACACACCCTTAGTTCCGAGTCGATGGTTGACTTGCAAGTGAGGATCCTCGACAAAACACAAATACCCCTTAGTTGCGAGTCGATGGTAAGCTTGCAACTAGGGGCCATGACAAAACATGCAACTAGGGATCACGACAAACACCCCCTAGTTGCGAGCCGATAGTCGGCTTGCAACTGGGGACCCTCGACAAACACACACACCCTTAGCTACGAGTCGATGGTCAACTTTCAAGTGGGGGCCCCGACAAACACACACACCCTAGTTGTGAGTCGATGGTCAACATGCAACTAGGGACTGTCGACAAACACACACACCCTTAGTTCCGAGTCGATGGTTGACTTGCAAGTGAGGATCCTCGACAAAACACAAACACCCCTTAGTTGCGAGTCGATGGTCAGCTTGCAACTAGGGGCCATGACAAAACATGCAACTGGGGACCACGACAAACACACACACCCCATAGTTGCGAGTCAATGGTCGGCATGCAACTGGGGACCCTCGACAATTGACACCTAAATAGTTGCAAGTCAATAATTGACACCTAAATACCCAACTTCAAAAAAACTAGTGGCAAAACGATGGTGGCAAAACTAGTGGCGAAACACTTACAAAAAATTATAGTACAGAAAAAAGAATAAAAAAACACAGTGACATAACAAAAATATCCAAAGCACATAGTCAGGTCAGGTCGTCTTCTTCTTTAGATTTCGAAACAAAAACAAACGGAAAAATGGAAGAACAATGGAGGGAACGGGAGAACAGGGGGAGCGGAACAGACGAAAGGAGAGTGAAGACTCGATGGTGGCTAACGTATTGATCTAATGTACTCCGGGGCTAGACTCTTCCTATATTCTAAAAAAGCCCATATCAAACAAAGGATACACCGGCCCAACAAAAAACAGTTCCTCTCCGCTGTAGGCCTCCCGGCCCGACAAGACGATACGGCGGGATGCAGATCGATAGCAATGCGGGCAAACACTCGATCGTGAAAAACAAAGCAAACAGATCGGATGGCTGGACATCTAGATGTGAGATCACTAAAAAACATCTAGATGTGACTTAGTCATTCTGTATTTTTAATAACTAGCTATTCCTAAAAATATGTGAGACATATTATGATAAGAGATCACCTCTTAAATAAGAGAATACAACTCCATCTCAATGTTTATCCTATGCTGCACTCCTAAGATAGCACCATTGTATTTGCCCTGATGTTGTTCTAGCAATGTGCCTCTTAGAGCTCTATAACCGGCCCCTCAAACTCGAGTGTGGCATTGCAGAGGCCGGGCTCCATGAAGCATGTTTTGAAAAATAAAAATAAACTATATTTAAAAGTTTCCAAAAGTCTCAATAATTTTAATACAAATACATATGCATGTTGCAAACTTTCATCAAGTAATTCGATTATTTGCATGCTACACAAAAAAAGATAAATATCTGGCCCAAAAACAAGAAAGAAAAATCCCATTTTAATCTGTGTATTTATCTTTTTCGTATACATTACATATGAACATATATGTTCATGAAATTTTATAGGTGTATACTACAAATATAAATCTATGTATATGCTTTCTTTTCAGTTTTTTCCAGTACGTGGAAATAGTATTTCGCTGAAAAAATAGAGCTCTATGGAGCTCGGACTCTGTATGCACTTTTCGCTCAAACCCTCACTATACGTCTGCATGCAGCACAGTCGTGTAAATGCCATTCAGCTGGACCCCTCAAATCTGCCCTACACATTCTAGTTGTTTGGCATCCTTCATACCCAGTCCATATGTGGGGCGTTTGGATGTGTCCGCCACGTCGGACTGAAGGGAGGGGCTCATCCCAAATCTCTTCAAGATGTCCCCGACCTGCTCTATTCCTCTCCTCTCTTATGTCTCGTTCACACAACCGTCACCCTAGCTCCGTCGTTGTTCCCAACCCATAGCGTCACCACTGGAAGCCCCAACCCACAACGTCGCCAACCATGCCGCCAGCGGACAAGGTCATCGCCGCCATCGGCCGCCCCCCTGGTACGCCCAACTCCCATGGACACAACTCGCGCTCTACGTGTTTGAGGAAATGTCCGAGCAATTCTTTTAATCTTTAGTTCATTTTTAGGAAAACGATGGATTCATCGTCATATGATGAGTATGGAAACAATGACCATGACGAATGCATATACAAAGAGTTCATCAATTTCTCGGATTTGGATGATGGAAATGCTGAAATGATGATCATCCAGGAAGAATTGGATAAGCAAGAGGAGCATGTGCTGAACTTCAAGGGTTCGATAAAGGGCCAGAGAGCTGTTTCCTAGGATAGGATCGCTAAAGAAAAGTTTCTCTACAAGGACTACTTCAAAGCAGACCCAACATATGATGAAGGTTTTTTTCAACGTCACTTCCAGATGAGCTGAAATTTGTAGTTCCATGTAGTGAATGTCGTGGGGGAGGCTGATGACTACTTCAAGCTAAGGAAGGGTTGTCACGGACATCTTTCCTTCTCTCCTTGCAGAAATGCACAACTGCTCTCAGGATGCTTGCTTATGGTAAGATCGCAAATGCCATCGTTGCTAAAATCCGGATGGGAAAGACCACATGCCTGAATACCACAATGCAATTTGTACGAGTGGAGTACCTGAGAGGACATAGAAAGGTTGATGGAAATTAGATGGGCAAGAGGTTTTCGAGGTATGCTCAGTTCAGTTGTTTGCATGCTTGGCAATGGAAGAACTAGCCCAAAGATTTGCACGAGAAATACCATGGTCATACTGAAGAGGCCACCTTCATACTTGAAGCAGTGACATCGAAAGACTTGTAGATTCGGCATGCCTGGTTCTAACAATGACATCAATGTGCTCTAGCAATCTCCTTTGTTCAAGAGACTTTATGGCGGGGATGATCCAGCGTACAAATACACCATCAAGATGCACAACTACAAAATGGGGTACTATCTTGCCTATGGCATCTATCCTTAATGGGCGGTATTTGTGATCCCCAAGGTAGGAAACAATGTATCTTTGCAAAAATGCAAGAAGCTACTAGGAAGGAAGTGGTGAGGGCATTCAAAGTGTTGCAAGCTAGTTGAGATACTTTTGCGGAGCTTCAATGATGTGGAAACCGGAGACACTATGACAGTTGATGACTTGTTGTGTAATCTTGCAAACATGATTATGGAGGATGAGGGCGATAAGATGCGGAGCAAGTTGTCAACTTTGTAGAGATGCATCGACAACTTCAAGATCAATAGGTGCACATGCAACTTCTCAATGATCTTGTGGAGCATATGTGGACCCACACATAAAATCAATGAATTATATATTTTATGTGCCAATTATGCACTCCGAACAAATTTGATGTTTGAACTATGTATTTTTATGTATGAATAATTTCTATTTCAACGCTCTATTCATTGTTGTGTGTAAAGATCGAAGTGCATGTTTTTGCATGGATTACAAAGAAGACATTGGAGGGGCGAACCGATGCTATTTGTGGACGCGCCTAGGCGGTCCACAGACATATAGGGGCATGTATTTGTGAAGTCCGGCTGTAGATACTCTTACGCATTAATTTCGCAATAGCTATCCAAAGTATTGTTCATATCAATAATCTTAGACTTATGTAAACCCTATCTGTTTTAGTTTCAACCGGCTTAGAATCATTTGTGGATTCACTTCATTGGCAGAATCAACTTTGCAAGTACACCTGGACGTTCTTCAGGCAATTGCATTAAAATGGTCCGAATCCAGATCCAGCTTCACTCGTAAAGCTGATTCCAAATAGATATTTGTTTCAACTTTTGATTTTTTTCACTATAAGAATCTATTGCCTAAAACTGAAAACAAACAGGGCCAAGTGAACCGACCCGACCAACCGGCAAGTGGAGCGACCCGCTCAGTCCTAGACAGGGTCTTCGCTTCTCCTGAGTGGGACATTCGTTGCCCCCTAGCATTGCTCCAGGTGATTACGCAGATTGGTTCCGATCACGTTCCCCTCCTCCTCTCTTCAGAGAACGAGCATCCCCCCTGCCGCCCCGTTTCTGCTTCGAAACCTTCTGGTTGCACCAGCCTGGGTTTGCCATTGCGGTGGTCGCCCGGTGGCGCGAGGCGCGTGATGCCCCCCATTGATCCCTCTTGGTTGTCGACTCCTGGCACTTTTGTGCTAAGCGGTCACGACAATTCATGAAAGGATGGGGTGCAAACATGGGCCGTGACATCCACGAGCGAAAGAGAGCCCTCCTTGAGGCCATCCAATCCCTCGATCTGCGGGATGATGCCACAGGCCTCTCAGCCGAGGAATGAATGCTTAGGTACGACCTGGAAGACCAACTCATGGTCATCTACACGAATGAAGAGGCTTATTGGCGCTTGTGGGGTACGCAGAATTGGGTCCTCAAGGGGGATGCCAATATCGCCTACTTCCAGGCCATCGCTAATGGCCGGCGACGCCGTAACTCCATCCCGCTCCTTTGGGACGGAGAGACCCTCCTGCAGCGGCCGGAGGACATCTGGGCCCATGTAGACGGCTTTTACAGAGACCTATTCTCTGCCTCCCCTCGGGGAGGACTTGCCGTTGCGCAAGACATTTGGCCGACCCACAGTTGTGTCTCGCCTGCGGACAATGCGGCCCTTACAACCTCGTTCTCTGAGGCTGAAGTGTGCGGCAATTAAGGGCATGAACCCCCTTCGGCCACGGGTCCGGATGGCCTCCCAGTGAAGTTCTTCCAGACCTTTTGAGAGGTAATCAAGCTGGAGGTGATGGCCGTGTTTGAGGAGTTCTTTGTAGGGTCCATCGACCTCACCAGGTTGAACTTTGGGATAATCACCCTCATCCCCAAAGTAACTGGGGCTTTGAATATCCGCCAATTCCGGCCGATTACAGTGATTAATGTCATCTTCCGCATCCTCGCAAAGGGGTACGCCATTAGGGAGGCCCCCATTGCCAATCGGATCACTCACCCTGATCAGTCGGCATTTATCCAGGGCCGATATATCCTTGACGAAGTCCCGGTGTTTCACGAAGCACTCCATGAGGTTCACACAAAACACCTCAAGGCAGTCTTCCTGAAACTAGATTTCCACAAGGCTTATGACACGGTCAGTTGGTCCTTCCTTCGGGAATGCTTGCTCCGGAAGGGCTTTGACGACAGGTGGGTAACCCATGTGATGCAAATGGTCTCGTCGGGCCGGACCGCGGTGAACATTAATGGCGAAGTTGGCCCATACTTCCCCACATTCTATGGGGTGCGCCAGGGCGATCCCTTTTCACCGTTCCTCTTCAACATGGTTGTCGATGCTCTAGCGGCCATCTTAGATAAAGCCAAGGCCGTGGGGCACATTAAGGTCATAGTCCCACACCTTGATGGGGGGAATGGGATCTCCCTTCTCCAATATGCGGATGACACCATTATCATGGTGGAAGGCTCCGCGAGCGACATCATGAATTTGAAATTCCTCCTGCTTTGCTTCCAGCAGACGCCTGGCCTCAGGATCAACTTCGACAAGAGTGCGTTGATGGTCTTGGGATACTCCCAAAACGAACGATAGAGCATCACAGATCGGCTTAATTGCCAGCCCGAGTGTTTCCCCACGACTTATCTGGGGATCCCCATTAGTGACTCAAGGCTCACGGTGGCAGAGCTGCGCCCCACGGTGGGGAAACTACAGCACCGCATCGAGCCTTGGCAGGGCCGGTGGCTCTCGAAAGCGGCCCGGACGGTGCTCATTAACTTGTCCCTCGCCAGCCTACTCTTATTCATCATGAGCTTCTACAACCTTGATGTCTACTACACAACCTTCTTCTTGTAGACGTTGTTGGGCCTCCAAGTGTAGAGGTTCCTAGGAGAGTAGCAAATTTCCCTCAAGTGGATGACCTAAGGTTTATCAATCCGTAGGAGGCGTAGGATGAAGATGGTCTCTCTCAAGCAACCCTGCAATCAAATAACAAAGAGTCTCTTGTGTCCCCAACACACCCAATACAATGGTAAATTGTATAGGTGCACTAGTTCGGCGAAGAGATGGTGATACAAGTGGTATATGGATGGTAGATAAAGGTTTTTGTAATCTAAAAATATAAAAACAACAAGGTAACTAATGATAAAAGTGAGCACAAACGGTATTGCAATGCGTTGAAACACGGCCTAGGGTTCATACTTTCACTAGTGCAAGTTCTCTCAACAATAATAACATAATTGGATCATATAACTATCCCTCAACATGCAATAAAGAGTCACTCCAAAGTCACTAATAGCGGAGAACAAACGAAGAGATTATGGTAGGGTACGAAACCACCTCAAAGTTATTCTTTCCAATCAATCCGTTGGGCTATTCCTATAAGTGTCACAAACAGCCTTCGAGTTCGTACTTGAATAACACCTTAAGACACAAATCAACCAAAACCCTAATGTCACCTAGATACTCCAATGTCACCTCAAGTATCCGTGGGTATGATTATACGACATGCATCACACAATCTCAGATTCATCTATTCAAACAACACATAGAACCTCAAAGAGTGCCCCAAAGTTTCTACTGGAGAGTCAAGACGAAAACGTGTGCCAACCCCTATGCATAGATTCCCAAGGTCACGGAACCCGCAAGTTGATCACCAAAACATACATCAAGTGGATCAATAGAATACCCCATTGTCACCATAGGTATCCCACACAAGACATACATCAAGTGTTCTCAAATCCTTAAATACTCAATCCGATAAGATAACTTCAAAGGGAAAACTCAATTCATTACAAGGGAGTAGAGGGGGAGAAACATCATAGGATCCAAATATAATAGCAAAGCTCGCGATACATCAAGATCGTATCACCTCAAGAACACGAGAGAGAGATCAAACACATAGCTACTGGTACATACCATCAGCCCCGAGGGAGAACTACTCCCTCCTCATCATGGAGAGCACCGGGATGATGAAGATGGCCACCGGAGAGGGATTCTCCCCTCCGACAGGGTGCCAGAACGGGTCTAGATTGGTTTTCGGTGGCTACGGAGGCTTCTGGCGGCGGAACTCCCGATCTATTGTGCTCCCCGATGTTTTTAGGGTATATGGGTATATATGGGAGGAAGAAGTATGTCGGTGGATCTCCGGGCTGTTCACGAGGCAGGGGGCGCGCCCAGGGGGGAGGGGCGCCCCCCACCCTCGTGGGCAGCCCGGGACTCTCCTGGTCCATCTCCGATACTCCGTGGGCTTCTTCTGGTCCAAAAATAAGTTTCGTGAAGTTTCAGGTCAATTGGACTCCATTTGATTTTCCTTTTCTGCGATACTCTAAAACAAGGAAAAAACAGAAACTGGCACTGGGCTCTAGGTTAATAGGTTAGTCCCAAAAATCATATAAAATAGCATATAAATGCATATAAAACATCCAAGGTTGATAATATAATAGCATGGAACAATAAAAAATTATAGATACGTTGGAGACGTATCAAGCCTTCCTGAGACTCTACATCACGAGATTGCCATAGTTCAGGGGCGCTTCTTCTTGGCCAGCGAGGGCGATAAGCAGAAGTACCACATGGTTCGATGGTTGGAGGTCTGTAAAGCGTGCGACCAGGGTGGTCTCGGGATCATGTCCTCCAAATGCATGAACATAGCCCTCCTGACGCGGTGGCTGTGGCGGATTGCCAACGGAGAGGGTGGCTTGTGGCTTCGCCTCATTCAACAAAAATACCTTCATGGCCAGCCCTTTGCCTTCTGCCAGCGGTCCGGGGGCTCCCAGTTTTGGCAATCCATCATTCAACTACTTCCAGTCCTCCGCATCGGGACCTCGATCACGGTTGGATCTGGCACCGCCATGATGTTCTGGTTAGATAGATGGGCTGGGGACATGCCCCTCATGGCCTACTTTCCTGACCTGTTCTCCATCGTGGTTGATCCGCGGATTTCTGTCGCGACGTCCCTTATTGACTCAGGGAAACTCGCGTCCCAGAGACCGTTTGGCCTGGATGAGAACGCTGATTGGCATGAATTGCTAGACTGCATCGCATTACACAAGCTTGATCTTGAGATAGGAGATGACCGCTCCAGGTGGCGTCTAGAGCCTTCTGGGCAATTCTCCACTAAATATCTCTATCGGGCCATCGCCCCTTCGCTGGGTCATGAGGCGCTCACCACCATTTGGGAGATCCGGCTCCCCTTGAAGATTAGGATCTTCTTGTGGCAATGGATTCGTGGCCGCCTCCCGTCCATCGTGGAGGTCCTGAAACACAATGGCCTCGGTGATGGGCGGTGCCCGCTCTGCGGGTCTGAAGAGGATTCGAACCATATCATTTTCACCTGCATGTCCGCGCAGTTCCTTTGGAGCTGTTTCCATGAAATAGTGGGTGGAAGCTGGGACCACAACAACTTCCTCGCTCTCTTCGCCGAACTCCAGACGTTAGCACCCTCGGTTTGCCACATTAGGTAGCTGATCATCGGGGTGCTTTCCTGGACGCTGTGGACTGTTAGGAATAAGCTTGTGATTCAACACATCACTCTTCGTTGCGCTACTGACGCTTTGTTCAAATGGTCTGGTTAGTTGCAGCTTTGGCGGTCGCTTAGCCGTCCCAGGGAGAGAGACGCCATCACCTCCATCATCACCCAGCTTTGTGTGATGGCTCTCCGGATGGATCCACTGCTTCCCCCACCACCACCAGAGCCGGATTACATCGTCTCTACCTCGCCACCGCCGTTTGTGTGTCAGGCGTGTCATGCGCCTGTGTTGGGCTTGTTGTGTTGTGCGCACAACTAAACCCGTGTATTGTCTGTTTGCATGTATGTTGGACCTTGCCTGCGGTGGCGTTGTGTGTGTGTGTGTGTTGTTCAGTTGGTACCTTGATAACTTTGTGCTCGGTGGTTGCTTTATTTATAAAGTGGGGCGAAAGCCTTTTTGGAAAAACAAACAGGGCCATAACCCCCCCTCCGAACTGCACTAGGGTGCCCCCCCTCTATCTCCAATCCTAATGTTTCACATTAGTTAGTCGTCTATTAACTCCATAGTTAGCTTCCCTTATGTCTAGCATTACTCTATTCATATAGGGGGCAAAGTCTTTGTGTAGCATCACCGTTGTGCCTAGTGCTAATGTTCCTCAGCCGACCATCATCGGCAAACGTGCAACAATTATCATTGTCATGGTTTAGGGCTCCTTCACTTCGAAGGAGAAGTAGAGAAAAGACGCATGGATAGGAAATTTTTGTATGGTGATATTATTCATGCATCCGGGTCAAAGGAATGAGCGAAAGGAAAAATATAGGAAATTTTAAAAGCGTTGGAATTCTAATATTCACTTGGACCTCTATTTCAAATTCCTATGTACAGAAAACAAGAGCAAGATCCTTAGTGGCATAACAACATTCTAACTAAACATTTTATGTGGTTTGACTTTGGTTTGATCATGTTATTAGAATTCGTGCAATTTTCCAATTCATGTGAACCAAAACAATAAAGTTGATAGAATTCTTGTGTTTAGCAATCGTCTCTTTTTCATATGCATTCTTATTCTATTCTGGTGTTTTTAGAATCATGTGAACCAAACAAACCCCAGTCATGTGATACCGGCCAACGGTCTGGGCTATTGATCCTTGTTTGGAACAAGGGGTTTTCACAGGAATTTTGTATAAAGAAGCCTACATGATTTTCCTATGGCGCATTTTGGATCGTAGGATTTAGGATCAGTGAACTCCTTTATTTCCTTCACATTTTGAAGGGTTCTAAATATTTCCTCACATCTCATGTTTTCACTTCCTTTGAGAAGTGGAGCACAATACAAATCTCCTCTTTCCACTCTCTTCAAAATATTTTTTTTGCAAAAATCCTATGAAGGTAAACGGACATGAACACCAATACGGGAAGGTGGGTAACAGCGGCCGTATTCCAGTCGGATACGGGAAACTCTATTCACCGGCACTATATAATGGGCACCTGGGTTAGGCGATTGGATTGGAAGAAGAGGATCGAGGAACTCCAACAGATCACGTACAACCAATCCAGACTTTTCCCCTAAACCCTAACCTCCCTCACGGTGACTAGGGCTAGGCAAACCTGACGGCGGCCACAGATCTCTGCAGCGGGCTGCTCCCTTGATCCCGGTGACGATGGCAACATCGGGCGTGGGCCAAGGCACTCAAGGCAGGGGCGCTGTCTCACCTCGATCGGCCAGAGCACAGATGGAGGAGGCGCTCGGAAAGCTCGACATCTCTAAAGAGGAGGCAATACCTCTGGTGATCGACGATACTGACGACGGCGTGGCACTAAAGTGGCTTCTGGCGAGCAAGGTTCTCTACCGTAATCTCCTCCACATCCAGACGATAACCAACGCCCTACGTCCAGCTTGGGGAAACCCTAGGGGCCTGTTTTTTCGCCGATTGGGAGAGAACATGTTCACTGCAGAGTTTGAATCCAAGCGGGATCGTGACCGTGTTTGGGAGGGATCTCCCTAGCACATCAGTAAGCACACGGTAATTCTGGAGGAATTCCAAGAACACATGCAGCCATCGGAGCTAAGGTTTGATTGGCTGCCGGTTTGGGTACGGGTCACGAACCTACCCTACAATCTGAAGAATGAGACGAGGGGCTTGGCCATAGCATGCCAATTGGATGCACAAGCCTCTGTTGTCTAGATTGATCTTGTGGGGGGCTATCTGAGAGCACGAGTCACCATTGATGTGACGAAATCCCTTCGCAGATGGATCTTAATTGAATCGGCCAAGAGGAACACGACCGATTGCTATGATATTGAGTATGAGTGCATCCCGCACTTTTGCTTTTCTTGTGGCCGATTGGGACACTCAGATCTGTTTTGCCCTGCACCGGGGACAAGGGATGAGAAGGGGGATCTACCCTTCAAATCTAGTCTACGGGCGCCAGAGGACATGCAGAAAACCAATTCTGGGGAGTTTTCGTTCAGGAAGAAAACCGAACCACAACAAAGTACAAGAGAATATCGTTCCTCAAACTCCAAGCAGAAGAAGGATACTGAGGTCACCTCTCCTGCCAAAGCTAATGCACCATTCAAATGCAAAGGAGGCCCTCAGAACACTCATGTCTACCGCAAGGTAGTCTTGGTCCCATTGGCCATTACTGAACATGGGGAGAAGCAAACCGGATAGGAAACTGAGCAGGTGGCTTTGATCATCTCAGAGCAGCAAGTGGGAGATCTAGAGGACACCTTCGAGGAGAGGGAACCCAAGAAAAAGAGACCAACACCACCTTCGTCTGAATCTTCGGCAGCGGCTGCGGGACAGCCCTGCCTGAGCCAATGAGTGCTCTAAGTTGGAACTGCCGAGGGCTTGGGAACCCTTGGACAGTTCGAGAGCTTCGCAAAGTTGTGAAGCAAGAATCTCCCGCCCTTTTGTTTGTCATGGAAACCAAAATCAAGGGCAAATGTGTGGACGATTTGAAATTTACTTTAGGCTTTTTAGGATGTTTTGCTGTCGATAGCGACGTGCTGAGTGGAGGAATCGGCCTCTTTTGGTCAAAGGAGGTTGTGGTTTCTTTGGAAAGATTCAGTTTATCTCATATTGATGTAAAAGTCAAGAAAGAAAATAAGAGTTGGCGCTTCACGGGTTTCTACGGCGAGCCCAGAGTGGCCAATAGACATCACAACTAGCAGCTCTTACGTACTTAGTTTGCTGTTCAACATGAAGCATAGATTTGCATGGGAGATTTTAACGAGACGCTTCATGGGGACGAGCATTTTGGAGCCAACGCGAGACCGGAGAGGCAAATGCGTGCTTTCCGGGAAGCGGCCGCAGATTGTGCACTCCTTGATGTGGGGTGGCGGGGTGTCCCCTTCACATGGGATAACAGGCAGCTGGGGGACGCGAATGTGAAGGCGAGATTGGACCGTGGTATGGTCAATTCTTTGTTCCTTGACCTGTTTGAGTTTACAATTGTAAAACATTTGAGTAGTGTGGAATCGGACCACTGCTATGTATTAGCAGGACTAAAAGCGATAGAGGCGACTGGATGGTCCCGAGCCCGGCGCTCTTTCCGCTATGAAAATGTATGGCAGAGCCATTCAGATTACAAGGACGTAGTACGTGCGATGTGGAGCAAGAGATCTGGCCAAGGGGGTCTCCAGGGTGTAATCGAGGCTCTTACCGTGGTTCAGTCTCAGTTGGGCGAATGGGGCCAACGTGAGTTTGGGAATATGCAGAAGAAAGTCCGCCGGCTCCAAGCTCGGTTGGACAGGCTGCGGTGGGCCGCAGTGGGTTGAGGCCCTAATGAGGAGGAGAGGAGTGTAGTAAAGCTGTTGCGTGAGGCCTTGAGACAAGAAGAAATCTGGCTCAAGCAACGTTCTCGTGTGTCTTGGTTGCGGGAAGGAGACCGGAATACCGGCTATTTTCAAGCCTAGGCAGCACAAAGAAAACATATCAATAGAATTACCTCTCTGGAGGGGGGTGATGGCCGTGTATGCACCGATCCAGCGGAGGTGAAGGCAGAGATTATGGGTTTCTACCAGGCGCTATACCATTCTCAAGGTTACATGCCAATGGAGGAATTGCTGGACTGTGTTCAACCTCGAGTGTTAGAGGCTACTTTACAGAAGGAATATGTGGCAGCCAAGGTTAAGGACACGCTTTTCCAAATGGCACCGTCCAAAGCTCCTGGAGTGGACGGCTTCACAGCGGGCTTCTACCAATGACATTGGGACGTCCTTGGTGATGATATTACTCAAGCAGTTCTGGGACGTCCGGCTTATTCTTGATGAGGTTATAAGGGAGGAGCAAAGTGCCTCCATACCTGGCCGTCTAATCACAGACAACGTACTGGTCGGTTATGAATGTGTCCATGCCATCCATAGAAGGAAGAAGGGAAACAATGCAAGCTGTGCGGTCAAGATGGATATGTTAAAAGCTTACGACCAGGTGGAGTGGCATTACCTTGAAGCAATGTTGTTCAGACTAGGCTTCGGGGATCGTTTTATCAGGCTCATCATGAAATGCGTTACTTCTGTTCGGTTCACGATCAAGGTGAATGGGGAACTCTTACCGTTCTTTGATCCCACGAGGGGTCTCCGTCAGGGCTGCCCCATGTCTCCATACCTCTTTCTCATTTGTGCACAAGGCCTCACATCCCTTCTAAACAACTATGGGGGTGCACACATTCTCAGAGAAGTTCGAGTAAGTATCCATGCACCATGGGTTAATCACCTTTTATTTGCTGACAATAGTCTCATCTTCCTAAGTGCAAATACCCAAAGTGCAGACAGGCTCAATGATATTCTCCAGATTTATACCGAGTGCTCGGGTCAGGCGGTTAACCATGAGAAGAGTTCTATTTTCTTCAGTGCAAACACAAGACAACCCCTTAGAGAGATTCTCGAAAACTCTCTCGGAATTATGGTGGAAGCGTTTTCAGAGCGCTATCTAGGGCTTCCTACTGCCATCGGAAGAATTACTAGTGGCACCTTCAACCATATTGGTGATCGTGTGCGCAACAAGATAGGTGGCTGGTCAGAAAGGAACCTTGCGTGCATAGGCCATACCAATCTATAGCATGAGCTGTTTTCTGTTGACAAAGAAGGTGTGCAAGAGTATTGTCGGATTTCGAGTTTCGGAAAAACCCTTGAGGTTCGAACACTGGGGTGCGCACAAAGATCTCCCCCCTCTAGCTCGCACGCATCATGATCTCACGGCCTAGCTCGACGGACCCAAAGAACACGAGACACAAGAGTTTATATTGGTTCGGGCCATCGTTGTGGTGTAATACCCTACTCTAGTGTGGTGTGGTGGATTGCCTCTTGGGCTGAGGATGAATAGTTACAACGCAAGAACAACCTCCTGAGGAGAGGTGTTCTTGTGCTTGGTGAACTTGTGTGGTTCGGGATCATCCGGGTCTGATCAGATCCCCTCGCTATGGTGGTGGCTAGTCCTATTTATAGAGGCCTTGGTCCTCTTCCCAAATATTGAGTAGGAAGGGATCCCACAATGGCCAAATTCGAAGGGAGACAACCAGTACAAGCTATCCCGAGAAAACTAGTCTTCGCCTGCCAAAGGCTCTGGTGGTGACGCCATCTTGGGCTCCACGGTGACCTCCGTCCTGCTGTCCTGCTGGTCTTGATCTTGTTGCACTGATATGGAAACCTTTGCTTGATGCCTCGGGACTCCTCGCCTGCACTTGCCCCTTTAGCACCAAAGAGGAAACGAGGACACTGCGTGCGATGGCGCCCGCCTGGCTCCAGTTGTCATGGCTTGCGTCACACAAACCTCGCGAGGTGTCCCTTGCCTTGATCTCTCCGCCCCTCATGAGTCGGCCTGGTGAGGCCGCCCCTGAGGAGGTCTTGCATCGTCTGCCTCGCGAGGCTTGGCCCCTCACGAGGGTCTTGAGTGTTTGCTGGTGAAGGTGGGCCGTATAGGGCCGCTGGTGGAGCCACGCTGTGGGCCGCAGGCAGGCAAGTCTGGGGACCCCCATTCCCAGAATGCCGACTGTAGCCCCCAGGCCCAAGGCACGCTCGTGCTTGGCTTCGAGGCGAAGCCAAAGGGAAAGTGCGGAGCCTCGCGGGCCCCAACAGCCTGTGGCCCCGTTTGACGCGTGGGGACTGATTGGACGTGGGCGTCTCCGCTTCCCCACATCGCCTCGGCAACTGCCCGACTTGACAAGTCCCTGCTGCATGCAGAAAAAAATCATTATTACCTTAGATCGTTGGGGCCAGCGGTTGGCCTCCCTTTGGCTATAAATGGGTAGGGGGGCGGAGCCCCTGTCGCCCATATCTTTCTTTGCTTCTCCCGCTCCTTCTTCTTCCTCGCTTCACTGCCAGCAACGACACCCATGGCGCCTGCGAAGAGGCTCTCATATGCGGAGAAGGGGAAGGCTCGCCAGGAGGGGCCTGGCTCACCGCCGCCCAAGAGGGGGCGCGACCGTCCCCGCAAGCACGCCTTGACCCCCACCGCGGCTCCTCACGGTCGCTGTGGCGCTTCTTCTCATGGTGGTGGTCGCCCGAGTCGTGGGGGCCCCATCGATGAAGGAAGGCGCGTCGTGGCCGCGCGGCTGCCCAGGCCGCACTTCCACTCTATGGAAGTGCTGCCAGAGTTCATCGTGTGGTCAGAGAACCCGGCTGGCACCTGGCTTCAGCTCCCGTGGTTCTTTGCCGGCGAACTGCCGTCCGCAGGTCCAGGCGGTCTCTGGCTGCAAGCGGACGGTTGTTGTAGCAGGGCTTCGTGTGTCGCAGTGGAAGTCTCCGCTGCAGGCAACATAGCCCTGACCCGCGGCTGGCAGATGTTCGCCCGCGCACGCGGACTGGGCAGGTGGTGTGCCCTCCACTTCAAGTACAACAATGACGCGACCCTTTTCATGAGGGCATTTGATGGTCACCGCGTCGGGTGCTGCCCCGAGGACAACGACGACGTCGAGGTGCTCGGCCTTGGCGATGGCCGCGACGAGAGTGACGGCGGGCCCACCCTCGGCACTGTCCATGTCTCGTCCAGCTACGACGACTCTTCTTTCGGCTCCAGCTCCAGCTCCAGGAGTGGCGGCTACGACCAGCCGCCGCGCCCGCTTCGAAGGCGGCAGCGGGCCGTCTCGTCGCCGCGCTCCGGTGAAGCGCGAGGAGGGGTTTGGCTGAGCTCAGGAGAGCGCCACACGTCCGTCCTCGCGACCTCTCCGTGGGAGCACGTTCCGCTTTTGTTTCGTTTTTTCCTTTCCTTCCTGCATTAAGAGAGAGACAAGTATGGGGCCTCGCTGGGGCGCGCAACAATTATGATTCCTAAGTGGTCGTGCTATGTTTATCATTCCTGTGTTGTGTAGCAGCGTCATGTTTTATGTATGCGTGTCGGAATAACTTAGCTTGATGTGCCTGAAGTAGATTCCGCCTCGCGAGACACGCGTTCCCAAATGCCTGACGAGGCCTCCTGTGCTTGGAAGGCGCCTGAGAACTGCAAAAATTCGCTAGGAAATTCTTATCCTTCCGAATCCTGGTCATAGGCACTGCCGGTCATGACCCAGTGCTTCGTATCACGGTACCCGGGGGGCAAAGATTGAGAGGGGTGCGCCAGCTTGCAAGCTCGAGCGAGGGTGACTTGCGAAAAAAGCAGGAAAACGAAAGCGCGAAAGCGCTCACGAGGGCGCCTGTCCAGCCCCTCACGAGGCACGCGAGGGAGAGCACAGGTCAAAAACGAGGAACAGAGAGCAGAAAGGAGGCAAAAAGGCAATGGAACCAGGCCAGCAAGGAACACCAGAAAGCAAATTCTTACTAAAGAAGGGCGAACCAATTGCGGAAAGCAAATGAAAAGCCGCGCCCGGCACCTAGTCTAGTCTTCTTGTCTTCTCACCAGCGCGGAGCTAAGTGCTGCCACTAGGTGTGGGAGGGAGCCCCCGAGGCCCGAGGGCGACACTCTTGAGACTCCGGGGTGTGTACAACCCCACTCATTATTATGTGAGAGTGTCACGAGCGGAGATTCTTCATAGGCACTGGGCCTTGCTTCATGGGTAGAACTTCCGGAGGTGCTAGATGTTCCAGGCATTCTGGATGGGGATCCCGTCCTGCGTCTCCAGGCGCGCAACGCCAGGCCTGGAGACGTGGGCGACCCGAAACGGGCCCTCCCACATGGGCGAGAGCTTTTGCAGCCCTTCCCTGGAGAGCACCCGCCTCAGGAAAAGATCACCCACCTCGAGCGTCCTGGAGCGGATGCTGCGGCAGTGGTACCACCGCAGCGCCTGTTGGTACCTCGCAGCTCGGAGCGAGGCTTCACGGCGGCGTTCCTCCCCAGCACGAGGTCCATCCCCGCATGGCATCCTGCTGCGTTTCATCAAACGCCAGGACCCGCGCGGAGCGATGCCTAACCTTGTGTGGGAGAACCGCTTCTGCTCTGTAGACGAGGAAGAACGGGGTCTCGCCTGTGGGCCTGGTGGCAGTGGTGCGGATGGACCACAACACGGATTGGAGCTCATCGTGCCAGCCCCTGCCGCGGGCCTCGAGCTTCTTCTTGAAGGTCCTTGTCTTGAGACCCCTCAGGACCTCCGCGTTGGCGCGTTTGGCCTGGCTGTTGCTCCTGGGGTGTGCCACGGAGGCGTAGCAGATCTGCGTTCCAAGGTTAGTGCAATATGTTTTGAAGAGATTGCTAGTGAACTATGAGCCATTGTTGGTGATGATGCGATTAGGGACCCCAAATCGTCTTACGAGGCCCTTGATGAACTTGACTACTGACTCGTCTGGGATGGTGCAGACGACTTCCGCTTCCGCCCATTTGGTGAATTTGTCGATGGCGACGTAGAGGTAGCGGTAACCTCCAGGCGCTCGAGGGAATGGGCCTAGGATATCAAGCCCCCAGACCATGAACGACCATGAGAGCGGGATAGTCTGGAGGTCTTGAGCCGGCTGGTGGATCTGCTTGGCGTGAAATTGGCAGGCCTCGCAGGATTTCACCAGGTCGGCCGCGTCGTTGAGTGCCGTGGGCCAGTAGAACCCGCTGCGGAAAGTCTTGCCGACTAAGGTGCGTGACGACGAGTGGTGCTCGCAGTCTCCACCATGTATGTCAGCCAGCAACTCATTCCCCTGTTCCTTGGAAATGCATCATAGAGAAACATCATTTGGCCGCTTCCTGTATAGCTCACCGTCCTGAATGCAGTACGCCGTAGCCTGCCGGGCCACGCGCTCCGCGTCTTCCTCCTTCTCTGGCAACATGCCTTGCATCAGGTATGCCTTGAACTCCTTGATCCAGCACCCCTCCTGGGGCTCGAGCACTAAGAGGAGGCATGCTCCTTAGGTCGGGCCGCAGGCGGGGGCTCCCGAGGCTGGTGGCTGGGGGAGCTCCTCCTGAGGTGGCGCCGGCTCCGGAGGCGGAGGTGCTGCCGAAGGCTTGAAGAGCCGTTCCTCGAAGACGCTAGGCTCTTGGGGCAGCCGCTTGGATACTCTTTTGGCGATGTTGTCAGCCTCTTTGTTGGTGCCACGAGGCACATGCTGCAGCTCCAGGCCCAGGAACTGCTTCTCCACTTTGCGTACCTCCGCGAGGTATGCCTCCATGTGCTCATCCTTTGGCTCGTACACCTTGTTGGAGAAGTTGACGAGGAGCTGCGAGTCTTCCTTGATGGTGAGGCATTTCACCCCCAGGGCCACCGCAGCCTTGAGGCCGGCGATGAGACCCTCGTACTCTGCGATGTTGTTGGAGACCTTCTCGCCCCGCTGGAAGCAGAGCAGCACGGCGTAGTAAAGCTTGTCCTGAGTGGGCGAGATGAGCATGGCTCCAGCCCCCGTGCCCTGGTGTGCAAACGCGCCATCGAAGTACATGATCCAGCCATCTGGTGCTTCACTTCCTGGTGAGAGGGATCAGTTCTCGCCTGCTTCGAGCTCCGGGGTATCGGTCCATTCTGCCACAAAGTCGGCGAGCACCGCCCCCTTGATGACCCTGGTTGTGCTGAACTCTAGGTCAAACGCTTGCAGCTCGATGTTCCATTTAGCGACTCTTCCCGCAACATTGGGGCTCCTAAGCACTCTCTCCAATGGGTAAGCTGAGATGACCTTGATGGGGTGACCCTGGAAGTAGTGGCGCAGCTTACGCGAGGCCACCAGGAGCGCGAGCAAGAGCTTCTGAGGCATGGGGTATCGCGCTCCCGCATCTTGTAGCATTGTGCTGACGAAGTTTTTGGCTCCCGGAGACTAAGGCGTTTCCTGTGGATCTCCAGCTCCTGGGGCTTGATGACTAGCCGGAGCATCCGCTATCTCATAAACATCGTCTTGGTGTTGTGCAGCCTCATCCAGCTTGGCGGATCCATTTGGCAGGTCCTTGACTTGGGGCTCCTCTCTGAGGGCCACCAGCACCGTGCTGTCGGAGTGGGGTGTGGCAGAAAGGTAGAGTACCAAGGGCTCGCGAGGGTGAGGAGCCACCATCACTGGAGGGCTGGTCAAGTATCTCTTGAGGTCTTGAAATGCCAGGTCAGCCTTGGGGGTCCACTCAAACGGACTCTGTCGGTGTCAAAACCAGCGGATCTCGGGTAGGGGGTCCCGAACTGTGCGTCTAAGGCGGATGGTAACATGAGGCAGGGGACACGATGTTTACCCAGGTTCGGGCCCTCTTGATGGAGGTAATACCCTACGTCCCGCTTGATTGTTATTGATAATATGAGTAGTACAAGAGTTGATCTACCATGAGATCAAAGAGGGTAAACCCTAGAAGCTAGGCTATGGTATGATTGTATGTTGTCCTACAGACTAAACCCTCCGGTTTATATAGACACCGGAGAGGGCTAGGGTTACACAAGGTCGGTTACAAAGGAGGAGATATACATATCCGTATTGCCTAGCTTGCCTTCCACACCAAGTAGAGTTCCATCCGGACACGGGACGAAGTCTTCAATCTTGTATCTTCATAGTCCAACAGTCCGGCCAAAGGATATAGTCCGGCTGTCTGGAGACCCCCTAATCCAGGACTCCCTCAGTAGCCCCTGAACCAGGCTTCAATGACGATGTGAGTCCGGCGTGTAGTATTGTGTTCAGCATTGCAAGGCGGGTTCCTCCTCCGCATACATCATGGAAGAGTTTTGAATACAAGGATAGTGTCCGGCCCTGCAAAATAAGTTCCACATACCACTGTAGAGAGAATAATATTTCCACAAATCTAATCTGCTGACACGTTTTGACAGCATGACATCACGCCATGGCCCGGTTATTATTCGAACCGCTTTTCTTAACCAGCTCCGCACATATCGCAAGGCAGTTTTCTTGACACATCTTGTCAAAGCAGAGATCGTGTCCCCTTATCACGGGATTCTCATCAATACAGACGTGGGTAACCCAACCGTGCATGTTGGTATGACTCCTAGATCTTAGGCAAGTCCCAAACGGCCACGAGGAGGATGCTTGATATTCACCCTCTTTATAAAGGGGACAAGGCTTTTTCTTTTTCCCCTCTCATGCTCAATCGAATCCTTCCCCCGCCTCGAGTTCTAACACCCAAAGCTCAGGTCAGGTGCTTTGGACCTTAAACTGTGTCCGGATCCAACCTTCAAGGTCGGTGGATGCCTTCCTGCGTCACAGAGGAGGACATCAAGAAGTTGAGAGAGGCCAGATATCTGACCGCCGAAATTTCGCATAGGCTGCCTGCTCGAGGGCAGGTCGTCCCTACTCCCGAACCCAACGAGAGCGTCGTGTTCATCTCACACTTCCTCCGAGGACTAGGCCTCACTCTGGATCCCTTTGTTAGGGGTCTTATGTTCTATTATGGGCTAGATTTTCACGATCTGGCCCCGGATTCCCTTCTTCACATCTCGTCATTTATTGTGTATGTGAGGCCTTCCTCCGCATTACCCCTCACTTTGGCCTGTGTCTCAAGACTTTCGATGTGAAGCCGAAGATGATCGAGGGGCGGCACACATCGTGCGGAGGTGCTTTAATAAGCAAAATCGCTGATGCTCCATGGCCTGAGGGTTCCTTCCCAGAGGTGTCCGGATAGTGGCAGCGGGAGTGGTTTTACATCACAGCTCCCCGAAGTGCCAAGTGGGTAGCTGCCCCCACCTTTTGCTCGGGCCCCCACCACAACTGATGTCATGGATCAGCAGGGGGTTGAGCTGGGGTCCAGCCAAGGACATGCCAATAATGCAAAGCCGTATCCGAGATCTCTTTGAGCGAGATTTCAGTCTGGTTATGGTAATGCAAGTTATGCTTGTTCGTCGAGTCTAGCCTTGCAAACGCCGGCCCCTGCACATGTGGGAATTCAACCCGGAAGGACCGCGAGCTATTCAACATTTCCTCGGCATGACGCACGAAGAGATGTACAAATCGTTCTTCGGACCCCAAATAGAGTTTCTGGACACCACTGAGGACGTGTGCTTGAGCTGCAACCGCCCCGCTGCCCAAGTGAGTAATCCCATGCCGAACCTGCTGTCCTTTTATTTATAATGGCATCATTCTAAAGAGCTGCTCTTTGACCAGGACTGGATAACAAAGGCGATGATGATCAGGTGTTCGGCCCCCCTTCCCGAGGGCTTGGACAATCCTGTACTGGACAAGATGCTCGAGCCGGCGCCGTATCAGGTGCCCTCAAAGGAAGATGATGGGGGGAATAAAGAGGGCAAAAGCGGGCCTCACTCGCTATTTATTCCAGTCGGGGGAATGAGCGCCTCCGCGAGGGAGGACAACCAAGGGGAAGAATCTGACATTCTCTCTCCCCGGGAAAGGAAGAGGACTACCTCTGAAGATCCGAAAACTAAGGTTTCCAAACGGGAGAAGAAATCTTCATTAGAGGGTCCTGCCTCGGAGGGTATTCTTGCCGCACAATGTCCGCGCGGGGTTCAGCCCTCTACCGAGCTGTAAGTAGTCGAAAAGTACTTAATAGGGGAAACATCATACCTTACTTCCGAAGACAATAACCGATTCTTATAAATTGTAGTCCGGATCGTAGCCCTTCTCGACAGAGTTCGTCTTCAGGGGATCTTCTTCCAGAGATGATGGAGAGAGAAACGCCTCCCCCTGACACCCCGCCTCATGAAGCGGGTGACCTTGAAGTGTCGTCGCGAAGGGTATCTCCGGATCCACTAAGGCCAGAGGATAACCCTATGGCTACCCGGGATCCCCAGTATCCGGCTCCTAAGGAGAGCGACAGGAAGGGTCCGTACAGTGTGCGGTCGGACACGCTGAAGGATATTCTGGGGAAAGCGGCCGTCTTGGAAGCGCATCGTACGCTAATGGGTACGGTAATTGAAAGGACTTCATCCGCTGAAAGCGGTTTGCATGAACCCTTTATGAGTCTGCTGAAAGGCTTCGAGGTACATGAAATAGTGTATGTTTTTGATAGTACCGCATACGTTAGGTGTGCCCTATGCAGATAGTATCCCCTGAGACTCTGGTTGTCGTCGAAAACGGCGGCAAACAGAGGATCATAGTCCCAGGTAATAACCAGATCGCCTTGATGTGCAGGTGGCTGAAGCTCCGGTGGCTAGCCGGGCTGATGGGTTTGCCGAGCTAAAGCGTCAACTGGATGCGGCAGATGCCGACATCGTGCTTGTCAACAAGCGGCTTGACGAGGCACATGGTAAGTGATTTTTTCGGTGATCAACACATAGTAAGAGGAGCATCATGCCAGTACCTTTAATATGTTGTGACTGCAGATGGAGCTGCCACTGTGGAGACCCTTCGGGCGGAGCTTGCCCGAGCCAAGGAGCAAGCAAGGAGTAGCAATGCGGCCGCTCTAAAGGCGGCCGAAGAGTTAAGGGCCGAACAGGCCGCGCATTGCGAGAGTAAGGAAAAATAGCCAAGATGGCTGTAGAGTTAAAAGATGCCGCTGACCATTACCAGCTTCTTGAAGAAGAAAACCGGGCGAAGGCGACGGACCCGGAGAAGGCCCTGGTGGCTGCCAAGGAAGCCCACTCCAAAATTAGAGCGACGAAGGAGGAGCTAAATCAAGCTGCAGATATCGTGTCTGGGAAGCCCTTCTTGCTGCGGACTAAGTTCGGAGATCCAAAGTATGCACCTCTGGACCGGCTATGGAGTTCTGCGGACGCCTACGTGGATTTGGCTGCAAGTGCTGCTGATGCGGCAGAGTACTTCAAGGATCAGAAAGATCACGAAGTGGAAAAACTGTTCTGGTCACAGCTTCATGCTCCAGTCCGTCCGCTGCTGTTGAATGAGCGAATGGCCGAGTGGGCCGAGCTCCATAGGTTGTCCGGACTTGCCATGAGGTCCGTTGTGGATCACCTGTGGTCGGGAGGGCCAAGGCCGAATAGCTACTTTAGTTTAGTGCAACAATTCCTTGGTGCTGTGCCACACATCGATGCTGTAAAGAGATCGGCGTGCATAGAGGGTGCGCGGATGGCCTTTGCCCGTGTCAAGACATACTGGGCGGAGATGGAGGCCACCACTGTTGCGACACATGGTTCGGCCGTAGGCCGAGTGGCTGCCGAGCACTACTTTGAAGAAGTTCTTGAAGGCGCTCGTTCGATAGAGGCTCAGTGCTCAAAGAATATTATGTTCTAGTGACATGTATTCCCATTGTAAAAACAATGTTTTATTGAATTATCAAGGTTGTATTTATACTTTTGTCCGAAAGTACTATGATGCCTCATGTGCGGCCATTTATGTATATATGTATATAACCTGAAAGTTTGCAATCATCGGCTTCCGCCCCCACACATATAATGCGGGGGTGTTCGCAAAAAATGCATATCCACACTTGATCCAACGTCTTGGTCCGTTAAGGAGGTGATAGCGCAGCGAACGAGGCAATCAGACTATATTGCTTTAACACTTTCACTTAGCCATAGGAGTTTGACAGTGGGGCTACTATATAGCCCCTGGTACTTCTGCGCTCGTCCGAATACGGGGCACGTACGTACATGACTGGGAAACGACCCTTCGTTAATGCGGAGGAATCCCGAAGATTCCGATGAGTCATCGAGTGGTTGACCAGTTGTAACATCCCAAATTTTCAATTTGGAATGTTATACAACAGATCATCATTGCATATCATATTTTATTTGCATTTTGGTTGATCCTAGAAATTTCACGCAACTCAAGGACCCTCGGAGAGAATTGGGGATTTCGTTATTTTGATATTTGAGCGTTCTCAAATTTTGAAAATGGGATCATTTGATTTTATTTATTTTATCTTCAATTATTTCTATTGTCAAAATATGAGAGAGGGAATAAAATGACTTTCCCAAAATAAAGAAATATTGAGGATTTAATAAAAAATCAAATAAGATTTTATTTGGATTTATTTGCTATTTTATTTGAATTTAGGAAAAATGAGCGTTTTTCAAAATTGCATTTAGGCCCCAAATAAATGTTCATCCTGTGCGGCTTGATTTTAGAAGCCGGGGAAATTTATTTCAAGATTTTTGGAGTCTGTTTAGTATTCCTTTTGTTTTTTTTGAGTGTAATTATTTAAAAAAAACGCCCGAACCGTCCTACGGGCCGTATCCGGCCCGGACTCCTCCGGGGGGAGGCTTTATATACCGTGCCCCGGGCCGCCCCAGCCCACAACCGCGCCCCGCCCCGCAAACCCTAAGCCGCCGCCGCCCTAGCCGCCGCGCCGCGGCCCCACCGTCGCCGGAGTTCGCCGCCGACGAGGTCGAGCCGCCCCGGTTTTGTTTAGAAAACCGTTAGGTTTTCACTGGTTTTTTCCGGTTTTTTTAGATTCGTTTTTTAGATAGATAGGTTTTTTTCTTGGTTTAGTTAATTAGCGAGTGTTCGCTCGTTCGTTCATTTTAACGAACGCGTTCATCGTTTAGATTCAGATAACGAACGTTCATTCGTTAATCTGTTCGTTGTTTTTCTTTTTCTCGGATTAAATCCGCGATTTTTTTGATCGCAATCTCTGATCCGATTTTCGTTCTAGTATAACTTTTCGCTCGTTTATCGGAATCAGGCAATTCATGCGCCTGGAGTTTCGTCTTGAAACCCTCTTTCCGTTTAACCAACTCAAACAAGATTTTGCCTCTGTAAAATTTGACCTAGATCCAGAATAGTAAACAAAGCTTGTTTCTTTTGCCGTTTGACTTTCGTTGCTTCGTTCGATTTGATTCTTTTTGCCAACCAGAGTTCTTAAGTTGAACTTTCTGGTTAGATCTATTATTTGAGTTTTACCTGTGCATTAGTTGAGTACTTATTGCATGCTTGTTTGTTTGCGATAGAGTACTCGGAGTGCGCCGCTTGCTACTTCGAATCGCTTGGTTTTGCGGATCATCAGCAAGGAAAGTAACACTTTGATCATTCCTCCTACTACCCAGTTTTATTGCATTAGATCAATCCTCACACATTGCATGATTAGGATCTAATTAAATTGTGGGTTTGGGAAGTAGATGAGGTAGTACCTATTACCTGTTATTATCAAACCTTTGGGAGTTACTTCTACGCTTGCTTATATTGCCATGCTATGCTAGTAGACGTGGATTGGGTGAGTGTATCCATGACAGATGTGAGTTTGTTAAATTAATGGTTTATCTAAGGTGGCAACTTAAATACACATCTGGGTGGATTGAGGCACCTGGGTATTCCAGCGATTGCCTATTTTTCTTTATGGACCGCCACCCAGGCTCAAAGGGATCATGAGATTATACATACTAGAAAATTCCGTGTGCAGCCACAAGCTATTATGGGCTCTAGCATAGTTGATTAAGTCGTGCGAACTCTTAGAGTGGTAGACTAGCAGATGTAGGGGAAAGTAGGTGTAACGGTCTACCCGATCATAAGGTGTGAGCACTTCTGAAAGACTATGTCTCGGTCATTCGTTTCTCAAACACCATGTAGTGCGAGAATCCCAATGGAGGAGATCGAGTCTTGTGGGGAAAAGTGTGCAAACCTCTGCAGAGTGTATAAACTAATCATGATTAGCCGTGTCCCCGGTTATGGACATCTTGAGTATCTAGTACTTGGATTATCATGTGAATCTCATCATGTTACTTTAATTAATTTGTTGGGTTTTTAATGTTGATCTTTAATTGGGATTGAGAGCGTGTCTACACTCTCAATGTTTAACAACCACCATGATAGTTAAATAAAATGTATTCCTTTGCAGTAGGGAAAAATTGGCTTTACGCAAAACTGTAACCATAGAGCTTTCCACCAGCCAAATATGCATATAGTATAGCCTTATTCTTTCATTACTCTCTATGTGTTACATTGCCAGCATATTCCATGTGCTGACCCGTTTAGGGCTGCAACGTTCATGTTGCAGACTTTTCAGACGACGAGTAAGGTGCCTTTTAGGTCGTGGTTCTATACTCAGTGATGGCGTTGGAGTTGATGGACTCACTTATCTTCCAAGCCTTCCGCTGTTATCGTTATTAGATGGCCTTAAGCCATATCTATTGTAATAAGTTCTCTTTTGAGACTCGATATAATAAGTGTGTGATTGCTACTCTGTTATAAATCCTTCAAGTACTGTGTGGTGTCAGCATTACTGATCCAGGGATGACACCGGAGCACAGAGATTGGACCATTTGAGGTCTGGTCACTACAAGGTGGTATCAGAGCACACGCTGACTGTAGGACACGACCACTAAGCTAAAGGCCTAGATCACTACTCACTCTTGTCATTCTGACTCTTCATCTTTTCTACTCTTTTAGGATGGCGGATGCAAGGAACAAGTTCACGCAACCGGATGAAGATACACCCTTTGGACGTCACTGGAAGGAAGTCACTAGATATCTGAACATAGGAGTACCAAGCTTCACCGGAACCTACAAAGCCACTTTATCGGAAGAGGAGCGCTGGATGATTCAAGTTCAAGTTCCAGGAAGGACGTTCATGCCAGTCACTGAGCCCATAGAGTTTTCCTTTGATGCACCAACCTGGAGTCTAGGAAAGAGCATGGCAGCTCACATCGCCATGGGACGCATTGGAGAAGTTTACCGCAATGATCTCAAGGATACTATCTACCAGATTTGTGGGCGCTGAGATGAGCACTTGGAGATGATCAGCACCAGGAAGGATAGATCATTTGTAGCTTTTATCTAGGAGTTAAACCAGCACATTCGATGTCAGGAGAACCAGATGTGCGCCGACATGATAGATCTAAAGAAAGCGAGGATAAGAATCAAGAAACTGGAGGAAGAACTCAAGGCTACACATGAAGATTATGAAGAGGAAATCGAAGTTTTAGTGGAGAAGAATGATGATCTGATCAAGAAGATCAGAATATTTATGGGAGGCCCTACACCAGTAGAAGAAGACGAAGAACCCAAGGAGATTCGCCCGAAAGACTACATCATCATCGACGACACCGAATCGGATCCAGATGATAGCGATGATGACTATGTTGATGAAGTTGGAGCAGATATCATGGAGTCTGCAACCGAAGATTATTTCTAGTAGACCATCCCAACAGTAGTAGTAGTCCACCATGTAAATATAGTACTCCGAGCACTTTTGCGATAGTTAGATCGACTGTATGCCCTTGTTTGATTGAATGAAGTGAATTGTTTGCTTTTGCCTCATGTGCATATGGGTAGTGTTTTCCCTCTAGACCCCTCTCTGTTCTTAATCTCATCTTTTCTAAACCCTCAGATGCCTCCGAGACGTGACCTCGGATTTACCTTCCCACCGGAGCTCACCCAGTTGATCCAGTAGCAGAACACATTGATGCAGTTGCTAGTCCAGAATCAGAATCAGGGGAACAATAACAACAACCCACCACCACCACCACCACCTGTTGATCACTTAGCCCGTTTTCTTAGGCTGAATACGCCGGTGTTTTCCAGTAGCACCGAGCCGATAGTAGCAGATGATTGGCTCCGTAAGACAGCAAGGGAGTTGACCATGGCAGGCTGCACAGATGCGGAAAAGGTGAAGTTTGCCGCACATCAGCTTGACGGACCCGCAGCATCATGGTGGGAGAATTTCACCGCCACTTTCCCTATCGACACTGTCACATGGGACCAGTTCCAGCAGGCTTTCCGTACTGCCCATGTTTCAGCAGGAGCTATGGCCATGAAGAAGCGAGAGTTTCGCAACTTGCGCCAAGGAGGACGGACAGTTGGCTAGTATGTGGAGGACTTTAGTAAGCTAGCACGTTATGCTCCTGATGACGTTGCTACGGATGCAGCTAAGCAGGAGAAGTTTCTGGAAGGACTGAATGAAGAGTTAAGCATGCAGTTGATGGTAGCAACCTTCAACAACTACCAGGAGTTGGTAGATCATGCTCTCATGATTGAAGGGAAGCAGCAGCAGATTGATAATCGTAAGAGGAACTATGGACAAGGAAAGTACAATTCAGGAGCTCAGCAGAAGCCACGTTTTACCCCTAGACCGGGAGGACATTTTCAGCATACCCAAGGAGGAGGTAGCTCGCACAATCATAATGGCACCAAGAATGGTAATGGGAATGGAGGAAGCAACGGCCAGAACCGTACCAACCCATCAACCCCAGCCAAGAGAGACCTGAGCCAAGTCACTTTCTTTAAGTGCCAAAAGACCGGACATTATGCCAATGAATGTCCTGAATCACAGAATGGAAATGGAAGCTCTGGGAAGAAGTCGAACCCTTTCAACAGGGGACATGTGAACCACATTAACGTGGAGGAGGTTGAAGAGCAGCCGGATGCAGTAATCGGTAAGTTTTTGGTTAAGTCATTTACTACACTCGTTCTTTTCGATACTGGTGCATCGCATTCATACATATCAAGGGGATTTGTGGATAAGTATAATCTGCCCACTAAAGTTCTTAGAACACCTATGTTAGTAAGCTCACCAGGAGCGGAGTATATGGCTAGTAAGGGATGTTTTCAAGTGCCATTGAGTATAGGTAGGCATGTGTTTCCCTCGGATTTGATCATTTTGGAATCACAAGGTTTGGATGTAATTATGGGTATGGATTGGCTGTCGATGTATGGAGGAAACATCGATTGCGCCAGTAAGTCAATTTTGCTTACCACCCCAGAAGGGAGAAGGATCAAGTATGTATCCCGGCATGTGCCGAAAAGGACTCAAGTGAATTCGTTAACAAGAGTTGTGCAGGAGGAAGTACCAGTAGTAAAGGATTTCCCTGATGTATTTCCAGAAGAGTTGCCAGGCATGCCACCGGATAGAGACATTGAGTTTTTGATTGAGCTTTTACCAGGCACAGGGCCAATATCTAAGAGACCATATAGGATGCCCGCAAAGGATTTGGTGGAGATTAAGAAGCAGATTAAGGAGTTACTGGATAAAGGATATATTCGCCCAAGTTCTTCGCCTTGGGGATCGCCAGTACTTCTAGTGGAGAAGAAGGATGGATCGTTAAGGATGGTTGTTGATTATCGAGGATTGAATGAAGTAACCATCAAGAACAACTACCCACTACCGATGATCAATGATCTATTTGATCGATTGCAAGGAGCTAAGGTATTTTCCAAGATCGATCTACGATCAGGATACCATCAGTTGAAGATTCGAGAACAGGATATACCTAAGACAGCTTTTACCACCAGGTATGGGCTGTACGAGTATACGGTTATGTCATTTGGTCTGACTAACGCACCTGCCTATTTTATGAACATGATGAACAAGGTGTTTATGGAGTTTTTGGATAATTTCATCGTAGTGTTCATTGATGATATTCTGGTTTACTCGAAGAATGAAGAGGAGCATAAGGAGCATTTGCGTTTGGTACTTGGTAAGCTCAGAGAACATCAGTTGTATGCCAAGTTTAGCAAATGTGATTTTTGGTTGAAGGAAGTTGGATTTCTCGGACACGTTATATCCGGAGAAGGTATAGCAGTAGGTCCCACCAAGGTTGACACTATGACAAATTGGGAAGCGCCAATAATAGTTGGAGAGATCCGGAGTTTTCTTGGACTTGCAGGATACTACCGAAGATTCATTGAAAATTTCTCGAAGATTGCAAAGCCTATGACAGAGTTGTTGAGGAAGGATACCAAGTTCAAATGGACTGAAGAGTGTGAGGCCAGTTTCCAGGAGTTGAAGAAACATTTGGTTACATCACCAGTGTTGATTCTGCCAGATCAGACCAAGGATTATGAGGTGTATTGCGATGCTTCACGTCGAGGACTTGGAGCAGTGCTTATGTAGGAGGAAGAGTTGTTTCATATGCCTCACGACAACTTAATCCTCATGAGTTGAATTATGCCACGCATGATTTGGAGTTAGCAGCCGTAGTGCATGCATTGAAAACTTGGAGACTTTTTCTCATTGGAAACCATTGTGAGGTGTACACAGATAACAAGAGTTTGAAGTATATTTTCACACAGAAGGAGTTGAATCTCAGGCAAAGGAGATGGTTGGAGCTCATCAAGGATTATGACATGAGATTGCATTATCACCCCGGAAAGGCTAACGTAGTAGCTGACGCGTTGAGCCGTAAAAGCCATGTCAACACTTTAATGATGGGAGACTTACCAAGGGAGTTAGCCGAAAATCTTCGTGAGCTATGTTTAGAGATAGTCCCGAGAGGCTATGTAGCAGCATTAGAGATTCAGTCTACTTTGATGGATAAGATCAGAGAAGCTCAAAGGACTGACAAGGAGATTGCTTCTATTAAGGAGAAAATGAGCAAAGGAAAAGCTAAAGGATCTCGTGAGGATGAGCACGATACCTTATGGTTTGAAGACTGTGTTTATGTGCCCAACGACCCGGAGATCAGGAAGTTGATTCTGCAAGAGGCCCATGATTCACCATATTCGATTCACCCAGGAAATACCAAGATGTATTTGGATTTGAAGGGTACTTTCTGGTGGACCGAAATGAAGAAGGATATTGCGGAGTATGTAGCAGTTTGTGATGTATGTCAGAGAGTAAAGGCAGAGCATCAGAAGCCAGCAGGATTGCTACAGCCATTGCCAATACCCGAATGGAAGTGGGATAAGTTAGGCATGGATTTTATCACAGGATTGCCCAGAACACGTTCAGGCTATGACTCGATATGGGTTGTAGTCGATCGTTTGACAAAGGTAGCTCATTTCACCCTAGTGAAGACTACCTATACCAGTGCCAAGTTAGCAAAGATATACATGACCAGGATTGTATGTCTGCATGGGGTCCCAAGGAGCATTGTATCGGATAGAGGAACCCAGTTTACCTCAAAGTTCTGGAATCAGTTGCACGAAACTTTGGGTACCAGGCTAGAGTTCAGTATAGCTTTCCATCCGCAGACAGATGGACAGACCAAGAGAGTCAATCAGATTTTGGAGGATATGCTGAGAGCTTGCGCGCTAGATTACAGATCTAGTTGGGACGAGAATTTGCCATACGCAGAGTTCTCTTACAACAACAATTATCAATCCAGTTTGAAGATGGCCCCTTTTGAAGATTTGTACGGAAGAAGGTGCAGAACACCATTGTCATGGGATGAAGTTGGAGACCGCCAGTTGTTTGGACCGGATCTGATTAAGGAGTCTGAACAGAAAGTAAAATTGATTCACGATCGGCTCAAGGTAGCCTAGTCTAGGCAGAAGAGCTACGCAGATTTTAAATGCAAGGAGACAGTTTACGAAGTCGAAGACCGAGTTTATCTTCGAGTATCTCCACTTCGAGGAGTTAAGCGTTTTGGATTTAAGGGAAAGTTAGCGCCACATTTTGTAGGACCATACAAGGTTTTGGAGCGTATGGGAGAAGTAGCCTACAAGTTGGAATTGCCCGAAGGATTGTCAGGAGTTCACGACGTGTTCCACGTTTCCCAGTTGAAAAAGTGCCACACAGATATGGTGGATATACCACCGAGAGACACAGTGCCGCTGGAAGCGATTCAGTTGGACAGTGATTTGACCTATGAGGAGAAACCAGTCAAGCTACTTGAGTATGCCAGCCGAGTCACCCGCAGCAAGGTTATCAAGTTTTGCAAAGTTCAGTGGAGCCACCACACAGAGGATGAAGCCACCTGGGAACGAGAGGAAGATCTGTTGAAGGACCACCCTCACCTATTTTCTAGCCAACCCGAATCTCGAGGGCGAGATTCATCTTAAGGGGGGTAGGTTTGTAATATCCCAAATTTTCAATTTGGAATGTTATACAATAGATCATCATTGCATATCATATTTTATTTGCATTTTGGTTGATCCTAGAAATTTCACGCAACTCAAGGACCCTCGGAGAGAGTTGGGGATTTCGTTATTTTCATATTTGAGCGTTCTCAAATTTTGAAAATAGGATCATTTGATTTTATTTATTTTATCTTCAATTATTTCTATTATCAAAATATGAGAGGCAATAAAATGAATTTCCCAAAATAAAGAAATATTGAGGATTTAATAAAAAATCAAATAAGATTTTATTTGGATTTATTTGTTATTTTATTTAAATTTAGGAAAAATGCGCATTTCTCAAAATTCCATTTAGGCCCCAAATAAATGTTCATCCTGTGCGGCTTGATTTATAAGCCAGGGAAAATTTATTTCAGGATTTTTGGAGTCTGCTTAGTATTCCTTTTGTTTTTTTCCGAGCGTAATTATTTAAAAAAAACGCCCGAACCGACCTACAGGCCGTATCCGGCCCGGACTCCTCCGGGGGAGGCTTTATATACCGCGCCCCAGGCCGCCCCAGCCCACAACCGCGCCTCGCCCCGCAAACCCTAAGCCGCCGCCGCCGCGCCGCCACCAGCCGCCGTCGCCGGAGTTTGCCGCCGACGAGGTTGAGCCGCCCCGTTTTTTTAGAAAACCATTAGGTTTTCACCGGTTTTTTTTCGGTTTTTTTAGATTTGTTTTTTAGATAGATCAGTTTTTTTCTCGGTTTAGTTAATTAGCGAGCGTTCGCTCATTCGTTCGTTTTAACGAACGCGTTCATCGTTTAAATTCAGATAACGAACGTTCGCTCGTTAATCTGTTCGTCATTTTTCTTTTTCTCGGATTAAATCCGCGATTTTCTGATCGCGATCTCTGATCCGATTTTTGTTCTAGTATAACTTTTCGCTCGTTTATCGGAATCAGGCGATTCAAGCGCCTGGAGTTTTGTCTCGAAACCCTCTTTCCGTTTAACCAACTCAAAAAAGTTTTTGCCTCTGTAAAATTTGACCTAGATCCAGAATAGTAAATGAAGCTTGTTTCTTTTGCCGTTTGACTTTCGTTGCTTCGTTCGATTTGATTCTTTTTGCCAACCGGAGTTCTTAAGTTGAACTTTCTGGTTAGATCTCTTATTTGAGTTTTACCTATGCATTAGTTGAGTACTTATTGTATGCTTATTTTTTTGCGATAGAGTACCCGGAGTGCGCCGCTTGCTACTTTGAATCGCTAGGTTTTGCGGATCATCAACAAGGCAAGTAACACTTTGATCATTCCTCCTACTACCCAGTTTTATTGCATTAGATCAATCCTCACACATTGCATGATTAGGATCTAATTAAATTGTGGGTTTGGAAAGTAGATGAGGTAGTACCTATTACCTGTTATTATCAAACCTTTGGGAGTTACTTCTACGTTTTCTTATATTGCCATGCTATGCTAGTAGACGTGGATTGGGTGAGTGTATCCATGACAGATGTGAGTTTGTTAAATTAATGGTTTATCTAAGGTGGCAACTTAAATACACATCTAGGTGGATTGAGGCACCTGGGTATTCCAGCGGTTGCCTGTTTTTCTTTATGGACCGCCACCCAGGCTCAAAGGGATCATGAGATTATTCATACTAGAAAATTCCGTGTGCAGCCACAAGCTATTATGGGCTCTAGCATAGTTGATTAAGTCGTGCGAACTCTTAGAGTGGTAGACTAGCAGATGTAGGGGAAAGTAGGTGTAACGGTCTACCCTATCGTAAGGTGTGAGCGCTTCTGAAAGACTATGTCTCGGTCATCCGTTTCTCAAACACCATGTAGTGCGAGAATCCCAACGGAGGAGATCGAGTCTTATGGGGAAAAGTGCGCAAACCTCTGCAGAGTGTATAAACTAATCATGGCTAGCCGTGTCCCCGGTTATGGACATCTTGAGTATCTAGTACTTGGATTATCATGTGAATCTCATCATGTTACTTTAATTAATTTTTTGGGTTTTTAATGTTGATCTTTAATTGGGATTGAGAGCATGTCTACACTCTCAATGTTTAACAACCACCATGATAGTTAAATAAAATGTATTCCTTTGCAGTAGGGAGAAATTGGCTTTACGCAAAACTGTAACCATAGAGCTTTCCACCAGCCAAATATGCATATAGTATAGCCTTATTCTTTCATTACTCTCTATGTGTTACATTGCTAGCATATTCCATGTGCTGACCCGTTTAGGGCTGCAACGTTCATGTTGCAGACTTTTCAGACGACGAGTAAGGTGCCTTTTAGGTCGCGGTTCTATACTCAGTGATGCCGTTGGAGTTGATGGACTCACTTATCTTCCAAGCCTTCCGCTGTCATCGTTATTAGATGGCCTTAAGCCATATCTATTGTAATAAGTTCTCTTTTGAGACTCGATGTAATAAGTGTGTGATTGCTACTCTGTTATAAATCCTTCAAGTACTGTGTGGTGTCAGCATTACTGATCCAGGGATGACACCGGAGCACAGAGATTGGACCATTTGAGGTCTGGTCGCTACACCAGTCTCTCGCTATATCATGACAGTCACTTTTCGGCTTTCTCTACTGAGGTGCTCATCCGGATGAACCAGGGCACAATCGCAGTAGTTCTCCCAGTGCTACCTTAGCCGATATAACGGAACGTAAGGTACCAAAACATGGGAGCCAGGCAAACCCAACATTTGACAAGAGACATGATTCGGAGCTGATGCATATAGGGCCAAACTCGCAACGCCGAACACTCCCTAAGGTGTTCGGTCTTTATAACATATACCGGGCTAAAAAATGCCCATAATTAGAAACCCCATGTGTCCAGGTACATGCAAAATCCTGGCGTGGCCACATGCCAATAACGCCAGCATCCATCTCGGTTGTGTTGAGTATCCGGAGGATGTGAGCAACAAGAGATAGTAAAAAAGGTTTATGCAAGGTCTTAATCTAAAAAGAAACCTTTGGGCGGGTCGCTGCTGCACGTCTGCGCCTGTGTCTCCATTGTGCCATGTCCTGGACGGGTGTAGCACGATTGTCATCTGTAAAAGGAAAGAACATAGGTGAAAGTTGCCGTGCCAAAAAGAAGAATTGTTTGCTATAAATGAACTATCAAAATTCAAGAGAAACCAAGTTGAGACGGGCCGGCCCTGATTACACGCGGGAAGCCCCTGGTATCTTTTATGAGGGTTTGACCATTAAACCAATCTCATGTATATATGATGGAACGCCGGATTGGTTTAACCGTGTCCGTGGTCTTGATGACCTGCCATTTTTATGGTTGGTGAGGCCGTCTAGTTTGCGGCTGTTAGAGCCGCCGCATCCTCTTTCGTACGTAAGAAACGTTCGGTGTTTCCGCTAACTGAGATAATTCCACGTGGGCCGGGCATTTTAAGCTTGAGAAAAGCATAATGTGGTATTGCGTTAAAACGAGCGAAAGTTGTTCTTCTGAGTAGTGCTTGATAACCACTTCGGAATGGGGCGATGTGAAAAGTTAACCTTTCGCTCCGGAAGTTATCGGGAGAACCGAATACCACCTCTAGTGGTAGAGAGCCCGTACAGCGGGCCTCTTGGCCTGGTATTACTCCCTTGAAGGTAGTATTACTGTGGCTTATCTGTGTCGGGTCTATCCCCATTTTGTGGACAGTGTCCTGATATATCAGATTTAGATCACTACCGCCGTCCATGAGGACTCGTGTGAAATGGTACCCATTTATGATTGGGTCTAACACCAAGGCCGTCAGTCCTTCATGCCGGATATTTGTATCGTGATCCCTACGATCAAAAGTGATTGGGCAGGCCAACCAGGGGTTGAACCTAGGGGTGACGGGCTCTATGGCGCGTGTGCATCGGAGTGCATGCTTGCTTCTCCTCTTTGTCACATGGATCATGTTTACTGTTTTAACCTCTAGTGGGAACTTTTTCTGTCCTCCGGCGCTTTGCTGGCGAGGTTCATCCTCGTATTCGCTTGGTGTCTCTTCCCGTTTGTGTTCGGACATCGGATCTGTACTACGTTTGCAGTTTGCATCTTGATCGTGTTCTGCCACTGGGGTGGTGCAGTCGTCGTTTCTTCTAGAGTCGACTTGACTGTTATTTCCTCTTGCGCTGTTATCGCTGTTTTTGCTATGGCGGGACTTAGAGCGGCGCCGCTGACATCGGCGCTTGGGTTGCTTCTTGGAGGGGTCATCCTCCGCTGTCTCGCCGCCATTGCCTTCTTTGGGGGTGTCCACCATGTATATATCATATGATGAGGTGGCGGTCCAGCGCCCTGAGGGCGGTGGTTCCTGTTCGTCTCCGGCTTCGTCGTCCATACCGTCGAAGTCCTCGAAGTCGGAGTCGAGCATGTCGGTTAAGTCGTCGATAGTGGCTACTAAGTGGGTGGTGGGTGGGCAGCGAATTTCTTCGTCGTCCGCATCCCATTCTAGCCAGACATAGTTCGGCCAAGGTTCTCCTGATAGGGAGAGAGACCTTAATGAATTTAGCACATCTCCGAAAGGTGAGTGCTGAAAGATATCCGCGGAGGTGAACTCCATGATCAGCGCCCAGTCGGATTTGACGGGCACGGATGTGAGCGGCTCGGAGTCCGTGGCCGGAGATGAATCCAGTGGTTCGGCGACATGACTCTCGTAAGGGGTGAAGTCAGTATCTGGCTCTATCGCCACTGAGAATGTGGCCTCCATGGCGGGGTCTAACCCTCCGCTCTTGGATGGCGCGATTTGCTCCGGATTAACGGCCGGAGTAGTTGCGGATGCGATCTCCCGAACACTGTCCGACGGTAGAGTTACGTCATGCTCGTCGCGACTGTGCGGCGCGTCCGACATGGGCTCCAATCCGTCAAAGATCAAGTCTCCGCGGATGTCGGCCGTGTAGTTCAAGTTTCCAAATCTAACCTGATGGCCAGGGGCGTAGCTCTCGATCTGCTCCAGATGGCCAAGCGAGTTGACCCGCAGTGCGAAGCCGCCGAATACGAAGATCTGTCTGGGGAGGAAGACCTCACCCTGGACCACATCGCTAGCGATGATCGAAGGAGCCATCAAGCCTTATGGTGACGGCACAGTGGAACTCTCAATGAAAGCACCAATGTCGGTGTCAAAACCGGCGGATCTCGGTTAGGGGGTCCCGAACTATGCGTCTAAGGCAGATGGTATCAGGAGGCAGGGACACGATGTTTACCCAGGTTCGGGCCCTCTTGATGGAGGTAATACCCTACGTCCTGCTTGATTGTTCTTGATAATATGAGTAGTACAAGAGTTGATCTACCACGAGATCAAAGAGGCTAAACCCTAGAAGCTTGCCTATGGTATGATTGTATGTTGTCCTACGGACTAAACCCTCCGGTTTATATAGACATCGGAGAGGGCTAGGGTTACACAAGGTCGTTTACAAAGGAGGAGATATACATATCCGTATTGCCTAGCTTGCCTTCCATGCCAAGTAGAGTTCCATACATGGGACAAAGTCTTCAATCTTGTATCTTCATAGTCCAACAGTCCGGCCAAAGGATATAGTCCGGCTGTCCGGAGACCCCCTAATCCAGGACTCCCTCAGACCCTTCTTCTTCATTAGCTTGAAGAACGGCAAGGCGCACTCCCCCAACTTGGAGATGAAGCGCCCCAGCGAAGTCACGCAGCCTGCAAGCTTCTGCATCTCCTTGAGGTTTTGTGGTGGGCTCATGTCTTCGATTGCCTTGACCTTCTCCGGGTTATCCTCGATCCCTCTGTGGGGCACGAGGAAGCCCAACAGCTTGCTGGAAGGAACACCAAACACGCACTTCTTTGGGTTGAGCCACAAGTCTACCTGGCGCAGGCTCGCAAAGGTCTCCTCCAGGTCCTGGATCAAGGTTCTCGCCTCTCGAGACTTCACCACAATGTCGTTGACGTAGGCCTCAGCGTTTCTCCCGAGCTGCCGCCCCAAGGCAATGTGCATCAGTCACTGGAAAGTCGCTCCTGTGTTGCGCAATCCGAATGGCATGCAAGTGTAGCAGTATACCCCACATTGGGCCAAGAAAGCCGTTTTCTCCACATCTTCCACCGCCATCTTGATCTGGTGGTAGCCTGAGAACACATCCAGGAAACATAGCAGATCACACTCCGTAGTGGAGTCGACAATCTGGTCGATGCGCGGCAGCGGGAATGGGTCTTGAGGGCAAGCCTTGTTGAGGTTGGTGAAGTTGACACACATGCGTTACTTCCCTCCTTTCTTTGGCATGACGACTGGGTTTGCCAGCCACTCTGGGTACCGGACCTCGCGGATGACACCTGCTGCCTCCAGCTTGCGGGTTTTCTAAACGATGAAAGACTGCTTCTCCGTGGATTGTCGCCTCGCCTTCTGCTTCACAGGGCGCACATTGGGGCACACCCTCAGATGATTCTCAATCACTCCTCTCAGGACCCCAACTAGCTGCTTGGGCTCCCAGGTGAATACTTCCTTGTTCGCTCGCAAGAATCCCACCAACTCCTTTTCTTGATCTGGGGCGAGGTCGGCGCCTATGGTAAAGGTAGCGCTAGAGGCCCCGTCCGCGTCGACCAGTATCTGCTTCGTCTTGACTTGACCTTGAGTGAACAACTGCTTCTTCTTGGTCGGCGCACCCCCCTTGGTTTTGGGCACGGCCTTATCGGCCAGGCAAGTTGCCGCCACGGCCCTGAAAGTTAGCTTGAGGGCCGCCACGGCTTCCTTGGTGTCTCCGGCCATGGTGAGGACGCCCTTGCTTCCTAGCATCTTCATGAGGTTGTAGGAAGGATGGGTTGCTGCCATGAACTGGGCCAGCGCTGGGTACCCGAGGATGGCGGTGTACGGCAAGCCGATGCGGGTGATGTCGAAGTCGATTAGCTCGGTGCCGTAGTTGTCGCGTGTGCCGAAGGTCACAAGGAGACGGATCTGCCCCAGGAGTTGGAGGAGTTACCGCCGACCCCGGAGAAGGGCTTGCTAGGGCGGAGCCGCTCAAGTGGTACGTGAAGGAGGATGAAAGCCTCCACGGAGAGCACATTGAGGCCGGCGCCACCGTCGATGAGGGTCTTGGTAATGGCTATGCTGCAGATGGTCGGCGTGCAAAGCATCGGAAGCACCCCCGAACCAACGGTGGTGATTGGGTGATCCCTTGAGTCGAAGATCAGGTCAGCCTTGGGCGTCGCTGTCAGGACCCCGATTCCAAGTCACATTGATCTAGCCGATAACACCTCATATCACTTTGCGGCCTCACGCACGGTATTCCCACGGGTATCGCCCTACCATGGCCTGGGACCATTTGCGCCTTTTGGCTCACGTATATGATAGTGTCGCTAGCATCCATATGACAGAGAACCCGGGCCGACATGACTAGTCGTGAACCCAAAGTGGCACTAACTTACGGGGACAGGCATACATGAATCAACATCGAGCATGTCAGTCAGCAGCATGCGAATCTGGGCTGTAGCACTGGGCTAACAGGACTCCGGTGAACCGGGCTGTAGCAGGCTAGGCAGGACTCCGGATGTCACCGCGTGACATTTCCCCGAAGGGACAGACACATGAACGAATTGAATCACATGCCGGCCACTCAAGTGTTCCGGAGCAGTAGTGCTGGGCTAGCAGGACTCCGGTGAACCGGGCTATAGCGGACTACTATGGCTCATGGAGGCACAAGACTACATTTCCCTATAAGAGAGGCTACCAAGGATAAACAACTAGGTTGTCGGATCCCACACATACCAAGCATTTCAATCATACACACAATATGCTCAATATGTGCAATACAACATGGCATCACAACAAGACTCTACGACTCGGAATATTTATTCATTAGGCTCCGAGGAGCCAGATAATACAAACATGGGTCTCATGACCCAACATTCAGAGCATACAAGTCAAAGCACATGCGGAAGCTTAACATGTCTGAGTACAGACATCTACAAATGAAAAAGGCTGAGAAGCCTGACTATCTACCAGATCCTGCCGAGGGCACAAGATCGTAGCTGAGGTAACAAGCTAAACATCGAAGTCCACACGGAACTACTAGCGAGACTGAAGTCTCTATGCAAAAACATAAATTAAGCAAACGTGAGTACAAATGTACCCAGGAAGACTTACATCAGAACTAGCTACATATGCATCAGTATCAAGAAAGGGGTGGTGGAGTTTAACTGCAGCAAGCCAGCTTTGACTCAGTGGCTAACCTGAACTACAACAGCAAGCAACTCTTTTGAGGTGGCGCACACGAGTCCACATATTCACCATATCAATACACCACTATGGATCCGCTCCAGTCTCCCTGCAAGAACGCCATCCATAACACTCACACTTATCTTGCGCATTTTAGAGTATCCACTTTCACTTGTCTATGAACTATGCAAGGGGTCCAAGTTTCCATATCCGAGGAATGCGGCTATTCGAATAGATAATGATAACCCTGCAGGGGTGTACTTCTTCACACACGCTCTCGCCACTTATCACCATGTACACATCGTGTATCTTGGCAACCTTCAAGCGGAAGCCTGGCGAGGGAGTCGGGCACAACCTGCCTAACCAACAAGTCTCTAGTCCAGGTTTATCGCCTATTCGGGTTCCATCCGCAAGGAGATCCGGCCGGGGTGTCGCTCACGGCCCCAAACGACGTGAGCAGGGTTTCCAAGCCCACCATCCGGGTGCCACTTGGTACACCGGGCCACTGTGCCTAGTCTGTCCCAAGCCCACCTGTACCGGGTGCCACTTGGTAGACTACTAACACTACCTACAAACACCAGAAACTAGTTGCAACTCCTGGACAGAGATCAAGTTGATTAATAAGTCGAGAGAGCTTGGAGCGCCCGGAGCCCAATGTGTGGTAGTAACTGTTCATGGATCACAAACACAGAACTCAGTTCCTAAGGACGGCTGCAATGAGACAACCCACCATGTACTCCTACATGGCCTCTCACCGCTACCTTTACCAAATCTTGTTCACACAGTTAGCTCACACACAGTAGGACATGTTCATCACCATTCCAATTCATCCCCGATGAATCAGACCTGACTCAACTCTAAGCAGTAGCAGGCATGACAAATAAGCATGAATGAGTAGGCACATCAGGGCTCAAACAACTCCTACTCATGCTAGTGGGTTTCATCTATTTACTATGGCAATGACAGGTCATGCAGAGGAAAGGGGTTCAGCTACCGCAGCATGTAACAATTGAATCGTTGTTGTCCTAATGCAGTAAAAGAGAGCAGGAGCGAGAGGGTGGGATTGTATCGGAATGAACAAGGGAGTTTTGCTTTCCTGGCACTTCTGAAGATGGTATAGTTCTTCATCGGTGTCATCGATCACATCATCGGAACTACGTCCACTAAGAGGGGACAACACCGGCAACAGAGAAGAAACATAATCAATGAAATGCAATGCAACAATATGATGCATGAACATGACATGGCAATATGATGTGATTTGAGCTAATGCAACTAAAACCAGAAGGGTTTGAGCTAATTTGGACCAAGGGTTCAAACTCAAACTCAAGTTATGAATTTATAATGTGCATTATCATGTTTTGATCTGTACAGCAAGGTTAAGTTGCTTTGTCATGTATGAAAACAACATAAATGGATAGGTTGGATTTTTCTGATAATTTTTCATATATAATTTATTTCATTTGGAGTTATAGATTAATTTCTATGATTTTCTGAAGTTTTGGGCATTTTCTGGAATTTCCTGATTTATTTTAAATCCAGAAAATCAATTACTGCATCAGCATTGCGTTTGGGTGACGTCAGCAGGATCAACAGGCTAGTCCAGGTCAAACAGGTGGGGTCCGGTTAACAGGTGACGTGGCCAGGTCAAACTGACCTGTGGGGCCCTTGTGGTTAGTTAAACCTAAATAGAAACTAAACCAGGTTAATTAGAGAGTGGGGCCCGGCTATCAGTGTCACTGGTTAAACTAACCACGAGGTTAGTGGCTAATCTAATCTGCCACGTCAACTAACTGGCGATTAGCCGCCGGTGCTAATCAGAACGCGGCGGCGCTCCTCGTCCGGCCATCTCCGATGACGAGAGCTCGCGTGGCTGGGCTCTATGGACGCGTCGTGGCGAGGCACGTCATTTGGTAGCAGCGGGAGGTGCTGGGGTGGTCGGAATCAGCAACGGCGGTGAGCGAGGCTGCGGCCGGAGCTTGGGTGGTGCGGGGTTAGCGCTGCGGCTTGCAAACAAGCTGGCTGTCGCGCTAGCGTTGCTCCACGGGTCGTTGCAAGTGCAACGAACGCACGCACGGGGCTATTTGGTCACCGGGGCTTCGCCGGCGAAGAGCCCGTGTGGTAGAGCGGCTCGGCTCCGGTAGAGGAGGCGGATAGAGGATGCGTACAAGCGCGGGGAGCAGGGGAGAAGATGGCGGAGCTCACAGCGGGGTTGGAGATGGTCTCAGCGAGCTCGGGGAGGCACGGACGGCGACGGATTTGACGGCGGCGATGCACGGCCGTCCGCTGAGACGACGAGTCGATGGCGAGGTGACAGGGCGTCCGGCGATGCTCGCGTTGAGGGGGAGCTTCTAGGCGTCGAGGCGGACTTAGGGGACATCACGGGGAGGCGAGGCGTGCCCGGTGGCTGCGGTGGTGCTCGGCGGCACGCTGCGCTCCGCTCGGGTGCGAGGTGGAGGGGGACCAGAGAAGGGGGAAAGCACGGGGGAGAGTGAGAGAGGTTCGGGGGAGTGTCGTGGCATCTCCAGGCGATCGAACGAGGGCGGGGAGGAGGAAGCAGGAGGTGGAGGCCTCGGGCGTGCGCGCGTCGACACGCCTCTGCCTACTGGTAGAGGTTGAAGACGACCGCTTCGGCCGGTGGGCTGGGCCACCATCTGGGCCGCCAGGTGGGCTTCTATAGGTGAGCCAGGTAAGCCTGCTCTGTTTTATTTTTCTGTTCTGTTTTCTTTTATTTATTTATTTATTTATTTTCCACTGTTTAAATTCAAAATAGAACTTAAACTCATGCCAAATCTTTCTGAAATATTTTATGTTGCAGAAATGGACCTAGCCACATGCCCATAATTTATTTGAGGATTATTTGAAGGTATATTCTAGTTATACGAATATAAATTCAAATTCAAAATACAATATGATTTAAAACCAGTGCTCAAATTTATTCTTCAAAAATGTTCATTATTTTTGGTTTGGATCAAAACCATTGCCAAAAATATCAAACATCATTGAAGAGCATTTTGGGTTCATTGGATGCAATTTTTAGGGTTATTTGCCCTTCTTTTAATTAAAATTTTGAGGCTTTTAAAATTTTCTCAGTTCAAGTTTCAAAAATTTAAACATGATGCAAGCAAGATGCAAACACTAGGCAACACCAGAAGCTAGGGATGTGACAACTCGCCCCCACTAAAGAAGAATCTCGTACCAAGATTCAGGACGTGAGGTAAGAAGGCAGAGGGGAAACAAAGCCAACACAATCTTCTCTATCCAGCTGCCCTCATCGAAGATGTTGATTCATTGCTTCGAATTGATCTTGTCTTCTTTGCTTTCGGGATCTTCATCCAACACGATGACAACAGAAGAAACTCTATAGGGATCGATCTTCTTAAAGATCGAGCAACTCACGATCAACTCACGGAATGAGATGTTGAACATCTCTCGAGCTAAGACACGAAACATACTTCAAGAGGGATGGAGAGAACAAATGATGAAAGTTCAATTTGGTAGGAAACACTCCCACGCTTGAGTAGGATGGTGCATAGGTTTCAAGGTAGCGAGGAGTTGATTACCATGATTCCATAACGGGGCACCTCAGGGAGGATGACTCATAGAATTATTCCCTTAAGTGGCAAAAGAATTACTTTTGAAATAATGACCATTGAAACTCTTTATGCCAGCTTAAGACAATCACAAACGATCGTTCAAGGAGGTTCGAAAGAATGGCATATATCGACTAGAATGGATGATGTGGACTACCATGTTGAAGACAACGCAATGGATGATTTTTGCTTATCATCGGAAATGGATGGGACCCATGGTAGGACCACCTTTGTAGATGATCCTGGAAGCAACTGCTAAGAAGGGCAACCCATGGAAAATTGGCACAATGGCGGTGCAAGCTGGGAACAAAATGCAAATGGTGGGAATGTTCCAACCATCATATCTGCCTAAGATTCCGATCTGGTTAGAAATAGGATACTTCAGACTCAACATGTCTGAAAAGAAGAGTTGCAATACAAATCAACGAGATAATGTTGCGAGATTCTCGGGAGATGAACTATGATAGCAAGCTCCAAGACATGAGTTGGTTCTGCTACATACATGTGAACACACTGTCCCAGACAAGCATGATCACATAATAGTCTTATAATAAAACACTACCGAGTTCAGGTGGGGAACCATCTTCGAGGATATTGGAATCTTGTGCATGAACTAGTATTCGCACAACAACTCCTTTTCCTCGAACAAACCAGTCGGTGGCTTGGTGTGCTAGGAACACATATGGAATGGAGGCGGCCAACCTATCAAACCATAGAGCACTTTGCACATGCATGACTAACTTGGGATGGTTCCAGAGGAGGCAAAAACAAACTTTCTTGAGTTCATGGCGGCAACTTGCATCAAATGCACATGAATTAGAGAAAGTCACTTCTTTCATCCAACATATGCTTCATGAACGGGACATGAAAATAATGCTTATAAAAGTTTCCAACACTAACATAGCTGTCCAACATGAATCATGGATAAGATGAAAATATTGCTGATGGGCTCAACAACAGGTCATCCAGATTTCCATGAAGATGGAATTCCACAACTATGTGAACAAAACGATAGCATTGGTCAGACCCAAAAGATATAATGGTGCATGATCAAGGAAACAACCATGAGTAAGACAACATTACGAATATCGTTGGTTCTGATTTGATCTGACGATAGCCCACACTCAAATCAAAGTTTGGATAAGATGATAGGTCCATTAACTGATCACGAGGATCAATCGATGAAAATACCATCTTTCTTCAACACAGATACAAGATATCCCTTAGGGATGAGCTAGGTCGGACAAGCTTTTATCTTCCAACTCTCCAAGTTGTTGTCTAGCTTAACCAACTAGCTCAAGGGTATGCAACACAGATTCCTGGAGAAGGGTTGGTTACAAGAAACCAGCTTGATCACGAGCTCAACATAGCGGTCAGGGGACAACCTGGAAATACTTCCGAGAAGATATTCGGAAAATCACGAACCACCGATATGTTACTAAGATTGAGAACAATCTTGCTTTACAGAGAGAGACGATATGATCAAATAAGCAAAGGGTTGACACTATCCTAACTCATTGATCGAAAAGTGCACCAGGAAAATGGACTAGGTAGCACGATCAATCTTAGAATTATGATTCCATAATCAACACACCAAGAATGAGATTATCGTCCATTAACCACCAAGCAATGGGGTTGCTAGGAGTATTGATTTCACACATCACGGTTCACTTGTCGGTATTCCGGTTGCAACAACACGGAACCGAGGAACGAATGATGATGGCGAGAAGTATCACTTCATCAAGAATTCATAAGAGTTGGTGCAATTCTCATGAAATTCCTGACATCAAGAGGGCAATACTTCAGGGTAGAACAGAATCAAAAGCTGGATTGGCATTTTGACCCACGGAATACAACTGCTTTGACCCAATCCTAAATATGGATGAGGTACTGGAGTTTGTTTCTCCTAGTCATTCCGGAATAGAATGGCTTGACGGATCACATGAATAATAGGCATCAATAACACTAATGCACAACTACTCTTGACCAACAATTGACAGACGAAGGTCAGATAACAGCTAAAGAGGGACAACTCAAAGGAACATATATCTTTATGAGTTGTAGATGCATAGATTAGCATGTAGAACGAGTTCAACATAATTCTTCCGGATAACCCATGCAGAAAGGTAGAACTGGCAGAATCACAATTATGAATGGAGAACTCCTCAAGAGTACTCTGATTGTGATCTTTTGATCCAACAAACTTCTGCCATAAGTGGTTCATAGTATTTGGAAGAAGGAAATACCACAGACCTCGAGGACTAATGCAAAGGTTAATAATAACCTAAAGGAACGAGCAAACACTATCAACATGAAGTAATTAGGGTGAATCTTGGGTTGAAAACCCAGAAATAGAAGGCCTATTAGCTAAATGGCATCACGAGATGCTTTCAAGAATGATGGCCAGAATCATCACACTGGGGATACGAAAACATTGCTAAATTCTCGAGGACACCTAGGGTCATAATACTAACTCCAACATACACGTCAAGGCAACGGAGTACCTCAACACACCGATTAGTGTGCTTATTCTGACCAAAAGGACATCGGGAACGGAAGAAAGGATCTGCAACTGCATCAGACTATTTAGTGACCTGGGATGACTCGGACAGCATAACGGCTGTAAATGCTCAAAATGATTTGAGACATCCTGCAAAAATGGTGGCATAACCACTCAACATCACAATATCAAGGTTCTGAGGCCAGCTATGAACATATGGAAGTAGTAGGAACTGAACTGAGGCTTGAACTCAACAATCCTAGGCAACTACGGTTTAGTAATACGTCCTCCTGAGAGATAGAAGAGAAGCCTAGTTCTTAACCCCGTAGAAAAGATAAGATGACTCAGATGAGAAGGGCATAGGGTATAAGAAGTAAAAAGAGCCTTACGTTCCCTTCCACAATCAATTCCCTTATATAACTAAAGCATTTCTAGACTCAACTTCGACCAGCTTGGCTTGATAATCCTACAGGCAGTCAGGCTCTGATACCAAAGCTGTCAGGACCCCGATTCCAGGTCACATCGATCTAGCCGGTAACACCTCATATCACTTTGCGGCCTCACACACAGTATTCCCACGGGTGTCGACTTACCATGGCCCGGGACCGTTTGCGCCTTTTGGCTCACGTATATGACAGTGTCGCTAGCATCCATATGACAGAGAACCCGGGCCGACATGACTAGTCGTGAACCCAAAGTGGCACTAACTTATGGGGACAGGCGTACATGAATCAACATCGAGCATGTCGGTCAGCAGCGTGCGAATCCGGGCTGTAGCACTGGGCTAACTGGACTCCGGTGAACCGGGCTGTAGCAGGCTAGGCAGGACTCCGGATGTCACCGCGTGACATTTCCTCGAAGGGACAGACACATGAACGAAGTGAATCACATGCCGGCCAGTCAAGTGTTCCGGAGCAGTAGTGCTGGGCTAGCAGGACTCCGGTGAACCGGGCTGTAGCGGACTAATATGGCTCATGGAGGCACAAGACTACATTTCCCCATAAGAGAGGCTACCAAGGATAAACAACTAGGTTGTCGAATCTCACACATACCAAGCATTTCAATCATACACACAATATGCTCAATATGTGCAATACAACATGGCATCACAACAAGACTCTATGACTCGAAATATTTATTCATTAGGCTCCAAGGAGCTAGATAATACAAACATGGGTCTCATGACCCAACATTCAGAGCATACAAGTCAAAGCACATGCGGAAGCTTAACATGTCTGAGTACAGACATCTACAAATGAAAAAGGCTGAGAAGCCTGACTATCTACCAGATCCTGCCAAGGGCACAAGATCATAGCTGAGGTAACAAGCTAAACGTTGAACTCCACATGGAATTACTAGCGAGACTGAAGTCTCTCTGCAAAAACATAAATTAAGCAAACGTGAGTACAAATGTACCCAGCAAGACTTACATCAGAACTAGCTACATATGCATTAGTATCAAGAAAGGGGTGGTGGAGTTTAACTGCAGCAAGCCAGCTTTGACTCAGTGGCTAACCTAAACTATGACAGCAAGCAACTCTTTTGAGGTGGCGCACACGAGTCCACATATTCACCATATCAATACACCACTATGGATCCGCTCCAGTCTTCCTGCGAGAACGCCATCCATAGCACTCACACTTATCTTGCGCATTTTAGAGTATCCACTTTCACTTGTCTATGAACTATGCAAGGGGTCCAAGTTTCCATATCCGAGGAATGCGGCTATTCGAATAGATAATGATAACCCTACAGGGGTGTACTTCTTCACACACGCTCTCGCCACTTATCACCATGTACACATCATGTATCTTGGCAACCTTCAAGCGGAAGCCTGGCGAGGGAGTCGAGCACAACCTGACTAACCAACAAGTCTCTAGTCCAGGTTTATCGCCTATTAGGGTTCCATCCGCAAGGAGATCCGGCTGGGGTGTCGCTCACGGCCCCAAACGATGTGAGCAGGGTTCCCAAGCCCACCATCCGGGTGCCACTTGGTACACCGTGCCACTGTGCCTAGTCTGTCCCAAGCCCACCTGTACCGGGTGCCACTTGGTAGACTACTAACACTACCTACAAACACCAGAAACTAGTTGCAACTCCTGGACAGAGATCAAGTTGATTAATAAGTCGAGAGAGCTTGGAGCGCCCGGAGCCCAATGTGTGGTAGTAACTGTTCATGGATCACAAACACAGAACTCAGTTCCTAAGGACGGCTGCAATGAGACAACCCACCATGTACTCCTACATGGCCTCTCACCGCTACCTTTACCAAATCTTGTTCACACAGTTAGCTCACACACAGTAGGACATGTTCATCACCATTCCAATTCATCCCCGATGAATCAGACCTGACTCAACTCTAAGCAGTAGCAGGCATGACAAATAAGCATGAATGAGTAGGCACATCAGGGCTCAAACAACTCCTACTCATGCTAGTGGGTTTCATCTATTTACTGTGGCAATGACAGGTCATGCAGAGGAAAGGGGTTCAGCTACCGCAGCATGTAACAATTGAATCGTTGTTGTCCTAATGCAGTAAAAGAGAGCAGGAGCGAGAGGGTGGGATTGTATCGGAATGAACAAGGGAGTTTTGCTTTCCTGGCACTTCTGAAGATGGTATAGTTCTTCATCGGTGTCATCGATCACATCGTCGGAACTACGTCCACTAAGAGGGGACAACACCGGCAACAGAGAAGAAACATAATCAATGCAATGCAATGCAACAATATGATGCATGAACATGACATGGCAATATGATGTGATTTGAGCTAATGCAACTAAAACCGGAAGGGTTTGAGCTAATTTGAACCAAGGGTTCAAATTCAAACTCAAGGTATGAATTTATAATGTGCATTATCATGTTTTGATCTATACAGCAAGGTTAAGTTGCTTTGTCATGTATGAAAACAGCATAAATGGATAGATTGGATTTTTTTGATAATTTTTCATATATAATTTATTTCATTTGGAATTATATATTATTTTCTATGATTTTCTGAAGTTTTGGGCATTTTCTGGAATTTCCTGATTTATTTTAAATCCAGAAAATCAATTACTGCATCAGCATTGCGTCTGGGTGACGTCAGCAGGGTCAACAAGCCGGTCCAGGTCAAACCTGACCAGTGGGGCCCACTGGTCAATGACTCAGAACAGGTTAGTGACACAGACAGGTGGGGTCCGGTCAACAGGTGACGTGGCCAGGTCAAACTGACTTGTGGGGCCCTTGTGGTTAGTTAAACCTAAACAGAAACTAAACCAGGTTAATTAGAGAGTGGGGCCCGGCTGTCAGTGTCACCGGTTAAACTAACCACAGGGTTAGTGGCTAATCTAATTTTCCACGTCAACTAACCGGTGATTAGCCGCCGGTGCTAATCAGAACGCGGCGGCGCTCCTCGTCCGGCCATCTCCGGCGACGAGAGCTCGCGTGGCTGGGCTCTACGGACGCGTCGTGGCGAGGCACGTCGTTTGGTAGCAGCGGGAGGTGCTGGGGTGGTCGGAATCAGAAATGGCGGCGAGCAAGGCGGCGGCCGGAGCTCGGGTGGTGCGGGGTTAGCGCTGCGGCTTGCAAACAAGCTGGCTGTCATGCTAGCATTGCTCCACGGGTTGTTGCGAGTGCAACGGACGCACGCGCGGGGCTATTTGGTCACCGGGGCTTCGCCGGCGACGAGCCCATGCGGCGGAGCGGCTCGGCTCCGGTAGAGGAGGCGGCTAGAGGATGCGTACAAGCGCGGGGAGCAGGGGAGAAGATGGCGGAGCTCACAGCGGGGGTCGGAGACGGTCTCAGCGAGCTCGGGGAGGCACGGACGGCGACAGATTTGACGGCGGCGATGCACGGCCATGCGCGGAGACGACGGGTCGATGGCAAGGCGACAGGGCGTCAGGCGATGCTCGCGTTGAGGGGGAGCTTCAAGGTGTCGAGGCGGACGTAGGGGACAGCACGGGGAGGCGAGTTGTGCCCGGTGGCTGCGGTGGTGCTCGGCGGCGCGCTGCGCTCCGCTCGGGTGCGAGGTGGAGGGGGACCAGAGAAGGGGGAAAGCACGGAGGAGAGTGAGAGAGGTTCGGGGGAGTGTCGTGGCGTCTCCAGGCGATCGAACGAGGGAGGGGAGGAGGAAGCAGGAGGTGGAGGCCTCGGGCGTGCGCGCGTCGACATGCCTCTGCCTACTGGCAGAGGTTGAAGACGACCGCTTCGGCCGGTGGGCTGGGCCACCATCTGGGCCGCCAGGTGGGCTGCTACAGGTGAGCCAGGTAAGCCTGCTCTGTTTTATTTTTCTGTTCTGTTTTCTTTTATTTATTTATTTATTTGCCACAGTTTAAATTCAAAATAGAACTTAAATTCATGCCAAATCTTTCTGAAATATTTTATGTTGCAGAAATGGACCTAGCCACAGGCCCATAAATTATTTCAGGAGCATTTGAAGGTATATTCTAGTTATACGAATATAAATTCAAATTCAAAATACAATATGATTTAAAACCAGTGCTCAAAATTATTCTTCAAAAATGTTCATTATTTTTGGTTTGGATCAAAACCATTGCCAAAAATGTCAAACATCATTGAAGAGCATTTTGGGTTCATTGGATGCAATTTTTAGGGTTATTTGCCCTTCTTTTAATTAAATTTTTGAGGCTTTTAAAATTTCCTCAGTTCATGTTTCAAAAATTTAAACATGATGCAAGCAAGATGCAAACACTAGGCAACACCAGAAGCTAGGGATGTGACAGTCTCCCAACCCGGGGGAGCCCCCTGCCGCGTTGAGGCGGTGCCGATCTGGCGAAAGAACGGCTTGGCATGACGGTCGGAAGGTGGTGCCTGTGAGCCACCGAGGAGAACCGTGACGGCGGGGGGTACTGGTCCCCCAAAGCACGCGATGAAGAGGTCGCACAGCTCCTCCCAGGAGGTCACAGAAGATTCCGACAGATGGAGGAGCCAGGCGCACGGCACGCCAGCGAGGGCCATTGGGAGCCAGTTGGCCATGACTTTATCGTCACCACCGGCCTCCAGGATAGCCTGCTCGTATGCCAGCAGAAAGGCCGTCGGATCCGCCGCACCATCATAATGGGGCGACATCTCCGGCTGGAACTTGCACGGCCACTGCACCTGCCGCAAGGCAGGGGTGAAGGCCCGAAGCCCCCGGCACTGCGGAGGGTGCCTATCGGTCCAGTCGGAGAAGCGGCGGCGTCCATGGGAGCCAGTTGGGGAGGCGAAGCTTCGGCGCACCCCTACCTGATGCGCCAAATGTCAGATTTCGGGTTCCGGCAAAACCCTTGAGGTTTGAACACTGGGGTGCGCACAAAGATCTCCCCCCTCTAGCTCGCACGCATCATGATCTCACGGCCTAGCTCAACGAACCCAAAGAACACGAGACACAAGAGTTTATACTGGTTCAGGCCACCGTTGTGGTGTAATACCCTACTCTAGTGTGGTGTGGTGGATTGCCTCTAGGGCTGAGGATGAACAGTTACAAGGGAAGAACAGCCTCCTGAGGAGAGGTGTTCTTGTGCTTGTTGAACTTGTGTGGTTCGGGATCATCCGGGTCTGATCATATCCCCTCGCTATGGTGGTGGCTAGTCCTATTTATAGAGGCCATTCTCAAGGTTATGCGCCAATGGAGGAATTGCTGGACTATGTTCAACCTCTAGTGTCAGAGGCTATGAACCAAACTATATAGAAGGAATATGTGGCAGCCGAGGTTAAGGTCGCACTTTTCCAAATGGCACCGTCCAAAGCTCCTGGAGTGGACGGCTTCACAGCGGGCTTCTACCAACGACATTGGAACATCCTTGGTGATATTACTCAAGCAGTTCTGGGATTTCTAAATGGAGGCAAGCTACCGTTAGGACTTAATGACATAGCTATAACTTTGATTCTGAAAGTCCATAATCCGTAGAAAATTTCACAATACAGACCAATTGCCCTATGCCCGGTGCTCTATAAAATTGTTGTCAAGGTCGTGGCTAACAAGCTCCGGCTTATTCTTGATGAGGTTATAGGGGAGGAGCAAAGTGCCTTCGTACCTGGCCGTCTAATCATGGACAACGTACTTGTCGGTTATGAATGTGTCCATGCCATCCACAGAAGGAAGAAAGGAAATAATGCAAGCTGTGCGGTCAAGCTGGATATGTTAAAAGCTTACGACCGGGTGGAGTGGCATTACCTTGAAGCAATGTTGTTCAGACTAGGCTTCGGGGATCGTTTTATCAGGCTCATCATGAAATGCGTCACTTCTGTTCGGTTCACGATCAAGGTGAATGGGGAACTCCTACCGTTCTTTGATCCCACGAGGGGTCTCTGTCAGGGCTGCCCCATGTCTCCATACCTCTTTCTCATTTGTGCACAAGGCCTCACAGCCCTTCTAAACAACTATGGGGGTGCACACATTGACAGAGAAGTTCGAGTAAGTATCCATGCACCATGTGTTAATCACCTTTTATTTGCTGACAATAGTATCATCTTTCTCAGTGCAAATACCCAAAGTGCTGACATGCTCAATGATATTCTCCGAATTTATGCCGAGTGCTCGGGTCAGGCGGTTAATCGTGAGAAGAGTTCTATTTTCTTCAGTGTAAACACAAGACAACCCCTTAGAGAGATTCTTCAGGCGGTTAATCGAATTATGGTGGAAGTGTTTTCAGAGTGCTATCTAGGGCTGCCTACTGCCATCGGAAGAATCGCTAGTGGCACCTTCAACCATATTGGTGATCATGTGCGCAACAAGATAGGTGGCTAGTCAGAAAGGAACCTTGCGTACGCATGGAGGGAGGTTCTTATAAAATCAGGTGCACATGCCATACCAATCTACAACATGAGTTGTTTTCTGTTGACAAAGAAGGTGTGCAAGAGTATTGTCGGATTTCGGGTTTCGGCAAAACCCTTGAGGTTTGAACACTGGGGTGCGCACAAAGATCTCCCCCCTCTAGCTCGCACGCATCATGATCTCACGGCCTAGCTCGACAGACCCAAAGAACACGAGACACAAGAGTTTATACTGGTTCGGGCCACAGTTGTGGTGTAATACCCTACTCCAGTGTGGTGTGGTGGATTGCCTCTTGCGCTGAGGATAAACAGTTACAAGGGAAGAACAGCCTCCTGAGGAGAGGTGTTCTTGTGCTTGGTGAACTTGTGTGGTTCGGGATCATTCGGGTCCGATCAGATCCCCTCGCTATGGTGGTGGCTAGTCCTATTTATAGAGGCCTTGGTCCTCTTCCCAAATATTGAGCAGGAAGGGATCCCACAACGGCCAAATTCGAAGGGAGACAACTAGTACAAGCTATCCTGACAAAACTAGTCTTCGCCTGCCAAAGGCTTTGGTGGTGACGCCGTCTTGGGCTCCACGGTGACCTCCGTCCTGCTGGTCTTGGTCTTGTTGCACCGACATGGAAACCTTTGCTTGATGCCTCGGGACTCCTCACCTGCGCTTGCCTCTTTAGCACCAAAGAGGAAACGAGGACACTGCGCGCTGGCGCCCGCCTGGCTCCAGTCGTCATGGCTTGCGTCACACAAACCTCGCGAGGTGCCCCTTGCCTTGATCTCTCCGCCCCTCGCGAGTTGGCCTGGTGAGGCCGCCCCTGAGGAGGTCTTGCGTCGTCCGCCCCACGAGGCTTGGCCCCTCGCAAGGGTCTTGAGTGTTTGCTAGTGAAGGTGGGCCGTATAGGGCTGCTGGTGGAGCCACGCTGCGGGCCGCAGGCAGGCAAGTCTGGGGACCCCCGTTCCCAGAACGCTGACAAGTATCACCTCTCCCATGGCTAAATATTGGTGGGGAAGCTCTCTCGACAAAAGATCTTTTCATTGGATGTCCTGGGACAAACTGACCGTGCCAAAGGTCAAGGGGGGTATGGGTTTCCGGGACCCTTAAGTGTTCAACCTCGCTATGCTAGGTAAACAGGGTTGGCAGCTGCTGACAAACCCAGACTCCTTGTGTGCTCGGGTGTTGAAAGGAAGATACTTTCCACAGACAGATTTCCTACACGCTACGGCGCCGGTCTGGGCTTCCACTACATGGAAGGCGATCGTGGCTGGTCGGAAGGCGTTGGAAGAAGGCTTGATTCATAGGGTCGGCGGTGACACCACAATCTCAATTTGGACAGACCCGTGGATACCAAATACCACAACACTCAAGCCTAGCGGCCACATTGGAGATGCTCCACTCACAAAAGTTTCAGAATTGATTGATGATTACAAAGGAAGGTGGAATGTGGATTTAATTTGCCAAAACCTTTACTCCCCCCGACGCGGCATCAATACTGAATATCCCTCTCAGGGTGGTGGGTGGAGAGGACACTTTGGCATGGGCTTTGGAAAGGTCAAGACACTATACTGTCAAGTCGGCGTATCGATCTCTTATGAGTCGTAACGAGCTTAGTTCTCCAGGGGAAGGGACGGTAACAGGGGCATCACCAGATAATAAACAGTTGTGGACCGCACTTTGGAAGTTAAATGTGTTACCGAAGATTAGAGTATTCTGGTGGAGAGCTCTACGGGGGACTCTACTGGACTCTGTGACTCTACACTACCGGCACATCAAACCGATGGGCCATTGTGATATCTGTCAAGCTACAGACGAAGATCTAAAGCATGCACTAATGACTTGCACGCATGCAAGCTTGTTCTGGGCGTCAGCTAGAGATCGTTTTGACCTACAGTTACCAAGGCTGCACCAAGATACCTGGGCTCGTGACATCACACTAGACAAGTTGCTTTATGATGATGCATGATGCAAGATCATTACCATCATGCACTCCATTTGGACTTCGAGGAACAAGTGGACACATGATTAGTAGGGGTTTGATCCCGCGATGGCCATGAAGTGGGTGCATGAGACGCTCTCTATTCTTGACATACCAGGCCGACACACTCGGATGGCAGGCCAGTGCTGGCATCCCCCGGAAGCGGGATGGATCACCATTAACACTGACGGATCAGTGTTCGACGACCAGCCCAACGGAGGGGCGAGGGGAGTTGCACGCTCCCATCTTGCTTTCCAAGGCGCTTGGTGCAAACCTCTGCTGGGAGTCTTGGATCCCTTCATCGCCAAGTTACTGGCTTTCGGGAGGGGGTAATCTTTGCTCAGCTCCGGGGTTACTCACATGTGATAATGGAGGTTGACTGTCTTCATTTGGTTGATCGCTGGAACTCGCGAGGCAATTCCAGATCGATTGCATCGCCTATCTTTAGAGAATTATCGGACATTGTACCACACTTCATTTCTTTTTCGGTTCGACATGTTGGTAGGAACTTGAATGTACCGGCCCATCTCTATGCTCAGCGTGCCTGTACGCTTGATGGGACAGACAGTTGGCTAGTTGTTAGCCCTGATTTCCTACGTACTAGCCTACGGGCAGACTGTAACCTGCTACTGTTATTCTGAATAAAGTCCTAAATTCGCTGCAAAAAAAAGAGGAACTCCAATAGATCCGGTAACGAGAATAAAACTAGGACGGGATGGCAGCTTTGCTTAGGTTTGCCGCGAGAAAGATCTACGGTCGCGCCCTTGGGCGACCACCGCAGTCGTATTTTACGATGGCCGCTTCAGTGGCCGTTAAGGAGGAAGAGAGTCTGTTGTTGCCAAGGATTAGCCATGGCGGGAGCTTCCCTTGCCGCTTCAGCTCCTCTGAATGAAGTCCTTTAAACAAGGTATATAAATATCCATGCAATTAGATCTAGAGTAGTTTTTTTAACATCAGTATCCATCTATACGCGCATACACCCAATCTCATAAACGCACGCACGCACACCCTATCCTAACGGTCAAAATTTGAACCGCACCATTGCACATGCCCTTAGCAATCCAAACAACTATGATGTACTCTAGTTTTAATTTATTTTTGAGGTAATAACACCAGTGGTGTTTAAACTTGCTAAGGATGTTCACTTTGGTGCCTGAACTTCGAGGCTAGGATTTGAACTTGAAACCTCGCGCAGTCAAAAGGCTATGCTAACCACTTCACTCAGCATAAGACTGGTTGTCAATATTCATCGCTAGGCTTTATGAACCCACATGAGCTGGTGGACTTAAATGGGCTGCTCTCAGGCCCATTTTCCATGTGTTATTTTTTCTTTACTCGAAATTACATAAATATTCAAGTAGTATATATAGTGTTCATGCTTTTAGGACATGTATTTCTAGTTTTAAAACGTGTTCACGTATTTTAATAAATTTTATGTGTTTGTCAAAAGATATATTTTCAAATAAAAATAAATTTAAAAATATTGATGGAAAAAAATAATGTCCTAGTGTGCCCCCAGGATCATAGATCCTCAAATGAACACTTATAAATTATACATACATTTTTATAATTAAAATGCACGTAAAAATTTGGGAAAATTACATTAACATTTTTTAGAAGTAAGCTATTTTGTCTGCATACTACTTATAGGACAAGAACATTCGAAATTTATTTTTAGTACTATTGAAGTAATTTAAGTATTTTTTACAAATTAGAAAAAAATAAAACTCATATGTGGAAGGGCCAGGTAAAAAATCCTAACATTCTAAAGAAGGACCATGTGAATATTATTGGAAAATATGAAGATTGTTAAAATTAATTTAACATTTTGGAAATATTAAAATTACTTTATTAATATGTGAATGCTTTAAAAAATCTTCAAACATTATAATAATTCTTAAGTAATCTTTAATTTTGTCACTATTTAAAACTAACACTTATTTATTATTTTTATTATAGTTTACATGTTTTTTTATAATTTCTAAAAAAGGAAAAACAACTAACATGAGAAAAATGGGCCGCACTGAGTGCAGCCCATTTAACTGCCCGAGTGTATTAGTGCTGATAAAGTGTATTCATGCAAAGAGGACATAAATTTTCCTTGACAACGTGGTTAGCATAAGTCTTGTCCTGCTCGAGATCTCCTGTTCGAGTCCTCGGCACACCTTGTTTTTTGTTTATTTTTGGTCTGCACTGCCAGGTGGGACCAGACGGTTATATAGACGTACACACTGCAAGTCTGTCTTTCCCCACACATCAGGTGGACCCTTAACATGCTGACATGTCTATTCAGCAACAGATACATATTTGTATGTGATATGAACCGTCTTTGATCTATACTACTAAGTTTTAGAACCAGTTCGGTGTATTTTCAAGTTTAGGCACCAAAGTAAACATCCTTGGCAAGTTTAAGCACTACTGGTCTTATTACCTCTTTATTTTTCGATAAAAGGGGCCACATGACCCCATTTTCATTATGAAAATGGAGTATTTTTTACATGGACAACTGAACAACCATTACATCATTGATATATAACCACACCAGGATGCTTCAAATCTGACAAATTCTAACCAGCTAAGCAAAGGAACTACATCAAGCCACACAAGCTATCAGGAGCAGCAACTACTCAACAAACTACAAATATCAGCAGTTCAAAGGGCATGACAAAAATAACAGAACAAGCTTCGAGGCTAGCAAGCACCCCAGCATCTGACTTTTTTTTTCGTGAATACGCAAAAGTGCGTATCATTTCATTGATAGGAAGGAGAGTACAACATGAATGGGGGGGGGGCGTGCAGCTCAAGCCTCGTACGCTAGAGGCAAGGCATGGAGCTGCAGAGCATTGGTGACGGGGTGCTGGCTCATTACAAGAGAGGGCCTATGCTATCAAAGCGCCAAGACCGCGCGCTCCTGCTCTAGCCCAGGCACGGGCCTCCTCCTGGATCGATGCGATGAGACGCGAGGGGGAGGGGTTCTCACCATCAAAGACACAACTGTTGCGGTAGCGCCAAATAGACCACCTGTGAGCACCGCCAACGTGGCAATGCCCTTGCGGTGGCCGGTGGGGGATCTCCAGATTGTGGCCGAGCACCAGGGAAGGAAGGCTTCGTCACCAGAAGGGGGGTGTAGTAGCACGAACCCAGGCGAGAATGTCGTGCCAAATTTGTCGAGAGAAAGGGCAGCCGATGATGATGTCCAGCAACGGTCGAGGTCGGCGAGCCAAGTGAACATCTTGACGCGGAGGGGAGCCCAACATCTCCAGGTGAGACGCCAGAATGGCGCAGTAGTAGATCCAGCGTAGAGTGCTCGATAGCAGGACTTGGACGAGTACTTGGCGTTGGCAGTCCATCGCCAAAGAAGGCGGTCTGGGTGGGTAGAGAGGGTAGTTGATGTATACTACACAACCTTCTTCTTGTAGACGTTGTTGGGCCTCCAAGTGCAGAGGTTTGTAGGACAGTAGCAAATTTCCCTCAAGTGGATGACCTAAGGTTTATCAATCCGTGGGAGGCGTAGGATGAAGATGGTCTCTCTCAAGCAACCCTGCAACCAAATAACAAAGAGTCTCTTGTGTCCCCAACACACCCAATACAATGGTAAATTGTATAGGTGCACTAGTTCGGCGAAGAGATGGTGATACAAGCGGTATATGGATGCTAGATAAATGTATTTGTAATCTGAAATTATAAAACAGCAAGGTAACTAATGATAAAAGTGAGCGTAAACTGTATTGCAATGATAGGAAATAAGGCCCAGGGTTCATACTTTCACTAGTGCAAGTCCGCTCAACAATAATAACATAATTGGATCACATAACTATCCCTCAACATGCAACAAAGAGTCACTCCAAAGTCACTAATAGCGGAGAATGAACGAAGAGATTATGGTAGGGTATGAAACCACCTCAAAGTTATTCTTTCCAATCAATCCGTTGGGCTATTCCTATAAGTGTCACAAACAGCCCTAGAGTTCGTACTAGAATAACACCTTAAGACACAAATCAACCAAAACCCTAATGTCACCTAGATACTCCAATGTCACCTCAAGTATCCGTGGGTATGATTATATGATATGCATCACACAATCTCAGATTCATCTATTCAACCAACACAAAGGACCTCAAAGAGTGCCCCAAAGTTCTACCGGAGAATCACTACAAAAACGTGTGCCAACCCCTATGCATAGGTTCATGGGCAGAACCCGTAAGTTGATCACCAAAACATACACAAATTGAATCATGTGATATCCCATTGTCACCACAGATATGCACGGCAAGACATACATCAAGTGTTCTCAAATCTTTAAACACTCAATCCGATAAGATTACTTCAAAGGGGAAACTCAATTCATTACAAGAGAGTAGAGGGGGGAGAAAACATCATAGGATCCAACTATAATAGCAAAGCTCTCGATACATCAAGATCATGCCAAATCAAGAACACGAGAGAGAGAGAGAGATCAAACACATAGCTACTGGTACATACCCTCAGCCCCGAGGGAGAACTACTCCCTCCTCGTAATGGAGAGCACCAGGATGATGAAGATGGCCACCGGAGAAGGATTGCCCCCTCCGGCAGGGTGCCGGAACGGGTCTAGATTGGCTTTTGGTGGCTACGGAGGCTTCTGGCGGCGGAACTCCCGATCTATTGTGCTCACGGATGTTTTTAGGGTATATGGAGATATATAGGCGGAAGAAGTACGTCAGGGGGGCCACGAGGGGCCCACGAGGGTGGAGGGCGCGCCCAGGGGGGTGGGCGCGCCCCCTGCCTCGTGGCCTCCTCGCAGGTCTCCCGACGTGCACTCCAAGTCTTCTGGGCTTCTTTCCTTCCAAAAATGAGTTCCGTGAAGTTTCAGGTCAATTGGACTCCGTTTGATTTTCCTTTTCTTCGAAACCCTAAAACAGGGTAAAAACAGAAACTGGCACTGGGCTCTGGGTTAATAGGTTAGTCCCAAAAATGATATAAAGTGTATAATAAAGCCCATAAACATTCAAAACAGTAGATAATATAGCATGGAGCAATCAAAAATTATAGATATGTTGGAGACTTATCAGTAGTGAACCGAAGCAACCTCCAAAGCTGGACGTACTCGGTCCGAGCGGTGGGGTTGAGCGTGTCGCGTAGGTCGGCGATCCATCGGTGGTCCTGAAGTGCGTCGGCGACAATGTGTTTCCGCAGGCGCCGTGGCACAGGGGGGGCAGGGACGGTGCCAGATCTGAGATGGCGTGACCATTGAGCTAGTGGTCGGTCCAGAAGAGACACGTCCGGCCATCACCGACGGCCCAGGTTGTGGAAGCCCAGAAGATGGATGAGAAGTCGTGGTCACTCGGAAGGTGGAGATGCGCCCAAGGCTTGGAGGGGTCTGTGCACTGCAACCAAAGCCAACGAAGTCGCAGGGCAATGACCTGGGGGTGGAGGTCCTGAATGCCAAGTCCGCCAAGCTCAAGAGGGAGACAAACACATTGCCAGTTGACAGGACCATGGCCGTTTCGGGTTTCCTTTATGCCATACCACAGGAACTCGCGGATGGTGCAGTTGATCTGCTTGACAATCGGCAAGCAGATGGCAATGGCCGCCATGATGTGAGAAGGGATCGCGCAGAGAATGTTACGGACCAGGGCGAGGCGCTCGCCGCGGGAGAGGAGGGCAGCGCGCCAGGTGGAGAGCTTCCTCGCAAGCCTCTCGACGATCGGCAGCAGGGAGGAGGCCGAGGGTTTCCAAACCGACAGTGGGATTCCCAAGTAGGTGATGGGGAAGTCGAGAACAGCACAGGCAAGCTCGGTGTTGATGCACGCGATCTTCATGTCGCCGCAACGAATGGGCGTAGCCGAGCATTTGGCGAAGTTGGCGCGGAGTCTGGAGGCCACGCCAAAGACGCGTAACAGTTCACGGATGACTTGCAGGTCGTGGCTGGAAGGGTGGCAGAAGATGACCACATCGTCGGCAAAGAGGGATATGCTCGAGGCGGCATGGCGGGCCGTAAGGCGCTGGAGCAGACCATGCTGATGGGCGTGCAACAGCAGGGAGTTGAGGACGTCGATGGCCATTGTGAAGAGCATGGGAGAGATCGGGTCACCATGACATAGGCCACAGGCAAGGGCGATCAGGGGGCCAAGGGACCCGTTGATGAGGATCCGCGTACTGGAGGTGGAGAGGAGTATGGCGATCCATTCGATCCAGCGTTGTCCGAAGCCAAGATGCCGGAGGACGTCGATGAGGAAGGGCCACGAGACTGTGTCCAACGCGTGCACGATGTCAAGCTTGAGGAGGACATGAGGTAGCCGGAGATTATGAAGCTGGCGGGCAGTCTGCTGGACCAACATGAAGTTGTCGTGCACGCAATGGTCTGCGATGAACATGCTCTCGTTGGTAGACACGAGTTGTCCCAGCCATGGGGCGAGCCGGAGAGAGAGGACCTTGGCGATGAGTTTTTCCACAAGGTGGATTAGGCTGATGGGACAATAGTTCGAGAGGGCGGAGGTGTCTTGCCTTTTGGGAAGGAGAGTGATGAGAGCTTCATTGTGGCGTTGCATCCTACGCCCATTCATGGAGTAGAACTTGTCGAACACTGTGCAAATGTCGGCCTTAATGGTGTCCCAGCAGGCCACAAGGAACTCCGAGGTGAAGCCATCAGGTCACGGAGCCTTGCCGCGGGAAGCGCACGAGCAGCGCGAAGGATCTCCTCCTCGGAGAAAGGATGATCGAGGTCCGTGAGGTCGAAGGATCTGTCATCGAACTGATCAAGGTCAAGGGAAAATTCACGTGGCGAGTAGGATCCGAAGAGCGAGGAAAAGTTATGGAAGGCGGCCTCGGCCATGCCCTGCTCGCCGTGAACCATTGTGTCGTTGAGCCGGAGGGAGTGGATGACGTTCTTTTGGCGCCGGTGCGCAACATGAATTTTGAGGAATGTTGTGTTAGTATCTCCCTCCATGAGCCAGGAAAATTGCACGCGCTCACGAGCAATGGATCTCTCAAGTGAAGCAAGCCCAAGGTAAGTGCGCTTGAGGTTGTTGCGGAGCCAGGCTTCAGACTGGGAAAGAGGGCGGTAATCCTGGGCCGCATCAAGCCGAGCAGTGAGCTCTCTGGCGATCACGAGTTGCAGAGCGACATGGCCGGTAGTGTGCGCTCCCTAGCTCTGGAGGCGGCGCACGGTGAGCTTCAGGTGGAGGTATACACGCCGGAAGGGGTCGGGATCGTCAACACCGACCCATGCATCAGCCACTGCGGCGTGGAAGCCGTCAAGCTTGATCCAAAACCGTTCGAAGTGAAACCGTTTAGGGCCAGCTTGCTGCGGCGAGCAATCCAGGAACATAGGGCAATGGTCGGAGACGGTCGTGGCAAGGCACTGGAGGAGGCAGTGCGGCTGCGAGGTGTCCCAATCGGAAGTGCAGAGGAACCGGTCGTTGCGCACAAGGGTGGGGGAATCACGCTCGTTCGACCAAGTATAGCGACGGCCGTGCATGTACACGCGTCGCGTAGCTCCATGTCAGCGATGAAGCGGCGGAAGCGGCACGAAGTGTGCCTATTGATGCGCCCGTTGTTCTTGTCCTCGGAGGAGGAGATGAGGTTGAAATCACCCCCAAGGAGCCAGGGGCCAGCACAAGTATTGCGAGTTTCCTGGAGGTCCTGCAGGAATAGGATCTTCTCGTCGTCCTCCTGTGGTCCGTACATGCCGGAGATCCACCATGGATGCACACCTGTGGTGGATGAAACGAGGGCCGCGATGTGGTGTTGGCCGATGTAGGGTCTAGAGATGGAGATCTCATTGCGATTCCAAGCGAGGAGAATGCCACCGCGAGTGCCAATCACAGGGAGGAAGAAGAAGTCCTCAAAGCAGGGACCAAGGGTCTCGATGACAATCGGCAACGAGAGAGAATCCATCTTAGTTTCTTGGAGACACACAATGTTGGGAGAGACCGACGTGATAACTGAGCGAACCACGGTACGTTTGGCCCGGCAATTCAACCCGTGGACATTCCAGAAGACAATTTTAAGAGTACAATCCATAGAGAATGGGTGGGGTCGTTGGGGCGAACACGCATCGCCTAATTGGCGGAGATCGCGCGAGGCACCGAGGGAGAACCGCCTCGGTCAGAGAGAGCGCCGGTAGGGATACGCTAGCCGTAGTAGTCCGCAAAGGCCTAGAAAACATCCTCAGCAAGTGGCTGCTCGAAGAGCTTCCTATAGCGCTCGAGGGCTGCAGTGGAAGCCGGCTCTCTCTTGCGGATGAAACCGAGTCGAAGCAGGAGCACTCTTTTAGCCTTTGCTTCGGAGTCCAGACCCCGATCATTCTTGGCGATCCGGTGGCTCCTCCTGGGCGTGATGTTGGGAGGAAGCTCCTTCCGTTTTTGTTTTGGTCCTCGGGTGAGCAGTGCCAGTGTGTCGCGGCGTTGAATCCCAAGGAGAAAATCCTGCAACGTCAGGTCAGAGGCAGTTGGAACGGTGCTTGCATGCTAGTGCATGGTAGGTGCGGAGGTGATTCGTCCACTTGGCGATAAGGGGGTGGCTGCAGCGGAAAGCTGGCTGGGAGAGTGGTGGCCCGCCACAGGAGATTGGGGGGGGGCAGCGCGCGGGTGGAGGCCTCGGGATCCGTGTGCGCATGCGGTGATGGAGGGGGAGGCACGTGAATAGTGGCCTCGGGATCCGGAGGTGGGCCTTGCGCGGCAGCAGCAGGAGGGGTGGGACAGCCAAGGCCTGGCTGGTGGCCTCGGGATCCGTCTGATCCGCTGACGGCCAGGCGGTCGGGATAGGCGGGGCAGGGGTGTCGACATCCCTGTCGCTGGCTAGGAGCGGGGCCTTGGAAGCCTTGCGAACAGGGCTCGCAGGAGGGGTGGGCCCGTTAGGGTGGTGGTGGGGCCTGAGAGTCAGCTCCAGAGGGGCATGGTTGGGTGGGCCGGTCGAAGTGGGAGACCGGGTCGCCTATCCCTCGCCCGGGTCAAGGCGGCTTTGCACGGGTCCAAGGCGGCTTTTTGCATGGGCCCAGGCCGGGGCGTCAGCATGCAAAGGGTGGGGCCCGAGGATCCCACGTCCATCGGGGGGAGGGGGAGCCCGCCGCCGACGGGAACACCGGCCAGTGCCATAGGTACTGGAAGCAGAGCTCGGGGCGGGGCGCGGATCACCGCAGTTTCCGGAAGATGCGGAAAATTGAAGTGGCGCGGCCAGATGGCAGTGCACAGCGGAGAAGGAGGCACACCGAACGGGTTGCCGTCGTCGGCAGGCGGCGGCGATGGGGCTGGAAGCCTGAAATCAGTGGAGTGCATCACATGGATGGTCACTGGGTAGCGCAGGACCCCCATGGCGAACCATGCCCGCCTCTGAAGATCTTGAGAGTCACCAACGCAATTCGTCTAGACACCCGATGAAGCATGTTTTGTACCCCACTTTTCTGCAGACTTTTCCAAGAGTCGAGCAGGAAACACAGAGGAAAAATAATGTTAGTAGGACTGAGGGAGTCCTGGATTAGGGGGTCTCTGGACAGCCGGACTATCTCCCTTGGCCGGACTGTTGGACTATGAAGATACAAGATTGAAGACTTCGTCCCATGTCCGGATGGGACTCTCCTTGGCATGGAAGGCAAGCTAGGCAATACAGATGTGTAGATCTCCTCCCTTGTAACCGACTGTGTGTAACCCTAGCCCCCTCCGGTGTCTATATAAACCGGAGGGTTTAGTCCGTAGGACAACATACAATCATACCATAGGCTAGCTTCTAGGGTTTAGCCTCTACGATCTCGTGGTAGATCAACTCTTGTAATACTCATATCATCAAGAACAATCAAGCAGGACGTAGGGTATTACCTCCATCAAGAGGGCCCAAACCTGGGTAAACATCGTGTCCCGTGCCTCCTGTTACCATCCGCCTTAGATGCACAGTTCGGGACCCCCTACCCGAGATCCGCCATTTTTGACACCGACATTGGTGCTTTCATTGAGAGTTCCACTGTGTCGTCATTATAAGGGGGTATGGCCCATCTCGTTGTCAAGGACAACATCACCTCTGGGGGAGCCTTGGCTGTAGGCCAAACTCTCTAACTAGGCAGCTTCGTCATGACCGCCCGCTCGGCCGCTGCGCCGACGATGACTTCTCGGGTCATCGAAAATAGCCTCCACATCGGCTCGAAATTCACCGGGCAGATGGATCCAATGGATCTTTCCTCTTTGAACAAGCTCTTGGATTGCATCGCCGCTTTGAGAGTCGCTACGGACTACGATCGGATCGGGCTTAAACCCGACCAAAGGGAGATTAACTCTCCGCTGGTCACCCATCAGATAGTGGTGGTGGAGGAGCAATGCGGCGATTCTCCCTCTATCCCAAGGACGAACTATGTCCGGATTCCCGAGATCTCCGAGCCGGATACCCGCTCACGGGAGGACATCGCCCTAACCCTGAACCTAGAATCAGGTTGCATACCGAACCCGCGGGGCAACATGCCGGAGCCTGAACTTCTAGGATCGGAAACTCCCTTGCCCCGGGATCTCAGATTGGGTCAAGGTCCGGACTTAAATCCACCCACCCACCCAGATACCAACGATCTTTCCCACATTAGGCAAGCGCCTCAAGAGACAGTACATCACTATTGGGCCAGATTCCTCCTTGTAATGAACAAGGTCAAGGACTGTCGCGAGGAAGACGCAATTTCGTTCTTTCGCAACAATTGCACGGACAAGAGAATCCTCAATGCCATAAGTCGCCGTGACATAGCATACTTCGCTGACTTGGTGGCCATAGTACGACAATACTGTGTGATGGAAAGCGCCTGGAAAAGCCAAACACAATTTTGGGATAATCCGGCTCTGACAAAACCCCCAGTCTGAACTAAAAGGGTGCACTCCCATAAGTCGCCCGACTCAATTACAAAGAAGCAAAAGCCCACTACAGGGCGTCGAACCGTATTGGAGGGATGGCTTAACGGGCCCTGCAAAATTCATAGTACAGCGGATACCATATCAACACACAACCTTAGAGCACGTTGGGTACTCCGGCAGGTGGCCAAGAGCGGTGATGATCTCCTCATCCAAAATACCTGAGAACACCCTCCCGTGGAGAAAATACGGTATTGACGGTCTTCGAGACCTTCACCTCAAATAATAGGCGTAAGCGAGCACCCCGCAGCCTTGCCGAAGTCTGCCACATGGCAGCAATAAATCCATGGAGCGACATGACTATCACCTCAATGCCAGTGACGAACCTAAATTCTGAACAGCCCGAGCACCAGTCGCTTTGGTCCTTAGTCCAATTGTGGACGGCTTTCGGCTCACTAAAGTGCTCATGGACGGCGGCGGCGGATTAAACGTCATTTATGAGGAGACTCTTCAAAAAATGGAAATAGACATCAACCGTATTGAGCAAAGCAGCACGACCTTCCGAGGAATCATCCCTAGTGGGGAGGCACGTTGCGCTGGGAAAATCACACTAGATGTGGTATTCGACACTCCAGAGAATTACAAGTCCGAAGAAATCACAATCTAAGTGGCCCCATTCAGTAGCGGATACCACACCCTTCTAGGCCGGGAGGCATTCACGATTTTTCAAGACATACCCCATCACGGGTACATGAAGCTCAAAATGCCTGGACCCAATGGAATCATCACTCTAGCTAGTGATCCGGACATAGCACTCCGTGCCGAGAACAAAACAGCCGCACTGGCCCTCGAGGCATTATCTGAAGCCCTTGTGGTGGAGGAGTTAACCACGCTGCACTCCACAGTGGACAGGGACGACGTGATACTAGACAAAAGATCCAAGTCCACCTCCTTTAAACCAGTGGATAAAATAGTCAAATTCCAAGTCCATCCAACAGACCCCACAAAACCGCATCCATTGGGGCACAGTTAAAACCCGCCGTAGACGCTGCACTACGGGTGTTCCTGCGCGAGAATTGGGACATATTCGCATGGCATCCTTCAGACATGCCAGGAATCCCACGCAGGCTGGCCGAGCATAGCCTTAACATTCTAAAAGGATTCAAGCCGGTCAAGCAGACTCTTCGGCGTTTCTCCGAACCCAAGCAACAAGCTATGGGAGAGGAGCTAGCCAAATTACTGGAGGCCAGATTCATTAGAGAAATAAAGCATCCGGACTGGCTAGCAAACCTGGTGATGGTGCCAAAGAAGGACAAATCCTGGCGCCCGTGCGTCGACTTCAAGGACCTTAATAAGGCTTGCCCAAAGGATCCCTTCCCCCTCCCTCGCATCGATCAAATTATCGACGCTACCGCAGGACACGACTCATTGTTCTTCCTCGACGCATACTCCGGTTACCACCAAATTAAAATGGCGGAGTCCGAACAAGCCGCAATGGCATTCATCACTCCATATGGCCCCTTCTGTTTTAACACAATGCCCTTCGGGCTCAAAAACGCCAGCGCATGATTCAGACATGTCTGGAAAAGGAGATCGGCAAAACAATGGAGGCATACGTTGATGATGTGGTCATTAAAACCAGACACGTCGACTCCTTAATAGAAGACTTGAGGCTCACGTTCGACAATCTCCGAACATACGACATTAAGCTCAATCCGAAAAAATGCGTTTTCAGCATACCCGCCGGAAAGCTCCTGGGCTTTATCGTCTTCAGCAGAGGAATTGAAGCAAATCTGGCCAAAATCTGGGCTCTGTCGCAGTTGGCTATCCCAACTGACCTCAAGAAAATCCAGAAGTTAACTGGATGTGTGTCGGCTTTAAGACGCTTTATCTCCCGATTAGGAGAAAAAGCACTCCCCCTTTATCGCCTTCTGCGGCGCACCGAACACTTCGAGTGGACGGACGCGGCCACGACCGGATTGGAAGAAATAAAAGCCATCCTAGCCACCAACCCAATCTTGGCTGCGCCAAATGTTGGTGAACCAATGCTATTATATATAGCGGCAACTCACCAAGTTGTAAGTGCAGTGCTCGTTGTCGAACGAGAGACGGACGAGCATAAATTCCCACTTGAAAAGCCGGTATATTATGTATCCACCGTCCTCACTCCATGCAAATCACGGTACCCACATTATCAAAAGATAGCATACGCGGTATTCACGGCATCTCGGAAACTATGACACTACTTTCAAGAGTGTTCAATTACAGTGGCCTCCGAAGTTCCACTCAACGACATAATAAACAACCGCGATGCCACGGGCCGGATTGCCAAATGGGCTATCGAGCTCCTCCCGTTCGACATAACATATAAACCACGATGAGCCATTAAGTCGCAAGTACTGGCCGATTCCGTAGCCGAATGGATAGAAGCCGAACTCTCTAAAGAGTACGGCGCATACTCCAATTGGATCATGCACTTCGACAGCTCTAAAATGCTGGCTGGTCTGGGGATGGCATCGTCCTGACGTCCCCCACCGGAGATACAATGCAATACATACTCCAAATACTATACACAGACTCCAATAACGCAACCGGATACGAGGCCCTATTACACGGTCTCCGGATGGCAGTTTCCATGGGCATTCAATGCCTGGAGGTGCATGGGGACTCGAACCTCGCAATATCCCAAATAAATGGAGAATTCGATGCCAAGGATCCAAAAATGGCGGCATATCGCAACGTCGTCCTCAAAATATCAGCTCGGTTCGAGGGGCTTGAATTCCACCATGTGGCTCAGGAAAACAACCAGGCGGCGGACATCCTCGCCCGCATCGGCGCTAAACGCGACCCTGTCCCACCGAACATCTTCCTGGAAAAACTTTTTAAGCCATCCGTGGTATGGGAAGGGGACACCGGCAACAATAGTCCGGACCCGGCCACAACACCAGAGACCGAACACTCTAACACAATCGGAGGCTCTGCCATCGAAATAACACCTTCAGCCCACGTAATAATGGCCGTCATCGCCCCGTGGACAGAACCATTCCTGGCCTACCTAACTAGGCAGGAACTACCCGAGGACCAAAATGAGGCACGCTGCATAGTGCGGCGATCTAAAGCCTACAAGGTCCACGAGGGAGAGTTCTATAAGAAAAGCACTACCGGAGTCCTTCAAAGGTGCATCTCCGAAGAGGAAGGGCGAAAGCTTTTGGCAGAAATCCATGCCGGACTCGGCGGCCATCATGCCGCAGCCCGGGCCCTTGTAAGCAAGGCCTTCCGTACAGGTTTATATTGGCCGACGGCCCAGGAAGATGCGCAGCATCTGGTCCAACATTGCGTCGGTTGCCAGCTTTTTGCAAACCAAAGCCATATGCCGCCTACAGCTCTCCAAACAATCCCCATTACTTGGCCCTTTGCGGTCTGGGGGCTTGATATGGTCGGACCCCTTAAAGGGGGAACCCATAATAAAAAATACTTACTGGTCATGGTGGATAAATTCACCAAATGGATAGAAGCCAAACCTGTCAAAACGGCTGAATCCGGACCAGTGATAGACTTCATATCCGGGGTCGTACACCGTTATGGCATCCCCCACAGCATCATCACTGACAACGGCACGAACTTTACAGCCGACGAGGTGAAACTTTGGTGCAGCAACATGGGCATCAAGCTCGATTATGCTTCTGTCTATCACCTGCAAACTAACGGTTAAGTCGAGAGAGCGAATGGTCTTATCATGAGCGGCATTAAACCCAGATTAGTGTGGTCCTTAAAGGAATCAAACACGCACTGGGTAGAGGAGCTCGACTCCATGCTATGGGGGCTGCAGACCACGCCGAATCACACTACCGGATACACACCGTTCTTCATGGTGTACGACGCATAGGCGGTTCTGCCTTGCGATATAATTCATGACTCACCTCGAGTGCGCATGTACGAAGAAAAAGAGGCCGAGCTCGATCGGCAGGACAGTTTGGATGCCCTGGAAGAGGAGCGCGATGTGGCAAAAGCCCGTTCCGCATTTTATCAGCAACAGGCTCGAAGGTATCAAAGCAGAGAAGTACGAGCCAATACCTATAACATTGGCGAACTAGTTCTACGCCTGCCGGAGAAGAAAAAGAACAAGCTCAAGCCCAAATGGGAAGGTCCTTTCATTATTGATCAGGTTCTGACCGGCGGAGCGTACCGCTTGCGGGATGCATCAGATAATCGACTCGAGCCAAACCCATGGAACGCAGCCAGACTCCAAAGATTCTATGCCTAGCGCCGGACTCTATGTTAGTCTCCTCACCTTCGTCAATTTTTCGCATATCTGTCTTTTCTCTCTTTCTCTTTTTTTATTATTCCCTTCAAGGCCCTAAAGGGCTAAACTTGTGTCTTGGTTACACAATCTTGACGCGCTAACCGCGCTCATTATACCTGGGGCCTTCTTACATAGAAGCTTAATCTAATTATTTTTCCGGGCTTTATGCCCCACACATGTGTTACTCTTCCGCATGTACCTTTTTCACCATTATATGCATTGATATGACTTAAGTTTTGGCCAAGCTGGGTTGCCTGGCTCTTGTATTTATGACCTACGTTCCCGTTAATTCGGCTAGGGCATAAGGGGAGCACCTCTGCGATTGTTACTGCCGGGTCAGCCGGATGTGTACCTTAGACTAGGTGAAGCCAAAAGCTAGCGTTCTTAAGAGAATACTCGGTCGGTGAACAAAAGATGGCTTTTATTTAATTCAACACATGCCCCCAGATGTTTATAACCTGCGTCCCTTTTTGCAGTTCGGGCATGCACATTAGGGCATGCTTACATAGGGAAAGGAACCCTTAACGGAACTATTCTCCCTGGAAGATGTTTCTTACTACCCATGTAATATAACATAACTAGTTGGGTACTTGTCTGTTCAAGCACTTATGACCCCTACGCCTGGTCTCCATGCATACCCCGGTTTTTACATAACCGAGCGGGTATTCGGATACACTCCGGACTATCGGGTCCAGAGGTCGAAGCGAAAAGGTTTGCCATGACAAATGATTTACTATCCGGCTAGGGACATTACATATGTCACTTGAATTACACAGTCACTAAGACTGATTAAATTCTTTCTTCTTCTATACCATCCAACAGGCTGTCTAGCCTACAATCCTGTTGGGAATACTTTGCGGCTAATTCTACTTGATCATACACTAAACTGACGGGGATCTCTTTCCCATCAGGCCCCAAAGGTCCGACCTCGACCATGTGGTTTGGGTCCGCTTTAGTATAGCGCGTCTTCACCATAGCCCAGGCTTCCCTTGCACCTTGTCGGCAGTCGGATATCTTCAATAATCGGAAGTGCCGCCACGCTCCCTTGAGCTTCTCTATAAGCTCCCCTATGCCTCCTGGCGGGGATGCGGATGGCCACAAGGCTTGGGCAATACCCTGGATCACCTGCCGAACTTGCTCATGCAGTTGTGAGAGCTCTGGTAGAAGATCACCCGAAGACCCGGGCATCTCCTCCGCGGGACGACCGGTCAGCATACCTGCAGACATAACTCTGTTAGCCGGCTTCTTCACCGAACTCCTTTAAAAGTTCGTTCATGCACTTACTAAAAATGTCGCACCGAAGCCGCTTATTCTCCTTCTCGGAGTCCGCAAGCTGGGCTCGGACATCTTTCAGTTCCACGCCCAACCGGATATTTGCGTCTTGGATATCATTTTTCTCCTGCCTGACTCACGTAAGCACGTGCTCGCCAGCATCTAGCTGTCAATCAACACGTGCCGCGTTCACCCCCACGGCCTCCGGATTCACTCCGGGGTCATCTATAACATCTATTGTTAGATTTGCATGCATGCCGTATACTACCTGGTACCTGTATTCTTTGTAATGGAAACAAGTATTACCAGAGGGGCCCTTCTCGGACTCCTTCAACGCGGCAACAGTGGCCCCTAGATGGGCCTTGCACTCTTCCAGCTCTTGAGACAGTCGGGAATTCTTCTATGTAAGAACCTGCATAATAATGATCCTTAAATTAGTTGCATCAACTGTTTCAAGTCTCAGGGGCTACTGATATACATAATCGTCAGATTTACCTACCCGTATATCCTTTACATACTAGTCCGTGGCTCTGGCAAGACCATTTTGAGCAGCGCGGATGTATAAATCTCCTGAGTTGAAGGCATCGAACGCCTCTTGGGAGAAACAAGCGTCACGGAGTACGGCCCGACGACGCCTGTGATTCATGGAGCTCTCCACTTCGGAATAGGTAGCGGATAATCTGTCTGCATCCTCTGTAGGGGGAACATCCGGCATCTACCCCGCGTTAGCTTCCGCCTCTGTGTCCGGCCCTGGAGCCCGACTGGTCGAGGCGTGATCGGTAGCCTCCCCGGATATAGTCTGGCGAGCGTTTTTTCTGCTAAGAAACATGGACGTCATTATATTTTAAGACATACGACAACCATGGAGCGAGGTTTTGTGTCATACCTCTGCACCGGCGTCTCCATCCTGACCGCCTTCCTTTTTGGCCTACCCGGCTTCGGTGCCCCTTGTTGGCGAGCTGCTGCGGGTTTGGCACAGCGTCCCGAAGGCCTTCCCTGTAAAACACCATATGTGTATGGTAGGTGAAGTGCATAAAGGGGATCCTTTTTGGGAGTTGGGACTTTGGTTTTTCTTACGTGTGATGCAGGGAGTAGTCCGGGATAGTCGGCCGTTATGGCCACCATGGCGTCGTCTCAGCTCAATTGATAGAATTTCCTGTCTATCAGCTCCACAAATATGTCCGGATCCTCTTCGAGTCCAGGATCGAGGGCCCGGTCAGGATCCTCCAGTCGTGGAGGTGGGCTGCTGACCTCCCTTACAGCTTTTCGCAGTTCCTGCCGTAAAACGGCAAGGTGAGTATCTACGACGAAGAATGCGGGAAAGTTGAGAGTAAAGAGTGATGACTCACCCAGCTCGGAGGGTTGTACATGGAGAACCCATCCCGTGGCTTAATATGGATGAACTCCTCTTCCTCTCCCTTGAACAACTCGGACATAATTTTTGCTAAAGCAGCAGCAGAGTCCGGTCCCTTACCCCCGCAGCGGGTGGCATCATCTTCTCCGTTAAAACACCACAGGGGGTGCCCTAGATATTGAAGCGGCTGCACCCCCCGCATTATGCATATTGACATAACCTCAATTATTGTCAATCCTGATTGAGCCAGCACTTTAATCCGGTCCATCAGATAAAGGACTTCTCCGTTGTCTTCCTCCTGGGGGCTCAGTGGGCGCCAACTTCAGCGTTTCTTTAGAGGAGCATTGTTGAACTCAGGGAGACCCCTTCAAACAGGGTCCCGAAGGGGGACGTCCTCCATGTAAAACCACTCTGAAGGCCAGTCTTCGGACGTCTTCTTCAGGGTACCGGACAGGTATCCGGTCTCGGCGATGCTCCATATTTCGGCTCCGCCCACTTGATAAAGTGACCCCTCTTGTGTGTGGGGCACAAGGCAGAATAGCCTCTTCCACAGCTCGAAATGAGCCTCGCAGCCCAGAAATAGCTCACAAAGGGCAACATAACCGGCGATGTGTAATAGGGAAGCAGGGGTGAAATTATGCAACTGGAGGCCGTAAAACTCTAGGAGCCCGCGGAGGAAGGATGAACTGGAAATCCGAGTCCCCTTAGTAAGTAAGGACGAGGCATACCCGCTCCCCCTTGGAGGGATTGGGGAAGCTCTCCGCTTGCTCCCCGCCATTATAGGTGGCGAGCCCGGCTCGGACGGGGACCATATACGCTGGAGGAAGAAATCCTTGGGTCTGCAACTCTACTAATCGGCTGTGCGGGACGGAACACTTCTCCCAATCACCAGGCTTAGTGCTACGGGAGTGGGAGGAGGAGGAGGTTCGATGGCCGGCCATGATGGAATGGATTGTTCCGAGCGTGCTCCGATGGACTCTCGCCGTGGGAGGATGGTGTGGATTGGATCTAAGAATCCCCATCCCTTTAATAGACGATTTATTTACCTGGCTAGGGGGGCGAATGTAAAAATGCCCTGGCTCCACGCCTTCGCTCGCCACGTGGAAGATAGCCCTTATTGGGCGTAGAAGCCAAGAAGTGCAACATTTATGGGGAGCCGGACACTACTTAGCAGATATTCAGGATTTAGAGAAGAACCCGCCTTGCAATGCCGAAAACAATACTGCGCGCCGGACTCATCGTCATTGAAGCCTGGTTCAGGGGCTACTGAGGGAGTCCTGGATTAGGGGGTCTCCGGACAGCCGAACTATCTCCCTTGGCTGGACTATTGGACTATGAAGATACAAGATTCAAGACTTCGTCCCGTGTCCGGATGGGACTCTCCTTGGCGTGGAAGGCAAGCTAGGAAATACGGATGTGTAGATGTCCTCCCTTGTAACCGACTCTGTGTAACCCTAGCCCCCTCCGATGTCTATAAAAACCGGAGGGTTTAGTCCATAGGACAACATACAATCATACCATAGGCTAGCTTCTAGGGTTTAGCCTCTACGATCTCGTGGTAGATCAACTCTTGTAATACTCATATCATCAAGAACAATCAAGCAGGACGTAGGGTATTACCTCCATCAAGAGAGCCCGAACCTGGGTAAACATCGTGTCCCCTGCCTCCTGTTACCATCTGCCTTAGACGCACAGTTCGGGACCCCCTACCCGAGATCCGCCGGTTTTGACACCGACAAGGACCTCTAGTCATAAATTTTTGAAAACAATGTTTTCCTTGTTTTCAAAATAGACCACAAGAGAGCAGCAACACCCAATGAAACAACTACCCAATGTTTGCCAGTATAGCTAGGCATCTAGTTCTGTCATAGGTAGCTAAGAGGATTAGAGCACGTGGCTAGGAACCACAGTGTCGGGGGTTCGAATCCCTCCTTGCACACAACCTTCCAAAGAGGGAAGGGCCAGACGGTTATATAGACGTACACACTACAAGTCTGTCTTTCCCCACACATCAGGTGGACCCTTAACATGCTGACATGTCTATTTAGCAACAGATACATATTTGTACGTGATATGAACCGTCTTTGATATATACTGCCAATTTTTAGAACCAGTTCGGTCTATTTTCAAGTTTATGCACCAAAGTAAACATCCATGGCAAGTTTAAGCACTACTGGTGTTATTACCTCTTTGTTTTTTGATAAAAGGGGCCACATGCCCCATTTTCATTATGAAAATGGAGTATTTTTTAGATGGACAACTGAGCAACCATTACATCATTGATATATAACCACACCAGGATGCTTCAAATCCCACAAATTCTAACCAGCTAAGCAAAGGAACTACATCAAGCCACACTAGCTATCAGGAGCAGCAACTACTCAACAAACTACAAATATCAACAGTTCAAAGGGCATGACAAAAATAATAGAACAAGCTTCGAGGCCAGCAAGCACCCCAGCATCTGACTTCAAAAAATTCTTATTACGTGTTGCGCCAAACCATGCCCGCCTCAGAAGATCTCGAGAGTCACCAACGCAATTCGTCTAGACACCCGATGAAGCATGTTTTGTACCCCACTTTTCTGCAGATTTTTCCAAGAGTCGAGTAGGAAGCACAGAGGAAAAATAATGTTAGTAGGATCTCTAGTCATAAATGTTTGAAAACAAGGTTTTTCCTTGTTTTCCAAATAGACCACAAGAGAGCAGCAACACCCAATGAAACAACTACCATATGTTTTCCAGTATAGCTAGGCATCTAGTTCTGCCATAGGTAGCTCAGAGGATTAGAGCACGTGGCTAGGAACCACGGTGTCAGGGGTTCGAATCCCTCCTCGCCCACAGCCTTCCGAAGAGGGAAGGGCCTTTACTCCCCCCCAAATATTGGAGATCTTTGATTACCCAGAGCACATCCCACAATATTCCATAGAAACTTAGCTAAGGAGCAAGAGCAAAATAAATGATCCACACAATCTTCATAGTCAGAACATTCACAAAACTTAGCATCTTTCCAAACTTTTTGCTAAAAATTTCTTTGGTCAGAATCCTATTTTTGATTACTAACCAAGGGAAGGCCTTAACTTGAAGAGGCACCTTCATCCTCCAAAGTTTTTTAAAATGGAAAATAACTTGTCTAGCAATAAGACAATGATAAAGTGATTTAACGAAAAGCTAACGGGGTCTGTAAGTAACCAATTAACTTTGTCATGTTTATCACACAAGACCACTTGACAACATATCAAGCAGCTTATTCCACATATCAAGAGTCTCCCCATATAAACATCTTATTAACCTAATGCAATTAAAATCCATGTTAAATACTTTTCAACAATAATATGTTTACGGAATTTTAAGTTATATAGACAAGGACCGGATCTAGGCATCTTCCCCAAATCTAGTTTTACGATCGCCCCCACAACTCTCTAACAACAATTATAGAAGATATTCTTAACTTCCATTAAGCCATTCAAGAAGTGGGAGTTGCCAGGAGATGGTTCATACTAAGACATAGTTTTCTTCTTCACATACTTTGCTCTAACCATCTTATGCCAATCTCCCCCTCCTTTTCTCTTCTCCAGAGCCACTTGCAAAGAAGACTAACATTTTTAATGTCAAGATTAGTAACCCCCCAGTCCTCCCTGGTCTCTAGGCTGGCAAACACCATTCCAATTGACTAGGTGATAATTTATCACCCCTCCTTTTCTTGCCAAACCAAACAGGCTCAGAAAAAAATGAAATCATGTACTGATACCTTTAGGCAGCCTAAAGAAGGAAATAATATGACACTGATCAAGCAAGTCTCGGTTAGAACGAGCCTCTCCCCCATAGGAAGCAAGCTGCCCTGCTAGGCAGCTGCTTTCTTATCATACCTCTCCTATGTAGGTTTCCAATCGCTAAAACTAAGCTTCTTGTAGTGTAGAGGCATACCTATGTAACGAAAAGGAAAAGTTCCAACTATCCAAGTAAAAATCTAAGCATAATCCTTCTGTTTTAGTTCCATCTCACTAAAACAGTAAACCTTGCTTTAATAATAATAATAATTTTAAGACCAGGCAAATACTCAAAAACACAAAGGATAATTTTAAGGTTCTTAGCTCCTTCCAAGTTGTCCTCAAAATAAAAGATCACGTCGTCAGCATATTGTAAAATAGAAAGGCCACCTTCATAAATCTGAGTGGCTAGAAATTTTATAAAACCTTGCTCCTAAGCCCTTCTAACCAGGGTCACCAGGGTATCAACAACTATATTAAACAGTAAAGGGGTAAGAGCATCTATAGGTGCATACACCAATTCTGACCGCTCAAAAGTTCACGGACGAGTCCGGGCACGTCTACATACATTGATTGATCACACCTCAAATTTTTCTTTGCACATACATATACCTTAGTTAGCAAAACTCAAATCCGTACAAACACATGCAACGTAAACTATCTCTATGATGGAACATTCGGCTACTACATCAACACATGCTATCAGACTACCCAAAATTGGCATACTCTACCTACAATACTAGCTATGGACAAAGATCATCAATGGGTTACCTTGCCCTTCGCGGCGCCCTTGTTGTCTTTTTCATGGAAGTAGCGATCGAAGACACAAAATGGATCAAGCCAAATCTGCTCATCGCCGGAGCTGTCCGACACATTGCTATCCTCCTTCTTCTCTTTGGGGGGTAGTCCGGCCATGGCATGGGCCGCCTGATTTTGCTCTCAGGCGAGGGTTTGTGCATTCCCCATTGATAACCCACAAGTATAGGGGACCGTGATGGTCTTCGAGGGTAGTATTTCACCCAAATTTATTGATTCGACACAAGGGGAGCCAAAGAATATTTATGACTATTAGCAGTTGAGTTGTCAATCCAACCACACCCGGAGAACTAAATATCTGCAGCAAAGTGTTTTGTAGCATAGTAGTATAGCAAGCGTAATAGTAGCAATAGTAACGGTAACAGTAACAGAAGCAGTTTTGTAGTGATTGTAACAGCAGCAACAATGGAAGTAGCTTAGCAAAGATCAATATGAGAAAATCATAGGCATTGGAACAGTGATGGATATTTGTGTTGGATGGCATTCATCATATAACAGTCACAACCTAGTGCGATACACAATAGCTCAAAGTCATCAATGCAATGTAGGCATGTATTTCGTATATATATAGTCATACGTGCTTATAATAAAAAACTTGCATGCCATCTTTTGTCCTACCCTCCCATGGCAGTGGGGTCCATAAGGAAATCTATGGGATATTAAGGCCTCCTTCTAATAGAGAACCAGAACAAAGCATTAGCACTCAGTGAATACATGAAATCCTCATATTACAGCCATCACCGGAGTGAATCCCAATTGTTTTAACTTTGGGGTCTGTGGATCATAACACATAATAGGTGCATACAACTTGCAAGATAGGATCCAAAACACACTTGTATTCATGAAAACATAAAGGGTTCAGATCTGAAATCATGACACTCGGCCCTAGTGACAAGCATTAAGCATAGCAAAGTCATAGCACCATCAACCTCAGAACTTAATGGATTCTAGGGATCAAGCCCTAACAAATTGACTCGATTAGATGAAAAATCTCATCCAACTCCGTCACCGTCCAGCAAGCCTATAAAGGAATTACTCACTCCCAGTGGTGAACATCATGAAGTTGTTGATGAAGAAGGATTGTGATGATGATGGCGACGAATCCCCCTCTCTAGAGCCCTGAACGGACTCTAGTTCACTCCTCCCGATGAAGAGCGGGAGGTGGCGGTGGCTCCATATCGTAAAACGTGATGAAACTTCTTATCTTATTTTTCTCATGGGGAAACGGAATTTATAGCGCTGGAATTAGGTCATACGGCCACCTGTGGGCCCCACAAGATAATAGGGTGCGGCCTGTTGCTTTGTGAGAAACAGGTGGCCCCCTCCGGTGGGTCTTCGCTTCAGTATTTTGTATATATCCCATAAAAAAATCTCTAGAAAGTTTTGTCCGATTCCGAGAACTTTTACTTCTGCACAAAAAACAACACCATGGTAGTTCTGCTGAAAACAACGTTAGTCCGGGTTAGTTTCATTCAAATCACGCAAATTAGAGTTCAAAACAAGAGCAAAAGTGTTTGGAAAAGTAGATACGATGGAGACGTATCAACTCCCCCAAGCTTAACTCATTGCTTGTCCTCAAGCAATTCAGTTGACAAACTGAAAGTGATA